>NW_027137568.1:0-698492 GCF_001692895.1 Cenococcum geophilum 1.58
GTTTTATTAACCTAGTTATTTATAGCAAACTTAGTAAGGGGGAGCTAATCTACTTAGTTATCTTAGGTAAAGCTTATAAAGGCGCGTAAGTACTTATTTATTACTATGTTAATAATCTTAGTTTAACTATCTATTTTAGGGTACTATATAAAGCTAGGGCTTAGGGTTACCTTTAGGCGCTAGTTTAAGCCACACTAGAAGTTAAAAATGAATAAAGAGCCTCTATTAAAAATAATAGTATTTAGAGCGCCGTATAACTTATAGATAGTATAAATAAATGCTTTAATAAGCTTCTTAGCATCTAGGCTAGTAACAGGAATAAAGTGTCTTATCTTTATTAGGCGGTTAATAATAATAAAGATATATCTATATGTTTTGCCATTACAAAGGCACTTAGGTAGGTTAATAATGTAGTTAATAAAGATATTGGTTTATAGGTAGACTAGTAGTTTTAGTAGTTTTAGGAAACCGGGTAGTATTAAGCATAGGGTTTTTATACGGAAGTAGAGAGCGTAGTCTCTTATAAAGGTAGCCGTAAACTATAAAATACCTAGCCACTAATATATTTAATTAAGGAGGTTTAGTGTCTTAACGCGGCCTAGGTAACCCGTAAGGCCTAAATTATATATACGGTGTATAACTTCTAGTTAGAGTTTAGGTAAATTAGGGATAAATACTTAATTCCTATAGTAGATTAGGCCGTTAATAATCGAATATTTAGATTTATTACAGCGGAGTAGCTTCCTAATCTACTTAGGCTAACGGCGTGCTTTATAGTCTTCCTATTTATATAGCGCAGCTAATATATTCCTAGCGAGTTTATTCTCTATATAGGCATTCTTAATAAGCTTCTTAAGGGGTTTTTTCTTAGGCTTTAGGTCTATTACTATAATAAAGTCTTTAATGCTCTGGTCTTAGGATTCGCTTAGTAGCTCTTCTAGGATAATAGGGTCGACTTTCTTTAGTAGTAAGATAACGCGGTCTTAGTATCATAGACGTTTATTATTAGTATTAGTAGGTATAACACCTAGGAGGCGGCTAAAAGCGTCTAGGATTGTAGCTTTAGTACTAGGCCTATATATAATAATAAAGTTAAATTAGGAAAGGAACTTAGCCTAGCGGACTTAGCGCTAGTTTAATTGTTTTATTATTATAAAGGTCTAGAGGTTCTTATAGTCCGTAATAATTTTAAACAGCTACTTAGTTCCTTATAGTTTGGGGCGCCATTTTTTTAGTACTTTAATAATTACTAGGAGCTCCTTATTATATATTTTATAGTTATATTTAGGGGCTAAGTGCTTAGTAGAGAAGAATGCGACTAGCTTAAGCTTATTACTTTTATTAGCTTAATAGAGTACTCCACCTAAAGCCTAATTTAAGGCGTCTATCTCTACTATAGTCTTCTTTATATAGTTGTAATACGCTAGGACCGGTGCTATAGTAAACGCTATTTTTAGGGTCTGGAACGCCTATGTTTGGTTAGGGCCCCATAACTAGCTAATACTCTTTTTTAGTAGCCTAGTTATAGGCTTAACTACCTTAGAGTAGCCTTAAATAAATCGTTGGTAGAAGTTCGCAAAGCTAAGAAATTACTATAGTTCCTTAACTAACGTTGGGTCCTTCTATTCCTATAAGGCCTATACCTTTTTAGGGTTTACAACCACGCCGTTAGTTAAGATAATTAAGCTAAGGTATTTTATTTTGGTAGTATAAAACTTAAACTTATTAATATTAATCTAAAGTCTAGTATTACTAAGTCTCTAGATAATTTTATTTATATATTTTATATACTTAGCGCGTGTTTTTAAGAAGATAAGGATATTATTAAGATACGCAGTGTAGTAGTCGTTAAGGGCGTTATATAGAATATAGTTAATATAGTTTTAAAATATAGTGGGTGCGTTATAGAGACCAAATAGTATAACTAATATTTTATAGAGCCTAAATTAGGTGATAAATACTATAAGCTATTTATGGCCTTCCGCAATCTGGATTTAGTTAAACGTAGTAATTATATTAAGCTTAGTAAAGTACTTAGCACTATAGAGTGCATTAATTGTCTTATAGACTAGTGGTAATAGATACTAATTCTTAATAGTAACTGTATTTAGGCCTTAGTAGTTATAGTAGATTTATATACTACCGCCAGGTTTTATAGTAAGGAGGAGTAGTATAGTAGCTAGTAAGGTTAATTTGTGGATAAAACCCTTATCTAGCATCTTATTAATCTACTTCTTTATATAGCTAAGTTTAGTAGGTAAGAGTAGTCTATTTTTATAATATAGGGCCTACTTTCCGGGTATAATCTTAATTTTATAGTCCTATAGTCGGTAAGGGGGCAGCTTATCTACGTTTTTAGGGAGGAAGTGTTTAATATATTTATAAAACTCTTTTAGTAAGTATTATAAAATGTCTTTACGGGTTAATCCTAGTTTGCCTTTTAGAAATTTCTTAATATTAGTATTAACTATTTTTAGCGTAGAGACTTAGACTTTGTTTTCAGGTTTATCTTAAAGAAGTTATAAAAATAAGGGGGTAGCGCTTTACGGGCTTTGTCTATTATATAGTTGCCTTCTACTAGCCAGCAGAAAGACCTTTCTAATAGGTTTAGTACTTCTATTAGGCCTATAGGAAGCTCCTTAAGCAGCTATTAATACTCTTCTTATTTAACTAGTTCTACTAGCTCCGCTATATAGATCCTTATTACCTTTATATCTTTTTATTTATAAAACTAGGTAAAATTAACGGCATAAGTGCATCTAATGTCGTCTAGGTTAGGGCGTATTTGGTTCTCTAGTGCTACGGCTACGCTAGTACGGCTTAGTTAGTGTAAGCTTTATAGTGTGGGAATTAAACGAGTAACTTTATTGTAAATCTATAGAAATTAAGTGGTATATATACATAAAGAAGGCGTAGGAATAAGATAAAAGGGGAGACTAATATGTAGTCGAAACGGGGTAATATTAGATATACGAGGTATACGAGGGTAGTGCTAACGCTAGTGAATAGGGTAATATGCAAGGTCCGGTAGTCGGTTACAGTTAGCCTAGGGGGGCGGAAACAAGGCGGCGGCCCTATATAGTACGCGTGGGAGATGGGTATAAAGTTAGGCGTTATAGGGGGGGGTCTTAATTGCTCTGGTTTTAGTCTTAGCTATAACGCCCTTAGCTATTATATGTATAGTTATATATACGTATAGTAAATAACTTAGGGTTAGGTGTTTTATTAGCTAACTTAGGTTAAGTAGGTATATATAGGGGACTTATAGTTTTAGCGGTGTTTATTTTTTAGGGAATAAGGTAGTAGTCTGGCCTTCTAGAATCTCTGCTTAGTTTACTGCGTATATTAGCTTACTAGTATTAGGCACCTCTTTTACTATTAGCTAACGGTATTTAAGCGTTAGCTATGCGATACGTCTATATAATACTACTTAGTTATAGTTAGGAATATGCTATAAGAGATAGTTATAGGCATAGTAATTAGAGTTAAACTTAAGCTCTAGGGCGGGGAAGTCTACCCTTAGGTTGTGCTTTTTAAGCTAGGGTATTCCAAGAATTACTAATATAAAGGGTAATAACTTTATAACGTAGAAGAGTATAAATTCTATATAGTGACTAATTATTATTATTACTATAAAGTAGTGGGTAATAAACTTAGATAGGAGTTTATTGGTAAGGCGGAGTAGTTTTAGGACTAGGAGTCTTTTTATTATAATATTATACTTTTTTATAAGTCTTTATCTATAAACGCTAGTGTTATACTACTAGTATTAATAAGGCTTATTATTTTAATAAGAACTTATAGAAGTAGGTTATATGGTAAGGAGAGGTAGGTCTAAATAAGGATAGTATTTTTATTGCTATTTACTATTCTAAGGTTAAGTAGTAGCTAGCTTAAAATAAGGTTTAACTAATCTAGTAGTATAGATCTAATTCTTTTATCCTCCTCCCTATATGGTTTTAACCCTTAAAGGTAACTTAGTCTAAGGGTTAGCCTTTTAATAGCTAAATTATAGGGCTTGGCTAGTAGCTGTGGTCTTAGCTAGTATATCCTAATATATTGGTCTCTAACGGTATATATATGCTAAAGGGTACTTTACTAATAATACAGCCGGTCTTATAATTAGTAGTAGTATAGAGCACTTATCTATAGTTTACGTACGGGACTATTAGCTAAGGCTGTATTAGGGAAGGAAATTATAGGGGTAGGTCTCTATATCCAAACCTACGTCCTTATCTATAGTTACCGCCTTAATTACTATCCCCTCTATTAAAGAATCTGCTATGGCTAGAAGGGGGTTAGCGCGGTAGCATTAAAAGGGGATTTAGGTTCTTTTAAGGGTTATAAGTATTTTTCTAGTGGCTAGGTTAACTACATGCTATATAAAGTCTATTATCCGTATAATATCTTTAGATATTATTAGGGAGACTATTACTACTACTGCTGAACTTAACGGCGTTAAGGTCTATTAGGTCATTCTATAGTAATATAGGTCGATAGCCGCTAGCAGTACTTAGCTTAGCGGTATTTAGCTTAATATAGTGGGTATAGTTTTATAGGTTATAAGCGAATATATTTATCTACTCGCTCTAGCCTTTATAGTTAGTATTACCAATTTTATAGCTAAGGGTAGAGGCTAGGTCCTTTATCTTAGAGGAAATATTCTTCTTAAGTAAATCTACTTTTTGTTCCTTAGTCTTGTTTGCTTTAATTATTAACTTATTAAGCTCTGCTTCTTAAGACTAGTAGTTATACTCGCCTTAGCTTAAGGTTTTTAGCTTATTTTTAGCTGCTTAGGTTATATTTATAGTCTTATAGTGCTTCCTTATATATATAAATATAGACTCTTAGTTAGAGAAGGTCTATTTACTTAAGTTATTTAGGTGTATACGTAGCATATTAAGGCTATACTTAATATAGTTATAAGTTCTATCTGTTAGCATATCTAATATATAGAGAACTTCGTCTATTAGGGTCTTAAAGCACTTTATATCTCTTTAGAAAACGCCTTAAATCTTTATTTCCTATATTTTAAAAAAAAATTACTTTTTAGTTAGTGATCCCTTGCTATTAAATAGGGTTAGATTTTTTGCTTTACGCTTTTTTCTATAGGGCTTAGTTAGAAAAGGAGAGCTAGTAGTAGTATTTTTGTTGGCAATAGTTTAGGTAAGTATAGTAATTTAAAGGCTTAGACTTTATATGGTCTGAGTATTTATAAAGGCTTACTATTTGTATTATTATATACGTAGTTTAAGCGTCTTAAGGGAGTTAATTCTATGCTAAGCTTCTTTAAGTTAGGACTTTATAGTTTAGCCTTTATTATAAACGGCTTAGAGACCACTCTTAACGCTAGTTAGGAAAGTTATATATATAAAGAGGTGCTAGAAGGTTCCTGCTACGTTAAGGTCCTTAGGGTACTTTAGGCTACTCCTAATTACCTAGGCAATATGGGTATAGGAGGTATTAAAAAGGCAGGTAAGTGCTTTGCGTATATTTGCTAATAGGGTATTATTTATATTATAATCGCCTATTTTAAGGGATCTATATAAGGCAATTAAAGTCTATAAGGCTGGCTGTAGTATTAAGATTGTTTATAACTATGCTAGGGTTATCTAGGACTTATAGTATAGTATTATTAATTATACTAGGAAAATAGAAATAATAGATTAGAAAAAAACAAAGGTTATAACAGGGCGTAATTAGGGATACTATAAACTGTTATAGTGCTGTAATAAAGTAGACTAAATAACTACGTTAAAGTATAAAGAGGAGAAGAAGGTAAAAGGGGGTATTATATATAAATAGTAAGGCTAGCCGCTAAGGCGCTAGTGGTGGGCTAGCTAATAGTAGAAAATAGTATAAGATAGTATAAGACAGTATAAAATAGTATGCGTTAGGTTAGTGCTATAACAATAAGGACCGTAATAAAAATCGTATATACTATACCTTATAGCTATATATAGCTATCTACTATACTATTATTTATTTTTTTAATTTTTAATTCTTTTTTAATTAAACTTTTAATAAATAATAATATAGAGTTTTTTTTACCTAAATAATAAATATAAACTTCTGTACTATTAATAAAACTAAATATTAAATTATCCCCTATTAAACTACTAATAGCTATTATATACTGCTCAATCCTTTCTAGTATTATTATAGGCTTATTAAGCTAAATCCTTGCTTTAAATTGATTTTATATATTCTATAGAATACCATTCTAAACTTATAATAGCTAAGGTTAGCTATAGTTAAAGAAGAATATTATATTATCAGGAAATTTTTTTTAGGGTCGTTGTTGCGGTTTGCGGCAAATTGCCGCAAACTGTACGATCGCGGCAGATGTATATGGTCGATAGCAATTTGCGCAAAACGCACGTTTTATAACAAGTTTACAGCACCCTAATAGCAATTTACGCGTTTTATAATAGATTTGCAGTATCTAATAGCAAATTGCGGCAAAACGCTACCCTATAAATAAATAGTGCGCAAACTATACGAATTATACAAATTGTAAAAACTGTACAAATTGTAACTATATAAA
This sequence comes from Cenococcum geophilum 1.58, assembly GCF_001692895.1. Classification (NCBI taxonomy): domain Eukaryota; kingdom Fungi; phylum Ascomycota; class Dothideomycetes; order Gloniales; family Gloniaceae; genus Cenococcum; species Cenococcum geophilum. The sequence continues at coordinate 6,548 of NW_027137568.1, forward strand.
TTATAATTATATTATATAATAACCAAATTATTACATATTTTCATAGATTTCTGTAGTATACTTTTAAATATATTTATATTATAACTATATAAAATATAGAGCTATCTACTTTAGGCGTTAAGGGGGAAGCCTCTCGCGGAGGCTCTAAATTATCTGCCTACTTACCTACCTGCCTACCTACCTACCTACCTACCTACCTGCCTACCTACCTACCTACCTATCTACCTGCCTACCTGCCTACCTACTTACCTACCTATCTATCTATACCTACCCGTCTATACCTACCTATCTATGCCTACCTGTCTGTGCCTACCTATCTATATCACCTTAATTCGATTAATCAATTAAATCGTTTATCATATTCGCTAGCTGGTCGTTTAAACGGTTGTTATATGGCTCTAGCAACGGTTATATAGCGATAATGACGGTCATCTGGCTCTAACAGTTGTCTAGCTCTGGCGACGGTTATCTAGCTCCGGCGACGGCCGTCTAGCTCTAACGACGGTCGTCTAGCTCTAGCGACAGTCATCTAGCTCCGGCAACGGTCGTCTAGCTCTAACAACAGTCATCTAGCTCTGACGGTCGTCTAGCTCTAGCGACGGTCATCTAGCTTCGGCAACGGCCGTCTAGCTCTAATAACGGTCGTCTAGCTCTGGCAACGGTTATCTAACTCTAGCAACAGTCGTCTAGCTCTGACGACGGTTGTCTGGCTCTAACAACGGTCGTCTAGCTCTAACGACGGTCGTCTAGCTCTAACGGTCATCTAGCTCTAGCAACGGTCATCTGGCTCCGGCGACGGTCGTCTAGCTCTGACGACGGTCGTCTAGCTCTAACGACGGTCGTCTAGCTCTAGCGACAGTTATCTGGCTTCGGCGACAGTCGTCTAGCTCTAACGGTCGTCTAGCTCTGGCGACAGTCGTCTAGCTCCGGCGACGGTCGTCTACTAGCTGTCGTTCTAGTGTCTTCCTAGGTAGGGAGGATATAAGGAAGGGTAAAAAATAAGGTGGCTACCTAGGTATATATAGGGGGCAGAGGCACGTGTAGAGGCTATTGGGAATATAGCGGGGACCCGATAGTAATGTGTCGCGCGCACACACAAAGGCTTTATATAGAGCTTCGTGTAGAGCCTCCATACGCAGAGCTTCGCGCAGAGCCTCGTATAGAGCTTCGCGCAGAGCCTCGTACAGAGCCTCTATATATAGAGCTTCGTATAGAGCTTCGTACAGAGCTTCGTACAGAGTTTCATGCAGAGCTTCATATAGAGCTTCGTACAGAGCTTCGTGCAGAGCTTCGTACAGAGCTTCGTATAGAGCTTCATGCAGAGCTTCGTGTAGAGCTTTATATAGAGCTTCGTACAGAGCTTCGTGCAGAGCTTCGTATAGAGCTTCGTGCAGAGCTTCATACAGAGCTTCGTGCAGAGCTTTATGCAGAGCTTTGTGTAGAGCTTTATACAGAGCTTCGTGCAGAGCTTTGTGCAGAGCTTTATGCAGAGCTTCATACAGAGCTTCGTATAGAGCTTTGTGTAGAGCTTTGTGCAGAGCTTCGTGCAGAGCTTCGTGCAGAGCTTCGTGTAGAGCTTCGTGCAGAGCTTCGTGCAGAGCTTTATATAGAGCTTTGTGTAGAGCCTCGTGCAGAGCCTCTACATCAGGATTTTTTTTTTGGGCACGTTGTTGCAAGCGAAAATCGGGGTCTATCCCTTAACCCGTTAACTTGGGCACGCAGGTTATCGATAAGAGCCCACCAATCAAATCAGTGGGATTCGGTAGCCGTGCTTAGGAATACAAAATTCGGAGAGTGGCTAAGGCTTCGGGGGGGGGGGTTTTCGCCGTTTTATTTGGGGGAATCTTACATTGAGTCTTCCGAACAAGATCTGCATTAAGTCTAGCGTGATTAGAAGGCATGGTGGTGGTGTATTTGATGGTTGAATTCTACGCGTTGTTCTGATTCTGGTGTTCGCGCACGGGCCTTCCCCTCTGCTCGCCCTAACGGGTCAAGGGATAAAACCTGCAGGCGTAAGTCGCAATTTTAGCATTTGCGGCAATTTGCAGCAATTTGCTACAAACATATAGATAGGGTAGACGCGTACATAGGTAGCCTATGTGTTTATAGCAAATTGCTATAAATCGCCGCAAATTGCCAAAATTGCGACTTACGCAGGTTTTGCAGACCCCGATTTTCGTTTGCAATAACGCGCCTAAAAAAAAATTTCCTAATAATAGCTAAGAGGGAGAAGATAAGCTAAGCGCCAGAAAAAGATAAGTAAGGATTTATTAGGTGAACTTATTAACGCGTTTAGCCAGCTAGAGTGTAGATCTATTATAAATTTAGTAGGTAGATTAAGCTTATATGCAAGCTTTTTAACTTTATCTTTAGTAAATCTTATAAAGAACTTAAATAGGTAGTCGTTAAGGCCTCCTTTATCCTCTAGCTTCTAAATATTAATTAGCTAAAAATAGTAGTGAAGAACGCCTAGTGCTTAAGCTCGTCTATAAGGATATTACGACTTTAGCGTTAAAGATTTTGGTAAGGAATAGGGTCTATTTTTAGTAACCACTCATTAAATAATCTGTCTTAAAACCCCTAAATAACAAATTAATATTTAATAAAGTTAACGTTAAGTAAGCGCTAAATATTTAGTATATTAATTATATTAAACGAATATATTATTCTATCGAAACCCCCCTAATACAAGGGATATAACGATTACCTTAGCAAGCTTAGACGTGATTTTTTTAACTAGCGTTAAAATAACCTACGTCGTCTTCTAAATTGCAAAATTACGTCTAAGAGCCTTTAGCGAGATTTGTTAAAACTATAAGCAAAATCTATAAAATAGATATTGCGGATATCTAATTTATTTATTTATATAACGCGTTATTATTAAACCCTATAGTTACATTTTTTTTTAAAACTTAGGGCTTCTAAATAGTATTAATTTTATTATACGGCTATTGCTTAGTCCTAATATTAATTTTATTAAAGTTAAAAAACGCATTATTAAAAGCGTAAGCTTATATATTATATTATAATATTTAATTACACTATTGCGGCTCCTGTTAGGGTCTATATAGCGGGTCTATATAGGTATATATATATATATATAAGAGGGGAACTATACTGCTAAGGCCAGGTAAAACCTCTTCTTCTTTTATTATGCGGCCTATATAGCCTCTCTTCTAATTAGTAACTACTAAGTATAAGTAAATGTCTCTTTAAGGCGCTATAGAAAAGCTATCTTAATACGTACTCCTGGGTCTATCTAGTAGGGTATATATATAAGCTTTATAGTGTATAGGAATTAAATAAGCGACTTGATTGTAAATCTATAGAAATCAAGTGGTATAAATATATAAAAGTAGACTCCGAACTCCGAAGCCTATAACTTATTTAAACTATATCCAAGACATATAAGGGTAGTGCTGACGTAGGTAAAACAGGGTAATATATAAGGTCTAGTAGTCGGTTATATACCCCCCTAGATTTAACGGTGTAGTTAAAGCTATAGAAAGAAAAATAAAGGTAGAAACTATACTTTTTAGCTTTTATATCTCTGGACATAGAGCTATATTTAAAGAGATGTCCTCCGTAGCCTCTCAGGAGACTATATTTAAAAAGGTGTCGTAATTTAATCTATATTTAAGGCAGTTAATTAATCTGTGCTTACGGTAGATCTTTTTAATCTATAGTTAAGGTAGATGTTTAGCATCCTTTATAGGAGGCTCTACTGAATCATTTAATCTAGGTGTAGTATTTTAATCTATATTTAAGGCAGTTAATTAATCCGTACTCACGGTAGATCTTTTTAATCCATAGTTGAGGTAGATATTCGATCTATGTTTGAGGTAGTTATTTGAGCTATATTTAAGGTAGATTTTAAGGTAGTCACTTAGTGACTCTAGTGACGTTAAGACGTCAAATTTAGTAACGTTGCGGTCGTTGCAATTGGTGCCGATTTAGGCTGGTGCCATTTAGGCTCAATTAGTGCTTTGGAATCAAAATCAATTATTCTATTATAGTATTAGTGCCTTCCTAGAAGGCCTTGATTTAATTTGGCGACAGGCCTATATTAAGGCTCTAGTTTGGTTTAATCTGATATTTAACATTTAATCCAGTCGAATTGATTTAGTGTTCAATAGCTAGTCGTTCAAACAGTTGTCTGGTTTTGGTAACGGTCCTTTACTAGCTACCGTTAGTCTAGTACCTTCCTTATATCTACCCAGTATCCTTATCTCTTACTATTAGTATATCTAAGCTAGCTTCTGCTTTAGCTCTGTGCTCTAGCATCTCGCTCTGGCTCTATACTCTTACTTAGACGCCATATAAGGTCGTTACGCTATAGTGGATAGGTTAACTCTATCAAATGGTTATATATCTAGGTTGAAGGAGGTTAGGGTTTATACGGTTAGGTTTGGTTCAGTTCGATTAATGTTTAGTATTCAATATAATCAATGTTTGATTGTCCGTCTATTTAGTAAATAAAGGTAATTACGAGTATAAGAGAGGTATCTGGAAGAAGCTTAAAATACTTATAAAGGTAGAAGAAGTAGTGACTTCTTAAACGAGGTAGTAGATTAATTGCTTAGTAAGCGCTAAATATACAGATTAGATGTAGTACGGTAGGCAGGCCGGGCTCATAACTATAAGCTTTACAGTGTGTGGAATTAAATAAGCAACTTGATTGTAAATTTATAGAAATTAAGTGGTATAAATATATAAAAGTAGACCCCGAACTCCAAAGCCTATAACTTATTTAAACCATATCTGAGACATACGAGGGTAGTGCTAATATAGGTGAAATAGGGTAATATACAAGGTCCGGTAGTCGGTTATAATATAGCTAGGGCCTAGGTTCCGTTCCTAGCTACTTTAGTTATTTAGGTAGGATGTAAGCTAATAGCCTATAAGGCTAGTAGTAGTGTAAAAGGTTCTGCCGTTTGTATTTATATTAATATATATAGCTTTATACCTTACTAAGTTTTATTAAGTTCTATTAGAATATTAACCTCTACTAAATTCTACTAGGTTACTAAATTCTGTTAAATTCTACTAAATTGCTAAAGTTCTGCTAACTTCTGTTAGGCTATTAAATTCTACTAAATTGCTAAGATTTTACTAAATTTTATTAGGTTGCTAAAACTCTACTAAATTCTATTAGGTTGCTAAAATTCTACTAACTTTTATTAGGTTACTAAATTCTACTAAATTCTGCTAGGTTAATAAGTTCTACTAAATTCTACTAGGTTATTAAAGTTCTGCTAACTTCTACTAGATTGCCATTTATAAAATTCTACTATATTCTACTATCCCTACAGTATTTATTCTTTACCTCTTAAAGTACTTCCTAGTCTTCTCTTTTTACTCTAGCTAGCTCTCTAGCAAATAAAAGGTATAGTAAGAGGTTTATCTATATAAACTAGTCCGTAACTACCTTAGTAGCCTTTAGCTTAGTTAGGAGCTCTTTATATAAGGATATTTTAGTATAGTAATATATTTCCGCCTGGTTAGTAGCGTGCCTAGGGTAAAATACCACTACGTATATTATTAATTGTTAGCTATAGCCATATAGGTAGGCCGGAGTTAGGTACCTTAGTACTTTTTAGTAGTAGAGGTATTTATTAAGCCCTATATATTTAGTTTTAAGTAGCGTATTAATTGTACTCTCTACCTTTATAAGCCTTACGTAGCGTTTAAAGACTTCCTTATTCTATAACTTGGCCTAAGCCGTTATATAGTAGGTAAGCGTACTCTAGTACTTTTCTTATTCCCTTTTCCACCGCTCTTTAAACGCCTCTTATACCCTAGCCCTTCTACTTCTCTTATACTGCACTTTAGATAAGTCTATTAGCTATATATCTATCCCTAAAATAGCGGCCGCTATCCTCTTAAGCTTATCCCATCTAGTAGGCCGTATTAGTAGCTTTATTCTAGGCTAGAGTTAGTAGGCTATTATAGCCCGTATAGTGTTGCACTTCCTCTTAATATACTCTCTTACTAGTCCTTCCTATATCCTTTCCGCGTAGGCTATAGCTAGCTCTTTAAGGTATATCTAAAGCGGCGGAAACCCCGTCTCGTGCTCTAGTACTACTATTAGTGTTAATTTATACGCCCCTACAATAGTACGGAGGTATAGGTTCTATACTACGCCTAGCTAGTATAGCTTAGTTTTACTTATTTCCTTAGGCTTTATTTACTCTAGTAGCAAGTACTAGGTACTATATCTGTATAAGATTACCGGCCGGACTACGGTAGAGTATACTATCCGCGCCTTTTAAAAGGAGGCGCCCTATATAAAGGCCGTAAGCTAGGTTAGTACGGCTATTTAGGTAATTGCCTTTATCTTAACAATATTAATATACGGTCCCTATTTAAGCTTTAAGTTAACCTATACCCCTAATATATATAGGTTACTAACTAGGCCTTTTGTAAAGCTATATATATTAGCTATAGCCTTTATATTAAACTTTTTATAGCTCCTTATAAAATAAATAAGGTAGTACTTTTTAGGGGTAAACACTACCCTATACTAGCGTGCCTATACCGTATATACCTTATACGCCCTTTCTATAGTTCTACAGTTTTCCTCTATAGTCTTACTATATATTAGTATATTAGAGTCGTTAACAAATCTAAATACTATAGTAGTTCCCCCTTATAGCTCTAGTAGGAGTGTGTAGGTAAAAAAGAGGAATAGGATTAGTAACAGCGCTAAGCCTTAGGGTATACCGGTGTTCGTTTATATTGTTTATACTATATATCCTCTAATTAAGAGCCTTATTATTTAATTCTTAAGGAAGGACTTTATAAACTGTACTATCTAGTAGGGTATAGCTTGGGCCTTTATATTATAGATTATTCTTTTATAAAAGACTTAGTTAAAGGCCCTAGAAATATTAAAGCTAAATAATAAGGCTACTAGGTTTAGGTTACTCTTCTACACCGTATATACCTATTAGGTTAGTAGCTCTAGTGCTATTTATATTAAGCACCCCGGCCTTATTCCTATTTAACTAGCCGGTAGTATACCTGTCTCCTCTATAATTTTAAATAGTTAGCTAGTTACTATTCTTTTAAGTAGCTTCCTAATAGTATTAAGTAGCGCGATTAGCTAGTAGGCCTTTACTATAGTATAGGATAGCTTCTGCGGTTTCCGGAGGACTACTATAATAGAGTCTTTAAATAGTTTTAGGTAATATCTAATTACTATATAGCTATTAAAGAGTTTAGCTAGTACTGGGGCTAGCTACTCTCCGTACGTCTTAAGGAATTAATTAGTAATCTTCTTTAGACTTAGGGCCTTATTAGGGGTAAGCCCCTTTAGGGCTATAATAATATCCTCCTCCTTAACTACTTCCTTTATTATTCGCGGCTCTAGGTATATAAACCCTAGTATANTANTAANGTCCGCCTCTACNNGTANTANAAAGAACTGCTNTATAAGGATAGTNGCCTTTTNCTTATTATTATAGTNTAGGGTCTCCTCTCCTAGTCTACTAATAGGAGGAAACTATAGTAGGGCCTTTGGCTTCCCGTCTACTATACGCGCCCATTTTACTATCCTCTATATCCCTTTAGGGTTGTTTATTAACTTTTTAACGGTCCTCCTCTATATATTACAGCCCTAATGCGTAACTTGGCTAGGGGGCTTAGTTAGGGTTTGGCTAAAGGCTTAGCTCCCCCTTATATATAGATATATCCTCACCGCTATCTTCTTCTTCTTCTTATCTTAATATCCGGGTCTATAGACATTCTAATTATATAGGCTTGTATATATTCTAAACGGCGCTCATACCTTAATTAACTAAGTCGCTATAATATTATATTAAGATCCCTTAACTAATCGCAGGCTATTATATTCTAGGTTAAAGAAGCCCTATAGCCTAGGGTAGTTAATAGGTAATAGAGCCCTATATACTAGTAGATAAGGAAAAAGAGCCTAACTTCTATAATAAAGAAGACAGGAGATGTATACTCTAAGACAAAGTAGGATTATTATTATTAAAGTCCTATAGTGGCTAGGTATGGAATCCCTATACTATATAAGCACCCTTATTAAAGTCCTACACCGTATAGGCACCCCTTATATTTATATTTCTCTTCTTTTTTTCTCTTTTCTCTACTAAACGGCCGCCTATACTATGGGGAAGTACGTGCTAAATAGTAACCTCTTTCCGACCGTACAATCTCGTTAACTAACTAAGTAACGCATATACCTATCAACTAAACGCGTATACCTACCGACTAATCGATTAATTAAACAATAACCCTTTAAACGACCACCGTACGTCTCTATTGGACGCTTGCACCGTACTACTACCTAAATAGTCCTTTTTAATAGATACTAAGCTATATATACTGTGAGGAACAAAATCGGTTAATACTAAGACTAGTGCTATGCACTAGCTGCGAAGAATAACCCTAACTAATACTGAGTTATACGAGCTGCGAGGAACGAAATTACTAGGACTATTAACGCTAGCACCACTCTATCACTGACTATAACTATACTAATACGCCTATAGTCCCACTAACCGTACAATTGTGCCAATACGCCTATAATCCACGACTTCCGCTTATATCGTACTACTATAATTAACGACTATACTACCCTGCCATAGTTAACGAGATAATAATTATGCCTCTATACCTATGATTACTTAACTAATTAATAGCCCGAGCCCTATACTTAACCTACTATTATAAAATAACTAATAGACAAGCTCTGTACTTAACTACTATTATTACCGCCGCTAGTACCGTACTACTACCCAAATATAGCTACTCCTACCTATAGCTAAACCTTAATTTAACCACTACTGCTCCTGCCTATAGTACTATAATTAACTTCTACTACTACGCCCGCAGCACTATAATTGACCCTCGCTGCTCTGCCTATAGCATTCCAACTAATACTTACTACTCTACCTACAGCATTTTAACTAATACTTACTACTCTACCTGTAGTATCTTATTAATTACTGCTACCCCACCTATAGCAAATAACTATAACTATATAAGAGGTAGAAGATAAGTACCTAGGGATAAAGCTTAAGGGCAAGCTTTTTTAAAGGGGGGGGTAATGTTACGGCCCTAATACGTAACTTAGCTAGGGGGCTTAGTTAGGGTTTAGCTAAAGGCTTAGCTCCCCCTTATATATAGACATGTCCTTACCACCATCTTCTTCTTCTCCTTATCTTAATATTTAGGTCTATAGATATTCTAATTATATAGGCTTATATACGTTCTATATTAGGAATTTTTTTTAGGCACGTTGTTGCAGGTTGCGGCAATTTGCTGCAAACTATGCGATTTACGTAGTCGTATATAGTCGTTAGCGATTCGCGCAAACCGCGCGTTTTGCAACAAAATTGCAGCATCTACTAGTAAATTACAGCAAAACGCTTAACTACCAAACTAATGCTAGCATTTTGCTACCCTATAAATAAATAGCGCGCAAACTATACGAATTGTAAAAACTATACGAATTGTAAAAACTATACGAATTGTAAAAACTATACGAATTGTAAAAACTATACGAATTATAAAAACTGTACGAATTGTAAAATCTATACAAATTGTAAAAACTGTATAAATTGTAAAAACTATATAAATTGTAACTATATAAATTATAATTATATTATATAATAACCAAATTATTATATATTCCTATAGATTTCTATAATATACTTTTAAATATATTTATATTATAACTATATAAAATATAGAGCTATCTACTTTAGGCGTTAAGGGGGAAGCCTCTCGCAGAGGCTCTAAATTATCTACCTACCTACCTACCTACCTGCCTGCCTGCCTACTTGCCTACCTACCTACCTACCTACCTACCTACCTGCCTACCTACCTACCTACCTACCTACCTGCCTACCTGCCTGCCTACTTGCCTACCTATCTATCTATTTATCCATCCATCTATACCTACCCGTCTATACCTACCTATCTATACCTACCTATCTATGCCTACCTATCTATATCACCTTAATTCAATCAATTAATCGAATCGTTTATCGTGTTCGCTAGCTAGTCGTTTAAACGGTTATTATATAGCTCTAGCGACAGTCATATAGCAATAACAACGGTCATCTAGCTCTAACGGTTATCTAGCTCTAGCGACGGTCATCTAGCTCCGGCGACGGTCGTCTAGCTCTAGCGACGGTCGTCTAGCTCTAACAACGGTCGTCCAGCTCTAACGACGGTCGTCCAGCTCTAACGACGGTCGTTTAGCTCTAGCGACAGTCATCTAGCTCCGACAACGGTTATCTAGCTCTAACGATGGTCATCTAGCTCCGGCGACAGTCGTCTAGCTCTAACGACAGTTGTCTGGCTCTAACGGTCGTCTAGCTCTAGCGACAGTTATTTAGCTCCAGCGACGGTCGTCTAGCTCCGGCGACGGTCGTCTAGCTCTGACGACGGTCGTCTAGCTCTAACGACGGTCGTCCAGCTCTAACAACGGTCGTCCAGCTCTGGCGACGGTTATCTAGCTCTGGCGACAATCGTCTAGCTCTGACGATGGTTATCTAGCTTTAGCAACGGTCGTCTAGCTCTAACGACGGTCGTCTAGCTCTAACGGTCATCTAGCTCTAGCGACGGTTATCTAGCTCCGGCGACGGTCGTCTAGCTCCGGCGACGGTCGTCTAGCTCTAACGACGGTCGTCTAGCTTTAACAGTCGTCTAGCTCTAGCGACGGTCGTCTGGCTCCGGCAACAGTCGTCTACTAGCTGTCATTCTGGTATCTTCCTAGGTAGGGAGGATATAAGAAAGGGTAAAAAATGAGGTGGCTACCTAGGTGTATATAGGGGGTATACTTAGCAGAGGCACGTATAAAGGCTATTAGGAATATAGTAGGGACCTAATAGTAGTATATCGCGCGCATATATAAAGGCTTTATATAGAGCTTTATATAGAGCCTCCGTATATAGGGCTTCGCGTAAAGCCTTATATAGAGCTTCGCGCAGAGCCTCGTATAGAGCCTCTATATATAGAGCTTCGTATAAAGCTTCGTAGAGCTTTATATAGAGCTTTATATAGAGCTTTATATAGAGCTTTATATAGAGCTTTATATAGAGCTCTATGTAAAGCCTCTATATATAGAGCTTCGTGTAGAGCTTTATATAGAGCCTTATATAGAGCTTTGTATAGAGCTTTGTGCAGAGCCTTATATAGAGCCTCTATATATAGAGCTTTATATAGAGCCTTGTGTAGAGCCTTATGCAAAGCTTTATATAGAGTTTTATATAGAGCTTTATATAGAGCTTTATATAGAGCCTTATACAGAGCCTCTATACGTAAAGCTTTATATAGAGCCTTATATAGAGCCTTATATAAAGCTTTATATAAAGCTTCGTATAAAACTTCGTGCAAAGCTTTATACAAAGCTTTATATAGAGCTTTATATAGAGCCTCTATATGCAAAGCTTTATATAAAGTATTATACAAAGCTTTATATAGAGCTTCGTGTAGAGCTTCGTATAGAGCTTCGTGTAGAGCTTTATATAAAGCTTTATATAAAGCTTTATACAGAGCCTTATACGAGCCTCTATATGTAGAGCTTTATATAGAGCCTTATATAGAGCCTCGTACAAAGCTTTATATAGAGCTTTATATAGAGCTTCGTGTAGAGCTTCGTATAGAGCTTTATGTAGAGCTTCGTGTATAAATTTATATAGAACTTCATATAGAGCCTTATACAGAGCCTCTATACGCAGAGCTTTATATAGAGCCTTATATAGAGCCTTATATAAAGCTTCGTATAGAGCTTCGCGTAGAGCTTTATATAGAGCTTCGTGTAAAGCTTTGTATAGAGCTTCGTATAGAGCTTTATACAAAGCTTCGTGCAGAGCTTCGTATAGAGCTTTGTGTAAAGCNTTATNNAAAGCTTTATATAGAGCCTCGTATAGAGCTTCGTATAGAGCCTTATATAAAGCCTCTATACGCAAAGCTTTGTATAGAGCTTTGTGCAGAGCTTCGTGCAAAGCTTTGTATAGAGCTTCGTATAGAGCTTCGTATAGAGCTTTATACAGAGCCTCTATACGTAGAGCTTTATATAGAGCCTTGTGTAGAACCTCGTATAAAGCTTCGTATAGAGCTTTATATGGAGCTTTATATAGAGCTTTGTGTGGAGCTTCGTATAGCGCTTTATGCAGTTTTGTGGTATTTTTGTTACATTTTTGTTGCATTTTTATTGCAGCCAAAAATTAGGGTCTGCTTAAGTCGCTTAAGTCGCAATTTTAGTAATTTACATAAAGTAGCCTGCAAATCGCTGCAAATCGCCGCAAATTGCCAAAATTGCGACTTAAGCGAGTTACAGTCAGTTGCGAAATATCGTGAACTCGGGCCGGAGTAAGCCCGCGCATTCCCTAACACCATCAAAACATTATACCCCTATAGCCCCACTAATATAGCTCTATATTTTACAATTAGAGGCCTATTTTATAGCTCTATTCGAGGGCTATATAATGGGCCTTTATTTATAACATATGGAGCGATATTAGTAGGGCTGTGGGGGTGCCTTGTAATGGTAGCAAAACTTGACGTGAGGCTCTGCGCTAACTAATCCGACCCCTCTACCCCTAGAAATAAGCACCCCCAATAACTCCACTAAAACAGCCCTAAATCACACAATTAGGGGCTTATCTGATAGCCCTAGCACAGAGCTATAAAATAGGCCTCTATTCGTAAAATATAGAGCCATATTAGTGGGGCTATAAGGGGTGTATTGTTTTGATGGTGTTGGGGAATGCACGGGCTTACGCATCTCCCCCCTATTAAAACGATACACTCTATAACTTTACTAATATGGCTCCAATTTATATAAATAGTAGCTGATTTTATAGCTTTATTCTAGAGCTATAAAATAAAAATTTATTTTTAAAATATAAAGCTATATTGATGGAGTTGCAGGGAGTGTCTTACTAGAGCTGTGGAAACTTGAATTGAGGCTCTGCGCTGACTAATTTTAGCTACCCCGCTCCAAAAACCAGTACCTCATAATACCCCCTATACCCCTACCAATATAGCTCTAATTTATATAAATAGATTCTAGTTTTATAGCTCTAATAAAGGGCTATAAAATAAGGCCTTATTTATAAAATATAAAGGCATATTAGTAGAGTTATAAGGGGTGCATTGTTTTGATGGGGTGGGAGACGCGGCCCTAAGCGAGTTCACGATATTTCGCAACTGACTGTAAGCAGACCCCAATTTTCGGCTGCAACAACGCGCCCAAAAAAAAATTTCCTAATATAAATGGCGCTTATACCTTAATTAACTAAGTCGCTATAATACTATAGCTTATTAGCCTCTTATTAGATTGCCCTTTTTTTCTTATTTTATATAACTCTATAGTTAATCTAGTTAGGCATTAACTAAAAGACCTTTTACGCCTAAAAGGCCTATTAGGTTTCCTTTACTACTTCTATATATTTCTCTAACTATACTTTAAAGGCTTACAGTAAGGGCCACGCGTTAGGTACTATTTTTACTATAATGTTCTTAATTACCTAGTATATAGCCTTTACTAGCGTATTTAATTTATCTCTTATATCGCACAGGAGTCTATATAGGGGCTAAAGTTAGCCCTCTAGCTTACTCTATACTACCTTCTAATTAGCTTTCTTCTATAGCGGTCTTCTAGGTAAAGGGGGCCCCTCTAGCGTCTCTATATCTACCTTTATAATAATAGGAAAGTGGTTAAACCCTATATACTAGCGGTCTTGTCTTTAACTCTATAGCAGCCTATTAGTAATTTAGGGGGAGGTAAATACTAGGTCTAGCGTGCTCCTTAATATACCTTTTACCCACGTCTCTATACCCGCCTTAGTGGCTAGGCTTAGGCCGGCTGCCTCTATAGCGCGGATAAGGTTATCCGCCGCGTTATTCGCGTATATTACTATTATACCCCCCTAGAAGGGGTGGTGTAGATTAAAATTACCTAATAGTATATATTCTCCTTCGGCCCTTAGCAGCTCTGGTAGTACCTAGATACTATAAGGTAATAAGCTCCGCACTACTTAGCTATACAAACCTATAAAAGGTAAATAAGTGACTAGCTTAATGCTAGACACGGCTATATAGAATAATATATATAGGCGAGGTGACTTTGTCACCTAATAGATACTACTATTTTTTTATTAGGGGTTATAAATATTATAAATCTAGATAGTCCTCTTATAGCCCTTTAGCTTAATTGTGTATATATCCGCTAAGTAGTATATAGGCGCCCACTTATTTATATTAATAGCCTTATTTATATAAAAGCAGACCCTTATATTGCCTACTCCCGCGTATACTAAGTAGTAGGATTTTATAGTATATATTGTATTTCCTTAATCCCTTCGCTATAGCTCCTAGATAGCTAATATATCTAGCTAGAGATCCGCCTACTCTACCTTTTATAGGAAGTAGAGTAGTACGCCGTTTCTACTATTATTAGTGTTATACTATATAATTATAAGTATTTTTTGGTGTCCTAATATAAGAGATCTATACTAGCCTCTGAGTTAGCTAAGTTGGTACCCTTTAGCGTCCGTTTACTTTCTTATAATGTAGTTTTAGAGCCTTTAGATACTTCTCTCCGGATCTAAGCTTTTGCTTTTACCTCTATATTAAACTCTATATTTAGTAGGGGCTCCTAGATTGCTAGGATTTAAATTAGGGCGTATATACTACTATATAGTACTATTTAGAGTATTAATTAGAAGGTCCTTTGGCCTATTTCCTTTCTAGAATAACTAAAAGTTTATAGCCGTCTAACCTTTTAGGGGCTTTTCTCTACCTATATAGGGCTCTCTTGCGTAACTATCTCCTTTAGCTTCCTTTTCCTAGCTTATTATAAGGCCTCCTTAGTAGTAATCTCGTATTATAATTATAATTACTATCCGCTTATAGGTGCCTTATAGGTACCTATATAGTATATTAGCGTATAGGCCCTAATTACTGCGGCCTTCTTTTACTATATCCGCTTAATACTATACGCCCCATTCTATACCTTATGGTCTACTTTATAGTTAATATACTTTTTAGGTAAGTCTCCTATATATTTACTAGTATTATATTACCTAGCGTAGCGTTTATATCTAGCTTCTCTTCTATAACTCTTAGCTATATAGTTAAAGCCTTAGTATTTAAAGCACTACGTTACTAGGAATGTTGTCTTATACCTTATAACTAGGTAGTAGTCTCCTCCTAAGAAGAGGCCCTAATTAAATAGCGCATTTACTAACTCTTTTAACTATATACCTATAATAAGTAACAATTTAACCTTTTATCCTATTCGGACTCTTCCTAGCTTTTTCTACGCCAGCCTTTTTACTATAAGCCCCGCTATAGTATAGTTCTACTTTATTATATCTTCTATTATCTACTTAGCCTCTAGGCCTTAGATAGTAAGGCTTATAGGTACTATATAGATCTTTACTAGTACTAGCAGAACAGCTAGTATAGTAGAGTGTCTAAGGACCTTTGTCTACTCTGTTTCTTATAGCAACCTATCTTTTACATCTTTATCCGTAATATACGCCCTAATATTACCGCTTTATAACTTCTTTACGGCCTATATCCTATAGGTGTCTAGGGGTCCTATAGCCTAGAGTTTATATACTAGGGCTTAGCTATTCTGCTTTAATATTTCCTTATAGTCGGCGGCGTCGCCTATACGGATTATAATCTTATATACTTCTATAGGTTTATAGGCAACTTATCTTATAGCTTAGGGCATTATAGGTATAGTAGTAGTAATATATATGTACGATAGCGGGCCTATAGACGTCGGTCCGCTCTTTATAGCCATTATTACGGCCTTCCTAAGGGCGCTAATATCTATCCGGATTGCCTTTATGTCCTAGGTATATTACTCCTAGGTTCCTTAGGTTTAGATAAGCTCCGCTAATATAGTAAAGGCTATCCGGAGGGTTATAATCGCAGTAGTAAGGAAGGAGAGCATAGTGGAGCGCTCCTTATCTGCATTAAGAGATCGTTTCTATAATGCCTACTGGGTTTATTTTATAGTTTGTATAGTCTATAAAACGCGCTCTTAAAAGGCGCGCTATTTAATTAGGGTGGTTGGGGTTAGGGGTTTGTTTGTTTATTATAATCCGGTTTTAAGGGCTATATATTGGAAAACACTATATATACCTCCACTAACGCCGAATTAAAATATGTGGTTTTGATAGGAAGGGTTTCTATAGTCCTCTGGAGCTCGTGGGAGCTCTATTAGGCTTATTTCGCAGGTTTCTTTAATAGGCGATTGTATTGTGTTTTACGTAGTGCGTAAGCTTATATTATATCTTATTAAATAGTCTGCTAATATAGATAAAACTATATAGATATATAGATATCTACTACTTAGAGCTATTGCAACACCTAGTAGGTGCTATAGTTAGATCCTTTTTTAAAAATATCCTCCCTTAGCCTGGAGTGTCTCTGCTACTACTAGGGGGTAGAGCCTCGTATAGAGCCTCGCGTAGAGCCTTAGTAGAGCTTTGTGTAGAGCTTCGTGCAGAACCTTAATAGAGCTTCGTGTAGAGCTTTGTGTAGAGCTTCGTGCAGAGCTTTATATAGAGCTTTGTATAGAGCTTTGTATAAAGCTTCGTGCAGAGCTTTATATAGAGCTTTGTGCAGAGCCACGTACAGGCGTATAGATATATAGCTGTGTAGACGTGCAGACGTTTGTACGGGCGATTAATTATAGAGACATTTATAGAGACGATTGTATGGGCGTTTGTATAGGCGTTTATACGGGTAATTGTAGAACCTTCCTAGTATATTAGCGCTGTGTATTAGTAGAGCTTTGAAGCTCTATATAGGGCTTTGAATAGAGCCTTAAGTAGAGCCTCGGGTAGAGCTTTAAGTAAAGCTTTAAGTAGAGCTTTAAGTAGAGCTTTAAGCAGAGCTTTAAGCAGAGCTTTAAGCAGAGCCCTAAGCAGAGCTTTAAGTAGAGCTTTGAGCGGAGCCTTGTGTGGAGCTTCGTGCAGAGCTTTTATAGAGCTCCGTATAGGTCTCCCCCTAAGCTTCGTTCCGTAGAGCTCTCGCAAAGCTCTACGTAGAGGGCTGGCGGCGTGGGCGTAAGCGTTTAGCGTTGGTGTTTACTGCGCGGCTTGGCGGTATAGAGGTAGAATTAGGGCCTCTACGGCGACGAATTCCTCTTAACGTCGCGCGCGTATAAGGGGCTGAAGATCTTATAGCTTTACAGAGTAGGCTTTTCTCTATAATTTAGTGTAATGTAGTATATGGGGTTTTATACAAGCCCTAAGTTTTGCTTAAACTAGTAGACCGCCTTCCTAATATAGATAGAACACTAAAATACTACTAAAATGCCTTAGAAATTGCCGTTAGGTCGTGTATAACCTAAGTGCACTACCCAATGGCAATTTCTAAGGCATTTTAGCAGTATTTTAATATTCCATCTATATTAGGAAGGCGGTCTACTAGTTTAAGCAAAACTCAGGGCTTATACAAAACCCTATATACTATATTACACTAAATTATAGAGAAAAGCCTACTTTATAAAGCTATAAGATCCTTAGCTCCTTATACGCGCGCAACGTTAAGAGGAAGTTGTTATAGTAGAGGCTTATCTTAGTAAGCGACTTAGACGGTAAACGAGATAAATCTCACTAGTACTTAACTAGTATAGCTTTATATAAAACCCCTACTAGCTTTATTAAACCCCTGCTAGCATTATATAACCCCTATACTTAAAAGCGCGGTCTTGTTTACTGTCTAAGGGCCTTTAGTACGAAAATGTATAAAGGTCTACTTATTAATTAAACGCGACACTACTAAAGAGTAATATATCTCCATTAGTTAACTAGTTAACTACTTTAAAAGGTAATCAATTATATTTTAAGGGTCACTTTATTTATCTATATACTTATTTATACATTTTAGCTAATATAAAGTTTTAAAATTATAGGTCGATTTTTTTTTAAGTCTTATTAGGTTAACTCGCAATTTTATAACCAATTGCCTATATCTAACTTTTTATATAATAAAGCTATAATATTACTATAACGTAGAGGTAATAGAGAAGATAAAGGGCTTTTACCTCGTAGTATTTTTGTATTGTAATAGTATATATAGAGCCCAGAATATTAACGGTTTAATAGAGCTTTAAGTAGAGCTTTAATAGAGCTTTAAGCAGAGCCTTATATAGAGCCTTAAGTAGAGCCTTAAGTAGAGCTTTAAGTAAAGCTTTAATAGAGCTTTAAGTAAAGCTTTAATAGAGCTTTAAGCAGAGCTTTGAGTGGAGCTTTGATAAAGCTTTAAGCAGACCTTTAATAGACCTTCAAGTAGACCTTTAAGTAGACCTTTAAGTAGACCTTTAATAGACCTTTAATAGACCTTTAATAGACCTTTAATAGACCTTTAAGCAGAGCTTCTATAGAGCTTTAAGTAGAGCTTTTATAGACCTTTAAGCAGAGCCTTATATAGAGCCTTAAGTGGAGCTTTAAGTAGAGTGTCGTACAGAGCTTTATATAGAGCTTATATTTAGGCTTATTTTTAAAGGCCTTATAAACAACTTTATTTAGAGCTTTATATAGGCTTTTATGCAGACGTTTATACAAACTTTTATAAAGACAATAGTAAAGACGTTTGTATGGACGATTATATAGGCGATTATAGAGCCGTTTATAGAGCCGTTTGTAGAGCCGTTTGTAAAGCCATTTGTAGAGCTATTTGTAGAGCTATTTGTAGAGCCGTTTATAGAGCCGTTTAAAGAGCCATTTATAGAGCCGTTTGTAAAGCTATTTATAGAGACGTTTGTAGAGATAATTATAAGACTTCCTAGTATATTAGTGCTGCGTATTAGTAGAGCTTTAAGTAGAGCTTTATATAGGGATTTTGCAGAGCTAGGGAGGGGGAAAAAGCTGGCCTACGCACTATTACGTGACCTATTACGTGCACATCGCCGAGCTTAAAGAGACTACCCCCTACTAATATATTCCAGTTATAAAAAAGTAATTAATTATAGAGGAGACTGGTCTAACTTAACTCGTTAGCTTATTAGGTTAAATAGGTATTATTAGGGAGTCAAATATATAGATAAAAGTGTCTCTTATACAAAATTGTAAAAATTGAAGTTAAGCGCTATAGAGTTCCGCACTATAGGCCCTTAGACAGTAGGGTAAACTTAAGGTCGGTAGATAGCTAATTGGTTAAAAAAAAGTGGCGTTTTTTAGGACGGAAACTAGTAATACTTTAGTATTAGTAAGTACGCCTTTAGTTTGCCCTTACCGTCTAAGTCGCTTACTAAGATAAGTAAAGGCTATAATTCTACCTCTATATTACTGAGCCGCGAAATAACCACTAATACTTAACGCCTACGCCTACGCCCGCCCTCTCTATAACCAGCGGATATTCTACCTACTATACCTATTTAATTTATTTACTTTACAGCCCTTTATAGGTTATAGCGTAGGCCCTAATAGAGTTATAAGCTCTACGTTTACGTAGAGCCGTAGAGCTTTGCAAGAGCTCTATAGAATAAAGCTTAAGGGGAGACCTATACGGAGCTCTGTATAAAGCTCTACCAAAGCTCTATAAAAGCTCTACTTGGAGCTCTACTAAAGCTCTATAAAAGCTCTATATAAAGCTCCGCACGAAGCTCTATTTATAGCTCTGCTTAAAGCTCTGCTTAAAGCTCTACTTATAGCTCTACTTAAAGCTCTGCTTAAAGCTCTACTTAAAGCTCTGCTTAAAGCTCTACTTAAAGCTCTACTTATAGCTCTGCTTAAAGCTCTACTTGTAGCTCTGCTTAAAGCTCTACTTAAAGCTCTGCTCGAAGCT
Source organism: Cenococcum geophilum 1.58 (assembly GCF_001692895.1). Taxonomy (NCBI): domain Eukaryota; kingdom Fungi; phylum Ascomycota; class Dothideomycetes; order Gloniales; family Gloniaceae; genus Cenococcum; species Cenococcum geophilum. Next base: position 26,345 of record NW_027137568.1, read on the forward strand.
CTGCTTAAAGCTCTACTTGTAGCTTTGCTTAAAGCTCTACTTAAAGCTCTGCTTAAAGCTCTACTTGAGGCTCTACTTAAAGCTCTACTTAAAGCTCTACTTGAAGCTCTACTTAAGGCTCTGCTTGAAGCTCTGCTTAAAGCCCTATATAGAGCTCTAAAGCTCTACTAATACGCAGCACTAATATACCAGGAAGGTTCTACAATCGCCCGTATAAACGCCCATACAATCAATCGGCGAATTGCCCATATAGTTGTCTCTACAAATGTCTCTATAATTGATCGCCCGTATAAACGTCTATACGTCTGCAAATCTATATATCTACACGCCTACACGTGGCTCTACACGAAGTTCTATATAAAGTTCTATATAAAGCTCTGCACGAAGCTTCGCATTAAGCTCTGTATAAAGCTCTGCACGAAGCTTTATATAAAGCTCTACGCGAAGCTCTACACGAGGCTCTACCTAAAGCTTACCCCCTAGTAGTAGTAGAGGTACTCTGGGCCAAGGGAGGATATTTTTAAGGAAGGACCTAACTATAGTATTTACTAGGTGTTGTAATAACTTTAAGTAGTAGATATCTATAGATCTGTATAGTTTTATCTATATTAGCAGACTATTTAATAAGATATAATATGTGCTTATAATTTTAATAATGCGTTTTTTAACTTTAACGAAATTAATATTAGGACTAAGTAATAGCCGTATAATAAATTTTATACTATTTAGAAGCCCTAAATCTTAAAAAAAAAAAGCAACTATATATAGTAATAATAATGCGTTATATAAATAAATAAATTAGATATCCGCAATATCCGCTTAGCGGATTTTAGTTATAATTTTAACAAATCTTATTAAAGGTTCTTAGATTACCTTAGCAAGCTTAGACTATAGAATTAATTAGTGGATATACGTATATCCGCAAGCGGATATCGCTAACCTTTTTTGTCAAAAAGTTAATTCTATAATCTGAAAGACTTTCGCAAGGTTTCTTAGGCAATCCGACTTATTTTATATATAGAGCAGTCACCTTTTTTAACGAAATTGATCTACCACCCTATAATAGCTATCATCTTAGAAATACCGTTAAATTAATCCGCAGAAGTAGCTCTATAATCGATAAGTATATCTACTCTATACGCCTCTACGATATCTAGTAAAAAGCGCCGCCAAACGGGCGATATGTCTATTAAATCGCCTATAGCCTACCTAAATAACAACCACCTAAGGACTTTAAGCTGCTTATTACTACTATTTTAGGGGGCTATAAACGTCTGTATAAATGTCTGTATGAAGGTTTATATAAACGCTATATAAATGCCTATACAAAGCTCTGCTTAAAGGTCTGTATAAAGGTCTGTATAAAGGTCTATATAAAGCTTTATATAAAGCTCTGCGTACGGAGGCTCTGCGTAAAGCTCTATATAAAGCTTTATACGAAGCTCTATACAAAGCTTTATAGAAGCTCTATATAAGGCTTTATACAAAGCTCTATATGAGGCTTTGCACGAAGCTTTATATAAGGCTTTACACAAAGCTCTATACAAAGCTCTGCTCGAAGCTCTGTACGAGGCTCTACTCGAATATCTGCTTAAAGATCTGCTTGAAGCTCTACTTAAAGCTCTATATAAGGCTCTGCTCGAAGCTTTGTATAAGGCTCTGCATAATACTCTGTAAGATGCTCTATATAATACTCTGTATAAGGCTCTGCTCTAAGCTCTGCACGAAGAGACCCGTAGTGCGATTAAGGACGTTACGGATATCCATTCGGGACCGTCGCGCCCGCTCTATAGTACAACCTCTCTAAGCTCGAGTTTCCGGCACTTAATACGGTAGCGACTATTCTAGTATCTTATTTAACCTTCTACCTCTCCATCCTATAGGTTTTTATAGTAATATACTATAGGTTAGCTTAAATATCCGTAACCTAGTAGTTAGCGTATAATAAGGTTTTAGTGGGTATTTATATACTATAATATAGACGCTATATATCCGCCAGGCTATAATAGATTCTTTAGGGTGGCTATTATAGATCTATATAGGTTTTATATATATTAGTTAACGTTTAATAAAGTTATATATAGTCACAGAATTGCTAATAACGCTTTTTTTTTTTAATAAAAATGATTATAAGACCTAAAAATACCTAAGTAATAAAAATAATATATTCTAAAAGCCTAGGTTCTATTATATAATCGATTAACTTTGGGAAATAATATAAAATATTAGTGTTGAGTTATTCTAATATCCGCAACCTCCGCAACGCGGATATCCGTAAATTTATTAAGAACTGTCGCGGAATACGCTTAGACGTAATACTAGTGGTGCATTATAAATGTAGTTAGTCAGCTTGCGGACTAATTAAAAATCCGCACTAATAGAATCACGTCTAAGCTTGCTAAGGTAAGTTCTTAGACGTGATTTTGCAATTTGGAAGACGGCATAGGTTATTCCGACGCTAGCTAAAAAATCACGTCTAAGCTTGTTAAGGTAAGTAACGAGTGATATATAATAAGCTTACCTCAGCGAGCTTAGACGCGATTTTTTAGCTAGTATTGAAATAACCTACGTCGTCTTCCGAATTGCAAAATCACATCTAAGAGGGTTTGGCGAGTTTTGTTAAAAGTATAAGTAAAATCCGTAAAACGGATATTGCGGATATCTAATTTATTTATTTATATAACGCGTTATTATTACTAAAAGTTAATACAATATTTTTAAGACCTAGGGCTTCTAAATAGTACGAATTTTATAATACGGCTATAGCTTAGTCCTGATATTAATTTCGTTAAAGTTAAAAAACACATTATTAAAAGCATAAGCATATATTATATCTTATTAAATAGTCTACTAATATAGATAAAACTATATAGATATATAGACATCTACTACTCAAAGCTATTACAATACTTAGTAGGTGCTATAGTTAGGTCCTTCCTTAAAAATATCCTCCCTTGGCCTAAAGTACCTCCACTACTACTAGGGGGCAGAACCTTATGCAGAGCCTTAATAAAGCCTTATATAGAGCTAGTAGAATTTTATATAGAGCTTCGTGCAGAGCTTTATATAGAGCTTTATACAGAGCTTTGTGCAGAGCTTCGTATAGAGCCTTAGTAGAGCCTTAGTAGAGCCTTAGTAGAGCCTTAGCGAAGCCTTATGTCACGGAACCCCACCGCAGGGGCCTCCATAGGAGAGCCCCGTGCTCTCGCGTACACCTCACGTACAGCTTATGTCAGCTACGCGTAGGTATATCACCTCCTTACGCCCTCGACCCTTACGATCGATCGCGCAACGTCTTGTAGACTCCTCGAATACATACGCTCTGTAGCCACTGCCCACGTTCCGTGACACCTTAGTAGAGCTCCGTATAGAGATTCGTATAGAGCTACGTATAGAGCCACATGCAGGCGTGCAGACGTGTAGCTGTGTAGACGTGCAGACGTTTATACGGGCGATCAATTGTAGAGACGTTTGTAGAGATGATTATATAGGCAATTAATTAATTAATTATATGGGCGTTTATACGGGCGATTACAGAACCTTCCTAGTATATTAGTGCTGCGTATTAGTAGAGCTTTAGAGCTCTATATAGGTGAAGAAAAGAGACTATATATATATAAGGTAGGTAGCGAAACGCTAATAACAATAGAGCTAACGACTATGATTTGTAATTGCCACTGTCGACAACGCCACTCAGTCAGTATTTTGTAATGGGAATTGATAATAGGGCTTTAAGTAAAGCTTCGAGTAGGGCTTCAAGCAGAGCTTCGAGCAGGGCTTCGAGCAGAGCTTCGAGCAGGGCTTCGAGCAGGGCTTCGAGCAGGGCTTTGAGCAGAGCTTCGAGCAGAGCTTCGTACGGAGCCTCGAGCAGGGCTTCGTGCGGAGCCTCGAGCAGGGCTTCGTGCGGAGCCTCGAGCAGGGCTTCGTGCGGAGCCTCGAGCAGGGCTTCGTGCGGAGCTTCGAGCAGGGCTTCGTGCGGAGCTTCATGCAGAGCTTTTGCAGAGCTCTGGTAGAACTTTTGCAGAGCTCCGTGCAGGTCTCCCCCTGAGCTTCGTTCTGCAGAGCTCTCGCAAAGCTCCACAGCTCTACGCAGAGGGCTGGCGGCGTAGGCGTTGGTGTTTACTGCGCGGCTCGGCGGTGCAGAGATAGAATTAGGGCCTCTACGGCGACGAATTCCTCTTAACGTCGCGCGTGTATAAGGAGCTGAAGATCTCATAACTTATAGAGTAGGCTTTTCTCTATAATTTGGTGTANTTTTTATNTNGANAGGTGTTNTAGNAGGGTAGATNAATTTCGTTAAAGTTNATAAGGTCTTCTNATATAAACCGTGTTTAGGTTTTCTACAAAGCTCGCCAAAGTGCCTCAGACCAAGAAAACGATTGCCGTCCTAAATCAGCCTAGCGGACGGTGCGGATATTCCTATATCCGCACAATCGATTTCTTGGTCTGAGCTTCTGAGGTAAATAATAAGCTTTGTAAGCTCTGCAGTGAGGCGTCTGATGTAAGCAGTAAGTCAGCGTAGATACATGCAGCGCGCCATCAGCTCGCTGCATAGGTGGTAAGGAAGGATCAATTGGGTGGTGTTTTGAAGCTTTTTGGTAGACTTTTGGGTAGTTTGAGGATCTTCGGCCAAAATTCGGTTGGGAAGCCCTGGGATATCCATACTAAATTGTATGGAAATCCCCAATATCCCTATCGCGTATTTGGACGCGTCTACCCATAATATTAACCATTGTGTTAACACGGCAATATGCAACACACCCTACATTTTGCCTATTAGTCGAGCAGTAGAGCTTCTTCCTCTACTCCTTCCCTATTAAATTCACAATCTATACCTTAATTAAGCTCTTCGCCAGCTAGAGATCTCTTCTTAATAAAATCCGACTTTAAAATAGAGCTCGAAGAGCCCGCTCAATTGCGTAATCCAAATCCTCACCACTGACATCACTACCTCCTTTGAAGCCTCCGCGACGCGCTGACCGAATCCGACGGTTTTTGAATACTATATAAGGTTAATTAGGATAGATTTAAGATTGGGCAACGTCAATATTTGTATATACTGAGGTGCTGCCAGAAATCTAAAGTTTAACTCTATGACTCTACCACGTCTATACAATTTACCTGATTAGGATAAGCGCGCTGACAGCGGTGCAGCCAGCGTATACACATCCAGCGTAGCGTTCGGCGAGCGACTTGATTAACGCAGTCAGTCAGCGGTAGGGGTCTATCGCTCGCTAAGTGCTGACTGTTGGCCACACTGAATCTCTGCGAGGTCTGCGAGGTCTATTACGTACCTTACGTACCTCACGTACCTCACGTACAAGGAGGATTTCTTAGGAGTACGGTTGTATATTTAAAGGACCACAGTCCCTACCTTAGATAGTTCTCTCTTTGTAGTGAATCTCAGAATACAATCGGAGTTAATCTGTTGGGCACCTACTCCATAGTTAGATCTTGTTGTTTCTACCTACATGCCCAGCCTATTGACAAGTCCACCGTAGTATCTAGGCTTCGTTACAGCTAGCATTTAATATATATTATATAACTTAACTGCACTATCTTAAGTTTTTGTAAATTAGAAGAGTAATTATTTTTAAAATACAACTACAGTCGAGACTGTGACATAACGTAGCTAATTATATGGTAGAAACGTCGACACTTTAGTGATCACGGTATTTGTTTAAACAAAGTCCGTTACAGTTTGGGAATCAAAATCAACCCATGGAGGGACCCTCTGTACCCCTTATTAGTGCACACTTGCATTTTGGGTCCACCCTTACAATAACAAGATTTATGCATAGGCTTTGATTACCAATTATCAACTATAGGAGTATGGTCATCTGAGTACTCCTAGACCACGATACTTTATAAGATATGAGCCTGGCTGGGGGACTCGTGAAAACAAAGGCTTTAGAGGCGATAATGGAAAATAGAAGCTCATTTTACGTGGCACGGTCCTGAGCTTCATTCTGGATCTCATCACCCTCGTCATCCTTTTGATAAAGAAAGTACTGAACAAAAACAAAAGCGTCCAGCAGTAATGTCCCTAAACTTCCCAACAACCATGAAAGGTTGACAACTATGTACCGTGAATATATCGAGCTGGCTTCTCCAGGTTCGCAAAAACGAGGCTTCCGGCAAACAGGGGAGTACGCAAAGATAGATAGCACATATGTCAGGTTGCCAATACAGGCAAAAAGGAAGAAGAGCATAGATATGCCTTCGGTGCTTTTGCGACGATAGTTGAGGAGGAGTTGTGGCAAGCGAGAGCCCAGGTAGAGCACTGCGCATATATATCCAAATACTTGGCCGAGAACATTAAAATGGAGCGTATCTTGCCGGTCCGAGTCTCTTGAATGATCATTTGGAATGCGGGAGCGACTAGGGCGGTTGCTCAGCCACCAACCAAAAACACCTGCCGCACAAACAAGTACTATCGCGCTAAGATTGAAGAATACTGCTTGGAGGTTTGACTGCCAGGGCGCTGGACAGGGTTGCGAGACATCTTCTGGAGGCAGTTCTGAGAGAAGTGGAGTTACCGGCGAAAGGTGAGTCCCGTCAACAGATAACAAGCGTTCTCGAAATGAGGAGTGAGAATTTCTACGCTCTATGTCACCGATGCATGGTGGGCCACTTTGCCGGTGACCATTGCCGCCGCCGTTTCCATGAATTTCGAGGAGTGGAGACCTTTCATTAGGTCTATCCAAAGGTCCATCCTCATGCTGTGACTTCCGGACCTCGTCACTGAGAGTGAAGCCTTTGTAGTAGAAGCATTGCGCTAGTAATACTATATCTGCAAAGGTATAGTAGACAGCAAGAATGACCTAGGGTCGAGTCAAATTGTGGTTGCATAGAGTTTTTTTTTTCTTTTTCATGAAACATACCATTGTTGGCAGTACACGCTGTAAGACAGCACCTAGTATGTTGAAGACATCTCCGGCTAGCCATACAATGATGAAAAGAACAGAGAGACCATCGGCAGAGCTTCGTCTAAAATTCTCTATGATTTGTGGTGAAAATACAACAACCCAACATGCAATCGATATGGAACCACAAATCCCACTGATAGCATCGATGTCAAGGCGTAAGCCTTGAGATGGTGGAAACATGTTTCAACGGTGTGAACTTCGATTTTACGTGCTGGAAAGATATTTGTTATCACCACACTTCCTTTAGCCGCTACGTGGTCAGGGTCGGGAATCTCAGATAAAAACCTTACTCCATAAAAAGAACTTGTTCGTTCAAGTTTATGAAAGAAAAACGTTCGATTGACTGGGGTTAGCGCCCATATGGCCGCGCTTCTAGTTTGTGGAAGGGACTAGAGAAGGGCGGTTTTGAACCGATGGACAAACGAATATATTGGTATAAATGAGCTCGGTTTTCAGTGATGTCTAGTGTTGAGGCATGTAAATGATAACATTGAGAACGTTAGAAGAGCACGAACTAAGGGATGTCAGAGTTGAGGCTGAAAAGTCTGCAACTAAGCGAGAATCCGGAGAGAGCGTTTAGAGACCGAGGGGGAACAGCGGCTTGGCAAACCTAGTCTGCGGCTGGACTGCGGAGTATATTTAGGTTTTTAGGAAGAAAACTTGAGCAATTACTGCGGTTGCAAATTGTTGAGCGTAGCCTTTGCGTCTAAAAACCGTAGTTACGTATATTTCTTGTGCTTTACGAGAGATAAGTGTTTTAACTTATCTTATAAATCAGACCCCCGGTGGTTCGTTGGTACGTGCACTAAGCGCACGTGCGGCATACTGCTCCTTATCAGTTATCACCAACGAATTTTCCACCGAGGGTCTGAGGCTTATGGTCTTTCAAAATCTTTGCCTTACTGCTAAAACTTACATACTTCTCTAAAAGCCCTTTATGACCTCTATCGCCTCCACGTTGTAGTGATATCGTAGCTATATTCTATAAGAAGTTGGACGTGGGTAGTCGGTCAATTTTGGTTCAAAATCTACGAAGATGCATTTGGGAATTCCAACTTACGTTCTACGACGATGTATCTCGCCCCTTAATATTCTAGATATAGGGCTATAATATATATTTATAAAGATATAATAACCTAGAAAATCTATTACATAAAATATATATAATATAACTATCGTGGTTGGGATATGGCTCGTAGAAATACACAAAATTCGGGTTTTAAAACATTCAGTTTGTACTAAAACGACGTCTATGAGCTCTCAGACGCTCCGCGGAAGATTTTGGGGGGGTATAGGGAGCCGTTGCACGTGCTTCCCCTGCCCCGTAACCAAAATCTACTACGGGGCGTCTGATTTATGAGATAAGTTTTAACTGTGAAACTCGAACACGCCTCGTTGCTCCCGAGATGAGTACTTCAATTAGATTCTAAGGCAAACTGATTATTGTGTAGACCCTGCCGAATAATCTCAAACTGGTAATGTAAATCACTGAAGCCCCTGAGTCCAAATCGTTTTGCGGCCATATTTTACGACCGGTTTATTTTTGGGCTGACCATGTTTGACACAGATCTCGCCTTATTCTAAGCTCAAGACGCTGTCCTACAGCCCATTGTCCCTTTTAAACTTGTCCCAAGCTTCATTTAACGTGCTGAATACCGCTCCACTGATCATTCGCTGCTCAGTTGTTGCCGTCTGGGAAATCTAAGGTCGAGAGAATTATTAATCTGCAGACGCATGTTACATGATAGCATAATCAAGACCTTACCTTATCAGGGTGAACCTTAGCAATGGCCTNCATGTACACTATCTTCACCTTGTTGGGCATCACGAGATCACTCATCTCAACCTTGTTCCATCCAGCTTCTGGCCATAGGACAGAATCTAACGACCCGAGAAGTGCTCGTAGATTGTCCGACTTGCTACCCTTCCACGCAATGAGTTTCGCGTCGACTTGATCAGTCAGAGCGAACTTCTCATCATCGGCCTTTTCAGCTGCTGCATTTGCCTCCCTTAGCTTTTTAACAGCTTCCGCCTCCGAAGACGATACGGATTTCGATTTTCCTGTCAAATTATTTAGAGCGGAAGTTCTCGGAGGGGGATGCTTTCTAATTGGTGTTGCGCGTATCGTTGCCTCGGGGCGAGTCTGCTTTTTGCTCCCTCCAGCCGCGTTTTCACAGCGATTTCTGCCTTGTATACTTATCGAACCACCTAAACCTGCCTCAACTGCTTCCCTCCATACTTTTGCTGCGTCGGCCCATTTCTCCATGTTTTCAAGTGCTTCGGCTTTCCGCATCAGTGCTTTTCCGAAGAACTCCTTCATGTCCTTCTCTTCTTCGTTGCCCCCTAGTGATATTTTCTCACCCTCTCCACGTGAAACACCAATACTAGCCAGAGCCGAATCTGCGTCCGAAACGGCAGCTTTTGGATCACCTACTCTAATATTCGTAAGAGCCCGGTTGCAGAGGATTATTATTGTGATTGGATGACCTTCTGGTAAAGGAACCAATGCAGCAGAGTATGCGCCATGAGCTGTGGGGTAGTCACCGCGCTTAAAAGCGTCAGAGCCTTTTTGCCGATGGGATGCCGATGTTGAAAGAGCAGATGGGGATACTGGTGGTATTTGGCGAGGAGGCGGTTTCGGTCGGGTAGCTACAGGCGTGGATGATAGCGTTCTGGAGACAGGTGCTAAACTCTGTTGGAAGAACGGGTTATTTGATTGAGATAATGTTGACTGGTGGGAACTAGTTGAGGAAGGTTTTTGTGGCTCTGATGTTGGACGACCTGTCTCCTTAGTTGGCATTTTACGGCGGGCGGGGCTGATGTATGCCTGAGCGGTTTGTTCCTCGATATCTTGACGCGTGAGCTTTGCTGCAGGCCTTTTGTCTGGCTGTTGCACTTGCTTCTGGAGGAATCGGGGTTGAGGGGAAGGTTCAGATGGAAAGCCAAAATCGCTAGAAGCCGGATTACGTTTTATACGAGTAGCTGAAGAATCTGACGGCGTGGAATTAGAACTAGGCGGATGGGGTGGGTTTTGAGGACGTGGATTGCCAAATTCGAGCATTAAAGCTTCGTCGGTAACGCTGGACTCTGGCACTACGGTCTTGACTCCACGAGTTCCGCTTGCATTGGTCAAATCTGCATCACCATGGGAAGTCTTTTCACGGGCATATGGCAGGTTTTCACCATCTGCATACATGTGCGCATTTCTCATCCACTTAGGTTGGTTACTGTCACCCTCCTGCTGGAACTCAGCAACGGCTTTCTGGACCTTCTTTTGACCCGTCTTCCACAGAGTGTTGGCAGATTTGAAAATAGTGCTCCCAATTTCTGAGGCGTATTGAGTGACGTCTTTCTCACTCCCTGGAGAGCGGTTGTCCTGCTTACGCTGCGTAGAGCTGGGGCGACCTTCTTCTTTCCATTTCCAAGCGGGAACAGGAGGACCCGATCTTGCTCCCCGTGAGTTATGACGCGAGTCATTTCGTTGCTGAATCTCATTACCTTCAAGCGGGCTTTGACGTCCTCTGTCTTCCCTGCCAATCCACGCCTTTTGCTTTGCCTCATCGTGGGCTTGATTTAGAAGCCATCCAACTGCAGCTTGAATGTCAGTCCCAGATTCTGTTTGCGCTAAAGCTAAAGCAGAATTTTCCGGTGGAAAGCCCATATCGACCAATTCATTAATAGCTTTATCGTGAGGGTTGGTGTTTAGCGCGTTTAAATGTTCAATGGACTTCACCCGTGCAGGTCCTGAATTTTTGGGTCCTCCTTTCGGCTGTGTGAATTCAGAAACAGGTTTCCCAAGCATACCCAATATGTCGTCTTCATCATTATCTGCCAGTAGTAGTTGTGCTGTGGAGGCTGCCCGTCTCTGAGAACTCTGTCCCAATCCGAACGGATCGTCATCATCGCCGAACTCGTCTACACTTTTTGGAGAAGGTTCTTGGCTCTTAGAAGCGCTTGAAATGAAGCTCATAGCGCTTTGGCCACTGCGTGTAGATTGGGGGATCGGAAAGTGGGTGGAGGCGTCGACCGGGGCGTCGGAATTGAAGGCAGACAGAAGGTCATCTTCGGCGCTCAAGGGCTGATTAGGCCGTTTGGACGACGTATCCAGTCCCGCAAAAGGCTTATTGATTGTTTTAGAAAGATTATGAGCTCTCGAGCCATTATTTGCTGTTTGCTGTGTAGGTGGTGTAGCTTTCCCGTTGCCTAAAGCCTCCCAGAAATGTGCATCGTGCGTCCCAAATTGACTATCATATTGTTTCTTCCGCTCAGCTTCTTGCCGCGCTTTCTCCTCTAGGAGCTGTTTCTGTCGTTCCTGAAGTGACAGATTGTTCGATGCTTTAGACGAGTTCAGGGACAGCAAACTGGAAAAGCTGTCGTTAGATGGAGTGGTCGGTTTGGATGATGTCTTCAGGCCGCGACCGGACGGTTGTGCAGACAGAGGGGTCGAGCGTCCCGAGAGTGGTGGGGCAGGACTTTGTCGAGGGGGATAAAAGGATGGAGTAGGTTTAGTGTTATTGCTGGTGGTGGATGTCCAGTCAAGACCTGACAGATCATCCATCTTCAAGGTGTCGTAGAGTGAGTCTATAGATGTAGTGCATAAGCTGGACTCATAGCATAACTACTCGGTGAAGGATGCCGGACGCGTTAGGCACGAAAATGTGTTGTGTTTGCTGTGCCGTGCTGCGCGTTGAGCGCCACACCATCGCTGTTAAGCCACATTGACCAGCGTTAGCGCTCTCAATAATGAAAGATCGACGCGAGCCCCAAAGAGTGACGCTAACCGCCACGAGAATAATCATCTAGATATCAAACAAAGGCCTACTGGAGGGCTCTTACGCATGAACTACCTGCTTTGCACTATGGAGGGGCCTTTAAAATGCCTCTCGATTAATCTCTCAACATCTTCAAGTTACACGACCGATCATCCACGACTCAGAGGCATTCATAGCCCTGATTCCGAGGGTTGATAACTTCGGAGGTCCCTTTGCCGACCTAAATGCCTCGGAATATGTGTATATTCGTCAGACTCACTCCTGCAAAATTTGTGGCATCTATCTGGGCTTGAATTCTACATAATAGAAGGATTCTAGAAACCAAGCAATCGCTGAGCTTGTGAACAAAAGTGGTCAGTGAGTGCTGTTGTCCAATACCGACCCCTGAAGTGGGACGAATGACGCACATCAAGCACGGTCTCTGCGTGCGGACAGTCCCGTCAATGAACGGACCTGATACAGTTTGATAGAGATAGTTTAGTGCATGCGACAGCGGAGGGGTCTTCTTATGAATGCCCATTATGGAACGCCTCACAGCAGCTCTTTTCGGCTCCAAAAAGGACATCGGGGTAGGGTCGTCTTAGATTGGTTCTTCGACAAGATAGTAGTTTCACACTCAAGAGCAGTGTATGATCACTAGAAGCTCGAAAACGTGCATTTGGGACTTGGACGATCTTTACGTATTTAATCGCAGTGAATAGGAACAACCCCAGAATAAGAAACTTTGTAGGTATTGCCGAGCCGGCAAAGGCTTCAGAATAAAGCTAAAAGATGGAGACCTCACTGACCGTTCTTGCTGCCTTCATGCTGCGTTGGCTTTTCCGCAGCTCATCATTGTGTCGCATCGACGATCGCTTCGAGTAGGATTTACTTATGTTAGAGCCTCTGTATTGTGCCAAGCCGCAGACCTTCACGACCTGTCCACCCGTTGGCTACTTCATGGCGCAAGTTTGCGACGGCGCGGGAAGTTTTCGAAGCTACCCTGGAAAACTGCAAGCCAGCGAAACAGCCCGGCAAACCCACATGTAAGTTAGCCAGAAACGTCCAGATATGAAATCCTAGCTCGCCTCCCAGCAGTCGCTGCATGCCAATGCGCGAGAGCAGTTCTGAATGGCCATCGCAGCGGACTCCGTGACGGTTTGAGGCGGCTGCGGAGCAAGAGTCGAAAAAATACCGGGCGTAAAAAACGAGCGTCTTGACTCGCCAGGCACGTCAGGGCAGTCAAGGTTCCACTCGGCTGCTTAGCCTCTCGAGTAGCCGTTCCCGAGCGTGCTTGCGCTGCCGCGCGGGGGCGTTTTTCTTTTTCTTGCTGTTGCTCGCAGGGGAATCCACCCCCTGATCTCAACGGTGTTGCTCGTCCCAATCGCACCTGAGCCGTCATTGTTTTTTTGTCCCTCTGGCCTGGCTCTGGCACCCGCACGGTCGATCCAGCTGCTGCACAGATCTCTCTCTGTCTACTGCAGGTCCCAGCGCCCCCGAAGCCGCAGACCCTGAACCCAGAGTGCTACCCTCGGATCAGATTGCGTCCATAACAGCTCTCTCACACTCTCGAATTGTCCGCCGACAAGCTTGTCATCCCTCGACCGTGGCTGAAAGGCCGATCCACTTCACACACATTACACTCCTGAGCATCCACTCACACTTGCTCAACCGCATCTCGTGCCTTTCGACGACATGGGTCTCTTCACTCGCAAAAGTTCTAAGCCGGCTATTTCACCCTGCGACGCGCAGTCTAGCCATTCGAATGGCTCTCTGAAGTCTCCTGCCTTGCCAAAGTCTACCAACGGTGCTTCAATCGCGAAAACACTGAGTCCAGTACCCGATGTACCCCTACCCAAAGCACCAGACCCGGCTTTGGACCCAGCTGCGTATCTACGAAGCATCCATGCTGTTAGAGAGAGATCGAGACTCGTTCTCGAGAAAGCGAAGAAAAATCAACTGAAACATTTTTCTGTGGACATGACAAAATTCCAAGAGACTGCCGGCTATGTGGTTTCCATCATCAAGGTCCTCTACCTCTTCCGCTTTGTTTTTCGAAGTTCAAGTATTGACTTTCCTCACTGCAGAGGGATTATGCTCCAGACTATTCCTCTATTCCCCCTCACGGCCGCTGGCAACACTTCGAAGTAGGAGGTCGACCCCGAATTGACCAGCTTATGGCTTCGTGGCCCTCTACCGTTGATGCGCAGGAACGAACACGCCGTCTGATTGACCTTTTTCTTGTTTCCGTCCTGCTGGATGCTGGCGCTGGCACAAAATGGCAATATAGGAGCAAGGAATCTGGCAAAATATATCGACGCAGCGAAGGCCTAGCAGTTGCAAGTCTCGAAATGTTCAAAGCTGGTGTCTTTAGTAGTAACCCTGAGGAACCTTGCCAGGTCGACAGCGCTGGACTCAAGAAATTGGACGTCAAAACAATGGCCCGCGGTCTACAGGTTACAGAAGAGAATACTATTGATGGTCTTCAAGGACGTACGGGACTCTTAATGAGACTGGCAGATGCGCTCCAGAACCAGGAGATATTCGGACTCGAGGCTAGGCCAGGGAATATGCTAGGTACCACTTCATCTGCTCTCCCTTTCGATTTGAACTAATTGGAAGTAGATTATCTGCTCTCGCACCCCTCCACCCAGGCTTCCTCAGTCCCTATTATCCCCCTTCCTACACTATGGTCTGTTTTAATGGATGGCCTGTCACCAATCTGGCCATCCACCCGTACACAGATTGACGGCATCTCTATCGGCGATGCTTGGCGATGTTCTGTCATGCCTTCCCACCCAACACACCCCTGGGAGAACATTGTGCCATTCCATAAACTCACACAATGGTTGACATACTCCTTAATGGTTCCAATGTCCAAGCTTCTCCATGTCTACTTCGCTGGTAGTGAACTCTTGACAGGTCTGCCTGAATATCGCAATGGTGGACTTCTTATTGACACTGGCCTCTTAACTCTGAAGCCTGAGGACGCCAAGCGAGGACTTGAGCAGTACCAGAAGAATGCTCAGCTGAAGGGCCAGCCAAATATGGAAGTCGTGCCTCTTTTCACGGTTGACGACGACGTCATTGTTGAATGGAGAGCAGTAACCGTCGGCTTTCTTGACGAGCTCCTCTCAGAAGTTAATACGCTTCTGGGTTTAACTGGGAGTGATCGGCTAAGCTTGGCGCAGATGCTTGAAGCTGGCACATGGAAGGTACATCGAGCCACTGCCGTATAGAAACTGCATTCGCTAATGATGATTTCAGGGTGGACGAGAGATTGCTGAGGTATCGCGCCCAAACACGAAGGAGCCTCCCATTATGATCTTGTCCGACGGGACAGTTTTCTAAGATACCCTTACTTTACACCACATTTGTTCCCTTAGTCCCAGCGGATATGGAGGAAATTGCCCTCTAGGTGCATGAAGTATATGCGCACTAAACTTAATGCTTTGCTTTTGGTTTTCATGCAACCACCCGGCATTATCTTTGCATTGAGCAGTTATATTTCATGTTCATACTTGCTCGGTCGCTAGTTGTGCACACTCGATCATCAACGCCGGTGTGAGCTACTCCAGTACTCTTTCTTTGGAGGTATTATCGCTTCATTGATATTTATTTTTCTACACTCGTGCTAGAGATGGGCAGAAATTTTGAAAGAAAAGGCAAGGTCCAATATGTTGGAATGGGGAAAGAGAGACAGCTCTGCACTCCATAGTTTTTAATCAGTGAATGTGATTCTGCTTTTTTTGACTGGGCGTTACTGCTCGGCGGATATGGGCATCGTAACTGTTGACTGTAATATTAATGTTTAGTGTGAATGTAGTGTGGGTTGAAATTACATGTGACAAAGCCTATTTCTGATCGGAAACTTGCCAGTGTTTGCGACATCGTCACCCAAGCCCACATCCCTTGACTGCCTTTTCCTTTCTGCTCACCACCCGCCGCCATTAGGATGAATACTGGCAAACGCCAGAAGCAGCGCAAGGTCCTGCTGATGGGCAAGAGTGGAGCGGGGAAATCGTCGATGCGCTCCATCGTCTTCAGCAACTATGTCGCAAAAGATGTGCGCCGCCTTGGAGCCACTATTGACGTCGAACACAGCAATATCAAGTTCATGGGCAATCTTATGCTCAACCTTTGGGATTGTGGCGGGTGAGCTCTACCTTCACACTGTCAGTCAGCAGAGGCCCGATGGAGAGGCATGCATACCGTGCATCAAATGCTAATATCAATTTCTCTGCAGGCAAGATGGCTTCGTAGAGAATTACCTCACTCATCAACGGAACCATGTCTTCGGCAGTGTTGCCGTCCTCATATTCGTTTTCGATATTGAATCCCGCGAGTTCCAGGCCGATGTCGTCAGCTACTCCAACATTATACGTGCTTTGGAGGAGTGTAGTCCCCAGGCTAAGGTATTTTGCCTAATACACAAGATGGATCTCGTTCAAGCGCGGCTACGGGCCCAACTTTTCGAGGAGCGCGTAGACTATATCAGATCCGCTTCGGAGGGCTTCAAGCATACGGTTGACTTCTTCCCCACGAGTATATGGGATCAATCGCTTTACAAGGCTTGGACGCAGATCATATACTTCCTGATACCTAATGCTGCGACCATTGAGAGCCTTTTACAGCAGCTTGCTGAAGTAATTGACGCAAGAGAACTTATACTCTATGAACGAACGACGTGTTTGATGGTTACCCATGTAACTCGAGGTCTAGAAGCTCAAAATCCGTTCACAGATCGCTTTGAACGTATATCTAGCATACTGAAAACCCACAAGCAATCCATGGCGTAACTATCCCTAATTCCAGAGGCCCTACCTTTTACACCGTCCTGACTTTCCATAGTAAGCACACAGGGATCCCGGCTGGCAACGCCAACTTCGCCGAGATGCAAATAAAAACCGGTCGCTTTATGTTCTTTATCACACGACTGACAGAAAATACCAACCTCGCCGCTTCAATCCCGCCCTCCGAACAGGTCTTCAACGCCGCTCGTGTGAACATTCTGCTTGCTCGACCAAAATTCGCTGAATTGGACATCGCAAATAAACCGAGACCGGGTATCCAACAGGCCTTTGCCCACTCAGTAGAAAGCGAGGGGCTACCCAACGAAATGGACTTTAAGGGAAAAGGCAAGGAACCTAGTATTGGTGGTGAAGGGTCAGCATTTGGAGCTTGATCGAATGGTTCAAAGCATCTAAGGACTTACTTTCCGCAGGCTTCTATGATAATATGATACCCATTTCGAAAAAGCGTAGGCGAGCATTAGCGTTAACATCCAGGAGATACTATTACCGTTCACATTGATTACATCCGAAGAGTGATACTCACTAAACAGGCATGGATATGGGCACAAACATGGGACAGAAACAACGCCTACGAATGCTTGTACTTCCGCAATCGCCCATAAGAAGAAATTTATATCTCCTTAAAGACTTCTATAGGATAGGTGGTTAAGGCCACCGGTCTCTTTTATCAGAGTTTAGAGAAAGAAAGTAGTTGCAATGAGCATTTCTACCGGAATATTTTCGAGATCGGAAAGACGTAAGAACGGAGCGCTTTTGACTAAGCATCTGGAAGTATTGTAGGCTACCGGATGAACTGTTCTCGCGTTGCGGCTGTATCAGCTCTTGTCCTTTAATAAGGAACATGGTTCTCTGCTTCTACCACTACTCTGCACCCTTAGACGTGCTGTGCGCAGTACCTCAGATGTTCTCCGAGTAAACCATTCAGGCTATAGCCTCGACTTTCATCCTACAGATATCTAATCCAAAGTCTCGTAAAACAAAGAACCGCCATCATGCGCAATACACTATGCATCCACTGACCAGAACCACATCAATTACGTGAAAAGCCGGTAAAAGTAAATGCCCGTAGCAGAAAAAAATTCCCATACAACTACAGGTGTTAGTACAATGAGCTCTGCATATTCGCCGGCTTACAACCTCCCTTCAGCCCCCCTGATAACATCAAAAAACACCTCATCAGTAACCCCGTAGACCAAATCGTCCTGCTTCTCGAAGGCCGTCTCAAGCGGGCATCTAACCCTCCAGAAATTGCCCTTACGATTGTTGCTATCCTCCGGTGAGAGTGCTATCTCGGCCAATTTTTTCAGCCGCGTTCCGATGGCCTTCTGCTGCGCACGCGCGCTCGCCCAGAACTCAGCCAACTCCTCAACGCAAGAGAGGCCGCCGTCGATAGATTGCATAAGGCCGGGTAGCTCCGAAATCAGGCCACCAGATGTGAGGATGTCGCAGGCAATCATAAGGGCATATCCAGGGAAAGGTGTGGAGAAGATGAAAGGGTTTGATGGAAGGCGCCGTGAGCGGGAGGAATGACTAAGAGCTTTCATCATAGAGAGGAACTGGGCTGCGTCTTGTGTCGCTTGGATAATGTTGCGGCGGATTGCGGACGAAGAGAGGGATGTGAGACGAACGTGTCGGTTTAGACGCATTGTCGATGTGTGGTAGAGGGCGTGAATGCTTAAGAATGTGCCAGCGTAACCGTTAGTGATGCTAATGTCGAGGTTATCATGGGAGTAGTGAAGATGGGGGGGTAGATGCGCCATCCATGCCTCCAGGCGATCGCACGTTCTAGAATAGAAGTCTTGATATAGTTTTTCATATGTGTTATCAAATCGGTGAACGGCGCGGCCTGTGTAGGACATCACATCCCCCCATATTGCGGAGATAAGAGTCAGGGATGCCATGGCACCGAGCGCAGAATTTGATGGCGATCCTTTTTTAAGAATATCAAAGTCGAAAAGGGGAGTCTCTGGCGGTGTCGATGACCCATACGCGCTCTCAAGGCATGGGAGGCGGAGAAGCGTGTCTTCGGGTTGAATGACACAGAGGGTGCCGCCACAGAATCCGTTATACCGCTGTTGGAGCATTAGGATATAAACTGTTGCCGTGATGAAATCTGTTGAACTTACATCCATCAAGAATCCCGACCAGAAGGTCCTTCGGCGACATTCTTCAAGCGTCGAGCGGTCGAAACCAAAATCCAGGTCAGTATCGTCCGGAATATCTTTCACGCCCTCTTCGGTATTCAACTTTAGAGCGCTTATGGCGCGCAGAGCCGATCCACAGAAGTCCCAAGCCTCAGTGGCTTTTCCTCGAGCAAAGTTGTAAAGCGCAAGCATTAGCCTGCCCTGGCATAGCTGCAAGCTGAATTTTCCAAATCTTTCTCCAATAGCGTAGGTGGCGATTCCAGCAAATTGTTTTCCAACAGACCGCTTCTCGAAGTCCATATCAAATATCGAACCCATTGCGAGAACACTATAAAGCAACATACGATCATCACGTGTTTTTTCTCTGCATGTCTCTACCCAAGCGGTGAAATGCTGTCGAGGGAATATACAGTATGTTGCGGAACCAACGTGGGCGAAATAAAGACTCAAGAGGTGGGAAGTAAGCCCGGGGTCTGTCTCATAGGGATCGTATCCCCAGCCTAAGGCCAATTGATCGACATGATGTGAACCCCGCTGACCATCTTCATGAACGGAAGATCCGATGCCGTTCGCAGGACTGCTCCACTCCATTTCGAACGAATGAACTGACATATCGCGACCTCCTGTTGTCGGAACAGCGCGGAAACCTTTGAGATGCTTGGACGGTGAGCCAGATGGATTACTAGTTTCTAACGTCCTGCGTGCTTTGCGAGGTGGCTGTGTTGATAGAGGACTATCCCAACTTCTAGATTGGCTTGATGCAGTAACTGGGCTTAAAAGTTCCATTGATCGACTCTTGAGTGGGGAGGAAGTACCAGACGAGGAAGGTTCGTCTGTAGTGTTGCCCAAGCTAGGCTGATTGAGGCCCCTGTTCTCCTGGATTAGCCATGATCCTTCCCAGAAGTATTGGGCCGACAATCGGAAATCTGGATATGCTTGTGCTCCAGCGAACTCTAGAAATGGATCGAAGAACACATGGTAGTTGGGACTTACCCTCTACAGATCCTCTGGGACTTAGTGCATTGGCGGCACTTAGGAATAGCAGGCTCGCATTTGATCTTCTTCTCACGACAGGTCAAGCAGGCTTGAGCTAACCTTTTTCTAGGCTTCCCAGCTTTGGTAATACCCCAGGACGGATTCACTGGCTCCCCATCAATGACGACTCGACAAAACGAGCCATCCTCATAGACATAGCACAGCCCCTCTCCAGGAATATCTCGTTGGCCCACACAGCGGGAGGTGCGTGTCGGGGCTCTGTGGGATGATTCTGCACGCCTTCTGGCTGGAGCTCTAGGAACCTCCAGTGGATCTTCGTGGGTAGTGTGCATAGATAAAGTTGCAACGGATTCCGATGAACCGCTAATGCCAGATGCCGTGGATTGGGGGCGCTGGATCTTGTGGATTGAATCCGAGTGTATTGGCCTAGGGTGGCAGACAAAGTCAGGTGTGTGAGACGTTGACAATGCTTGCGCATTTGCGGTCGACGCCATCTGCGAAGGACGAAGCACGGGAGGTGCCTGCGTCGATGAGATGTCTTCTCCAATTCGGTCACAGCTGTAGTAATCGACAGTCTGCCGTCTTTTGAGAGTAGGGCTTGGGGATTGGTAGCAAACGGGAGCACCGGGAGGTCCTGTGCCACTCATTTGCGGGGAGGACTCTGAGGGCTTTGATTCCAGAAGTTGGGGCTGAAGCAAAGTTCGCAAACTAGGAAGCTGTTGAGAGTTTCCGGGGCTTTCTGAGTTTCGTGCATGGTGAGTTGAGGGTAAATGTTTATGCCTTGATTGATCGCCATCCGGGCGCTGGTATGGAGTCCAGGTAAAACACGACTGTTGAGGGACAGGTAGGCTAGGTAAACGCTTCATGTCCGGCGGTGCGGCCAACGATGGGTGGCTGTCTGGGACTCGCGGAGCGCTCTCGCTGCCAATCGAGGGATGGCTTCCAAGGTACATGGTCGACAAACAACATGGAGTTTCTGGATATGTATAGAATATAACGCGGGGCTCTCAGAAAACAAGGCGAAGCCCCACCCCTGACGCAGGCACTGCATCAGCTCAAGCTATGGGGCAAGCAAGGAGGGAGAATGGTCAATGGCAGCAAAGATGCAAAGATGCAAAGATGCAAAGATGCAAAGATGCAAAGATGACAGCAAAGGCACAATTGAGTGCGTCTGATAAAGCAACATACCCGCCGTGATGCAGAAATGCAAGGTTCTGTGGATAGAAGTCGACGGAATCTAATGTCCGTGCAGGGCTGACGTCCGACTCTCCGGCAAACTTCTGACGGGCAGCCGGGAGACGTGCAGTGGAGCTGTGGAGCGGTGGAGCAGTGAAGCAGTGTAGTGTGTGGAGAGGAGGCGGCAGCGGCAGACCCCAACGCAGAGACGAGCGGACAGGGCAGGTCAGGGCTGTGGACAGGCACAACGGGGCCAGAAGACTTCAAACAGAAGCCAGATACTAAGAAACGGCCCAGCAGCGGCACACGCGAGAACATGATGCTGGTCGCTCTCAGCACGGCCCGGCAAGGAGGAGCAAGCAGCCGGGAGGCAGGACTCGACTTGCAGCATGCGAGAACTTGCAGCAAGCAATACGGGACTTTTCTGACTCGAGGATGGCCTTCCCTGTGCCAGTGGACTCAACCACCAGCGCCCACAGATCTCATGCCAGCAGGCTCGAAATCTGCGCAGCAGCCGCGTCGCCCTCGCTCAGCCTGGCCTCTGATCGTGTAGCGTGGAATGCAGCCACAAGGGCTCTCAGCCGCGTCGCAACCTGTCAAAACTCGGCGTCGGGCGTTGCGATAAAATCCCGTTACTGCGTTGAGGATTTCCCCAGACCAGGCGTCCGTTGCTGCAGAGATTTGCTAATGAGCTCCACATAAATGGGTTGCAGAGCACTCCCTTCCGCCCATTTTGCCCCATTCTGCCCATTCTGCCCATTTCCCAAGCCACAAACTCCTCCCGCCGCAACAGTCCCACTAACGACCTGCGCGCACCCGCTTCCGGCTGATGGCCAGGGATTGAAACCGCCCAAGGAGCCGTTGAATCCAACACCCGGCACCGCTGCTGTTTCTCGCGTGCAGGCTTGGCTGCATGCCCCTAAAACCCAACGATTGCCGGCCCCAGGATGCAGCCTGCTTACGCTTATGCCTGTGATAAGACGCCAACTATGGCGAGCTCTCCGATTGTCAATGCCGGCCTGTATCTTGAATCCCGGAAAGGCCGTCCTCGACTTAAAGGCCCATGCGGCATTGCTTTTCGAGGCTGCAGAACCATCAAAATTTCAGGGGTACAAAACGACCCTGTGGCCCTTGAGCCCACCCAATATAGTCATCATGAGCTGCTTTATCCGCCTGCTAGCCCCCCGAGCAATGGCTGAATATTGTGGACGACGGCATATGCAGAGAATGAATAATGGAACAGCAAGACTCCACGAGGGCACTTTAAGAGTACTTAGTATATTTACAATAATTACTGTGATGACTAATCAATACACGTATCGAATTTCTTGAAGTCAATGTTGACTTGATCTGTGAACAACTCCCAGCTTGTCACTCCGCGGCAGATCATCACATCTTACCGTTCTATTTTGCGTATTAGTATCAACAATAGACACAATGGCTACAGCTCCTATTGATGCCTCGCCAACAATTGAGTCTGACAACGTGCCAGCAAAACCTAGCGAAGATCCTAGGCAGGAGGAAGCTTCAACCTCCATTCAACCAGCAGATCGATCTTCTTACAGTCGCAGTCGCAGTCGCAGTCACAGCCGCAGTCGTAGCGCATCACCCTCTAGGGCTATAGATACAGAAGCAGATCCTCCACAGTTGCCCGACGACGAGATCCCTCCCTTGCCTAACGAAGCACCACCAGAAGACGATGGTTGGGCACCTGTGTGGGACGAAGCAGCTCAGGCTTACTACTTTTATAACCGCTTCACTCACGCCACACAATGGGAAAACCCTCGCGTGCCAGATGCGAAGTCTGCTGCTGCCGCTGCTGGGCTGGGCTCGCATGACCGAATATCGTCCAGCAGCGCGCCAGGCACAGCAAGCAGCAGTTCCGGCGCACCCGGCACATCCTCACCTCCGCGGCGTCTCCACGGCGGCTACAATCCCGCTATACATGGTGACTATGATCCCGATGCCGACTATGCCATCGAGGCGCAAACCGAGAAAGAAAAGGCAGCAGCTGCGACTGGACTGGATCCAAATTCACAGTACGCTGCTACTGGCTTCTTCAACCGCTTCACAGGACGTTGGCAAGCAGCGACGCTAGCCCCCGAGAATTTTAATGACGAGAACAAAAGCAAGCGGCAGATGAGTGCTTTCTTTGACGTTGATGCTGCGGCGAATAGTCATGATGGGAGAAGCCTCAAGGCGGAGAGACAAGGGAAGAGACTCACTAAACAAGAGGTTAAAGCATTCAGAGAGAAGCGGAGGGAGAAAAAGGAAGAGAAACGGAGGGCATGGTTAAGGGATTAAGCTGAGTCTTAATACATGGAGCTTTTCATGTGGAAGTACAGCCTTCCAAGTTGCTCGTAGGCCAATGATTTTCAGCGAGGGCGTTACTAATGAGGGGCATGCATTGCAAAGGCCGAAAGGAATCCAATTGTTCAATCTTTGCATTGCGCTGGCTGCGCGAATTGTACTTCTAGAGTGCCTAGCCCACGATTGGCAGGCGACCCAGTTTAGCATCCACATCCTCTGTGAAAACTGTTCACATGGCTTGTGTTACTTGCAGGTTCCGTTTGGTCCAAAGGATATCCCCCATGGAGCTTTCGCCAGCGGTGATTCTTGACTCGTGGCATGTAATTTGCTGCAGAGTCTCCGTTCATGATTTAATGTCAACCAAAGCATTCCGTTCAACCCTGCCCTATATCCTCTCCACCCGCTCCCATCCCCTCCATTTTCTGCCTTATACCTTCAACATTCATGTCCGTATCTGCTACGTCATTGCTAACCCCTTGCTCCAAACCTTCCCCTTCACCCAACAACCATTTGACAACTTCCTCCTTCTCGTTAATTTCGGCTTCGAAAACTGCATCATGACCAGCTTTATTAATCGCCGTTACGTCGGCGCCTAACTTAACAAGTAGCTGCACGCAAGCGAGATGCCCGTTCAAAGATGCCCAGTGAAGCGCTGTATTGCCCGCTGCATTCGGCAGGCTTAGGAGTGGAAGAGGTTTTCGCGCGTTTTCTGTGCTAAGAACAGAGGTAAGAAGTGTAGAGATCAGGTTAAGAATATCTATTCTAGCAATTTCAAGTCAGCAAGCAGCTTGGGACGTATTTAGATTATGCGGTGGAAGGAAATAAACCACATAGAAAATGATAAACAACCCACCTAGATGTCCGTTCGCTGCAGCATAATGCAGCGCACTATTTCCGGACTCAGGATCTACTGCCGCTTCAAATAAAATTTCCTTCGCGCAGTTGTACTTGGTGGACAGGCTGGTGAGGTAGTCTGACAGTTCGCTGACTTCGTTAACACGAGACAGGTAAAGTATTTCATCAATCTCATCTTCTGTAAGTCGAGGCATGATGAATAAGCGCAAACTTCATAAGAAATACGGACGTTGTGGCAACACAAAGCGCTTTCGATGTGCGGGATGAAATGCCCGAACACGACATCATCAAACTCTTCTAAGCGAATCCTATCCCTTGCAACGGTGGAATTCGTCCCGCGATTATCGATAAGAGCTAGCCAATAGAATCTATAGGATCACCATACGCGTACTTTTGATGTTCGTGCAAGGTCAGGACGTCAGTTTAAACGCTTCACTATCTCCAACCAAAATTGCAGAATCCCTTGTCTACTTTAAGAAACGGAGTAAATATAATATTCGAATCACACACTTGGAGGTTGTCAAATACCTTGTGCCCTAACGACTACTGCAGCCCAGCCTAGCAACAAAAAAGTCTCGCCATCGCGTTTCCTTTGCCGCACATGATCAATATTGCATTTGCCTTTTACTGCTAAGGCTTTCTTTTTAAGCCGTAGGTAAATACGAGTAGCGCCTTCGTTCGCAATAGTATAGGTACAGCCATTTACTGATACATAAATATTGCCGAAAGTGCTCTGGAGAGGCCCCTAGGTCCCCGCAGAACGAATTGGGATATACCAGCTCCCAGGGAGAACTAGGAGTATACTACGCTTCCCTTCTCGACCAAAGTAGCATTTTGATAACCTTGACAAACTAACTACTTTTTATTCGACCAGTTACTGGATACGCAATGCCGACTTGATATTGTGTCGACCTGAGTCAGGTGTCATGCCGCCGACTCAGTTACCTACCCCTTGACTCAGTCACCGACTCAGTCACCGACTCCCTATTACGTACCCCCCTGTACCTGCATCTACCTTATGTATATATAGTCTCTTTTCTTCATAGATTAATCAACACACGAGTCCAGTGATTGTATTGGACTGGAGTGGAGTGGATTTGGGCTCAAATCCACTCCATCTAGCTAGTAAATTGTTTGACTCCAAGAGCTCCTTAGAGCTCCAGTACATTTATATACTAAAAATAGAAAGGCTTAGCATTGGCATAGTGTTATAAAAGGAAGAGTAGATGTAGGATAACTAACTAAAAGCTACCTATATTACTCCTTACTAATAACCTTAGTCTTATAGTTAATCTCAATAGCCGCATATTGCTTATCTAGCTCCCCTTCCTCCTTATTAATTACGTCATCTTCTACCTAAGTAGAGACCTCTGCGGCAACCGCCGCAGCAAGCCGGGCCTTTGCCGCTTCCTTAAGGGACACCCTTTTATAAGGCTCTCCTACTAAGTCATCTACTTCCTTATTGTCAAATATACCCTTTAGCGGTAGCCTATACATATGCTAAAGAACCTTATTTGCCTTAATAATATCCATTTATAATCAGAAGCGCTAGTTATTAAGAAGAATCTTATAGCTGCTAAAGAGTTATTCACATTTTGTAACGGCGCTATCGCACGTTACCTGCCAAATTCTGCCATATTCTGCCGACCTGCGATTGGCCCGCCTAAAGCTAGCGCCTTGGCGGCTTACCCTATATATTTGTTTACATTGGTCCTAGCGACCCCTTTTCCTTCTCTTTAGCTTAGTATCTTGGTAATATAGTATTCGTTTAAGCTTCGGTTTAGAGGCATTTATTTGAGCCGTAATATTATACTAAGCTCTCCCTACCTTGCCTAGGAAGGCCTTAATAATATCCCACCCTAAAGAAACTTCGTCTGCAATAACGCATTAACGCGCTATACTTAGACACTAAAACAACTCTATATTGCCTGGGAAGGCCTAGATAATATCCTACCTTATAAGCTAGATAGGACTGGACCTATACCCCTAGAATCGAAACTAAAGCGTATAATATTAATAAACCTTAGGAAGCTAATAATGGCACCTAAAGCAAGCTTATTTAAGAGAGCTGCCTTTACCTAAAAGGAACCTGAGATCTAATTAGGATCAGAAATTAAAGACAATGATAATATCGTAGATATACGCGAGTAAATTCGCGCCCTCGCAGCTAGCTAGGAAGCCGATCGTCTTAAAGCGAGAAATATATAAGAGACCCTATAAGAGATCCTAGAAAGCCTTACGGCCTTATAAAATAGCCCAGCTTCCCCTTTTTAAAGCCCTAGTTAACCTATTTACTTTACTAAATGCAATATACTAGGGAGTATAGATATAATGACGAAGTAATTAAAGTCTGTCAAGCTTCCTAACCCCCTACTACTATCTAACGGGATAGACCCTACCTTTAAGAATTGGAGGATTTAAGTATGAGGAAAGCTTTGTGTTAACTATAACTATTTTCTTTCTAAAGAAGCTAAAATGCTCTACCTCTTTAGTCGAACTACTAGGGACGCCTAACGGTACCTTTAAGCTAAGTTTAAGGACGACTTCCCTATCTAATTTATATCTGTTAATAAGATAATATAGCACCTAGCGGCTATCTATATTAACCTAAATAAAGTACGGGATGCCCGTTATAACTATAATTACCTAATAATAAAACTAAACTAACCCTTTGCTAAATTCTAGACTTAATTCCTATACCTTATAGGAGAAGGCTAGGTTCCCCTTAAGAACTACTAATTAGACCTATATAATAAGCTAANAATCCNGCTATAANAAAAGATCGCTNTAACCTTANATAACCTNCNAACCNATAAAAGACTNGCAGCTNNTTNCCTATTATTAGACTTAGAACTAAAGCGGATTAATGCCCGCCCTAATTGGTAGAAGCGACTCCGTAATAATTGGAACTCGCTAACTATACCTATAGGAGCTAAAGTAGGAAGATAAGTTACGACTGCTCTTATACTAAAGGCGGTTATAACTATATACTGGCGAGCCTTGCCCGACTAGCTACATACTACGCTATTAACTAGTATTCGCCGTAATACTCTAATTAACCCTGCCTTGGCTATGTGCTTTAACTGCGATAAGTAAGGTTACTTTGCCTTGTCCTGCCCAAAGCTAAAGGATATAGGCAATATTAAGGAGATAGAGGAAGGAGAAACGTCTAATAAGTTGGGAAAAAAAGAACCCTAGGGAAAGACTCCCCCCTAGGGTACCCTATTGATCTTAAAGAGATTAATCTTAGTTAGTTAATGGGTGGAAAGTATTTTACGGTTCTATATATAGTATCTTAAAATAGATATAGAGTTAATATAACCGCCCTTATTAACACTAGAGCAAATGGCTTCGCCTTTATAAATACTGCCTATATAAATAATGTTGCCAAGTTTCTAAATATAGAAGCCATCTAACTAAAGAAGCCTGTCTAGGTAAAGGGCTATAACGGCTAAGCTGGTCGGCCCGTTACCTATATCTTAAAGTTATATATTACTCTTAACGGATAACGCTAATATAGTATCCCCTTTTGCATCCTAGACCTAGGGTCCTATAATATAATCCTTAGACAAAAATAGATATCCTATTTTAATATTTAGTTAAATGTATAAAAAAGACAGTTTATTTAGCTAGAGAATAGACTAAGATTACCCTCCTTTATTAGGGAGATCCGAACTAACTATAAGACACTAGCCGTAAGGGCTAACCCTACCTACTAGTAGGATGTCTAGGCCCGTAACCTAGCCTTTACCTAAGAGGACGCCCGCTATAAAGCTAAAAAGAACTCCGTACTAATAAAGATACTCTCCTAAAGTGCTATATTTAAAGAGGACTCTATATATAGAAGCGGGATAGATAATAATATAGATAATGTCCAAATTGTATAGATCTAACCGTTATGGAAAAGAACGTATTAATAGGATATAAGGGATAACCTTTGAAAGATATAATAGGAGCTAAAAGGAGTAATAATAACGCTAGTACCCTAGAAGTCCCTAAAGTTATATACGCCCCTATTGTTAGTTAACCCCCCTACCGTAGATATCGCTGTAATTAGCGCTATAGCGTTTTACTTTAATATATACCGGAAGGATAATGAGGTCTTTATAATGAGCCTATATAAGATTAACCGAATTATTAATAATAGAGAGGAAAGGCTAGATAAGGAAACCGATAAGGAACTAGTTAAACGCCTCCTTTCTACTATTTATATAGGCTATAAGGATACATTCTTAAAGGCGGCCTTAGATAAGTTACCCCTCTACTAGACATATAATTATAAGATTCAATTAGAGGTCTATAACTTGCTAGGCTATAACCCCCTCTACTATTAATTAATAGATAAGCTAAAAGTAATAAAGTAGTACTTGATTGACAACCTGGATAAAGGGTTTATTAAGCTAAGTTAAGCCCCTTTTGCTTCCCCTATCCTGTTTATAAAAAAGCCTAATAGAGGCCTTTGTTTTTATATTAACTATTAGAAGCTAAACGCTATTACTTAAAAGGACCGGTATTTTATTCCTTTAATTAACGAGACCCTTGCACGTCTAAGCTAGGTAAAGATCTTTACTAAACTTAATATCCGCTAAGCTTTCTACCGAATTAGGATAGACCCTATATCCGAAGATTTAACAACGTTCTATACCTGCTATAGTTCCTATAAATATAAAGTTCTTCCTTTTGGACTAATAAATGGACTAGCTACGTACTAAAGGTATATAAATGACGTTCTTTTTAATTACCTTAATAAATTTTGTACGGCATACCTAGACAACATTCTTATATACTTAGACGACAAACTTAAGTATTAAGTTTATATTAAGAAGGTCCTAGAGAGACTATAGAACGTAGGCTTATAAGTCGATATTAAGAAATGCGAGTTTGGGGTAAAATATATAAAATACCTCGGGTTTATTATAACTATGGAAGGAATTAAGGTTAACCCTAAGAAGGTAAAGGTAATTTATAACTAAAAGCCCCCTTATATAGTAAAAGGAATCCAGTCCTTTCTTAGTTTTTATAATTTCTACCACTAGTTTATCCGTGACTACGGAATTATAGTAAAACCTCTTATATAACTAACTAAGAAGGATACGCCTTTTATCTTTAATAATAGCTGTATAGAGGCCTTTAAAGAGGTAAAGGATCGGCTTATCTCTTTCTTAATTCTTTATTACTATAACCTAGACCTTAAATCAATGCTAGAAATAGACGCCTTTAATAGGGTTATAGCGGGAATCCTATTATAGTTATATCTAGACAGCGAATGGTACCCTATAGCTTTTTTCTTAAAGATAATGGACCTGGCTAAGTATAACTATAAAGTATATAATAAAGAAATGCTAGCTATTATTTAATTACTTTCCTAATAGCGCGCAGAGCTTAAAGGTATAAACTTCCGGATTAAGATATATATAGATTACAAAGCCCTAAAGTACTTTATAACTATAAAGCAGCTTATAGGGTAATAAGCCTAGTAGGCTAAAATACTCTCCTAATTCTTTTTTACGATTATATATCGTTCTAGTAAGCAAAACTCTAAGGCTAATGCTTTAACCCGAAGAGAATAAGATGTAGGACCCTAGGATAAGCTAAAGACCTAATATCGGACGCGCGCCCTCCTTTATCTAGAATAGCTTAACCTACGGATCCTTAAGGAGCTAGACTTTTAGTAAAACGAGCTAGCACTAATAGAGGAGTCCTTAGATGAGCTAATAGGGCTAATTAACCGCCTCCTAACTGTAAACCGTATAGCTGATGCCCTAAGGGCCCTCCGCGAATAAGTTGTAAAAGGAGACCCTAATTTTAAGACGGAGGAAGGATTGCTCCTATACTAGGAGCGGCTTATAGTCCCTAATGTTGATAATCTACGGACCGAACTAATCCGCGAAGCTTATTGCTAAGTCTTTATGGTATACCCTAGTAAGAATAAGACCCGTAAAATTATTAACTACCGCTACTACTAGCCGAGAATGGTTGTGGATATTAATTAATATATATGGAACTGCGAAGACTGCTAGAGAGCTATAATCCCACGGGATAAGACCCTAGGACTACTTAAGCCACTCCTAATACTAGAGCGCCCTTAGTAGTATATCTTTATAGACTTTTATAAACTACCTAGGGACCGTGACGGATATAATATAGTTATAGTTATAGTTAACTGCTTTAGTAAACGCCCGTTCTTAATTCCATATTATAAGAATATTGATGCTAAAGAGGTAGCCTGGCTATATATCTATTACGTCTACTAAATCTATGGACTACTAGATACTATTATATCTAATTATAGGCCGTAGTTTATATTGGCCTTCTGGAATGAGTTTACCTAGATCCTAGGCATTAAGCTAAAGCTTTCTACTGCTTATTACCCCTAGATAGACGGTTAAATAGAGATTATAAATTAGTACCTAGACTAGAGGCTTAGGCCCTTTATTAACTATTTCTAGAATAACTGGTCTAAACTACTACCCTTAATAGACTACGCGTAAGCAACCCTACCCTATAACTCTATAGGGTTTGCCCCGATTTAGCTAGAAATGGGATACTTACCCTATATAAGCTTTGACTGGAAAAGGCTAAAAGAACCCTAGACTGTATAAAAGAAGCTATCCTATACTAAGGCCTAATAGTACGCCAAACGATTAGAGGAGGCCTGGATGGTAGCCCGTAAGAACTTAGAAAAAGCTTAGAGGTTAATAGAATAGCAGGCGAACAAATACCGTTAAGAGCCCAATTTTGCCCCTAGCGATATAGTCTGGGTTATAATAAGGAATTAGAGGACTGAACGACCTAGCTATAAGCTGGACTACTAGATAGTAGGACCGTATAAGGTTTTTAAGAAGATAGGCAACTTATATAAGATAAAGCTCCTAGACTTAATTAGGGTTTACCCTATTTTCTTGCTAGATAAGTTACGGAAAGCTATAAATAACCTATTGCCTAAATAAAAGAACGAGCCTCCCCTATTAGTTTAAGTAAACGGTGATAATAAATAGGAGGTTAACAAAATACTGGCCTATAAGATAGTATGGGGAGCGCTAAAATACCGTGTTTAATAGAAGGGCTATAATTCTAACCTAACCTAGTACCCTATATGGAACTTTATAGGCTGCCCCTAGAAGCTTAAAGAATTCTATAACTAATACCCTAATACGCCTAGACCCCTAAAGTACCTAGATGAATGGATAAAATACTGGTATAATAAAGATAATAAGTTACTGGAAGAATATAGGGACAAAAACGCCCTAAAGCCCTAATATAGCTGTTTGCCAAATTCTGCTATATTCTGCCGTTTTCTGCCAGTACCGTAAAATTTTAAATGTCTAGGAACTTTGACCGCCGGTTAAAGTTATCTAATTAGTTAGATCCGTACTAAGACTTTTAGCGGCTACTCTTTCTAGCCTAGTGCTACCCTATTTTTTCTAACTAAGCCTAAGGGCAGGCTTTCTTTTAAAGAGGGGGGTGATGTAACGGCGCTATCGCACGTTACCTACCAAATTCTGCCATATTCTGCCAACCTGTGATTGGCCCGCCTAAAGCTAGCGCCTTAGCGGCTCACCCTATATATTTGTTTATATTAGTCCTAGCAACCCCTTTTCCTTCTCTTTAGCTTAGTATCTTAGTAATACAGCATTCGTTTAAGCTTCGGTTTAGAGGCATTTATTTAAGCCGTAACACATTTATTGCTTATAGGAGGCATAGCTAATATATTAAGCGTAAATCGGGCGAGATCCGGCTAGCTCTTATAGCGATCCTACTAGTATTATATAACGTTAAAGTGTTGGTTCTCGGTAAGAAGTACACGGTTAGTAGTAAGATATTCTTTAAAGCGATTAATTAGCGCCAGGCCGTTACATTTAGGGTAGGTCATTTTAAGGCGTTTATAAGCTCAAGCGGAGGTATAGATCTTCTCTCTTATAACTAGCGGCTGTGGAGTTACTAATATAGATAAGGGTGGTGGTAATAGGAAGCTTTTACCTTTATATTTAAGCTAGAGCTCTCTTACTACCTCCTCCGCTTTTAAGATCTAAGCCGCCTTTTCTTTATATTGCGCCCATTAGTTATAAAACCACTATATCTTAAGCGTTGGGTTAAGAATAATTGCTATATAGTAAGCTCCTATATTATCAGCCTTAACGTAGTACTTCTTACACTTTTACTAGGTAGCCTCTGCGTAGGCGGCTAAGTAGCAATAACCTTGCGCCTTAGCCTTCTTTTTTAATTACTTTAAGAGCTTAATAAACTTATACTTAGTTCTTTTAAGCTTAAGCAAAAGCTAGTCTAGGGTTTAGAAGTAATTAGCAAGGCTAGTATACTTACCTTCTACTATAATAGTAGCCTTATAGAACGTCTCTAGGTAATTATATAGGTATTCAAGTTGTTTCCAATAGTGCTCTTAAAGTAGGTCATCCTTAAAAAGCTGCTTTATACTTACCGCTAAGTAGTAGCTACTATAGAACTTTATAATACGTTCCCTATAGTTTAGAAAGCGTAATATAGCTAAAAATAATAAGTTCTAACACGTCTAGTTATTTTAAATAAGCTAATAGGTAGTTAGTATAAGGATATAAAAGAGTTAATTTTAATTTTCCTCTAGATAAAATAAAATCCGGCGCTAAGCTACTAAAACTTAACACTAAGGCTCTATATAAGATCTCTTACTTACCTCTAAGCCATTAAATTCTGCTAATAGGCCTCCCATTTTAATCCTCTAAAAGAAACTATAACGCTAAGGAGTTATATAAATATATTATACGAGGTTATAAAGCAATCTGACAGCTTCGCGCTTTTTCTATAACTCCTTAACCTTCTTAAAGTCCATCTCGCAATAAGCCCTTACTAATTCTTTATAAACTCCCTCTATATTACTTCTAATAATAAAGGCCTAGGCGTAAAGATTCGTAATATAACCAAAGTAATATAGTTAGCATCCTTTGCGAAGCTTTGCTAACATATTTAGATATAGTATATAAAAAATTGCTTTAATATACGTATCGTTTAACTCCGTATTATCAGCTATAAAATACCCAATATTACCTGCAATTATATAGTCGCGAAATAGATCTATAAGGACACCCGCCATATTCTCACTAGTATGCTCACCTATAATTTCACGAAGCCTAAGAACAACATGGCGACGCCTGCCGTCTTTGTTAATAAAATGGCCCACTACCCCAATAATCGCGTGCGCATTTGGTAACGTCTATAAGTTAAAGGAAATCAATATTATACTACAAACGCTCTTAAGCTCTTTCCTTAATAACTCCTTCCGCTATTTAAACGATTTTATAACCTATCCGCGAATTATCTTTCCTACTTATAGAAGAAACTTTTAGAGCCTAGGGTAGAGATAAAACAAGAGCTGTTAGAAGTAGGCGTTTTTAAATTAGAAGAAGGCAATATAGCAGTAAACAATCTATTAAATTAGGAGAGCCTTAAAGCCTTTAAAGTTGCAATTTAGATCAAGCGATCTAGCCTCTAGATACTGCTCAATTATCGGCTAATCTGGCTCATCCTTCTTCTTAGAGAGAATCTCGCCCGTTGCCTTATCTAATTAGTGATCTTTTATAAGGTAATCTATGGCCGTTAATCTTCCTAATAACACTATATAGAGCTCTTGCTTATACTTCGATCGCTCACAAATATAGCAGTAGAAGAACGTTTGCTGATCCATAGAGGACTTTAACTAAATATCCTTACCCCACTTCCAAATGTATAAGGATTGTTACTTAGTGTACTTTAAAGCTTTAGTAAGAGCTTTACACCAAATATATTGCTTTCCATAAAGCTTAAACTTATTAAACGTTTTTAACTCATCAGCTTTTAGGTTAAAGCTCTTAGGCGTAAGAATTACGTCATCGGACGTAGGGGGTAATTGAGTTAACAAATATCGATCTATGGTGGCAGTAAGAAGATAAGGATAAATTAATCAAAGTAACAACCACAACAACGACGACGGGGGCAGGAGAAGACACTTATATACATTAGAGTTTTCAGATTATATAGCTCATACACCCAATTAGAATCGATTCTTATTATTAACGTCGCTAATTAGTTCTATCCTTATATAACACCTGCCAAATCAGGTAAGAGAATTAGAGCTCCAAGAGCTCCGCAGCTTCAAATCCACTCCATCCAACCAATCAAATTGACAGGATCCACTCCAATCCAAAGACGGCTCCGCCACGGAGCTCCAGAATTAACCCAGTCCAAGAAGATCACTGCACGAGTCCTCCTTTCCTGACCTCCTTTTTGCGGTCGACATATTGCGTTGGGCTATTACTACTCAACGAACTATTCCGCACTTGAGACGGTAATTATTGAAGATCCGCCACACCTACATTTTATATGAACAAGCAGAAGAGATCACAGATCTGACTAAATGATTTGCAACAGCTCGAATGCTCCTTGCGTGAGTAGTACTACATGGATTCCATTCAGTATTGCGGAAATACCTTAAGTCGCCATAATCTCATACATCTATGATTCGAATGTCGAATCGAAAAGTAAGTTAAGTAAGTTTTGCAAATTATATATTTCTAATACCAGTATTGTGAGAGACAGTTCTGGTGAATACATGGATTTTAGGATACCACACTATACACAGTTATTACGGGTAAGTCACATATGATCGCAGAATTAATGAATGTTGTGCTTGAAGGTTCGGTCTGTTCTTTCATGAGATTTGGCAGTTCGAGAGTAAGTTTCCTAATAGTGGAACAATAAATTTCAACTCTATTTCCTCACCACACCTTTACACCACAATGGAATGGAGTTTGACATGAGTTATGTTTTCAATAATTGTCATAGATATACGCTTCGCTAAGAGAATAACTCGAAGAAAGCTTCGAAGACCGTCGAAAATAAGATCCTACTCGCCATCTCATCCAACATTAAATAACTCACCCGAATCGCACACCTCAACTTCTCCAAAACACCGAGCCCATTCAATGAACCCGACATTTATTGTCGTTAATCCATATCGATCGAAGCCGACGATGATAAAAATAAATATGTTCGCTGAATATCGTGATGAAGAGCTCCGTCACGGACGGTAGCTGACGCAATAGTGAGATGATGTGGCGCATAGAATATGTTATTACGACTTAGTCGAGCTGATGAAGCCGACACTAGATTTCGCCGATAGAGTGGGGTTGAAGCCCTGGGATCGTCTCCTAGCCGAACTCGTTGCTATATTCAACTGTTGTTTGGTATGCTCATGCATAATGCTGATAGTCAAGAGTCAGATCATGCACGAAACAGTAGACAAGAAGACACATACCGAGCGTAAACCGACATGGCTTGGTGGGAATTTTCCAGATCGAATTGATTGGAAAAGTTGTGCTGAGCTGACATAGGCTGGGAGAAGTCTCCGTAAATGTACACGCCTGATGGTTGTGACATTATGGAAAGAGATGTTGTGTATGGAGAAGGAGCGTTAAGGAAAAATGTGTGCAAATTTGACTTTTGAGGATGCTTCTTTTAACGCCCTAACACAAAACACAATGTTGGATAATCAATCAGCGTGGGGTCCCTAGCTTGATATATCAGCTCAGAAGAACCGCCCACCGAGTCTTAGTTCCGCCCTTAGTTAGAAGTGGAAGGATACAAGATCGACAAAGATATGGATATCGGTTGGCGCCACAAGCGTGCAGACTCTACGCTACAAAGGTATGGAAGCGAAGCGGCAGGTAATATTCTGATAACGCGCTCCTCCAGCGAGCATGGGTCTCAAGATCGCAGAGAGCTGAGTGAACCATGGGCATTCTTGCATTGCGTCGTTCGTAGCATTCCGTGTGGGGCAAAGGGCACTAGAGGGACTAAAGAAGGACCCTGCAGATCCCCATGATGTCGAGGCTGATTCCGCTCGACCCAAGGGTCTCTAGGACCCCCGAAATACGAGAAGGTATGATCCGAAGCGGTAGGGATGGGACCCGAGGCTGCTGATAGTTTCATCGCCAGAGACAGCAATCGTCATTTAGCAGCAGGAATGGCCTAGTGGGTACAATGGCTGTTCTGCTCCATATTCGGTTTTCGCTGGTATGCTGCTGCTCATCACGCATCATTAGTAGCCATTTTCCTATCAAATAGCACGATGAGATGTCATGGCCCAGCACAGGTACTTCGACGTCAGGAGGCGAGAAGGGTTTGTTACTATGGGAGCGCACAAGCATGGAGTCATGTGGTTTACATGTGCTTGATGGGACTTAATGGGCGTTGTGGACGTTGCGGACCGTGGGACAACGTGAGGCTTGAGGCTGCTGAGGTCGTGGGAAGCTTGCAAGCACCGCTAGAGAAAGTAGGTGATGTCAATGCCAAGAAAAACAACGGGTGCGCTGGCTCCACATTGGCCAAAGGCACGATGATCAAGGGGTGACGTTCTTCCCTGAAAACCACTTTACAACTTTCGAGCCGCAGATTCAACCATCACCAGCTAGGACTAACTAGCCTACCGATCGTTTGTCCTACATGGTTCTTGCCCGTCTTAAAGGCAACCTGCAGAAGCTTGCATGACAAATTGCTTGCTGCTTCGATTTTTTCTCTACGACCTGCCCGTCAACGCAAAGGCCAACAGTCGGGTATCAATCCTCAATCCCTTCAGGCTTGCTATGAGCGCCACAGGAAGCTGTAATAGATGCTATACGATTTGGGCGCGCCTATGGCGGCTAGGTTCGCTGGTTCACTAAAACCCGTCATGTTAGGGTCATTTGCTCCTGCTCCCCAAAAAAGCCTTTTTCTTCGTTGCTAGCTGCGGCGACGAGCGTCAGCGCTTCTCACAAAAAGATATAAATCCCTCAATTGACGACAGAGGCGTCCACTTTACCGGTTTCATTAAGGAAACGTGAGTTCAAGCGTCGATTCAGCCTCTCCAACCATCACGCAATACGTAGCTGCTCCAGGCTGTCGGTGCTCACAATCGCGGTTCGCTCCTTAGGAGTATTTCGAGTCCCCAATTAAAGGTTGCATTGATGGTGGTGGTGGTGGCTAGGAAGAGAATCAAGAATTAGCGTTTAAAAAAAAAGGAAGCCAGTGAACTACTGTGTGCATTAACCACTCGTAATGGGGACTCCAAGTGGTAGACTCTAATTCCTTCATGACAGGCTCGCTATTTTTCTTTGGAAATTTCCGAGATTTTAGATGACTAGAGACTAATCTTCAACTGAGCCGGAAAAAGATAGTCTGTTGGGGAGAGCCACCTGCAGTGTCACACGCGATGCGGTTTTAGGTTCCGCAACGATAACGAGATTTGCCACTGTGCGAAGTGGATGCTCCTAGCTGCTCGTATTTCTCCCTCCGTAGCCAAGACCAGATCCTATGCTTAATGGAGAGACGCTACGACTAAGGTCGGTGGCCTTTTCTGGCCTGCAGGGCGATAGTCTCCCCCAAGTCTTACGGGCACTCGGCTAAGCAGACTCGCGGAATATTTCGCCCGATCTACAGCTTGCATCGACAAGACCTCAAAAGGAGCATGATCAACATGGGAGGGGAAAGCCTTCCTCCATTCTGAACGCTTACAAATACTTATGTTTTGAGTTGGAGAACGCTGACTCAATAGGTCCTCAGTCCTCCGCATGCCTAGAACTCCAATGTTGTTTCACCTTCGCATAACAGAGGATAAAGTATTACGGTTCTCCAGGAGCGTTAGAAACCACAGCAATGAAGTCCAAACTTGTACGATAGGGTTTGAACCTCTTCTCTCCCTTGCACCCTATGATAGATAGTTGCGCTATCTATTGGGATGTGCTAATGCATTTCCACCTTCGGCATCATCGAGGCAGCTTTGCGGCTGTCCGGCGGTATCAATGATAAATGAATGAATAAATAGGCCCAATATCATGTTCAATTCATAAGCCTATCAAAATATCGCGATATGAATGAACAATCGCGATATCGTAGATATAGGCGATATCACTGGTCTTAGCATGGTGTAGTACTAAATTAATATGGCCGACGTCTCCCTAGAGCCTCAACTCCCCTA
The DNA here is from genome assembly GCF_001692895.1 of Cenococcum geophilum 1.58. Classification (NCBI taxonomy): domain Eukaryota; kingdom Fungi; phylum Ascomycota; class Dothideomycetes; order Gloniales; family Gloniaceae; genus Cenococcum; species Cenococcum geophilum. Next base: position 64,301 of record NW_027137568.1, read on the forward strand.
GCGTTCAGACATGGCAATAACTATACAACATAACTCGGGGGTCGATTACGGTTATGTTGTAAGTGATTATATAAGCTATGGGCATTCTAGATAAATATTACATTTTAGATTAATTTTATCTCTTTAACTAAAGCATAATTAAAGTTATTACGATGGCATTATTTTTTTTAAAATGAAATTTTCTCTTGGCGCTCTCGGCGCCTTATATAACTAGTTATTGCCATATCTGCTAACGCTCACCAGTAGCTCTCTCTTATGTATATATTAGAACATATAGTGTAAAATTAGTCCTGTATTTACACCTTAGTATCTTTTTACTACACTATAAAAGCTTCCTACTACACCACAAGAGCTTCAAGTCTCTATATATATTCATAATTTTATGAATATTCATCCACAAGGGTTGTCAAAATATTCAATTATTATCATCCCTTATGAATGAATAAATCGCTATGAAGCAATGAATGAAAATATTATTGACAACCCTGTGGCTGTCCGTTTTTTCAGATGGTAAAAACCAGGGCGATCGCGAAATTCGAACCAAGACCCGCGTATGTTGACATGGCCAATCAATCGAGCTAGAAGCCTCCTCTTTTTGAGGCTGATCAGATGTTCAATATAACAGAATGTAGAGTAGTCTTTACGCCACCAGGCGTGCATAGTATCATAGTCATCCTGCTAACCAACGCAACGACGACCTACCACACAGCAGGCCGACCAAGGCCAACCGTAACTACCAGCTTCAGACCATCAAGGAACCTCGGTATTTCCTACTTTTTCTTTTTCAGTATTAGAGCCTGCTCTGATTCACTTAACCGCTTTATCAAGTAACACTAATGTACCGCTAAGAACCCCGCTCTGACAGGGAGTCAAGCTTCGCCATGGGGGCGTGATCCAGTTGATTGGTTCGGAAGAGCGTCGGAAGTGGACCTTCGCCGACATCACCTTCCATATAGCACGTATAAATCCCAGAGTCCCATAATTGCCATCCTTCTTGCATATCCGCACTCGAATCGACTCTTGTCTCACCACTCCTTACTGTTGAAACAGTTTCCATTTTCGTTCCTTACACTATGCGATCACCTATACTTCTGTCCTCTTGGTTATCCTTAGCTACAATGGGCTTTGCCTCTCCAATTCCTGACGTTTCGACTACGCTACAGAACATTCTCAAGAACACCGACAAAAGCAGTCTGTACACATATCCAACCGACTTGACCCGGGGCATCATTCCCGTAAAGTCCCTATCACGCATTCCCCGTTCTTCCTGACATTGGATCCCTCCATTAGTATTCGATGATAGTTTCAATGCTCATAACTTTCCCCAGAAACCATTTCACTCCCACAATGACTACTGGAGAGATATTCCGTTCTACTCCGCCCTGTCTTACGGCGCTATGTCTATTGAGGCCGATGTCTGGTTGATTAACGGCACACTCCACGTACGTCGCCTGAATATGTTACCTTGAGCATTACAGACCCAATTACTGCGTCGAGTTCAGTCCGCCTTGCTTGTAACATCTTTCTCTAATAGATATTCCACTAATTAATTCACACGCTAATTGCTAATTCTCTTTTACTCCGTCATGTTCTCGGCTAATTTCTGAAACGTTTTCCTATATTATTTTTTAGAATTAGGGCTGGAGCAAGAATAAAAGCCTTAGAATATTAGCCTCTACTATTAGCCTTTGTTCAAATTCATTATTCTACTGCGTAGCTGCTACTACTTTTCCGCTATCAGATAAACTCGAGTCCAAAGTGCTGACTATTGCCTCCTAGGTCGGACACGAGCTGAGTGCTCTAACTGACGTTCGTACACTGGATTCTCTCTATATCCAACCTATCCTCGACACGCTACATCGGCAGAACCCTGTCACAAAATTTGCTCCATCAGTAACTAAGAAGTAGACCCGACCTCTACTACGTTTTAGCTATTTTTACACCTGCTGACTTCATTCCATAGCGGTGTTTATGATACCTCCTCAGGTCAAACCCTCTATCTCTTCATCGATGTGAAAACTTCCGGGGACGAAACGTGGCCTGTCGTTCTCTCAGCCCTTAGCCCGCTGCTCAAGGGTGGTTACTTGACAACCTACGACGGTAATTCCCTGACTACTGGCGCGGTCACCGTCATCGGCACAGGAAATACTCCGCTCTCTGCCATTCAGTCCGCCACCCCATCTACATCTAGCCCGCGCTACGCTTTCTACGACGCCCCGCTCCCGTATCTTAGTACAACCTTCGAGAATATTACAAAATATGACTCGCCCATCGCCTCAACTGATTTCGCAGCCCAGTTTGGAGATGTGGTTGCCGAAACGTTCAACTCGACACAGTTGGGTTTGCTGAGGAAGCAGGTAGCTACCGCGCACGCAAAAGGAATCATGACCAGGTACTGGGACCAGCCGGGGTTCCCAATCGGGACGAGGAATGCAATGTGGCGGATATTGCTTAACGAGGGGTCTGATTTCCTAAATGCGGATGATCTAGCTGGGGTGGCAGGTTTTTGGGAGAATATGGGATGAGAACGTTGTGGTAATATGGCTGATTTGTGTATGAATTTGTTGCTCTAATACAGTATACTCTAATGGAAATAAAAGCTGATCGGACTGCTACTCTTAATGCTCCGACTGTTTTCTGTAGAACATTGGCAGCCGTGGGCCCCTTTCAAGAATGCCTAGTGCTTGATTGCTTTTTGGGATGAGAGAATCGCCAACATGTTATCCCTTGACACGATGGGGTCCTCGGAGTAGGTGGTTCGTGCGCGAACACCAGAATCAAAACAACGCGTATATCTATATAGAATTCAATTATGAATTACACCACTACCATGCCTTCCAATCGTGCCAGGATCGATAAAGACCTTGTTCAGCCTACTCAGTATAACGTTCAGCCGAATTAGAGTGCAAAACAACCCCGCCCCAAGCCCTGGCCGTTGCCCAGATTTGAACCTCTCTATATTAATAATTGGGACAACCATGGCTTACCAAACCTCCCCTCCAACGTCGATGTACACGATCCTTTCCAGCTATTTAGCTTATTCTTTATAGATAAGATAATAGATAAGCTTATAGAGTAGACGAATGTACACGTAGAATTCTACCCGCCAAATAAGGAGACGGATTAGCCACGCCTATAGTAGCCAATATGCAAGCAGGAACTCTATACGTACTTCGGAGTGCTTATTCATACAGGTATTACTATAGAATCGTGTATTAAGGCCTACTAGAAGGATTTAAAATCACATGGCTGCGGGTATGTTATTAAAAAGTATATTTTAATTAACAGATTTTAGCAACTTAATCGTTACTTTCGAGCCTTACCACTATAGCCTAAATCCGATAAAGCACCTAAAACTACATTCGATGGAGTTTATAAACTTACTAAGGATATCCGGCTTACTTTAGAAAGCTCTACACCCCTAAAACCTACCTCGCCATTAACGAAACAATCTAGCGCTTTATAGGCCGTGCTCCTAAAATTGTTAATATTCTATCTAAACTAATACTAAAGGGCTTTAAAATATGTGTTTTAGCTAATAAGGGTGTCGGGAATATAGGCAAGTTGCCGTTACGCGAGGCAAGTTGCCGTCACGTGTCGCCGCGGCACTAGCGTGGCGAGGAGCCTTAAGCTCCTCGCCCTTTCTAAAGCAAGATAAAAAATATAATAACAATTATCATACTATCTACGAACTGTAGCTATATAATATTACCTTATATAACCAATACTAATTAGTAGTTAACTTTACTATTATACTATAGAATAGCTAGGTATTTACTACGAAGAGATGAGCTACTATACTAGTGCTACTTATTGACCCGAGTTTATGAGTAGTCTATTACTTTTAGGTCTTGGATTTTAAACTTAGCTAAGCCTGCTTCTGATTGGTTGAAGAGCTAGCTTCTAATTGGTTAGAAAAAAAGTGCGCGTGGTAAGTTGTAGCAGAATCCACGTAATGAATATTAAAATATTATGATAAGTTGTCCTACTAATATTGCGAATATTAACGTATATAATTATAGAGGACTCTATACGCATCTAATATATCTACTTTACAGCCTCTTGCGAGCTGTATTAGCGGAGGAGTAGCGATTGTAAGCTTTGTAGCTATATAGAGGCCTAAAGCTTTGCGAGAGCTCTACGGAATAAACCTTAGGGGGGGCCGTACACAAAGCTCTACTAGCGAAAGCTCTATATAAAGCTCCGTATAAAGTTCTATAAAAGCTCTACTAAAAGCTCTACTAAAGGCTTTATAACACCTCTACCTATATAGTATACTAGCTATGTAGTAAAATAAAGTGCGTAGGGGGGTTTAAGGGGGTCTCCCCCTTAAAGCTCTGCTTAAAGCTCTGCTTATAAACTCTGTCTAGTAGGCTTAGAGCCCTCTAAATCTAGAGGGTTTAATTACTAGTTATAGAGGTGTCTAAGCCATGACTTAGAAAATCTTATATTTGTAGAAAATTAAGTTTCTTAGCTAATCTTTTAGTAATCTAGTATCCTTGTCTAACGTCAACTATAAAAGGACGACCTTCCCCCGTTCTCTATATTTTACCTTTTAATTCTCCTTCTTCTCCTAGACTTTCTAACGCTACGCCACCTCTTTATTGGATTATAATCCCTACTATAAGGCATTTTTCACTAACTTAGCGTTAATGTAAGTGCTACACTGCCCTTATATTCCCAATATCCCGTATCTTATACTAATAATAGCGTAGAGTAAGTATGCTTTAGCCTCTCCTAATACTGTACCTATAGTTTAATCCTCCAATATCTAATAAGCGCTCTTATACTACCTCTGGGCTTCTTACCTAAAAATAACCCTTCCGTGTATCTATAGCTATTTACTCTACTTAAATTTAGTCTCTAGACTACCCGAACAACCCCTTCTACTTAGAAATTACTCTTTTTAAGTAATCTAAACTTAACTTAGACCTATATCGTCCCTTTAGTTCTTAGGCACCGCTTTACATTAGCGTAAACTGTTGGATATTGTAATTGGTGCTATAGGGACAATTCTATAAAGGGCTAATATTAAGAATTCTTAAGCCGCCTTAGCTTATCTGGCGTCCTAGTATTACTCTATTATATACGTTAATTAGCCGGTATATTTATACGTTTTTAGCTAGAAGCCTTACTAGATTACGCGGCTACTCTAGCTTCTATGCTATCCTTTACTTAAGGTAATACCCTGCAGCAGCTTATCTATAGAATTTATATTTACCGCTATGTTAGCAATAGCATAAAATAGTAATGGAGACGCTCGTAGGTGCCCTAGCTCCTCGTATTACTTTATAGGGCTTAATTTAGCTAGCTGCTACTTTATATAATTTTAGCTAAACTCCTAGTAGGACTACGCTATTATATTTTTGTCTAAGGAATACAATTAGTTCTGATCCTCTAAGTGTCACTATTAACCGCCTTTTAATATATAGGGCGGTTTTAGCGGCGTAAAGCGTAACTGCGACCTATAACTTTAATCCCTGGTAGTATAGCTATAAATAGCCGTAGGGTTATACTAGGCATTGCTTAGAACTACGGTCTTCTAAAGGATCTAGTATGGAAGATCTAGTTTGCTGGTATAATTGGGTTAGAAAACGGATATATTAGCGCTAGCCCTAACTCTAAGGAATAAGAGTAAAGGAGGTACTTTACTACTAACCTCCTTAATAAGGAGGCTTGGTGTGATGCCCCTATTAGAGGCTGAATGTGCTAGCTTAGTTAGTTGGGTCTTAATCCCAGTTTCCTAATAGGCGTTAATTTTATAATAGAGCTTAAGCCTATATAAACCTTTATATATTGCGAACGGTAATTGCTAATAAAATATAGATTATATATTTTAATTCGCTATAGAGCTAGTAGGGTTATTCTAGTATAGATACCGCGGATAAGAGCTAGTAGTAAAGAGGGGACTAGCTTGTATTTAAAATCCTAGCGTAATCCCCCCTTAGAGCTATTAGAAAGGTATAAGATAATAGCAACTCCAATAATAATAGTAGCAGTAATAGTAGCACCTTCTTAACCCCTTTGTTTTTATTTAGAAATTTCGCTTAATAATAGCAAGTTCTATACTAGTCCCTCTAGAAAATGGATAGCTTTACCCTAATATTATATAGTTATAGCTGTTGAGAAAGGGGCAAGCAGCACACCTTAGATAAAGCATAAAATATCTCTTTCCCCTCTAAGAAATAACCCTAGGGCGTATTAAGCTTGGCTAATTAGAGGTATATTATTCTATATAGAGCCTTAGTCTAGAGATTTTGTCTAATAAAGCGCTTATAGACCCTAACTATAATTATAAGAATAATTATTATAAAAATTTTAAGGATAATAAGGAAGATGTCTATAGGGATATATCTAGTTAAGTCGCTAAAGGAAGTAGTTAAGGTAATTATCCCTACTACTCTCTCCCTATTCTCCTAATAGCTATAAATATATATATCTAACGGCCAGTAGTAGATCTAATAGTTATTAAAGATAGTATAGCCGACCTTAACCTAGAAGCTAAAGGTAACGAAGTTAATAATAATACTAGTAATAAAGCTAGTAAAGCCGACGATTAACTAACACCTTATAAATTAGGTATGCTTTTTTCCTCTATATAATAGCTTTACCTAATAATTATTAGGTAACGGAAATGACCGTAGTGATAATAATAAGGGTAAGAAATTACTCTCTTTAGAAGAGTTTAAAGGTCTTTTTAGCGCATCTATATATAACTATATTAAACTTATAGCGGAAGATATTAATAAAATAAACGGTCTAGTTAAGAGAACTAATATTATAACTATTCCCTAGGCTAGTCCGCTTACTAGAAAAGAGAGCGATTATAAGAAAGGGAATATTAGAGGCGAATTACTTTTAATACTAAAGAAGCGGAAGCTCGAACAGCTAGAGCGGAGTAGTATTATTAATTATAATTTTAATAATTTTACTAAAGATAGTAGTGGGCGTAACGAGGGTAGTAAGGGCAGTGGTCTATGACTTTAGAAACAATAAAAGCCGCCCACCTTTTATGAAAACTTAGCCCTCCGGCCTCCTATTAGCCTCAACTCTTAATGCCCTTAAGTTAATTATAATGATTACTAAGCAATATCTACTATACGGCCTACTAACCCTTCGCTTTAGGGGCCTACCTCTCTCTATAATATTAAACTACTGCGTAATAAAACTAGCAACTTAAGTGAATATAATTATAGTGGCGACGACGACTAGGGCGGCGTTTTAAACTTAGAGCCTGCTGTGAAGTATTATACCCTATAGTATTGTACCCCGCAGTATCGTGCCTAGCGTTATTACTATTGCTTATAGTCTATCTTGTGGAGATTCCGCGCTAAAGATAATAAAGCTAATAAAATAACCGTAGACGATAAATGGGAGATCTGTAAAATTCTAGAGGAAAGAATAACTAAGTTAGGGCTTAAATATAAGGTAGCTTGGATGCCTACCTAGGTTTATAAAAGCGGGCTTTTAAATGCTAAATATGCCCTTAAGTCTTATAAAAAACGCGTCTAGTACGCTAAAGTTAAATAACAGATATACTCTTCTATGGAGGTGACTAAAGTGAAGACTAAAGCTGCTATGTAGAAGGGATAGGGCTAATAGCTTAGTATTCTTGTGTTTTGGGTAATAGATCTTTTGCTTAAAGATCTATTTCTAGTTAAAGTCTTGTTTTAGTTAATACTATTCTACTAATTATCTTACTTATAATATTGAAGCTAAAAGCCTAGCCTAATAATAGTATAAAACCTATAAGAACAACCGCTATAATCTATATTCCTTACTCCTACCGTTAAGCAACACTTATTAGGTCTTATGTTTGGCGCTACTTATCTACGCTTTATTACTTCTTTTTCCTTTAGCGCTGCTTGTTTCCGCTTTATTACCTTCTTTTCTTTAGTATTACTAGTCCTACTAGTCGCCTTATTTCTTTTTTAGGAAATATATATATAATGCTGCCTATATAAGAGTTATGTTCTTCCTAGAAACTACCTTCTAAGGTTATTTTATGCTATGCCTTTTTTCTTACTTATATCCACGAGGCGTTTCTCTTTATTAGCTATTTATAGTTTCTCCTTTATAGCCTCCTCTTTAGGCTTAGGTTTTAGAATCTTATAACAGCGCCTATATTTCTATAGTATTCTACCTATAAAATGTTTAGCAATTTTCTCCTATAATAATTCCTTATTAAGTTTTCCATTATATAAGCCTATAAGGAGGGCCTTACTATTGGTTATTTATAGCACTATCTAGGCCTATAAGGTTTTATTTATAACTTTAATCTTTATAAACGAAAGTAAAGGATAAGGCTGTATATTATTTAATAAGGGAGACCTACTAGTAATACGCCCTAAAACTCTAAAGGTATGCCGAAACTTAGGTTAGGTCTTTACTTAGGTAGAAGATAATATAATTGACGAGGAAGGGGAGCTAGATAAGTAATATACGACTATTAAGATTGACTATAAGACTGAGGTTATTGAGGAGTAATATAGGTAGCTTTTAGTAAGCTATTCTATATCTCTTCCTTTTATAGCACTATGCTAACGTTAAGCCTTATATAAACGTACAAGACTACTTAGCAGCGGCTCTATTCTCTAGGAAAGCGTATTATATAGCTTAATAACCTCTTTACTAGCGTTAAACTATTTTAAAGGCTTTATAAACTTAGAGTTAGAGTAGCTGGAATAGTTAAAACGATAAAGATATAGAATAAGGAGTAAGGGTAGAATTTTGTTAATATATGCTAATCCTTTAAGTTTTAAAACTCTATTGGAAGTTACGTTAAATATATAAGAATTATTAAAAAGTAATCCTTAGGGATTACGTCTCTCTAAGAAGATTATTAATTAGGTAGGGTATTAACTCCGTATATTTCTGCAGCTATTATCCTTAGATACCGGCGCTAGCCGCTTCTTACTATCGCTAGTACCTCTTTATATACTTATACCTACTAAAATAATTCCTAATAGCTATTTCTGGTATTCCTTAATAGACTATTTCTGCTCGGGTTCCTTATATAATAGTCCTTTTAGTATAGACTTAAACGTCTCTAGCGTACTTGCTATATAGATAGAGATTATATTATAGACCTAGTTATTATACTATTTGGGACTTAGTAGGCCGTAGGAGCCCTATACCTCTAAGTTGGGCTTTTAGTTAGTTAGAAGTTCTAGTATAATAAGTCTAAAGGACTATATATTGATAGCTTTAAAATAAGGTAGGTTTATTATATAGAGTTCGGAGGCTATATATAATAATAAGCTAGTAATAGTTATTATGTTTCCTAAAGCTTTAAGTTTTAATTCTCTAAAGTCGGCAATTTTAGAAGTAAGCCCGTTGTTGTTAACTCTAATAAGGATATTCTCTAGCTTTAGGTCCTAATAAGCAAAATCTTTATTATATATAGTAACTATTCTATTACAGACCTAAAGTATAAAGTTAGGAATGTTATAAGCGTTAGGTTTTATTAAGTTAAGGCTATATAGAATCTACTCTATAATTATCTACGGTGGCTGCTAATTCTCTAGTAGTATTAAGTTAATTGCCTTTACTAAGTTTGGCTAGAAGAAGGATAATTAATTAGCACTTAATGGCAACGTAGTTTTAGTGGCGTTTACTTATATGCTCCCTAAGCTTAATTATATTCTTATATTCCGCTCTTAATTCTTCCTATACCTTTCTTACTATACTATTATTATAGTTCCTTAAGTATAGCTCCTTAGCGGCGAAGATAACTTCGGACTTTAATTCCTATACCCTTATAACTAATATATAACTTTCTTTCCTTTTTAATCCCTATTTCTATATATATATAGCATTATCTTTTCTAAATCTAAGATTGCTAGTTTGGTTCTTATTTGTCTTAGCCTTAAGATTAGGGAGCTGTCTTAGTAGGGAGTCTAGAAGTTCTTTAGTAAATTTTATAGCTTTTTCTTACTAACTGCCTTCTTCCTTGCGTAATAGGATTGGACGCTATGCCCGGAAACTAGCTGTTTAAAGATCGATAGTAACTAGGTTAGAGATTTCTATAGATAATCCCTATATAAGGACTACTTCGCGGCCGTTACTATCGATTATATAAATAGGATTTGTTAATAGCATCTTTACTTTTAGGCGTCTTATAACTGGGCTAATATTAAACCTAATATGCCGCCTGCTAATACTAGTTTTATAATTCTTAATAAGCTAGAGGTTATATGTCTTAGTTTTACTAAAAGAACTAAGGAAGAATCTATTTAGATAGTAGTGATTTCTAAAGTTAGGGTAAAAAAGGGGCCGGTAAGCTTCTGCTCCTTAGACTAGCCTCCCTTCTAGTTTACTAGAAGAGTATTAATAGGGGAAGTGAACTTGTATTGTAAATTCTTGGATAACGTAAGGATATTAGGTGTACCCTTGAAATTTCTAAGAATTAAGAAAATATTAGAGAGATTAATAGTCTTAGTAGATGCTATAGTTATAAAGATAGGAAATAAATTGATAGGGTGAGCATTAGTAGGTAGTAGGGATAAGAGGACCTATAGACTTATACTAAAGGGGTACTAGGACCCTGACTTATAGTAAGGGGTGTGCTAGAATAGAGGAATAGTTGATCTAGATTGTATAATGACGCAAAGAGTTAAACCTAGCGTGCCTTAGCGCCGACCCCACCCCTATATTTCGCTACCCTCGCCCCTATAAAGTCGCTAGCTTTAGGCCTTATTATCCTAGCTAATACCTTACTAGCTAGAACTAATTTGGTAGTTGGTTTCGACTACTATACTTGTTATACTTTCTTTGCTAAGTACCTCTTTACTATTTATATCTCTTAAAGGGCTAAAACTTTCTAAAGAAGCTTTGCCTTAGGCTGCTAGTAGGTCTAGGTCTTAATTAATAGTTAGTATTCCCTTACTTGCTTTAAAGAAAGCCTATATTACTTTAAGAGATATATATAGAACGCCACGACACCCTGTTAGCTATTTATAGAAGGTATCTTATCTATATCGTATTTATAAAAAGCATTTTGCCAGATATGCTTACTAAGTATATCCTTTAGATATTAGGCTTCGCATTCCCAGTATTTAGGCTAAGTAATATTCCGTTAAAGCTTATTAACTTAGCTTAGTAGGAATTTGTTATATTCTATTTTATATAACTATTAGTACGATTACTAAACGTTGCTAGTTAGGAATTCGATCTTAGGAGTCTGCTAGGCCTCTTTTTTTAGGAGTCTAGCTAGATTTATAGCCTTAATAGGTGGTACGCTAAATTTAGTAGGCGTGGCCATTTTATAGGACTATTAAGGTAGAAGATTTTAAGTATCCCTAATTATGAGGAGGACGTATACAAAATAGAGGAGTTTTCTTAGGAGATTTATTAAGCAACTAAGATGGTTTTTTTAATAAGTAATAAAAGTAGCCTGGTGATGGTAAAGGCGTAGAGATTAAACGTGTTGTAGTTAATAACGGCAAACAGAATTTGCCGCGGCGGTATGTGTTATATTAGCTACTAGCTACTAGCTACTTATAAGGTATATATCCCGTTTTATAACTGCTTTAAGTTTATAAGCTAAATGTTTAATTTAATTGGCGATATAACGTCCTGGCTTTATATCTTAGTACCGTTTTTACTTTCCTAAAAGGTAATAGCTATAGCCCCGAATATTGGACTATATAGTAAGATTTGGCTTTAGCTAATAGAGTAGTGACTATTTTACCTATTATAAGTAACTAATATCTAATCTAATCTAAGCTCGTCTTCTTTAGCTATTTATATAAACTCTACCTACCTAATTAACCTTTAAGGTCACTACGGTTAGAATGGCCCTTATAAATAGTTTAACCTAGTTTCCTAGATATAATTATTTAGGTTAGAACTCGCCCTAGCTTGTTAATGCTGTTATACCTACCAGTACCCTTAATTTTGCTATAGCAGTCACCTAGAAGGAATGGTTGTTTTAGCTTACTTAGGCTACTATCTAAGCAGTTAAGATAAACTACTATTTTTGTTAATCCTGTACTATTTATAGAGAGCATTAGCCATATATTAATGTGTTAAAGTATTCGTTCTTATATCGCGACTATATTTACTAGGCATTTTACTCCTATCTCCTAGTATTTTATGCACTAAGCCTTTACGGTATATTGGAGATAAGTATACTTATAGTGAACCTAGGTATAATTATATATCTAGTAATATATAGTAAGTTAAATAGCTATAAATGCTAACTATAGGATAGCTTCTTTTATAAGTTAATATATATATAGCTAATAAAGCTAGAAAGAAGTAAAATATATATAACGTGTTTCACCAGCAAGTCGTCCGCACCAGTGAGTCGTCCACCCAAAAATCTCACCAAAACTTAGAAAAACTGCACCTTAATATCTTAACAACGGCTTAATAATAAATTCTAAAAATATAGATTTGGACTTTTATATATACTCTATAGCTTCTATTAAAGTTGCATNGTAAATAGATTAGTATTTCTTAAGATATAGTAATTTAGCCTTGTTTTAGCCCCCAAATAAGGCTAAATTACTATATCTTAATAAATACTAATCTATTTACAATGCAACTTTAATAGAAGCTATAGAGTATATATAAAATTCTAAATCTATATTTTTAGAATTTATTATTAAGCCGTTGTTAAGATATTAAGGTGCAGTTTTTCTGAGTTTTGGTGGGATTTTAGGGTGGACGACTTACTGGTGCGGACGACTTGCTGGTGAAACACGTTATTGGAAATATATATAATGTCACTCTTACTATTATAAGTATCTTCGGAAACTAGGGAACTTAGTGCTTATAGTAACCCCTACCTCCTCTATTACCTATAAACCTAGCCCTTTACTATTTTTGGGGTACTCTATATATTAGCCTTATATAGAAATTGCTAGAAAAAGTTTCTTACTAAATACTCTAACTAGTTTACTAGAGTACCGGACTAGGGATAGTCCTTTCCGAAGATTACCTAAACTTCTTCGCCCCTTTTAGAATAAGCTAGGTATTGCCTCCTAAAAACCTAAACGAATTATTAGCTAATTTTACCTTAAGAATAACCTAGTTTTATAGTTAATAGGTTTTATCTACCGGTATAGCTGTAGAATAAATTTAAGTAGAAAAATCCTAACTAATTTCGCTAATCTGGTTAAGATATTTTATAGAAATTTGATTGTAGACGCTAGATATAGTATATATATTTTAGTAAATCTAAATAAATTTAAGAGGAGTTGGAAGGAAAATAATAAGATAGTGGAAGAAAGCTAGAAAACTTATTAGATATATATACTTACCTTTAGCCTTCCTTAACTAAACCTATATAAACTTGTATTATTTAGTTTAATTTATATTCTATTAATGCAACCTAGCTTCTACGTCCTTATTAAGTTATATCCCGCGTATACGGTATAGACGCTATTTTACCGACTATTAGCTAGCTATAAGCACTATTTCGGCCTTTACGGTAGTGGTCTAGGTATAGTATTATTGCTTATGTCTATCCCTAGGCAGAAGGTTAAGGAGATATTTCGCTCTAGTGCTAACTTATCCTCTTTATTTAGTTATTAACTTAGGGAGTATAACTAGATGCTACCTAGGATTAATAATAAATTACTAGCCCCTTGTCCCAATAGAATGTATATAAGTAAATAGGTTACTATTAGTAAAGCAAGCCTTAGAAAGACTATAGCTTTAAATAGTAAGTTTTTAGAAAATATATTTATAAGCGAGAGGCTTAGATTAGCCTGCTTTCCCCATTATTATCTTATTTTAGGCAAAATTATTAAGTAAGCTAAAAACCCTAGAAAGCCAAATCTATTAGTTCTACCGCGTAGAAAAGCACTATATTAAAATTAGGACTCTTAAACTTTCGCGACCTCTTTAGTATTAAGGACTAAGTTTCTATAATTTTGGTAACTCCTAGATCTAGTTTTTTTAATACAGCCTCCCCCCCTAGAAGATGCGCAAATTGGGCTAATATAAATTCTTTAAAGTCGTACCTTAATTGCTTATGCACTGGTGTTACTAGGAAGTACTTATATATTAAAATATTTGGCCGTCAAAAACGGACTCTGCACCTGTACGTGGTGACGGCTATAAACCTGGGTCTTTAAAGTTCAGACCCAGAGCCAACGCAGAGACGTCGCACAGCGTGCGATATAACATGGTGGTGGTGGTTGCGAGTATTATAGGCGGTGGTGAAAAGGTTTTTATATAGGATAGTAAGATCTCGAAAACCACCACCGTTAGTACCCCGTACGATAGCAGCTACCACACTATCCTCCTATTAAGGCACCTATACGATCCAACATGGATATATAGTATTCGATAGCATCCCCTAACCCCTAACAGAAAGCATTAACGACCTCTTATATTAACGAATAAGCGACTATAAATGAGCAATGAGCAAATATACAGCCCCTCCTAACCCCTAGGGCGATCGCCCGCGGAGTATACGGTTACTTGCCGTTTTACTACCTACTACCTAGCAGCCCGGATTACAACCCACGGTTTTCCTTATCTCCTCTTAACGGAGTAGTAACCCTTAGAGAGGGCCTAGTAACCGGGGCCTAGGCACAAAAGATACCTAGAGTATACACGTATATATCCCGCTCGCCTTTAGTATTAGGTAGTTAGAACGGATAAATCCCCCTTACGCCTTCAATAGGCCCTAGGGGGGGGGAGGTATGGCGTATATAGCAATAGTTAAACAAGAGATAGCATATAGGGGATAGCCAAGATATGGGAAACAACAGTACAGTAGTTAATTGGTAAGGCCTAGCTGGGACGTAGTAAACCCTAGCTAGGATAAGCTAGAGAAGGAAGCAGTAGTTCCCAAGGAGTTCGAACATCTAAGGAGGTCAGGACGTAGTTGTAGGCCCGTAGGGCCGCCGCTATGGACAAACATGGCAAAACAGGGTTTTTTATCCTACTGAAGTGGCTTATAGGGTTTTTCCTCCCCTAACTGCAGGGTTTTCTTCATGTAAATTATAAGTTTTCCCCCCTGCGACGGAGTAGTCTGCGTGGGCCAGTAGGATCCGTATCAGACGTTAATTAAAGAGTTACTACTATATTAAAATATTTACTAGGATATTATATCTAAATACCCTAATTTGTATAATTTAAGTAACTTCCTATTTAGATATAATAGTTAGATAAAATAAGGCTAAGTAAATAGGGTCTATACCCTTCTAATATATATAAGAGTAATAAATAGCGGAGTAGGTGTTGGAGGTATAGTATTTAGCTAGCCTAGTAGGAATGTATATAGATAGAGTTGTATAAGAAGGTAATAAAGGTAAAGTAATAGAGCGGGGTGTAAA
Source organism: Cenococcum geophilum 1.58 (assembly GCF_001692895.1). Taxonomy (NCBI): domain Eukaryota; kingdom Fungi; phylum Ascomycota; class Dothideomycetes; order Gloniales; family Gloniaceae; genus Cenococcum; species Cenococcum geophilum. The sequence continues at coordinate 79,597 of NW_027137568.1, forward strand.
ATATAGAGTAATTAGGTAAATAAATATTTACGGCCTTATAAGCCAACGTCTGCTATATAGTAATAGTACTAACCCCTAACTTTAGCTACCTTAAAACCTAAAAGCCTTAACACTTTATTAAAGCGCTAATACTAAAACCCCCTGGTTATAGACGTTTGTAGAGGAGATTACTATTATCCTAACTATCCGTATTGGCCAGTTTTATTAACTTACTAATTTTATAGTCTTATTCGTTAATATAATAATAGAAATAATAGGGAAGCAGGTAGTAGACTCTATTTACTTAATTTTATAGGAAAATGGATAGGATAAGCGATGATAGAATGGATAAAGTAGAGAAGATATAAGGATAATTAGGCTGCGGATGCGAGCGGTAGGACGAAGGGATTTAGACTAGCTTAGCTAATAGGTATAAAATGAAACTAACTAAAATGGTATCTAAAATATTCTAGGAACATTTTAGAAATACTATTTTAGCTAAGCCTATACTTATTTATTCAATCCTAACTACCCTCCTTTACTCTAAAAATGTTAAGTAAACTAAAAATAGTTAACCTTATGGCTATTCTTAATAAGTATTACCCTAATACTACATTATATACTGTATTTAAAGACATAAGCGGAATATTAATCTTTGGCCCTTCTTATTTAGCCAACTTCTTTTAAGAGAGTAGAAATCCTCTATAATATTATTAAAGCCATTAATCTTAAAAAACTCTTAAACCCTAATATAAGGTTAAGGACTATATATACGCAACGAGCTATAAATAAAGTAAAGACTCTTATGTTTAGGACTTTACTTATACCTTTACTAGCTAAGTAAAAAGAGGAACTAGTAAAGTTCTTTAAGCCTTAAAGCCTCTAGCCTAATAACACCAAGTTTAAGTCTAATAGTATTAAGCCTAGTAGTATTAAACTTAATCCTAGTAGCGTTAAACCTAATCTTAGTAGTATTAAATCTAATTCTAGCGGCGTCGAATTTAAGCTTAATAATATTGAGTTTAAAACTAAAAGCACCGAATCTAAACCTAAAATCGCTAGATTTAGACGGAGGGATATTAAATCTAAGTCTGAAAACGTTAAAGCTAGAATAAAATGATCCAACTTAAAGGCAGAATTCTACCGAAAAATCTATAATATACGAAAAGTTATATATTAAAAAGAAGCTAACACTATCCGTTAGATTTTCTATATACTATTCTTTTACGATCTTCTAATCTAGTTCACTAATAGGGAAAAAAACGATATAGGACTTCTACCCTATAGAAAGGGACTTAGTCTATTTATTAAAAAGGTTTATATATAAGTTATAGGTAAACTAGTACTTCCTATAACGGCTAATAATATCGCCACATAGGTAAAATTTAGGCAACTATGTTATCTTATTAGTGCTGAGGTAGGAGAGAGCGCTTAGTTCCTACTTATGGATTATATTTTTAGAGATAAATAGGTTATATTCCTGAGTTCGCGTTATTTAGTGCTTATATACTACCTTAGATAGATAAAAAAGGGTTTAAAGATAGCCTTTAGCTTAGCTAGCATTCTTAAACCTATTAAGAAACTAATTCTTAAAGAAGTGAATAAATATAACGCGAATAAAGTGGCGAAGGGGATCCGTAACTTTTAGTTAGAACTATACTAATTTTACTTAGAGTTACTAGGGCCTATGAAACGGTATTTAAGTATAAATAACTCGGGATTGGCTTGTTTAAAGCGGCGTTAGATACCTAAATAAACTATTAATTAAATCTTTCCTAAGTCTAGCTTGTAACCCCCGGCCAAACTAGAAATATATTTAGTAAATTAGATAGTATAAGAATAAGTAGGCAGGATAAATTATCTAGACTCTATTAAGATGAACAGTTATAGAATTTCTAGTAAGATTTAGACAATATTGGTTTAAAACCCTACTAACTTATTAGGTAATGTATATCGATGGACACTACTTAAAAACTTTAATTTCGCTAATTTCTAGTTAGACTTCATAGACTTCGGTTTAGATTTTACTACCTTTACGCTAGAATTAGCTAACTTTAATCTAAACTTAGATAACTTTAACCTACTTAATCCTAGTATAGAAGTATCCTAACTAGGCTAATAGGAGATAGAATATTATATCCCTACTAATAAAAGCCGGCTTGCCGGATGCGCAAAAGATGGTATACCTAGGCGATAGGACGATATGTTTATGGGTGGCTTTATTAATAAATATATCTTTATTAGTAGATATGTCTTTATTAGTGGATATATCTTTATTAGTGGATATATCTTTATTAGTAGATATATCTTTATTAGTAGATATGTTTTTATTAGTGGATATGTCTTTATTAGTGGATATATATACGGGTAGGCTCTAGATATTAAGAGGAATAATAAACTAATCTTTTAGTATTCCTATTTTAGCTTTATCTTTTAAATAAAAAACTACCTAGCTTTTTAGAAGTAGCTTAGCAGTTAGTATATATATAGAAACCTATATTAGCTCCGCTTATAGTTATATAGAGCCCAGTTATAGATAAAGTCCTAATTTTATTACCTAGCCCTTCTATAACGTATTTCTCTAAATTAGGCTTTAAAGCTTTAACCTAAATATTTCCTCTATTGCTAAGATATGAGGATACTGATTTGATATAGTTAAGAGCGTCTAGTAGGACCTCCTCTAAATATTTGGGTATGGATAGCGTCTATATTAGGGAAACTGTTTTTATAAAAAGGGAGGGTATTATATAGGGCGTTATATAATTAAGTAGCTGGAATGGTAAAGTCTGCCTAGAGATCTTAGTATTTAAATTAGTAAAGTTTAATAGAAGTATAACTACTGCTTTGTAAGCGTAAGTCACCGTAGTATAACGAAAAGGATTTAATGATGCCTTTTGGTAGAGGGGCTTAGTGGGGCTTAGTTAGGCATTCGCTAGCTAGCTTATTAGGCTTATTTTAGTCGGGCTAAATTTAATAGCTTCGCTTACATTCCGCAGTAAGCCTTATTAATTAACTAAGCCCTTTGTAGCTAGCGATAATTATTAGGCTAAAGTCGCGTATAGCGTTCTATTACTATTTAATAGGCTATTAATATTGCCTTTTATGCCGTCTAGCCTCCTAAAACGGCTTTAAGCTATTTTTAACTTTACGGATTACTAGTAGCCCTATATTTAATTACTGTCTATAAAGCGAGGCGGTATTTGCCCTTTTTTTTATAGCGTTTACCATCTCTATGTATAAATAATACTCTATTATCTGCGATCTCGGCGTATATATATAGGTTAGTTAATCTTGAGTATGCTATACTCTCTATTACGCACTAGATTATATTCTGGGACTAAGAATTACCTATTTAGGCCTTTAACGGCAAGAATTTACTTTTAATCTAGATTATAAAGTTATATTACTAATGCCTTATTTGTTTTAATACTAGCTTTTAACAGTTTACCTACCTATAGGATTAAGCTATATATATATAAGTTTAATCCGGAAACTTCCAACTAAAGCGCCCTTGTTATTATAGTGCCGACTAAAGGTATAGGCCGCATTTAGTATAGCCCAATCCTTATTTACCGTATAAATAGTTATTTTGAGACCTCCCGCCTAACCCTTATCTATTATTACCTCCTTACACTAAAATATTATAGAGAGTGAACGTTAAAATCTTCTATACCCCTATATTTTATTCCAAACTATAGAGCGATTTAAGATATTTAATTATATTTATCTCTTTCTTCTAACTATTTCCTTCCTTTTCTGCACTGTCTAGTCTTTAAAGTCGTAGTCGTTATTAGTTATATAGAAGAAGCAGCCTACTTATATATTGTGGATAATAGTAGGAGTTATAGCCAGCTATATAAGAGTTTAAATTTTACGACTATTGGTAGATTTTAATGGTACTGCTAGGTTATAGAAGGTATTCTCTACGCTATATCCTAGTAAATTACTATATATATATATATATATATATATAAACCTACTCTATATAGAATATAGCTTTATACTAACTGGATATTTAGACCTTTCTAGAAGTTCTAATACTTGTATAAAGTAGCATTTGGATACTTTTATATCTTGAAATAGTTTGGTTACCTTAGAAAAGGAATTATTATTTTAGTTTTTTCCTAACCTCCTATACCCTTAAAGCCACCTATTTAATCCTCCTTGCTATTAATTAATTAACGACCAATATCTATAGAGTTTGGCGTCTTATAATATTAGTTTTATAGATATTTCTAGTAGCCGGGCTCTCTATCCCATATAGAATACCTTAGCTTACTAAAGCTAAGCCGCTACTTATAGAATAGCCTTAAGCTAATAACACTAAAAGCTGGGGGGATTGTATAGAGGATCTCTTAGTAATTATACCTTACCTATGGCCAAAGGGCCCAGAAATATAGTTTTTAATTTATATAGTGGGTATTATATAAGTCTTAAATAGGCCACTAGTGATTTTACTATTAATATTAGTGGGTGCACTTCTAACTGCTCTTAAGCCTTTTAGTATGTGTATTTATGCCGTTTTTTAATAGTATTTACTAACTAGTTTCTAAAGGTCCCTTACCTATTTAAGAACTTTAGTTCTATATAGGGTTACTACTTTGCTTTCTTATAACACTGCCTATGCTATTAGTAAAAGCGTAGGTTATAACATCTTTAAAGCTTAATATTAAAGAGGGAGCCTTTAGATATATTATAAAACTATTAATAGACTTCTATAACGATAAAAGCTTTATAGAAGTTATAGAGGTTATAAACCTAGGAGAACAGTTTATTAATTTTGTGGATTACCTATTATTTAACATAATGCCTTCTATAATTAATATTATCACTATTATAGTCTATCTGTCGCACTTTATTAATAGATATATTGGACTTATTATAATAGCCGTAGTTGTTTTATAAATCTAGGCCAAACTTACTAAAAATTCTAAGCTTTTTTAGATGCGTTAAGATTATACTATAATGCGATATAGGGAAAGCTAGATTAAATACGAAGTAATAAAACATTAGAAGCTGGTAATTTTAGCTAACTGTTAAGATTATGAGAACCGCTAACTTTCCTTTATGTTATTAGATTTCATTATACTAATGCGGTGAATGTCTTAGCTGTGTTTGTTTGCCAATTTAGCAGAGTATATAATAAAAACGATTGGCCTAGTAATTATAGTGTGGCTTTTAGCTCTTTATATTATAAAGGGTCTCGTACCTTTAGGCAGCTTATTTATTTTAATTTAATCCTAGCTAAGTATATTTAAATTTATAAACTTTAATATAAGATTATATAATATTCTTATAGATTGCCTTAGTTTAGGAAAGCGTTTTTTTAAACTTCTTTAAGCTAGGCTATTTGTTGTTAATAAAGAAGGAGCAATAAGCCTTAAGGTTACCGCTGGGCGTATTAAATTTACTAATATCTTATTTTCCTACGCGGATAGTGACCGGCCAGTAGTAAATAAGATTAGTTTTATAGTTAAGGGCGGGAAAATTATTACGCTTATTAGATAAAGCGGAAGCGGTAAGTCTATAGTCTTTAAGCTCTTATAACGGTTTATCGACCCTAATAAAGGGGATATTAAAATTAATGGCTAGAATACCTATAATGTTATATTAAGTAGCCTATAAGATAATATTGCAATTGTCCCCTAAAGCCTTAACTTACTAAATAAGTTAATTAAGGAAATTATTATATATGGGCTTAACGCTAAGGCTAATAAGATTAAGGAAGCCTATAAAGCCGCTTATGTATATAACTGGATAATGGGTTTTAAAACCTAATACGATACTAATATTAGGGAAGAAGGTGTTAAACTATTGGGTAGTAAGCGTTAACGCATTGCTATCGCGAGGGCTATTTTTAAAAATCTAAAGATTCTGCTTCTTAATAAAGCCTTATTTACTATAGATAATCTAACAGAGGTGCCGATTTGTAAATTACTTAAAAGTTAAGCAGAATGTTAAATAACTTTAATTATTGCTTATTGTCTTAATATAATTAAGCACGCCGATAATATTATTGTCTTAGAAAAAGGAGAGGTAATAGAAAGGGGAAGCTATACCGAGCTACTTAGTTAACGTAGGCTGTACTATATAATGTAGACTAGTGGTAAAAAGTAATAGATAGAGGTAGGGATAGGAGCTAAATAAAATAGAAAGCTAGTATATATACCTTACAGATAGTAATAATTTTACGTTAGTGGGCTGGTGGTATAGGTGCGCTAAACTTATAGTATATACTAAGACTTCTGTTTCCTGCCTTACCTACTATATAAATTTTAGGCTTTTAGCTTTTTGTGTTTAGCAAAGAATTTTTTGACATAGAGAAGGTCTTAATATAACTTGGCTATATTAAAGATATGCTTATTAGGCGGGGGAAAGATCCTATATATATAACCGAATTAAAGGAAAGCCTAATAAAACCTTTATGCAACTTAAGCATTAAAGAAAACTTTAAAGAAAAGCCTAATTTTGGTTTTAGATCTGCTAAGAAAGTAATAGATAATGTAAGTTTTAAATCCGCTAAAGATGAATTAGATAGTGGAGTAGAGGAATAGTTATAGGAATTTATAGAGGAATAGAAATAGGAATGCGTAGAGGAACGGGCTTAGGAATGCGTATAGGTACCCTTTATAATAGTATTGTATGGTCTAATAGTAAGTATAGTATAAATGTAACTATTACGCAAAGAGGGAGAACTGTTACTGTTATTAATATCTAAATTATATAATATGCCGACCTATTTAGAATCTAAGAGGAACGAAATAGGATCCGCTTTAACCGCTAATATTACTATTAGGTACTAACTTTAAAGGCACCACCCTATTAGGTACTAACCTTAAAGGTACTACCTTATAACTTACTACCCTATTTCTTGCTATTATATATCTTACTACCTAATTCTATTACCTATTTATTACCTATTACCAACTAAGTGGCAATATCGACCTAGTAGTAATTAAGTAACAGTTAAAAATTGTTGTTAGCCTTTTGCCACCTATCTAGTATATATAGTGAGGCTCTAGAGCCTTTTGTAATAAGATAGAGTTTTTATAAGTAACTTGTCCGTCTAATAAACTATAAATATTTTTAGTGTTTCCTATTCTATTATAGTATAAGACGGCGAGTGTAATTATATTAAGGATTCTTAATTAATTTTGGAATTTCAATCTAAATATATAAGGCGCTTTGTGTTATTTATATAAGAAGCTTTAGGGCTAAGCTAGGATATTATATAAGGCGTTGTATAAGGCATTATTAGACTAGTAGCTGCGCCTAGAATCTTAGCTAAGATAGAATATAACTTCAGCCGCACTCCTTACTATTAATCTTTGTGCCCCATACTGCTTACTATTATTCTTTATACCTAAGCTATTTTAGCTATATACAAGATAAATGAAACGTGCTATAATATAAGTCTGCCCACTATATTCTTACGCTATAATGATTAATAGATTAGCATAAATATGGAGATGGGTCAAATCTATATTAGAGTAATTGCATCTATAATATATCTATAGAAATAGCGTCAATATAACTAGCACCGGTATAACTAGCGCTAGTATAACCGGCGCTAGCATAATTAGCACTAGCATAATTAACACTAGTATAATTAACACTAGTACAATTAACACTAGCTTAATTAGCACCCGTATAAACTTAGTCCTATATAAGAAATTTTACGCTAAATATAGTCTTTCCTAATGAAGAAGATAGTGTTAGTGTAAAAGCGCGGATTAACTTATAAATAATTGTTATCTATGCGGCTATACTATATACGTATATTGTTCGAATATAGGGAATAGAGAATGGTATTATATAAGTTCGGCCATTTTAATTGCTAAGCTTATTCTAATTACGGAGCTAGTGTAATTGCGGAGATGGTCTATACGTAGAGATGAAAGAAAAATGTCTAAATTGTAAATATAAAGCCTATATAACTTGCGAGGGGGGAATAAAATGGAATATAATATAGGATGTAATAAGTTGGACCTATATAAGCGTACCTACTTATAGTTTTATAGCACTGCTAATAGCAGGATAGTGTAAATGTCGAAATGTATAAAGTCCTTCTGTTGGGTCTTATAAGTGTTAGTATAATTAGTGTTTCTAGTGCTATCTCCAGCGAGGTTAAAGGATACTTTTAGTTAATAATGGAAGGTTTTAGCTAGGCGGGTATTATAATAAATAATATAAGCTAGCTAATAGGTAGAGACATAGAATTAAATAAGTGATCTCTTTTATTTAAGGTGGCTCTAAGAGCCTTAATATATATAAGGAAATAACCCTAGTTTAACCTTTAGTGTCCGTAGTTGTTTAAAGTCTAACGCCTTAATAGTAAAGCTACCTTTGTAGCTAATAGAAGGAATCACTCTAAGTACTAAAACATTTTTGTCGCTAAAGCCCTAAAAACATAACCTAAGTAGGGATCCCTATAATAGAACTATTCTTAAGTCCGTAAATAGTATAGTAAAAAATTTGCATTAATACTAACTGCGGCTACCTCTAATGCTTGGAATTTACTGCCAAAGTAAGCCATTATATGCTGTTTTTGCATCTCTATATATATTTATAGTGAGTTTATATCCCCTAGTGGCTATATATTTTATAGCGGCCCCGTTTAGCGATCCTAAATTAGGCCTTAACCTTTACTAACCTTTACTACCTATGGTATAGCGGGAACCTAGTATATAAGTATAAAACGTATTATAGTAAGTGGCGTCTTCTTGTATTTAAGGTTCAATATCCCTTTCTATAGGCTTATTAGTATCTTTACTCCTCCGTTTTTACTATTACTTACTTATCTAACTTATTACTAAGACTTTTACCTTTAGCCGCTAGGAACAACCTATATAGTAGAGCTTTTACTATACTACTATAGTAGGTAAGAGAGTGCTAAAACTGCGCTAAGCTGTAAAAGTAGGTTAATGTTATAGTTTAGAATGTAAAAGCCTTTTAAAAAATGTAAAGTACTATATAATAAGAGAATGAGCAACTTTAGGCCTTGCTAGCAATTAATAGCGTCTCTAAGGACTAGATAAAGACCTTTTATTCGCAATATCTATACCAGTCTAATAAAGAGACGTTAATAGTTATTCTAGAGATAGAGATAAATTATAGGCACTTTCTTATAACGTATTTGGAGTCTTAATTATCTATATAGTAATACACCTTAACGACTTCTAATAATTGTTGCGATAATACCACTTTAAGCTTTATAAAGGCCGAGCAGGTTACCTAAAATTAGACTCTATTAGGTATATAGTTCTGGGATATAAAAGAGCAATTTTAGTCAAACTAGCTCGCCCTACTAATGGCTATTGGGACTACTTATAACGGAGAAACTTTAATTTATACTAAACCCACTCTAGAAGGTCCTAAAGTTAAGCATTAATTATTATATTCTAATTGCCGGGTTATAAAGACGAAATGCAATAGGAACTCTCTATATAGTCGCTGTTGGATATATAGCAAAGAGTATAACTATAATCGGCTGTATGTTTAACGTAATACTATAGTACCTTTTAAGCAGTAATTGGAAACAAGGGCCCGTTAGGCGCTAAGCGGTATTTAAGTGTCTATATATTTTTATTTTAGGCACTACCGCCTTTTTAGCTTAGGGATCTATTTCTAATAATTCTTACTTAGCGGAAAGATAAAGGGCGGGGGTTAGTAAAGGCGAGTTTGGCATTAATAAGGTAATAAAGCGCTAGCTATAGAAAGCGATAGTATAGCTAAGCTAGGGATTTTTATTAGCTTAGGACTTCGTAATTAGGATGGCTTAATTAGGGTTTATTAATTATAATCTTTTCTATTTCTTTCTTTTTTAGTAGTAGTAAAGAAGGAGGAGCGCTTTATCCTTACTTTTTTAAAAAACGACACCAATTATATATATAAGCACGTATATAGACTTACAAGTTAGGTATACTATAGTGGCTATATAAATGGTTTTGCACGATATTTGCTATTAGTTATATTTAAGATATCCTAAACTATAACATTAAAAAATATCAATTTAATTTTATAGCTATAGGCTTAGGACTAGAATACCTAGAAGCGCTCTTCTTTAGAAAATAATATGCGTTAAGGTAATCTAGTCACCCTATTTACCTTCCCCCGTTCTTTTTTAAGCCCTACATCTTTAACTATATCTTAAATCGCATCCCGAAGCCTATACTTTTATTAATAGCATATAATTAGAAATAGGACCAGTGCTATTAAAATGATAGTAGTAATTATAGTAATCCCCGTGACGACTGTACCGCTTATACCACTAGGGCTTTTCTTACCTATATCTACTATATTAGCTTATATCACTAACTTTATTATAGGGTTATTTACTAAGATAAGAGCTTTTAGAGTCTTATAGAGTTTTTTTAAGGCGCAGTATAGCCTTTATAAGTTTTTATGAGAAAGATTAAGGTTATAGTTAGTATAATATGTATTGCAATTCCTAGTAGCCGGTAATTATACCTTTTAACTATATGCCGTCCCTAATAGACCGTTAAAGTTAAAACTTAAAATTGGAAAATTATTTTAATATTTCTATTTAGTCTTTTTAATTTCTTATTTTATGATTTAAGTTTTATATTTCTTATTTATAATTTCTTCCTATTTCTCGCTTCCTATTTCTTACTTCCCGTTTCCTGTTTCTTATTTCCCATTTTATGTTTTTAAGATTAGTAATACTAGATGTCTTTAATAAGAAACTAGAATAAATCGCTACTAAAAACATCGTTTTACAGCATTTAAGAATATAAAATTATGTTCTTCTACTTTTACACCAGAAACAAAATGTAAAAATATTCTATCTTTGAGTTTCTCCTTTAATCTGTCTTCTTTGTCTCTTACGCTAGTGTTTTGCTTATACTTGGGTAGAGCAGATATTAATTTTAGATAATTATAGCGTCCTAAAAGGATCTCCTAGTTTCCCTTAAGGAAATAGTAAACTATACTATACGCTAGAAGCATTAGCCTTGCTAATACTAATATTAAGTTCTCTGTACCTTGCCTTTCTTTATTAGTAATAGAGACGCCTATATAGCCTATCTCTTACCTCCCAATGGCTGTAATGGTAATGCTCTCCTACCTATAGACCTTATATGCAAATAAACTTAGATAAATTATAACTAAACATTGGGGAGTCTTATATTATCTACACTAATAGGAGATACTATACTGCTAATGTATTAAGAAAATGGCTATATTACCCTACTAAATTAAACCCTAGGTAAGGCCTCCTCTAGAGAAGTTTCTATTTATAGAATAGTAGTTCCTTCTCCTTCTGACTTACTACTAGCAATTTATTAGGTGTAGAATAGTAATAGAACTAAGGGGGATAGTTATAGGCGCCTTCTTATACGAGTACCTTTTAATAATAGCAGCTGCTATTAGATAAATAGCAGTTCCAGGTCTCTTCGCCGTTAGAACCTACTATAGCGACAATATAAGGACTTTAAGGGTAATAGTTTATAGTGTAGTACCTAAGTCAAGCTGCCCTAGGACCTTGTTTATAGTAGTATATATATACTATATTAGGTTTAGGATTGGCCTACATTACTAAATCCGCCAGTTTTACTAAACGGAAAGTAGGAGATATACACAACTTACGTAGATGTTTAGATAATATAATGCGTCTTAGATACTAGTTTATTTATAGTGGCTGCTAGAAGTATAAGGAGGAATTGAGATTAAATACGCTAATAGATTGTCACCGTCTTATTTAAGCATTTATTATATATTTACTGCGTTAACTTTAAAATCTAGTTATCTAGAAATTGTTTTAAATCTGCATTCTAAGCTATAGGTTAAACGTTTATTTGTAAATTCTATTTAAAATATAAGCAGTACTTTTAGGAGTTAGGTCCTTCTAAATCTCCTTTAGAATATACGCTTTATTGTCAATTAATATCTATTAGGAGTGATAGCTAGTAATATTTAAACTGATATTTAAAATAGTTAAGGCCGTTAATTTAATTTGTTAAACGGTTAGATTAAGAATAAGAACTCTACTATATTAAACGTAGCTCTAGAGCCTCTATATATACACTAAGAAGTTATTATTAGCTTTGTGTAATCTACGACGTATTTGGTTAATTAGTTAGAGCTTTATATATTAGTTGTTTGATTAAGGACTAATATAATGTCTAAAGTTTTATAGGTTGATACCCCCTAGCTATATAGAGCCTTCCGAGCTATAAAAAAGGTATAAAAAGTCGCGATATTAATTTGGTGTTAAGTTAAATATACCCCTAAGAGCTCTTAATTAAACGTCCCTTAAATTTAATCCTTTCCTTAATATTAACTAGATTTAATTTACGAACGAACGCCTTATTCTTTTAATGTGGTAGAGCCTTTATTAAATTATCCGCAGTTATGCTAGATATAGGCGTCTAATTGACCTTAATTCTTTCTGTTAATTGTAAGATTAAGAGATAAAAAATTAATAACTTTATCTATTAAACGTGGCTTTAGGGCCTCTATATATATATAAGGAAGGTATAAGGAATAGAAATAGGTAGTAAGTTATAGGGTAGTAAGTAGTAGGGTAGTAGGTTATAGGGTAGTAGGTAATAAAGATAGTAGTAAGACGGTGGTAAGTAAACCTAATTTAGGTTAACACTTCCTTTTTTAAGCTTTTTATTAGCTCTTCCTTAAGGGCCCTCAGCTTAAGCTTGTAATATTTAAGGGTTAACTAATTACTATACTAACCGCAATAGGCGTATGTCTATTAATTGCTATAGTATAGTAAGTTGTTCTTATTGTCCCAAAAGACTCTATATTTATTAAACTTTTAAAGATAAACTAGGCTTATATAAAAGTTTAGTATATATACTATATTCTTAAACTAGATTCTTCTAGTTTTATTTAGTGTCTAAATTATAATCTTAGCAGTTTTAAAGTCCTTAATTAAATCTAGGCCCGTTCCGGCGTATATAAAGTTATTACTTAGCCGGAGCTCATTAACGAATCTTAATTGATTGTTAATGGCGTGTATAGTGGTTTTAGAATTAAGGATAATATTATTACGGAGTGGATAACTAGGGAGTGTTCTAGCATCTCCCTTTTCTATTATAAAATTATACTCTAATGTAAGGTTAGTTTTTAACTAGTAAAGATATAAGAGAGTTTAACCGTCTACTCCTATTAACTTTAGTACTAGAGGATACTCTAGTAGAGCTAATCTAAGGCTTATAAGGGCTCTTAAAGTATTATCCTCTTTCTTCTACTTCTGTTCTATAGTGATTCGCTCTATTGCTTATCCTAGTCTTTCTATAGCAAGTTTTGTGTATTTAACAACTTTATTATTTTTATTAAGCTTTATCTTAATTATTTTAAGTTTATACTAAGTTTATAGCTAAAAGTCCTAAAACTATAACTTAGTTTTTAACTGCTTATCTTATAGAGATATAATAGTAATATAATCTCTAATAAGCTCTTCTTTAAGTGTATAAGTATAGAGATATATCTAATAGCGATATATATTAAGTTCAATAATAGGTTTAGGAAGGCTTTAGGTATAATTTATATTGGTTGCGACTTAAGTAAGGCAAATAGTGTTAATAGGAGAATTTGTGAAATCCTTACTTATTTAAGACGAATGTAGCTAATCTATATAAGTTACTCTTAAGTATAGGGAGGTTTTAAGGCAAAGAAATTCTAGCTTTTAATTGATTTTAAATAGAACTATGCTATAAGTAGCAGCTAATAGTGACCGATTTTTAATAATATTGTATTTATTTATAGGCTTAAATTAAAAAATATATTACTTAATCGGTATATATAACTATAGCTTTCACTAGGCTAGAACCCTTATAACAATGTAGCTTAATTACCCCTAGCGTTTTAAATGCTTAGATTATGCCTCTTTGGCGCTAGAATCTAGGGTCTCTATATTTCTTCCCTACTTTATAGTTTTAGGCGCTTAAAATATATAATAATATGCAAGTAGCATGCAACCTCCTTATTTAGCCGCAGTGTAGACTGTAAGGTATGCTAAGATAGCCGCTAATATTATATTAAATAGCGTTCTCTTCTAATCCTACTTACCGGCTAAAGCGACCTTTAAACTCGCTAATAAGATATATTTAAACCGAACTATATAACCAGTTACAAATAATAATAATATTAGTCTTTACTTAAAGCGCTAGTAGCGCTACTTATTCCTTACTAACCTTTTATTTTCGTTACTTAAGCTATAGCTTAAGTATTTTTAGTGTGCTCTAGACCCGCTAGTATTTAACGCTAGGTAATTTACTAGAGTTAAACCTTATACCCTCTGTTAGTAGAATTTAGCGGTATTACTATAGAGAAGTGCTAGGAGGTTTACCCTAGACTATATATTAGTTAGGGCTTTAAACTACTAGAAGATTTGTTTAAATATTATAATATAAGTTATCTTAATAGACTTATTTTTTAAATTAAGGGGTTGGGGTAAGGCGGGGAATAAATAATTTCCCTAGTATTGTAGAAATAGAGGAGTAGTCCCTAAATAATTTAATTCCGCTCTTATAGGGGCAAAAAGCCCTTATAGTAGCTTTATGGTGGGTTGTGAACGCTAAGCCTAGCCCTTAAGCCTAACTATCCCGCCTAGAAAAGTGGCGTCTATAGGCTTATAGCCCGCACGGGTTACGCAATTACGTAATTATTAGTTAATGTGGGGTATACGCTAGTAGGGGAAAGAAGTCTATGCGCTAAAATAAGCTGTATATAATAAATTCCCGTACGGGCGAGTAGACTATGTGGGCTCTAAGTTAATGCGGGGTATATGCTAGTAGGGGAAAGAAGTTCATGCGCTAAAACAAGCTATATGTGACAAATTTCTATGTAGGTAAGTGGACTACGCGGGCTCTAAGCCTACGAGGGGCGTAAATACGTTAGCGTAATTGCTAATATGGGAAATAGGCCCGTAAGGGAATAAGCCTATACGCTAAAAAAAGCTATATATAATAAGAGCCCCTATAAGAAACTGCCTATTAATTCGCTTAACTAATAACCGAAAACCTGGATCCCGACTAGAAACTTAAAATAAAAAATTAACTTTAGCTAAAGTTTAAAACTAGGTAAAGATTAGTAAAGTAGAAATTGGAAACCTAAAATTATATTTTAGGTAAATAAAACGCTATTACTTTTCGTTTTTTTTTTTTTTTTTAAAAAAAAAAACGATGTATAAAACTTGTCGCTTTTTATATTTATATAAACAGTACTATAGCTATAGGGTCTACTATATATGGTTTAAAATGAATATAACTGACTTACTATAGTATAAAGATAGTCTTAATAGCGAAGGTAAGTACTATAAGAAAGTAAGGTTAATATGCTTACTAAATAAACTATAGTTATATACTCTTTGCGTATAGAAATCCGGAAGCTTTATGGTATAGAGTAATAATATCACGATTATGTTATAAAAAGCTTAGATGCGATTAAAAGATAGCTATATTTTGGCTGAGAACTAAAAGATAAAGGTAACAAAGAAAGTACTTCTATTAATAGTAATAGTTATACCTTTAATAGTCTTCTATATCTAACTAATTATATAATATTAGAACCCTTAATAAAGGGTAAGATGATTTTTAAGTCACTTGTAAAAGGGATTAGTAGATATGTTTTTTAGGCCCTAATTTAAGAAGCTTTTTTAAAAGAAAAGGGTAGTAATTAGAAAACTATTTTAGTAAGTGTAGGCATAAAGCAGGTCCTAAGAAAGTACTAATAGTAAATATATAAAAATGAAAATGACTTTAACACTATAAAGAAGAAGCTATTTTTATATAAAGAGCCCTATAGACCTAGTATGCCGGACAAGTTCCTATATAATAGATCCTATAGGCTTAAAGAACTGGAGAAATTCCTATAAGAGAAGCCTAACGAATTTGGCGATAAGTAGAAGTCCTATTACACTTCCTTCTAACCCTTTCCTACTATACTGGTAGAGGTATACAATCCTACTTAGTAGATTGTAATAGATGGAATAAGCGCTAAAGAGTATACACTAGATATTATTCTTTAACTCTTTAATATATAAATCTATAAGCCTACTAACCTTAAACACTACTGGTACTTGCTTAGGATATAAGTATATAAGTTTAGAAAGAAACTTGTAGAGTTTAGGGTTATTATTATATATTAGTTATCCTTTATTAGTAATATAGTGAATAAAATCTTCTGCTCGTGTTGAGGGACTTAAGAGATTATTGTAAATTATATAGAGCTTAGAAGAGGTTAAGCTAAGAGAGATAAAAATATAGGTTTTAGAACGCAGATAAACTACTAGGCATTTTATAGGCGTTCTATAGTTTTTTATTAAATTTCTACTTTATTTTTCTATATAGTATTATACTTATAAAGTCTTGCCTACTAAATTACGCCAAATCCCAAGTTCTCTATTATTACTTAATAATCTATCAGCGTTACTCTGGCTTAGTTTATTAATATTAGTAGTATTAATTCGCCCTTCTACTAGGTTACTTTAGCGTAATTTATTAATAGGGTGGCTAAAAGTCTATAGCTTATTACTATTGTTTAAAACTACTATCTCTTTATTACTATCTTTATTACTATCCTCTTTCTATTTTTAATTATAAGGTGTAAAATATATAACGCCAGGGTGGTATATATAGATCGTCTCCTAAGCTCTTCCTATAGACCTATAAGAATTATTAGTAATCTAATTTAGGTTTATCTAAGGTATATATATAATAGGACTTATTTAATAAGTATAGAAAAGAACTATATTTTAGTAAAGCTTAGTATTTAGGGAAAAGGTAACTTAATCTAAGGATATTTAGAGGCAAGGTAAATGCTACCTTTATAATATTTCCTTTACTACTTAGCTAAGCTAAGACCAAGTTTAAAAAGGGAGATTAATATTACCTAAATAAGGCGAAGTATATTAGCGGCCCCTTTACCCTTTAGCTAGCGCATAATATCTATTAGCTATAATTACTCCTTGCTTAGTATGCGCTTTATACCAAAAGTGTAAGCTACTAAACTAAATCTAATAGTAGCTGTTTAGGTTAAAGGAGGTATTGCTAGGGGTAATAATTAGCTAAGCTGTTATTAAATATAAATACCTGACTAAAATATATTATATTAGTGCGGAAGAACTAACATACTAGTCTCTAGCTTTATAAGTAGTGCTTAGCTATTATTGCTTATTAAATTATAAGTAGTCTTAGTACTCTAGCTCTTATTAGCATTAATATAAAGAAGCTTATATAAACACCGCATACTTTAGTAGCTAGAGAAGTTTGCATGAATTTATTAGCTAGAATTATATAAGTTACTCTAAGATTAATATTTCTGCCTAAATCTATATAATGTAGGTGAAAGCAATGCCACTTTTTAAGCGCTATGCTATGGTTTCTAAGGTATATAGTATAAGTAAGGAGTTAAGAGATAAAGCTGCTATATATTTAGCCACCTCTAGCGTAACTAAGAAGAAGTTTAGGAATATAGTTCTTACTCTATTTAGAACCGGATAAGGGCTTCTATATACTAGTGTTTAGGAATAGTCCTAATAGTTAATTATTGTTTAAAGTTAATAATCCAGCTAAGCCAAGTTTTACGCCCAGAATTAAATAGGGGATTTATTTAATATTATAAGAAGGGGCTTAGACACTAGATGCTAGTAGAGGTATTAGCCCCCTAAATACCCGGAAGCTATAGGCGGTAAAGAGATTATCCTATAACTGTTAATATAACTTAGTATTGCGGCGAAGAAGCTTACATGGTTTAATATTTTTAGATTAGAACTATGCTTTTAGCGTTAGTCCTACGAGGGTATAAAGGGCGCTATCGCGCAGTTTTTTTTGCTCTATAGTACTTACAATTCTTAATTCTTTTATACTGGCCCTAAGCTCTTACTAGCTATGCTTTCTCTAGTTAAGGACCACTTGCAGCCGTCTAATTCTAGATAGGTAGGAATACTATCTTTACCTACCTAAATATCCAGAATGGAAATTTCGTATCCCTATAATACCTAAGAGTATAAGGATGTGTATATCTTAGAAACAGACTATGCGGAAAGCTATAGTAAGGCTAGCCCTATATTTTAAGTTTGGCTTATTAATCTTCTTACCCAATAATAGGCTTATCTAACCCCGCGAATATAGTCGCTAGTGTTAAGCACGTTTCTTTAATACCTCCTAGTAAGATAGCCGGATAATTATAGATCTTTTAATTATACTAANAGCTAAGNAGGTGATGATNAAGCCCACTTTANNGATNTTTTTAATAATAGCTTANATTATAAAAGNGAAGATAAANAGCCTACTAGATTCCTAAGAAGACTAAACTAAAATTTAAAAGGCGTAATTAAAAACGGTATACTTAAATACTAGGTAGAGTGGGAGCCTAGGCTAATAAGTATTAGAGCTGCGAAAAGAAATAAGAATTTAAGGCATTATTTAGTTTACATTATAGATAAAGTGGCGGTTTTGTACTAGAAGCCTACTAAAGAGCCTATAACTAACCTAATGTCCTATGAACTTAGATCTTATTATAAAAACAACCTTAGTAAGTTTATTAAGTATATTATAAGGTTCCGAGAGCTTAAAGAGGCGCTTAAGAAGAAAGATAGAAAAATACTTGTAGCTTTAGTAGATAAGAGTGGAATATAGAAGGGACTTGGATTAACCCTACAAAACGCTCTTAATAAAAGTAGTAAAAAGGAGTGTCTATACGAGTAGAGGTTATAAATATTGTTATTAGATAAATGGCGTAGAGTGTATGCGGTAAGGGCTATATATATAGTATAGGTTTATAAGGCAGTATTGCCAGGGTGTATAGTAGGGAGCAGGCAAGCCGAGCATGAGTCACATAGGGAGTCGATGGAAGAGGACGATATAGTAATGAGGGTAGGCAATAGCCTGAGTACAGAGACGAACCGATAGGGGAGGAAGGAGGCTGCAAGCCCGAGGTGCTTATAAGGAGGTGCCAAGGGCTAGCCGAAGGCTAGCCTTAGCGACCCCTAAGAGCCCCTAGGCGATACAGCCGAGTAAGGGCCAAAATAACCCTTACAAGGTTACCTAACTACTTACGGCCTAATAGATAGCCTAACCTTTACTACCCCTTTCTTCCTCTTTTAGTAAAAAGAAAGATATAAATAAATTAAAGAACCTATTACCTTATATTGCAATTATAGTACCCCCTAGGTAATACCGATAAGGAGATTAATAGCGAATCTTTAAAAGCGAAAGAGAAGTAGAGATTACCCCTAAATATATAGCGTATAGTGGGTTTAGGCCTAAATGATTTGGGAATAGAACTTTCTTTTATAGTACTTTAATAGTTTCTAAATAATCGCTGAGTATTTCTAGTTACTATTAGGCAATTTAATTATTTCCTATATATAATACGCTTTAGTCTTATCTAGCCTACCGTTTCTTAGGAATATATCTTATTAATATTAATTTGCTTATAGCTGTCTCTTCTAGCTAGAATCTAATATTGAAAATGTATATGTCTTGCTGGTATAAGCGTACCGCCTTCCTTACTGCGCTTTTAAAAGTAGGAGTCCTATAAACTACAGCAATGTTAGTAAAGGAGAAACCCCGTAAATAGGTATACTTATTAGAGATTGCTATATTACTAGCCTCTGCTAACTATTTATTTTTAACGTACTAGGGCAGATCTAACGATCTATCCGTCCTAAATAAGTAATTATATACCGGCGGCGATACCATCTAAAGGTTAGCTGTTGACCCTTATATTATATTCGGAATAAAGAAAGCGACGGTAAAAATCCCCTAGCTATTTATCTTAAGTAAGAGATATAGAAACTAGCTAGCCTAGGCCTCTTAATCTGTTAAGGAAGGTTAGAAGTAACGTAGGTAAGGCATTAAAGTTTTACCTAATATCTTTAAGAACTACACTAATAAAAGTCTGCGTATATAAGCGCTATAATCTTTATAAGCCTTAAGGAGGTGCTTAATTAAGAGTAGATAAGCGGCGATTCTAACTCTACTTATAATAAAAAGAACTTTATTAAACTTATCTAAACTCTATATTTAACTATACGGGCTATTAACAATTACAGATAACTAGCTTGGTATTATTATTAGTATATTACTGAAACCTTTATACCTTTGTACTAAGAGGGTAATAGTAGTACCGGCCTTATTAGAGTCTTGCGAATACTATATAATTAAGTATAAATAAGCTTAAAAAAATCCACTAGAGTGGCGAGTGATGTCTAGTAATATAAGATATACGTATTCCCTAGGTATAACTTTTTACGGTTTTTTAAGAGTAATTAATACCTACGTAACCTATATAGAGTTTAACTAATATAGAAAACTTTTTATAGTAACTTTATTAGCTAGACTAGAGCTATAGTTTTAAAAGTATAAACGGATAAGCTAGATTATGTAATAAATAAGCTATAATATAGAGCTAATTAAGAGATAAATTATTAGTAGAGTTTTCTTTAACCTAACGTAAACCTATAGTATACCTATAAGTGTAATCGCGGAGACTAAGTGTAATTTAAGGAATACTTTATATATATAGCGCTGGAGATATAATACGGATAGTCTACTAAGTGATATAACAACTAAAATAAGCTAGTATTCTTTTAGTATAAGAGTAAGTGTAGTATAGAGTGACAAACTAATATTTCCTAAGCGGAACTGGGAACTACTAAGAAGTTAATAAAACTATATATAAGACCTTAAATTATATAAACGCGGCCTACCTAGCGGTAAAGTAGGCCGTATTAGCTTAGATTTAGATGGACTTTATTACTAATTAGACTAGTCCTACTACTAAGATATAACGGGACCATATTAATGACAAAAAGAGAGCTATAACGTTTCGCCAACCTGGCGTGGCCTAAAATTCCAAGAATATAGATAATAATGTTTACTGTAATATAAAGAAGAATGAGAATCGCTATAAGTACGCTTATATTAGAGCTTCCTTTTTGGCGCTTAATAACTAACGTGTAATTAAGTCTTTTATAAAGAAAAGAGAAGATTAACTTGCGGGTAGGTATATTAATTCGCTATAAGAGCTTCTATAGAGTAAATGCTCCAAATATAGCTCTAAGGGAGATAAAGAAGATTGTGATTATTTATATAATAGTGTTCTATAATGCTGAACTTCCTAGGCAAGATGTATATTATATACTAGTACCTAGATATATACTTTACTTACATAATTTAGCCTATATAGATGGTTTTAAAATATATAAAGACGGATTTTAAAATCTATAAACCGTTTTTAGGGAAGGCGGGGTTTATAAATCGGCAATTTGCGATTTTATAATTAATCTTAAATCTAGTATCCAAGATCACTAATCCCTAATCCTTAAAATCCAATACTTAACTTACTTAGCATCCGGCTTCGCCTTCTTTTCTTAGTATATATACCTTCTAACTAGCCGCTTATTAGTTTACCGCTAAAGCCCTAGCATTAATTCCTTTTAACGCGCGCAAATAAGGGGGCCATGTTTAGAGTATACTACTTAGGTGCATCTAACGGATATTTATTATCTTACTTCCTTTTTATTAGCATTAGGGGAGAATAAGGTATAGCCGAGCGGGAAAGTATTACTAGCGTACATAAGCCTTTAGACAGTTAAATTTGTAGTATATATATTAAGAGCTTATATCTAATAGTTAGCATAAGCTAATAGGTAGCGAGAGTATAATTAAAATCCTAACTAAGTGCCGCAGCTAATTAGAGTAAAAGTTTAAAAGCTATAAAACTAGTATTTATTAGACACGGCTTTTATAGAGGAATGATTAACTATAGGACACTCTCCATAAACCCTTTAACTAGTCCTTATACGCATAAGCTATAATATATCCCCTAACTCTATAGCTAGATCCACAAGACTAGAATATATAGTCTTAAAAAGCTTAGTATTAGTAGTAAAATCTAAATTTAGTAGTATATAAATGTCTACTATTCTCCTTATAAGCTTATCCGCTAACTTTATATTAACTTATTAACATTTAACTACTACTAAGATTTAAGCTTTACGTATTTTTTCCTCTCTACCCTTAGCTATTCCTGTCACAATATCTATAGTGTAAAATTTTTTTAAACGCTATAAAGAAGGAATTAATAGAAAATGTTATAAGCTTATAAGAAGAGTCCCTAATAATACTAGACTCGCCCTTATTATTAAAAGAAATAGAGTTAAGTACATTTTCCGTTCTTACCCTAATAAGAACTAGCCTAAATCCATAAAAGAGATAGTTAGTTTCCTTTAAGTTTTTACTAGAATACATCTTACTAACTAAAGTGCATAGCAACGCTATAATTTACGGAACTACTACCTAGCTAACTACTAAACTGTTAACGAGTTTTAAAAAGCTAGAGGGCTTCTTACTAGAGATCTAATAGCAGCCTACCTAGTAATAATAACGTTATAAACCCAAACCTCCTTTAATCTAAGCTTTAACGGCAGTTATATTAGCTTTAATAGGCTTAGTAGAGGTATATAGACTTCTAGGTTTACTAAGAACATACTTAACTAACCCCTTAATAGCTTTCCTATTAGTTCTTATAATAGGGGTAATAATATTACAAGAGATAACTAAAATCCTAACTAGGAACTAAACAAAGACTTTTTAGAAGATAATAATAACAATAAGGACTTCCCCTATCTTACGCCTATTAGAAAAAAAAATAAGTAATTCTAAAATATATCTAATTAGCTACTATCTATCCACGCCCTTTAACCCAGTACTAGATAGTTAAGCTATAAAGTTAAAAAGAGGCCTCGCGCTACTATAACCGGTTAAAATTAACCTTAGAATATAACCTAGGCTTAAATAGCTAGGGCAGCTTAAGGTATAGCTATATAATAAAGGGCAAGTCCGCCTAACTTAAACGGGTCTTTCTCTACTAGGTTATATCCTACTAGTAGGTTTATTAAAAATACATAGCGTAGCAGTCGCTCTCCTAGCTATTAGAATAGGGTTTACGCTAAGTCCGCATTACTAATACGGTATATAAATAATGGATTAAACAAAACCTAGTCGTTTAACTTACTTTAAATAACACCGCTACCTCTAACCTTTAAACCTAGCTCTCGCACCTAGCAGTTTTAATTTTAAATAATAGATAGTTACATATAATTAAGTAGGGTCTTTAGTATATTCACATTGTGCTAATTTATTAAAGTTAAACCGTTATAATTTAAGATTAGATATCCGTAACTAGTAAAGGACCATTAGGTTCCGGGTAACTATTATAATATTTTAGTATTAGAATTCCGCATTATCTTAGGGATAGCTAAGGACTAGGCAGCTCTTTTATTTTATTTTAGACGATCTAATTATTATTACTAAGTTGGCAATCTACTTTTATACTCTACAGTCTTTTATTTTAATACTATATTACATTTTTTTTCCTATTTACAATTTATCGTTATCTTTGGTGTTAAGTGACTGCAGCCGTCCTTTATTCTGGTTTCCACCAATACTAACATTACTATTTAAGTCATTAAGCTCCATTAACAGTCCTAAAGTATTTCCTAAAGTATTATATATAAAATTGCCCTTAGGCAATAGCAGTAGTAGCAGTAATAGCAACCCTTACAGCTTTCTAGTTTTAATTATAGCCTTATCTTTTTAAGCCTTATTCTACCTTTTATTAATATTAATATTAGTCTAGCTTTTCTAAATAGCGCTTTCGTTACTAGCAGTAGTAGATACTATAAGGAACGCCTTGCTAACCTAAAAATCCAAGTCCTTTACTAAGTTCTTTAGGCCTAATTCTTACTCTATTTGTCCTAGTATAGGCTTAAGCTTCTAATTTAGGAATATTAGCTTCTGTTATTTCCTACGTATAATTAGGCGACGGTCCTACTTATTAACGACCTCCTCTATATCCTTATCTATATTTCTCGCAAGCGCTAAGCGACATTTCTTTACCATTTTAGTAATACTGTTTGTAAACGTCCCTATATTTACGAATTCCCCAAAATAATAACTACCATTCTTAAGGCAGAGATCCTTAAGATTTATAGTTTAGGTCTTAGGCGTAACTAGCTAAAGAATACTAAAGCGGCTAGTATATATATCTCCTACGCATTCTATATACTATTATATAAATTTGGTTATATATTCCTTGTCCTTTAAAACGTCTATCTAATAGCACCTAAAACCGTAAATAAGTTAAATTAAGAAAACTAAGATATACTTACCGCCCCTAAACTTTATTTACCTAATTTCTCTAATATTTATAAGCTGGGCAGTAGCGCTCTCTCTTTATAGTAAACTAGATTTACACACAACAATATTATTATTAGTCTCTTTAGTAACAGTGTAATATTACTAGGTTCTTTCCTAACTAGCTTATACTTCTAAAGCGCGGCCTATAGCTTTAAGAGTTTCCTAATATATAGTAGCCTAAAGTTCTTCTATCTAGTATACAAGGTTATTAATTATTTGGGCCTATTAGGAGCCTACGAGTTCTTTACTCTTTAGCTAGGCTTAGGTTTTCTTAAGTTTAGATTTAAGGTTAACGATTTTATATTATAACATTTTTGCTTTATCGGCATTTGCCTTCGCCTTAAGGTTAGGATTCGGTAGTTAAACCGTTTAGTTATAAAGTTGCTATACTTTAGTCTATAGCTAGGCTAGCCTATTTATTAATTAAGTAATCTATTTATCTTTAGTATGGTCCTATATAGTTGTTAAATTAGCCTAAACTTCTCCATCTGGGGATTAAATAATAGTTTAGATACCAAAATCCTGCATTTATGCTCTTCTTGTTTAAAGCTTAGATATTAGTTTATCTTTCTCTCTTTTTTAGGCTATAAGTTGGGCTTATAGTCCACTATTTTCTGCTTTAAAGCTTACTCTAAGTTAATTTATTTTAGCCTCTAGCTGGGCTTACGTATTCCTTAATTAAGTAATATATTTATCTTTAGCACGGTCCTATATAGTTAACAAATTAACTTAAACTTCTATATCCTAGGATTAAATAATAGTTTAAACGCTTGCTTTATTTTTTTAGAGCTTAAAGGTTAATTTATCTTTTTCTATTTTTTAGGTTGCTAGCTAGACCTATAGCTTAGAATTTCCTACTTTAAAGAATGCGGTCTGCTTAATATATTCCTCTATTAATTACCTTTGTTTTACTAATTTTATATTTAAAGCTTCTTTATATCTTATTATTAACTCTATCTTTTTCTCTAGTAGGAAAATGGTCTCTTATAGGTTTGGCGCACCAATATCTTTATTAGAGTAATGACTTATAATATTATTAATATTATTAGAATTTTTAAGTTCACTAATCTAAATTTGCTAATTTTGAATTTTTTCATTAGATATCTTATACTACGTCTTAATAAAGTCTTTTAAGATCTTTAACCTTATTTTATAGCTGCTAATTCTTATCTCTCTCTATAGTTAAGTCCTGTTTATACTATCTTCTTATATTTTCCTTAGAATCTCTCTCTTTCTATAACTCTCCTTTTAGGCTTTTAATCTCAGTATATAACTAACGCTTAATATCCTTAAGCTGTTCTACCTTTTAGGCTAATAAGTCTCTTTACAATATAGCTAAAGGAGCTCTAAGAACATAGTTGGCGTCAGTATACCTATAAAAAGAAGTTAACGTTTCCGGGAAATTGAACTTTAAATTATTAATAAGTATTCAGATTTTAATATCCAACGCCTTACCTATTAGGTGCTACTTTTAAGAAAGCTATAATATAAGTTACGCTTAATATAAAATAAAGTTATTTCAGTACCTTAAATATAGTTTATAAAGAAGATTAATGGAATAAATAAGGAGGACTAATCCTTAATATAGTTATCCTTAAAAGGTCGGCCACAGTAATAATCGCTAAGTAACTTTACCTCAGAGGTAAACTAAGGAAGCTATTGTTCTCCATAGAAATGCTTTATTAACTTTAGCACTTGCGTAACCTAAGATATAGGTCTACTAATATTATCCTCACAACTAGGCTTTGCTTACTTAAGAAAATAGATAGCGAGTTCCCTATTAGGATCCTATTTCTACAGTTTAAGGGCCTAATCTATATAAAAACCTAAAATAATGGTAAGATTTTCTAGTTTATGCTAAAGAGCTGGATTTGGCTCTTTAATAACGGGTTTTTATTTACCCTACTCCTTTTTAGGGGCCACAGACGTTATTTTAGGAAAATGACGTATGCAAAACGCCTATAGTATAACATAACCCAACTATCTATCCCCCTTAAATATTGTTAGGGATAGTAGTGTTATCTAGTCCTCTAGATATTTAATATTAAGATTTTTAGGACGAAAATAAACAGCTAAAAAGCTATACTAGATAGTACGTTTTTAATTAAAGCCCAGGAGTTATTTAAGGATAGTATAGTAAGGTTTAAGATACTTTAAATTTTTAAAACAACTACGTAGAGTAGAAATTAAGCAAGGAACTAATAAAATATTTTTAAAAAGCGCATCTCTCTTATAGGAGTCTATAATAGTAGGAAATATTATTTTTAATTATATCCAACTTTTAATAGAAATCCGGTCTCTTTTAGAGATAGTAGGTGCGTAAAGCTCCAGTTTCTATAATATAAGGGCATTAATAGCAGAAAATAAGATATTTAAAGTTTTATAGGGTAGAATAGTTTTACGGCCTAGAATAGTTTTACGGCCTAGAATTTAATTCTAGATAATTAAAATATACTTAAGAGAATTAAGGATCTCCTAAATATACATAAGTAAGAGTATATATATAGTTTAGAAATATACCTCGTTATACTTTAAACCTAAAAAGCGATGTAGAGTGCCTAGCTAAATTAGGTAAAAGAGTTTTAGTATATTATTAAGTGCGTAAAATATATCTTAAAAGCGCTTATTCTTTAATAGCTACTATAAATCTTTCTCTTTCGTGGCTGTAAGCTAACTCCGCTATTAGTTCTCCAATTTATTATCGTTTCTTTAACAATAATATAAGATTTTATAAAATACTTCTCCGTTTAAAAAGGGCTGCTCGTTTCCAAAGGCCTCTATAATATTTATTAAAGCGTTTAAAGAGAGTTCTGGAAATCGCGTTAGATACTTATAGAGGGTATAAATATCAAAACTTACGCTTAGAGTAAAGCTTAACAGTCTACTATTAATTATTTAGATTTAGAACTTGCTTAATAGCACGGATGCGGTGTAATCTATTAAGGCAATCAACTTGGGTTATAGGAAGGTAGGGAATCTTCGTGGTGTCTTCCTTCTAATAAAGTATATTCTTATTAATACTAGAGACCCTAAGGGTATCCGTAAGTATGTTATTATCTATAATAGCCTTAATAAAATGTTCCTTAGTTAATTGGTCGCAACTAGTTCTCTTAAAAATATTTTTTAGGACTATGACTTTTTTTAAACGGCCTACAATAATATTTACGCGCTAAAGGATGCCCGAAATTAAGTACTCTAAGGTTAATCTTTATAACCCCTCTAAAATACTGCGCTTTAATAGCTATAAAGTCTTTATCTAGCGTGTCTATCGCTATTACCTCTTTTTCTAAGTATAGTACGAGTTGTAAAAAATCTTAAAAGTAGTTATAATATAAGCCTAGTTTATAAAAGATTGGAAAAGGGCGAAACGTTATCCGCTACTTTAAAACCCGTGTATATCTAAAAGTATAAAAGATTTAGGGTTTAAGGATCCTAGAATTCGGTTTCTTAAATCTAGATTTCGATTTTTTTTAATCTAGCATCGCTAAACTAGATCCCAAATTTGTTTTCTAAAAAATTAACTAAGCACTACCTCCAATAGTGTGTTAATTATCCTATTTTAAGGCGTAGTTTATTAAACTATACCAAGGAAGCGGTTATAGAGAGTAGCTTATATACTAGAATATAAGATAACTAGTTAACGGTTTGCCAAGCTAAGCGCTTTTAAATCCCCCGGCCCTTATTAATAGTTACTACTAGTAAAGCATTAACTTGTTCCTATTAGAATAACATAAATACTAGAACCTATCTCTATTTTAGTATATATATCCTACTATACCTTTCTTACATTATTGTTATTGTAATGAAGCATCTCTAAGACTAAGAGTATGGTAAGAGAGCATCTTATTTTATATCTTATAACTAAATCCTATGCTTATTAGGTAATAGGTTAAATATCTACAAAGTATCCTAGTAATACCTATAAGGATATAGGCTTGTTAGAACTAGAAGACTTTAACTATAATTCTAAGTCTAGCTCTAAAGAGGAAACTAGCATTCTAAAGGACGCCGTAGAGCCCTATACGCGTTAATTAAAAAAGAATATAAATAAGCTAAAGCTAAAGGAGAGGTTTAACTGTATAGTTAAGGGGTACAAGTCCAATTTTTCTAGGTAGTTATCCCTTTTAAGATATATCTAGGATATAGTAAAGGTGGAATCGCTAAGTATAGTCTATATTACCTACCTCTACCAGTTAAAAACTAAACCCTATAAATCCTATAGAGAGGACTTTAAAGACTTAAAACTACTTAATTAATACCGTAGAGTAAGATACTTAGACCTATAGAAGGAATTAATAGGAATAAAGCTTTAGCTAGTAAAGCCTTAACTAGTAAAGACTTAACTAGCAAAGCCTTAACTAGTAAAGACTTAGTTATTAAGATATGCGTACCTAAAACAATTTAGCCTTTTATTTACTAATATTACCTTATTAATTAGCAACACCTAGTTTATCCTTATCCTCTATTTAGCAAAAGCGTTAACTAAGCCTATTAACTACCTTAGACGGTTACGCCACTTATACTAGCGATTAAGTTTATAACATCGCTCTGTAAGAGCTCTGTAACCTAGCCTTAATGCTATATAGCAGCTATTACGATTAACTAATAACTTTTGACTATACTTAAGGCGGCTAGAGCGTAAATAATCTTAACGTAGTTACTTAAGTTGTAAAACGCCTAAAATATAATAATAACCGTAAGTAGATTACTGTAAGGGTACTTTTGGTCCCTTACTCGGCTGCATCGCCTAGGGGCTCTTAGGGGTCGCCAAGGCTAGCCTTCGGCTAGCCCTTGGCACCTCCTTATAAGCACCTCGGGCTTACAGCCTCCTTTCTCCCCCATCGGTTCGTCTCTGTACTTAGGCTATTGCCTATCCTCATTACCATATCGTCCTCTTCCATCGACTCCCTATGTGACTCATGCTTGGCTTGCCTGCTCCCTACCGTACACCCTAGCAATACTGCCTTACAATTACTAATATATAATACGCTATAGCTAACCTAATAGTACCCTATAAATCTTTACTAATTTAAGATACCTAGACCTAGAAATACTTAAATTTAGAAGTATTAAATATACTAGCTTTCCTAATGGATAGCTAATCTGCCGCTTACCTAGGGGGACTTAGTTAAGATACTTAGGTTATCCTTAATATAGATATTTATGCAATAAACCTAAATAATTCCTCTAGTCTCTTAAAAGAAACTATATTACTATATAAAGAAAATAGGTTATATATAGTCTCTATTACGCCACAACTTCTTACTAATTTCTTACTTATAAAGTTTAATCCTTTAGAGAGCGTCCTGTTTAAACTTTTATAGAAAAGGGAGCACGGACTTCTAACAATCTATTTAGGCGATAAAAATGTAGTGTTATTTTTAAGCGACTTAGGCTTAGAGCTACTAGAGTACTTTCTATTAAGTTTTACTGCGGCGGAAAAACCATACTAAAGGTTTACTAAAAAGTATATATCTTCTACCTACCCTAACAATAGCCTAACCCTGTTCCTTTAGACTTATTCTAATTAAGTTATATAAAGGTGCTTATACTGCCCTAATACTGCTTTATTTCTAAATAAAGACTATAAGGATATCTTTACCCGTAACTAATATATTATTATTAACTATAATATTCTCGTCTATCTTAACCTCTTGTTTATACTATATATTGCTTAGTAAAAAATCTGTTGCTATAAGCTATAGAGAGTATTACTATTTTAAAGGCCTCTTGCTTTAGCTTAGTATTAGAGAAATTTTAAATCCTATACGCCACCTCTTCTATTAATATTATTTATATATAATAGAGAGCGCCGAATATCTTTAGCCGCCTACTATTTTGGGGATTTCGCTTAAGGGTTTTAGGGAGATTGGTCTTAGGATTTATGGCTATATAAGGAAGCGCTTATAGAACTATATAAAAAGTAGATACCATTTACTAGCCTTATAAGCTTAATAGTTAACCTATAAATGCTTCTATATATAAAGCTTTTCCACTTACTTATATTGTATTTACTCCTTATAGAGTTAATTAAATATAACGAAACTGCCCTAATAACAATAGCTTAGAAGTTGGTAGGTAAAGTATAATAGGAAATAAGTAGTAATAAAAAGAGCTGTGAAAATAATTTTAATGCCCAACCTCCTTATTCCCTTTTTGGAAGGTAGGGTAATTTACTAAGGTAGTACCCCTCTAAGCCCTCCAACTTATTACTATTACGTTATTACTACTACTAGCCACTTTAGCCCATTAGAAGTATAAAAGATGCTATAACTCTCTTTTAATTATGTTTATTTAACTCTATTAAGGCAATAATTCCTTACTATATATTGCTATAACTTTGTAGTTTAAAGTCTTAGTCCCCCTTACTTAGCTTTCTAAACTACTAACTCGCTAGGCATAAGTATGTAGAACCTTTTTTTTTTGGCCTAAGCTAGCTACTAGATCGGCTAACTAAGTCGTTTTTATAACTCCTGTATAAGGCTTATTACGGCAATTATACTTAATATAGACTGCTTATACTTCGCCTTAATTTTTAATATAGGGAGTAGAGATATTATAGGGTACCTAACCATTATACATAAGTCTAGCCTATAGTTAAGATAATAATTATAATTAAAGTATTAAGGTGTAGTATATATATATCGCCTAGTTATATAACTAAGGTTACTGTTTCTCCTATCTACTATTCCTAGGTGCATTTGCCAATATTTATAGTATAAGTTGCTTTATTACCTAGAAAGGCTATATACCATATTAAAGAGACACTAGTAGTACGTTCTTCGTCTATTACCATTTTACTAAATCCTATAGGAAAGTCCTAAGGCGTATATTTAGTAATATAGATTAATTTTTAGGCCTAAAAGAGTATAGAACAGACAACCTATAAATATATTAGTATTCTATTCTATTAATTTTAAGAGTATTAAAATTCCTATATTATTAACAATAATATCCTCCTTAATTATATCGCTTTTAAATATATTCTTAATAACCCCTTTTAAGTAAAGAGCGCCTTTAGATTGTAAAGTGTGTACAGCCTCGTTTAGATTAGCTAGGAGAAAGAGCGTCTATCCAATCGTTTATACTTATATGCTTTAGGTATCTATCCTTTAATCGTTAATCTGCTAATACTAGTTAGAGAGTAAGGGGCTATTTTAGTAGGGTGTGGTTAAGTTATATGTAACATTGGAGCAATTTTCTAAAAGCTATAGAATTTCAATATAACCCCCCGGTTTTATAAAAGCGTAAAAAGAGATAGCTAGAGGATAAGATGTTGCCGCGGAAGATATATTATATAATTACTTTTTTTTATTAAATATAAAGGGACTGTATATAGCCTCTATAACCTAATAGCGGATTAAAAAAAAAAGGAAAGAGAAGGAATAAAGGATAAGAAGTAGGACGGAAAGGAAAAGTATTTTCTAAATAAACCTATACTTAAAGTTTCTTAAAGGAAGCAAGGCTATAGGTGCGCTTACTAAGCCTACCGCTAGGCTTCTAACCGGTTAAGCAGCGAAGTGTATACGTATAACTAGTAATAACTTACCCTAGTAAATACCTTCCTTAAATTAGAATAGGTGCTAATAGCTAATATAAGAATATAATATCCAAATAAAAGTGCGAACTATTAAGAAATAAAGACGTTATTCTTATTAACTTAACGACGTATTTATAATATAAAGAAAGGATAGAATATATAATAACTAATCTTAGGTTAACTAAGAATAGCTACATATAGATGTCTAAATATTTAAGCTATAAGTTGCCTTTTTTGCGTTAAAATAGGCGCCGTAGTCGCAAATCTGTGACTTAAGTGGTAGTTTTAATATAGACTTAAGAATAGGTCTATATAATGCGATTAGTATAAGTATTAAGTTTAGAGTCTGCCTAAATTAAAAGCATTATATTCTTTACTACTTTATTAATTTAATTTCTCTAGGAAGATAGAAGCTAATAGGATTAAACTAGAGTTCTAAATATAAAGGTGTAAATAATTACCCGCCGGAATGGAGTAAACCTAAATTCGCCTAGTAAACGCTATAGACTATTACATGGAACACCTTGTTTTGGCGTCTCCCCGCCTCTTAATCTAAAAGGGAGATTAGAATTACTCTAATAGTTAAAAGCGTCTTTTATAACGGCAAATGTAAAATTATATAAATTATAACTAATTACATGCCCTAAAGCCACTTTATTAACACTATTTCGCTAATACTCTATAGCTAGCCTTAAGGAGAGCACTTTAACTAAACGAAGCTTAGTTCTAGAAAATCTGCTAATATAATAGGTGCTCTTAACTAAACCGGTTGTATTCCTATCTACTATTAAAACTCCTTTATTAGTGGCCTACCTACCTACTTTTAATAATTAGGACAATTAGTACGTAGCTTCCAGTTAAGCCTCCGTACTTATTTAGTGGCTATCCTCTTTAATATATCCTGCCCTTTAAATTTAGTGTATATAAAGCTAAAAGGGCTAATAGTTATCTTACCACTGCTGCCTCTAGTTTTATAATATTAATATCGTTATTAATACCGGTATCCGAAAATAGTTCCAGACGTTCTTTTAGTATATATTTAAATATCGCCAAGTATATAGTGTTGGCGAGGTTAAGTAGGTATAAACGTAGCAAAACCGTAAATAAACCTTTATTAAGTATATAAACCTACTAATACAATTTTATAAACATAAACCCTTAATCCTTTTTAAAATTAGAAAGCATTATTATAGGAAATGCCTAGTGTATATTTAGTCTAGGGCGATGTTTAAGATCTATTTTAGAACAACGTTAAGTCCTCTATAGATAATTAAAGATATAAAGTATTAAGTTAAGGAATATATGTGCGAAAGGGTTTAAAGTCTAAAGGTTAAGATTTAAGGTTAGGTAATCTGGTTTAGGATAATAGATAGAGAAAATAAGTAAATTTAGGGCTAGTAAAAGATAGTGTTCCTAAAGTCTTCTAGAAGGTATTAAAGTGTGGTGTTAATCCTTTAATTCAGTTAGGTAGTAGGGAAAAGGAGCTAAAGTAGTAGAGTATAGTAAATTCTGTTTACTTTAATTGTAAATAAGAGGTAAAGATAGATCCTTATTTTTAATTTAAAGGAGCCCGGGAGTATAAATAGAATAATTAGTTAAATATATAGGCTGTTCCTAACCCTCTAAAATAGGATACTAAACTATTTAGAAAGAGTACTCTCTAAATTAAGCATAAAGTAAAGGAAAGTTAGAATATAGTAACTAAAAGCAAAACGCCTAACGTATATAATCTCTATATATATTCAGAGCAGTTAAGGAGTTAGTATAAGACTACAAAATTAGTTGGCGACTATAACTTCTTCTATCCTAGGTTAGGGAGAGAGATAATTTCCGCGTATAGACATAAATTAACTACAAAGGGCTGCTCTAGACTTAGAATATAAGGTGAATTTCACTTTACACATATATGCGTAAGTTAAAACCCACTAATAGGATAGGCTATAGTAACCTTTAAGAAGCGAGCGGTCCGATTATGCCTGTAGGTAAAATGGTTTTAATTTATTAAGCCCTCTTTACGCATAACGTATTCCACCACCGAGCCGGCAGAACCATCGAGCCGGTAGATCCATTTCCCTACCAAAAATCGTAAAAATCACAATATAATATCTCAACAACCACTTAATAATAAATTCTAATAATTTAGATTTAGACTTTTATATACACTCTGCAGCTTCTATTAAAGTTGCATAGTATATAGGTTAGTAGTTTTTAAGATATTAAAATTTGGGGGCCAAAATATGGCCAAATTACTATATCTTAAAAACTACTAACCTATATACTATGCAACTTTAATAGAAGCTGTAGAGTGTATATAAAAGTCTAAATCTAAATTATTAGAATTTATTATTAAGTGGTTGTTGAGATATTATATTGTGATTTTTACGATTTTTGGTGGGGAAATGGATCTGCCGGCTCGATGGATCTGCCGGCTTGGTGGTGGAATACGTTATATATTTAAGTCGTTTACGTATATATATTTAAGTTATTTGCGAACATATATTTAAGTCGTTTGTGTATATATACGCAAGTTGCGAATTACTAATAGGATAGGCTATAGTAAATGGTTTTAATTTATTAAGTCCTCTTTGTGTATATATGCGTAAGTTTAATAGAGCCACTAACGCCTCCTATATGCAGATCTTCTAGCGGGATCTGTGTTCCGCCTTAGGGCTAATTTCTACTTTTATATTATCTAATAGTTCTTAAGTTAATTATAAACGATATACCGAATATAGCGATTTATATATTATATTAATAAAGTATAGAGAGAGCTAATATATAACTAGTTTCGCCCGGTAATGCTAAGTATATACAGTTACCTTCTTATTACCCTAATTTCCTCCCTATATTTATTTCCTTACGGCTCTTAAACTATGCTCTAATTTGCCCTATCTGCTAGCTATTTACTCTTTAGTATAGATTGCTTTATTTTAATCTCTAGCTTATTTACGCCGGCTATTAATTCCTTTATTTACTATATTTGGCTACCTGTTATACCGGCTTCCAAATTAGACCGAGATTTTAGCTATAGCACCTTAGTTAAAGAATCTCGCCCAGATACTATATTATTTGTCAGTCGATTATCCTATTTAGAAGGCTACTAAAGGGCACCTTAACCTAACGACTTCTTCTAACTTTAATATAAACTTCTCTAAGTTAATAACGTAGATAAATATAACGCGGAACATGCCAGTTATAGAATAATATACTTTTTTACCCTAGAGGAACGGCATTTATTCTATAATATTATAAAGGAAAATAAATCTAAATCGCTAGAGGACTTTCTCTACTTAGATAAGTTTTATCTATCGCTATTTAATATAGCTAAGACTATCGAACTTTAAGTAAGTTTAATCTTAAATATACTATAGCTACTCTAATTTAGCTATAGAAGAAAGCGAAAACGATTTTATTAAGCTGGCGTAAATATATCGAGGAAAAGGGTGTAAAGAATGCTGGGCTATTATAGGCACCGGAAATTATAATATAGTGATTTAACTGGGTAGGTTATGGCGTTTATATTTATAGTAGCTGCTTTTTATACTATTTAGTAGAGTATTTAGTAATAGATTCCGGTATGCAATTATAATAAAATCTTTACGCCCCTAAATTAGTTGGCTTACGCTATTATAGAGTATCTAGTCTATATAGCTAGATAATCTAAAATTAGTGCCCCTACGGTAGATAAGAATCCATACTACTAATATTTTCGCTTTAATTTAGCCGCTTAGTAGCCTGTTAGTTAGTAAATGTATTTATAGAATAACTCTCGTCTCTACCCTAATATTCTATAACTATTCCTCTTTTTTATTATTAACACTTAACTAACCTAAAGCCTAAAAAATGGATATTAGAAGTCTAATTTGCCTAGTTATACCACTATAAGCGCTTAAGAGATTAACGCTACTAGAGGCTTTAATATTAATCTCCCTACCTTTAATACTGCTAATTAACTTCGCAATACTAGATACTCAGCGGATATACGCGTTAATAGTTTATACTACTAATGCTCCCTAGTTAATTAATTACTCTACTAATACCTAATATAGTATAATACGGCCAGGTCTTATCCTAATAGCCGCAACCCTATTATAGGTTTACTACCTTTAAGATTAGAGTATTTACTATTACCGGACTTAGGGGTTTTAGGATTAGTTAGTCTCGCACTAATATATCCTTAGGGAACATATATATGGATAGTTTATACTATTAATGCTCCCTCTTTAATTACTTTGCTAATACCTAATAGAGTAAAATATAGCTAGTTCCTATCCTAATAGCTATAACTTTAATACAGACTTACTACCTTTAAGATTAAAGTCTTTACCTTTACTAGCCTTAACTAATTTAGAATTAGTTAACCTTGCGCTAATATACCCTTAATAAACACACGCGTTAATAGTTCGTACTATTAGTGCTTACCTAATTTTTACCCTACTAATACCTAATGCAGTATAATACGGCTAGATATTCTCCTAAGAGCGGCAAGCCTTTTACTAATAGAAATATAACGCTTATCTCCTCTCCTACTATTAGCAAGCTATCTATAGATACTTCTTTACAAAGTTATCTAGGCGGGGAAAAGCGTTGCGATAATGCTTGCTATACGCAACTGGATAAATAAAGAAAGGGAGAAACGTAGAAGAGGATTATAGAGTCTTATCTAGACATAATTGTAACGAATTATAAGAATTATTATCTAAATAAATGCGACCTTTTATTATCGCCAGGACTTAGTAATCCTAGTATTATAACTAGTAGGGAATCTAGCATTACTAGTAATATATTAAGTATTTCCTTAAATAAGTTAATATGCCTATACTTTTTCTGTTCGTTCTATTATTTTTTCCTTTATATATGTTTAACTAAAAGTTCCTAAGATACTTTAGAATGTTAAAGTGGAAAGATGCCTTAAAAATAAACTTATTAAAATAGATGGTTAATAAAGGGTTTAGTTAGGATTAAATTGCGTAAAAGCTAGGGTTAATAAAGAATAATTATTAGCTAGAGTACCATTATGCTACCTTTAGCGATTAAAGGACTAGTATAATATGGTTAAATAATTAAGATATAGACCTGTTAAATTTAAGAGCGAGCTTAGTTAGATTTAAATTAATCGCCGTAATGCTTAAGTTATATACATCACTCTAATGTATATTAAGATATAAATTATATATACCCTACCTTACTAGCTCTAAAGTATTTTATTTATCATTATTACAGTTTATATAGTAGTAATAATCTCAAAATTAATCGGCCCCTTTCCCCTGGTCTATACCTTTTGGGCTACTCTAATCTTCCTTTAGAAGGTATATACTGGATATATAAGGAAGATAAAATCCTTATCTCTATAAAAGGTAACCTATATAACAAGGTCGCTATTATAAAAAAGTTTCTAGGCAGGATAGAAACTATATATTGCCTTTAATATAACTACCTTAAAAGAGTAGAGCACTACCTAAGCTAAATACTACTATTACTAATATCTAGCACTAAATCTAGCATTACTAGCGAGTAACCTAATTTTATTAGCAGCAATTATAGGAAAACTCCTACTCTGCTTAAATGCCGCTAACTCTACGTCCTATTTTTCTATATCCCTACTCCTACTATTATAAATCCCCTTGCGGATAACATTAAGCTATAACGCTAGGGCTGTGGTTTTAAGTGGATAGATACCGAAAAGGCCCTTCTCTTAAAATTGGGCGGTGTCAATCCAAAATGGTTATATATTGCAATAATGTTTCTAGGAAGATTAAGACTTTTATATAAAAGAAAGTATTATAGATTAGCCCCCGCTAAATAGGCGTAGGGACTGAATTAGAATCCTTTATAGATAAAAAAAAATGCTAAATTAAGGGGAGTAAACTTGGGATAGGAAGCTATAGGAGTGGCTCTAAGAGGATCCTTATAGGTATATAAGTAAAAGTTTAATAAGCTATAAATTAGCCGTTAAGAATTGTGTATTTATTAATTTAAATAAAGTTCGTGCTATAGCAACCCTATAGGATATCTTAGCCTACTTAAGCAGAAAGTGGCTTTTTTTAAACCTATATACGCGCCTTGTAACCCTAGGCGTTATATAATGTCGTAGTAGGTATAAATAAGTGGCGTTAGCTAGTTATCCGCTATATTTAGCAGCCTATACCTTATGCACTGTTTTGTCTAGCTATTTACTGGCCTTCCGCCATATATAAATAGCTGTCCTCCCACCTCTTAAGAGCGGGATACTTCTTACTTAGCCTCTTACCCGGCTTAATAGATACCGACGTTAATATATAGCGTAGAAAACTCTCTAATAACTATAATACCTATATAATAGTAAGAAGCTACTAGCGAATTTAATTTAGAACAACTAAAGGCGATATATACTCCTAATTTAGGCCCTAATTTAATTAATTATATACTAACCTCTAATATACCTATAGAGGGAGGCTAACCTTCCTTAGTTATACCACTTGAGATATAGTAAGAGAAGGAATTAAAGATAGAGGAAAAGGTAAGAAAGTAAGCATAACTTTTATAACGTATATTCTAATCCATAAAGGCTAAGAGAAATATCTAGGATATTATTTTTATAGAAGAGCCTAATAAGAATATTGTATATATTAAAGACCACTTAAGACACTAAAAATTTATTAACTACCTAGAACTAGGGAGGAAAGTGTAAAAAAGGCCGCTAAACTAACCTTACTATACCTCTACCTCTACCTCCCCCACTTTAAAGTTATATAATAAGTACGGCGGAGCAAATAATTAATTTAGTTTAAATTTCGTTAGAGAAATAGGTAGCCGAAATTAAGGATAGGATAGTAAAGTAGGTAACTATACTAAAGGATACTACGCAGAACTAGTGTAACGAACTTAGAAAGGGGACGGAAAAGTAGATTACTACACTAAAGGACGCTATAGGGAGAGAGTATAAGGAGGTTAAGAAGGGAACGGTAAAGAAGCTTAAAATACTAAGGAATGCCTAGGACGTTTAGCTTAAAGCTCTTAAGGATATAATGAGATAGGCTAAGAACCTACTAGGGCGGACTAGTAATAGTTTTTAAGGGATATAATTAGACTTGCTTTTTTAGCAAATCCTAGTATACTCTCCTAAAATTTAGATAACGTGGGTGACAGGGTTTTGACGGTGTGATGGGTTTTGACGGTTTTGAACATCAAAACTTTAAGCGAGAGGACACAGACAAAGTTTGTATGGGAAACCTTAAAACCGTCAAAACTCATCACACCGTCAAAACCCTGTCACCCACGTTATTTGTTAAATGTTAAGCTTTATAACTTTATACTAGTAATCTCTATCTCCCTAATAGTGTTTATAATATATTGCTCCCTTTAATAGATTAGATATTAACATTTAAGCGGTCTTTATTTATATCTCTTTGCTATTAGGCCCTTTTATAGCTTAAGCGTGGTATTATGTGTATGTAATATTACGTAAACTTATTAGATAGGCCCTCCTACTAAAAAAAAATCCTTTTTGTTTTTCCGTTTCTCGGTTCCTAATTCTAGATTTTTATTTTTAGTTTCCCAAATCCTAAATCCTAACTTTAAAATAACTTTTTATATTTAATGTTTAGTAAAAATAAGTAACAATAGTCTAATAGAATAAATACCTTTTACGCTACCTCTTCTTCTATAGACAAATTTTAAATCCTTTTACGGTAAAGGGTAATCTACCTTATATTTACTAGGTTAAGTTACTAGCCTTATATCCTTAAAATATACTTTAATACTACTATATAGCCGGCTACTTAGATAGTAAGCCTTCTACTACCGGATTTCTATTACTTATTTAGATCTTATTAGTATAAAGCTAATATATATATCTCTCTTCGTCTAGAAATGCTACTGCTTTTGTTAATAACCGAATTACTATAGCGCTCTAAAAGTTTAGCGTTATTACGGGCTGCGGAATGTAGATAAGAAGTAAAGTCTTATATTCTACTAGAAGTAGGAGCTAACATCTAAGTAATAGATAATTTTAATTAGACGCTGCTGTTATTGGCTGCAAGTGACGGTTATAAGGCGGTAGTAAAACTACTTCTTATATAGGATGATATCGATCCAAACTCTAAGGATAAATTTAGGGCTATACTACTGTTATTAGCTGTAAAATATGGAAGTGAGGTAGTAGTAGAGCTATTGCTTATATGGGATAACGTTAATCTAGATCCTAAGAGCGCTTTTAAAGATACACTACTATTATAGGCCGTGATAAACGGGTATAAGGGGGTAGTAAAGCTACTGCTAGCGTAGGATAGTGTTAGCCTAAACCCTAAGGGCTTCCATAATTAAATACCGCTATTAGTAGCTATGGAGCGTAGGTATAAGGTAATAGTAGAGCTACTACTAATAAAGGACGGCATTAGCCTGAACTCTACCAATATTAAAGGTCGGACTCTGCTCTTATAGGCTGTAGAGAGTAGATAAGAGGGGATAGTAAAGCTACTGCTTACGCGGAAAGGCGTTAACTTTAACTCTAAAGATAGTAATAGTCGGATACCGCTCTTATAGGCTGCTTAATAGGCACGTAAAACTATAGTAGAGCTATTGCTTAAGGACAGCGTCAACGCGAAATCTAAAGATAAGTATAGTGAAACGCTGTTGTAGTGGGTAGTAGAGGGCTAGCATAAGATAAGAGAAATGTATTTATTAAATACGCGGCTAGTAGGGTTTATAGATAAGATATATAAGCTAGTAGTTTAGCTACTGCTTAGAAAGAATGATAATATAGGCTTTAATACTGTATATACTTAACTTTCCTATAAATTAGAAGACTAGTTACTAAGAAAGATTAAAGGCTGTAGTTAACTTCCTTATACTAAGTAAACTATTATCACAGACTTTAATATTGTCCTTTTTCTATCTATCTTCATACTAGCTACCTCCTAATTTTGTATCGCTATTAAGTTATAGGGGCGTAGCCTCATCTAAAAGATATCTGGCGATCTCTTAGCAGTCCCTATAGATCGCGTAGTTAATTAGGCTGTGAAATTTTGGCCTTAATCTATGTAATAGGGGTTCCTTGTTCATCTATATAACGGGATTACATCTATTTTTAGTTTTCGCCGCCTTATAAAGGCGCGTGGCTAGCTAAAATATACCTAGTTTTTTTTAGCTAAGTGCCCACAATTAGAATAAGATTTAGAACTTGACGTTTAGCATCTTAAGATATAGCTGCAATCGCGTCCTTATCTTAATTGTTAATTTCTCTATTAAGAAGTATATCGGGCTAAAGCACGCTAATATCTCTAGACCGTTTCCCTTTGCCTTATTAGTTTATATCTCTCCTAATACACTTAGGATAAGCCGATAGTTCCAATCCCTAAAAGTACTTTAGGTTAAAGGCTAAGCGCTATTTATACTTATAGTAGATTATCCTATCTAGTCAACTGTAGAGTTCTATTATCTTTATCTATAGGCCCTTCTCGGTTAGAGGGGAGTCTAAAGATAATAACTAGAATTTATTATAAAGTCCGTTAACATTCTACGTAAAGTGTTAAAGGATATACTTATCGTTTTTATTCGCAAGTTAGTAGAAGTTAGTGGGTATAGTATAAAAAGCTAGCTTATTTATAATGCAAAAGCCCCTATGCATATTTTAAGTTAAATAATTGTTATTATAATTATTAATGTTAAATAGGCTATGTTTAGACTGGCGCCTAGAAAATATAAGGTTTTAAAGGGTACGAACGACATTCTCATACTTAAGTTAATAGGAGTTAGTAAAAACGGCACGAGAAGCTTTCTTATTTGTGATATAAACATTACTATGTATATTTTTGGTAGAATTACTATTATTATAATTACTAATCTTAAACAGGCTACGTCTAGATTAGTGCCTATAAAGTATATAAAAGTCGGGAACTATAAGTATTAAGAGTTAGAAAAGTAGCTCTCTACGGTTTCTAATATATAAGACTTACTTTTCATAGCTACTAAAATGCCAGCACTGCTTAGAATAATAATTTTCTTCCTTACTATAAACACCTTTCTAAAATCCTTAAGTGAGATCTCTTTAAGGGATTTCGGTTTAGAATAAGGCTTACTATCTTTAGTAAAATGCGGTTACCTTTTAGGGTAAATTTATTTAGGCATTTTGGTTTAATAAATTAACTATTAGAAACACAGGGTGACTCACCAATAACGACTACTCGAGTAGGGTTACAGTGATGTTGGTTAATTCTTATTAATAGGAATAAGGAAAGGGGTGAGGAACTTAAGGTTCCTTACCACGCTAGGGCCACGTCGACACGTGACGGCAATATGCTTCATGCGACGGCAACTTGCCTCATTCCCGACACTAGCAACTCTTCTTTTTATAGTTACTATATATATATATACAAACAGATAGTATATAATAATACCAGATAATATATAATAAAACTAGACAATATATAATAAAACTAGACGATATATAATAATGCAGTAGTTAGCAGAATTTAGTGGATAACGTAAAGACAGGTAGGCTGCTAAGACGCTAATAGTAAGCGAGCTAATGGCGATTTTCTATGCCAGGCATGGAAAATCCTAATTAGTTGGTAGAAGTCTACACCGCCACCTAAATCAATTAGGCGCGGCGCTCTTAGCAAGAATCTAACCAATTAGACAACTTTAACCGGCGGTTAAAGTTTTATAAGATCTTAACTTCTTTAAATTTCCCTCTTAACCTAA
Source organism: Cenococcum geophilum 1.58 (assembly GCF_001692895.1). Taxonomy (NCBI): domain Eukaryota; kingdom Fungi; phylum Ascomycota; class Dothideomycetes; order Gloniales; family Gloniaceae; genus Cenococcum; species Cenococcum geophilum. The sequence goes on from NW_027137568.1 coordinate 121,984, forward strand.
CCTTTAACTTGTATATATAGAGTATTTATATTAACAAATGTCTCTAGTGCCTTATTTAGGTTTACCTTCGTTATCGCATCTACTAGGTTATCTTAGCTATTAATCTATCGGATTTTAAAGAGTTCTTAACGCTCGTAGGACTGCTAAAGTGCCATAATATTAATTATAAGACGCTTCTCCTTTATAGTACTAAGCTTAACTAAACACTTATAGAGGGAATATAAGTCGGTATATACGATTATAGGAATAGCGGGAAGTTCGAGCCGGTCTATAATTATCTTAAGGGTAGTTCCAATTGCAATTGCTATATTAACTCCGCCGACCATTCTATATATCTCTAACGCTAGAACGCTTTAAGTAATACGCTTACTCTTAGTTAAGCTCTAATAGATAAGGTTGCCGTGGATTATAAAGTCATTCTCTCTAGTAGATTTGTTTGTAATAATAATCTTATATCCTAGCTAGGAGCTAAAATCTTTATTATTTATAAACAATCTATTAACGAATACAAAGAGCTTAGCGGTAGGAAGGTTAATAGGCATATAGAGTAGTCCCCTGTCAAGATAGTTTATTTGCTAAAAAAGACGCTTATTTAGGGCAAGAACGTTATCCTTAGTTAGTTCCTAGTGTTAAGCAGCAACAGAGAAATTAAAGAAAGCCTTAGGTTAACAGATAGAAGCCATATAAGCTCTATAAGCGCGTTACTCCACATATCCTTACTTTAGAGAATTAACGTTAATAATATTAATCTTCTTACCTTAACCCTTCTAGCGTAGAGCAATGGAGCCCTTATTTAGGGAGAGGATATATCTATTAAAGAGTAATAGTATTGCTAAGTTAAGTCTTTCCTTTAGCTTTACTATAAGGTTTACCTTTACTAGCTCATCTTCTTTAAGAGCTAAAAATTGGTCGTCTCCTAAGATGATTATATCGTTTGTTTATATACCAACGATTCTAAATAGAGTTCCCGTAGTTATAATGAGGAAGTAGGGATTAAATATAGAAGTAGTTATTAAAAGCTTCTCCTTATAGTGCTTGCTGTAGGTAGCCCACCAATAAGTTCCTACCTCTGCAATTCTATATAATAGCTTAAGTACAACCATAATCGTATCCTCGGGATATTAGTGGCGAATTTGCTTTAGAAGGTATGCTAGTATTAAGCGCTAAAGGCGCGTCTCTAATTAGGTATAGGCCTAAGTAATATCTCGTAGGTAAACCGCTATCCTATTCTTTATTAAGGAGGGAGCTAGCGTAACAATAACTTATTAACTAGCTCGTTAAATTATAGGGGATTACATAAGGATCACTTCCTTACCGTTATTGTTATAACCTTAAATAACTAGCCTTAACTTCTTAAATAGGGTATTAGTAGCTTTGCCTTTAATCTTATTAACCATTCTTAACTTAAATATACGGACTTTATCGAACTTAGTAGGGTCATATTTCTTAAATTTAAAGACTCCTCTTGCAATAAGACCGTCAATCTCCTACTTATTAGATGCTTAGAAAAGAGCTCCTAAAGTTATAATACGGCCTTCCTTTTAGAGCTATTTTACAAGTTTAAAGTCAGCCTTCTCTTTAGCTATTATAAAGGCTATTAATAGTTCATCTCTATTCTTAATAGCGGTAACGAATTGCTCTTTAAAATTGATAAGATGTTAGTAATTTCATAATCCCTTTAGGCGACCTCTACCGCGTCATAGTTACGGTACGTCTACTACAATTATATTAGAATCGCCTTCGCCTTCTAAAGCACGTTAATCGTGGTTCTCCTTTAAGGTATCCTTTGGGGCATCCTATAAAGGCTCAGAGCTATTATCCCTATAGTAAGGCTTAACAATAGTTAAGTGGAATTAAGTAGGTCTATAGGGCATCTAAAGAGTACAAGTTTAACTATTAATTATAATAAGTTTATATAGGCCTAACCATCCTCCCTTTTCACGCCATATACGTACCTCCGATTAGAGTGGCAGATTAAGCGTAGTTAAGGTGTTTAGGCCATTTCTCATTCCTAGTATATTATTAACCTGGCGCGTAGCATAGAGACGTCACACCTCCTTTATTGCCTTATAAATAGCCTTAGCTTATTATATAATAGAGGGAGATAGTAAAGAATCGTTAGTTATTTAAGGGTAGGCGCTAAAGACTAGCAACGTAGGTACGAGCCCATCTGGGCTAGCGGTATCGTTAATAGCCTTAATAGCCATTTATAGGATAAGCTTTTCGCTAGCACCCTCTAGTTCTAAAGAAATAATCTTATATACGCGGCGTAATGGCGTATAATATCGTTCTACTTTTTTAACACTATTATATGCCTTAACGGGGACTTCCTTAACCTTAATTATTATTACCTTTACCTATTATCGAAACTCCATAAATAAGAAGTTCTTTTCTATATTGTAAATAATTTAATTAGGGGGTCCTAGGTAGACATTAATCTAGTATAATTAAAGAGTATCCTATACGTTCCTAGCTAATATATCTTTTAAAAAGCATGCGGCTTAGAAGGAGGTTAAAAAGTTAACAACTTAAAGTACTAGCTTACCGCTAAGATATATAACATCCGTAATAATGCAAAAGTTAAAGTTGTAGTTGTCTTTAAGAGTAAACTTAAATCGGCCAGGGGACTTCTAGTTCATTTAGTAGTAGTAGCAGTACTTTATAAAATATTTAATTACCTTAACCTTAACTTTATAACCTGCTTGCTAAAGGACCCTAAGTAATTAGTAAACAAATAGGTGGCCAAAATAACGGTGTAGTTAATGTAACTCTAACTTGGTTAGGTAGCTTTAAGTAACGCTCCTTTCTAGCTATTAAAGGAGCAACTAAGAGTAACCCCACTTACGTACAATAGGCACCCGATTATCTCCCTAGACAAGTATATTCTTAAGGTTGTCAAGCTTAACACCTAATTTATCTATATCTTAGATACAGAATAGGAATAGGGTGTTTACGGGGATAATATGGAAAGTAATATATTCTAACAGGGTTTAGACCTTAATTGTACTAAAAGAGATTGTAGTACCCTTACTAAAGCGAATTATATATTAGCCTGCTGTTAATTAGTCAATTTAAACAGAGCTATTAAGCTACTAAAGAGCTTAAACTTAAGGCTCTCCTGCTATAGATACTCCTACGGCTCCAATATCTAGTATAATACCATAGAAGACGTTTGCCGAGTATCTATTATTAAAGGAGAACGCGGAACTTTCCTTTAGCTTATTAAAGATATCTAACTTTATAATAGAATGGAGCGTAGATTAGTTATTAAGGATAGCAACAGTTTGTGTGCCATTTACCTTACTATACTCGGTAAAGTATTAGTTAGAAGAGTAGTCCTCAATTTCTATATCCATAAGGAGCTATTTGGCCTTATTAACCTTACCCTTAAGATCTTCTTCGCCTTCATATTAAACCAGAAAGTTTTAGAAGTAGGCTATAATAACCTCTTAGTTTCTAACATTTTATATGCTCTAGTGAAACCTATTATATGCCTCCTTTCGTCTATTAAGAGGGTGTCTAGTTAACTAGCAATTTGGCTTCTTATAAACGTAGCACTTTTTTTAACAATTACTCCGAAGTAAACCTCTATAAGGACCTCCATAATTGCCTTATAGTTAACGTTAATTATACCCTTTACTATATCCCCTACTACGTCCACTATATATTTAATTAGTCTAGTTATAATTATATTGGTCGGCCGGGTCGATTAAGGTAGGTTAAAGTTAGGCATTAAATTACTATACTTCTTAAGAGCATAGAGCGGTGCTAATAGAGGATCTTAATTAAGTATATACTCCTTTATAAGTACTTACAGGGTTAAAGAGAGCGAGATTATATTCTTTAATACCTCGGTATACGCTAATAACTTAATTGCGTAGGCTAAGGTCCTCTTAATATAATTTGGATAAACCACACTAAATTATCTAAAGTTAATTAAAGAGCTTTTAAAGATAATTAAGCCGANAGANACCTNGGTTTATAGCAATNATTNTTANNAAGGTAGTCTCTCTCNACTCNAATATATANTGCTGCTTATTCTCTTCTATTTTAAAGTGGCATCTTATTTTATATATCATTCGGTTAAAATTATATCCTTTTCCTACCAAACGATTATAATAGAAGGTACTGGCGCGGCCCTTAAGTATAATGGAATAGGCGTTATAATATTAGTCAGGTTCTAGTTTAACCTTCTAGTAATAGTTATAGAAGATACGCAGCTTCGAATTAAGGATATCATATAGTTCCCCGCTAAACTTCTTCTCCTAGTCCGTATAGAGCTTTATAAGCTCTATAAGCATTTTTAAGATACCTCCAAGTAGTATTAAACCACGTTAAAATTGCATTAAAGATTAAGGTGGGGATTACTTTATAGGCTGCAGTAGAGATATAGAGCTTAGTAAAATATGGCGTGGTACCTAATCTTCCTGTAGTAGAGTTTAAAGGTTATTAAATCGCGAAGCAAGAGGATCTTGCGCTTACTCTTAAGGGGTAGTGATTAACGTTGCTAGTTAAATTAGTAGATCCTAGGAAGCTAGAGATAGAGGTAGAAGCAATAGATATAAAACGTAAGAACTTATACCTAGAGCAATAAAATTAGAGCGCGTCTCTATTAGCGTATTATTTAGATTCTATTATAAGTTGAGCTTCCTTTTAGTATATAGTTAGTGCTTAACCTCTTATAGAGTCCATTCGTGCTCTTTTTTTACGTTAATAACTTACTCCTAGATATTATCTCTAATAGCACCCCCATTTATAGGGACAAATACTCTATTCTCCTAAAGGAAGTTACGGAAGTCTTATACGACGTCCTTCTTCGCAAGAGCCTATATTTCCTTTATCTATCTAATAAAGTCCTCCTTTATACAACACTATAGCTCGGTATTATTATATTCGCTATCTATATAGTATACTATACGGTATACTAAGAATCCGTTTAGGTCCTATTCCTTAGCGTTTACAAGGTTAATATCTATGTCCTATATCTCCGGGTTAATACTTTTCTTATACTTCTTTAGGTAAGTTAACGCCATAGTAGGTATAGAATTGACAGGGTGTCGTACATTAAAGGTAGGTAGGGTTTTTAGCTTTGTAGAATCTCGTAGGTTTACTATCAAAAGGTAAGCAATTAAGATATTGTCGACGCGTTTTAGACGTTAACTTTAGGACCATAGGTTTAGTAATACTTCTAACCTAAAGTACTTGACCAAATCTTTATATGCGTAGTTGTTTAACGCGTTTTAGACGTTAATTTTAGGACTATAGGTTTAGTAATACTTCTGACCTAAAGTACTTGACTAAATTTTTGTAAACGTGGTTGTTCTGCGTAATAGACGCAACTTAGTATCTCCTAGTACTTAATAACACTTCTATTACTAGTTTTCCGTAAGTCTAAGGTAGCACAGTATTGCCGGGATCCATTCCATATAAGCGTATATAGCACCCCTATATAAGACTGTCTCTTCTGTTCGAAAACCTAGCTGCTCTATAGTTAACTGTATATTTAACCACTAATTAGTGTTAGAAATACAGGGTAACTTACCAATAACGACTACTTGAGTAGGGTTATAGTAATGTTAGTTAATTCTTATTAATAGGAATAAGGAAAGGGGTAAGGAACTTAAGGTTCCTCACCACGCTAGGGCCATGTCGACATGTGACAGCAATATGCTTTATACGACGGCAACTTGCCTTATTCCCAACATTAACTATATAAAGAAAGAAGTAAGGATAAAAGATATATAGAGGTGTAAGGTAAACACGAAGTGTATTTTAGGAATAGAGCTTTGCCATACTCCTATTATACACCCTATAGTCCAATTAATACCATTATAATATATAACGGGCCATCTAAGTAAAACCATCTAGGGGTTTTGTATAAACTGGCGAGGTAGAGCATAAATAGCCTTACTATAATCGCCTTAGTTGCCTAGATAGCCGTAAGTAGTAAGCGCTAATTAAGGGTTACCTACCGAGTAGAGCCTTAGGTAGGCGTAGAAGTTTTGTTTAAATAAGTAGGTTAGTATTTCGTACTAGGGCCTTAGGTATATAAATGATTTCAATAGTAGAAATTAAGAATATTAAAAGTAAGAAGGCTGAATAGGCTTGCGGCGGCTTAAGCTGTCTACTATGGTATAGCATCCCCTTACCTATTCCAGTTATTTTACTTTGTTTTAAAATTAAGGGCCTATTAATCACAAATCTAGTATATAAGCTAAATATTTAAGACTCGGCGTTACTAAGGGTCCTTAAACTAAGGTAGTATAGCACTTTAGTAACCTGTTAGCTCTATAGGAGCATCTGCCTTTCTAAGATTAGAATTTATGCAGTTGTAGCGAATAAAGATAAGGTAGAGTAACGGCACTGCCTTTTAGGGTATCGTCTTGGGGCTTACGTAAAGGTTAGCTTTTTAAATATAAATAGGTATCCCCTAGACCCTTTAGTTGAAGAAACCATCCTATACTAAGATGTTAAAAAGACAGCATACCTATTTTTAATAGCTCTTATTTACGGCTTTATTAACGTTACTCTTTTAGGGGATTTTGTTTTTAGCTTAACCCTAGCAGAAATCTCTAAGAATTCTATAATTAATAGCTAGGTAAGAAGTACGGCATTTCTAAATAACCTAGAAGGACTAGTTCTAAGCTAGATAATAATAGTATTAGAGTAAAGTATAATTATAGGCACCTAGTTTACGGCGGTTAATAGTATAACTAGAACTGAAGGGGACTTAATTAATAAATCTGGCTGGGTACTTAACTTTAAAGGATAATATAGTGGAATTAACGAGAATGCGCCTTTAATTAATAATGAAGCTATAGATAACGCCAAATTTCTTACTAAAGTTAAGGGTGTATTTCTAGATAAAGGTACGTTCTAGTATCTCCTTTATAGAAAATCGGAATCTTAACTTGCTAACTACTCTTTTTTTTTTAAAGAGAAGTAGCATTTAAGAAGAATCTAAAATTTTAGGAGTAAGGTATAAAGATATATTGTTTACTATAGCGTTAGATTAACCTACGGATAATAACTATAAAATTACTACTTATAAACGCAAATCTGCTTTCCCTTATAAGTATAAACCTACTTCGCCTTATAAGCAGAGGTTGGTAATATAGTGTAAGTAAAAAGCAGTCCCGCCTTGCAAGAATACTCCTATTACGCCTCAAAGATCTACTAGAAAAAGTAAGCGTATAGCAATAAACCTCTTTAGGCGAATGTAGTACGGATATAAGCCTAATTTAGGTACCTTAACGGATGAGATAGACTTAAGATAGATTAAAATATAGATAGAGTGGCTAGCATTAATAAAGGTAGTAAAAGGTAAAGAGAATTATACTTTATAAACGAAGATATAAAAGTTTAAAGAGATTCTAGAATTAGAGTTAAAGTAAGCGCGCTTAGCTAAGATAGAACCTCTAGAGGTATAGGAATATATATATCGAATCTAATAGGTATAGAGGTGTATACTTTTAGGTTATAAGGGAAGGAATAGGATTAAGAGTTATAGGGATATCCTTAATAATTTATATAGCTATTTATATACATTCTACTTCTAGAGCCTATAATAGCAATAAAAAGTAAGGTTATTCTATATAAAGAACTAAAATAGACTTATTATGCTTTTAAGGCTATTAGAGTTAGGTTAAATAACGTTTATTTATAGTTAATGCAGTATTACGTGTAAGTAAACCTATATTAATTAATATTGGCCTAAGTACGTTGTAATTAATCTAATAGATATATTTACTAAAACTAATTATATAGATTCGCCCCCTAATTGCAACTTATCCTAATAAGACATTATTTATATTACGAGACTAAACGCGCTAGGAGTACCTTATAGAAATAGATAAAGGAAGCTAGTGCTATTCTAATAAGTAATCCTTACTATAACACTTGCCTAATCTACCTAAAATGTATTATAATCGCCGCTGCCACTTATAATGTCTATAAGAGAATATAATGTGGCGCGTTAACTAATATATTGCCTTAGCTAGATAAGCATAGCCCTTATAAAAGGAATAAGGGGTAATACTATTAAAGAGCAGCTGTACTATTTGGCGCGCTTTAGGGAATCTTAAAGCTAGCGGTTTAGTCCCTAGAATAGTTATAAGGTCTTATAATTATAGAGAGAGGGAGAAAGGTAGAATCTATAAAGTTTAAGGTTGCCTTATATAACGCGTTTCGCGAATTAAATAATCTATATAGCCCTATTAGCATAGCTCTAGAAGTTTTTAGTATTAAAACGTACTAAAAATCCAGTTTATCTTCCGCATTTACTTATATAATAGGATTTATTAGGTATAGGAGAGAATTTTTAAAGGGAAAGAGAATGCCTAAAGATAGGGTAGAAAGGAGAAGGAGTGTAATTCTAATTATGTTTACATTATACTATACTCTTAGTTTAGAGGGGTTCTCTAGCTTAAATATACGGGTATACTCCTTATATTTTTAAATCGGGATTTAGTTTTATAGATCCCGGAATATGAAACTTATATATATATAATGGCTTAGTTTCTAAAACTGTAAAACCGGAACTAGATTTTCGGATCCTAGTTTTAAATTACTATTTAGGGTTTAACAAAATAACCTTTTTAGTAATATAGCGTAGTGTATATATGGTTAACTAAGCGTATATAATACTATTAGCCTTAAAGTTATTACTATTATATTTTATCCTTAACTACTTTATTAAAATTACTTAGAGAAAGATTATGTTATATTTACGGTGCCAAATAGACGCATTATTAGGAAGATTATAAAATTTACTACTTAAGACGAAAGTCTTCAAGTTATGGCCGCCGGGAAAGCACTATAGAAAAAAGCAGAAGAACTGGTTTCTCTTTTCTTTTAGTATAAGGTGGACTTCTTACTGGTAAAGGGAAGGAATAAGATCTAAGTAAGCCTCTTATTAACCGCTAAATGGCACTAAAAGAACCGGTCCTTTTAATAGCGTTAATTAGGATAATATATAGCCCTAAATCCCGGTCGACACCTTTACCTACCTCCCCTACTATTATATCCTCCGCTGCCTCTAATAACTATTATATAAGAACTAAAACCTTTACTAGTTTCTTTAAGCCTACTATATAGGCTATAAAAACTAATAAATCCGCCCTAATCTACTAAGGATAATTATAGGAGGCAGGCGCTATCCCTATACAACGAAGTATAGCCTCTTAACTCTCCTCCGCTAAAACCGCAACTAAGGTAAATCTTATTTAGATCCGATAATAGAAACATTTCTAAGGAAGGAGAATCTTAGCCTATCTTTGGTTTAATATTTCTATTAAACTAAACTTAAAACTTTATAAGGAGAGCTTAGGGGAAATGGGCGGAATGGGCGGAATGGGCGGAATAGGTGGAATGGGTATAATAGAATAATTATATAAAATTCAAGCCTTTAACCAGATTTTAATATCTAAATGTAAGGTGTACTAACCGTTTATATAGTACTTAAAAGTAGTTCTTTTAAAATATCTTTATAAGGCTCTTAAAGTAATATAGTACTGGGCTCCCTATTTATACGAAAGATAGGAAATAGCTGGGTGCTATTTAATAAGCGGACTTAAAGGAATAGGGTTGTAATAGGCCTAGAGGGTATTATAAGACATCTCCTAGTTTCTATTATGGTAAGGTTTTTTAACTTTAGGCGTAATTAAAAAGGGGTATATCTAAAGGTTAAGATCTTGGAAATAAGAACTAGGATTTAGGAAATAAGAAAAAGGAACCAGGATTCTAGAAGCGGAAAAGTGGTTTTTTATAAGCGAGCGTATTAATCTTTCTAAATCTTATAGCATTCTCTTTTAAGACTTTAAAAAATAGATAGTTTATTTAATACTTTATATATTTAGATTATCCATAAACTATCTCTATATTTATTATTCTCTACCTAAAGTTACTAAATAACTATAAAAGTCTATAAATTACAAGACTAACGCTATAAGAACACCTCTTATATAGTGGCTTAATCTAAGTAATAGATCTCTAGCGCTATTAGAAATTTTAGGTAAGATTAAAGATAAGCTTTAAGAACTACTAGTTAACGTAACCTTGCCTGCACTTAAGAGAATTGCGGGGTTAGTAACTATAGGAGATAATAGAACCTCGGAGCTCTTAGAAGGGAAAGGATAGGTATTAATAGTAGGGAGCATAACTGGGGCTGCTTTAATGGTAGAGTTTTGAGCATTTTCTATAAACTAGTCTACCTTATCTCTAGGGTTTACGCTAAAAACTATATTGGTATAGTAATAAGACTTACAGAACATTTATGCGTAGTAGAACTATTAGGGTTTTTTAATATCTACCTCGAAATCTATAATAAACTTACCGCTTACATTTATGGGATTAAATTGATTAAATTCTATATTAAAGGAGCCGTTCTTCTAGTAAGGGTTTTTAAGTTGACTTTATATTAACGTATAATTAAGACTAAGGAAATTAAATTAAAGTACTGTTCTAACCGATATACTAATAGAGTTAGGATTAAAGGTAAGCTGTCTAGCAGCTCTAACTAAAATCTATACTACTTAATATAGTATAGTTGGTATATAGGCTGAGAACAGGCTATCTAACTGGTAAGCATATTAGAGTGATGTTAAATTATTCTATGCCGTAGTGTAATGGAAGTGAATGGTGCCCGCGGAAGTAGTAGCGGCTAGAGAGGACGTAATAGCCTAAAGAAAGAATATGGTTTTAGGTAAGGACGTAAGATAATAGGAGGTGCGACTATTTAAGCTTGTGTAAAAGGTAAGAAGGGTAATAAAAAAGGCATTCTAGATTTAGATTTTGTAGTAAATTTAATAAATATAAAAACGGATTTTATAGGCGAGAAAACGGATTTTATAAACGGGAAAACGGATTTTATAAACGAGAAATTGAAAACTAGAATTTATGCCTACGTGCCCTTAGACATTTATTAGCTTAAAAGTAAAGGCGTCTATTTACTAAAGTATATTGTTTTATAAGAATTATATAAGAACCTTTGCCCGGTAACCTAACTTATAATTTATTTTTTAAGTAACTAACTAAGTAGGTACTTAAATTACTAACTTCCAATTTCCTTAATCCTATTTTTAACTATATTTTAAGCTCTACTTTTAATACCGCTTTTTATATCTAATATTAATACTTTCTTCTATCTTTGTCTTACTTCGTAATATTATTATTTAAGATAATAACTGCTAATAAGATTAACTAGGCTAGGTTAACGCTTTAATAACTTAAGTTACTATAAAATCTAACTAATAAAGAAAAAGATAAAATTAAGGAATACGAGAATAGTATTGCTGAAGAGATTTACTAGGCTAGGATAACGCTTCTATATATCTAGAACCTATAAGATCTAGCCAATAAAGTTAAAGCCTAAATTAAGGAATTTGAGAGAATTATTGCCGATATGGAATGCATCGCCAAAGCGGAACGCAACGCTGACGCGGAACGCAATGGTTAAGGTAATAGCTAAAGTAACGGCTAAAATAACGGCTAAGGTAACGGCTAAAATAACGGCTAAAACAACGGCTAAGGCAACGGCTAAAATAACGGCTAAGGTAACGGCCAAAACAACGGCTAAGGTAATAGCCAAAATAATAGCTAAGGCAATGGCTAAAATAACGGCTAAGGTAATGGCTAAAATAACGGCTAAGGTAACGGCTAAAATAACGGTTAAGGCGACGGCTAAAGTAATGGCTAAGGTAATGGCTAAAATAATAGCTAAGGTAATGGCTAAGGTAACGGCCAAAGTAACGGCTAAAGGAAAAATAACAATATTAAGACTGAGCCTACTAAGGACGACGGTATATTTAATAGCATTTCCTACGTTAATAGAAGTATAGATAATGGTGGGGAGAATAAGCCTATTAACTTTACGGGTTAAGAGGACTTAAAGGAGGACCCTAAGTATAGTTAATTATTATATTATAGGCCTGGTCTAAAGAAGGTAAAGGGTGTACCTATAATAACTATTAAGTAGATTAGCGGAAGGGGTATTAAGTATATTAATAAATACGGACTAAAAAGTTATCTAAAGTATTAAATTAAGTTATTTACGGCGGATTCTTAGTATAAAGAGAATCTGCTAGAGAACTAAAAAGTTAGTAACTGTTCGTACTAACTTAATAGCACGAGTAAGTCGTATCCACGGGCACGAAATACATGTAGTATTGTATGCTTGTTTAGATAGTGACTGTCAATTATATAAAGCAGACTACGTGGTCTATATACTAATGCACCTCCCCCCTAATTAGTTAGTGCTTTATAAGTGCACCAGACGCGTAAGCGAGTGGTTAGTACACTAAACGCGTAAACGCGTACCTGGTGTACTAAACGCGTAAGTACGCGTTTAGTACAACAGGTGCTGTAATTATACACTAGCAGTACTTGAAAAATGAAACCACCTATATACAGCCTCCGTAATTGCTTTAATAAAACTATAGAACACAAAGGAAAATACATAGGAAATCTCCCCAAGGTGCCGTCTAGGCTACCTTCCAAACGGTGCCCCAAGCTAGCCGTAAGTTCTACTTACGGTCTATAAAATAAACCATATAGCCTTTTGACGGGCAGTAGATAAGCCATAAGTCAGATTTTAAGGGCCGCTAAGGCGCTAGTGCTAAGTAAACCAATAGCAATTTTCCATCCCGGGGATAGAAAATTGTGATTGGTTAATTCAACTACCCTATAAAATTTGGCAGGTCACGTGAGTCCACTAAGTTCCACCGTAGCTTTCTACCGTTTTCCACCTATACCGTACAACGAGCCGTACGGCCTTCCAACGGGCCGTAAACATACCATAGGTGCTCCATTAGTCCCGTTCTACCCATTCTATAACTTTTAGGTTGAGCTTATTTATATTAATTAGGGTTTTAAGGGCTTAACATGGCTTTGCCTTAGTCATGGCATCCACTAGGTTATCTCCGCTGCTAATCTATTTAACCTCCGTAATCTTACGTCGTTCGTAGGCCTAATATAAGTATATTAGGTCGACTATAAGCCTCTTCTCTTATATTATACCTAGTTTAACTAGGCAGTTATAAAGGGACTTTAAATTAGTGTATAAAACCAGGGGTAACTACTCCAGTTATAGAATCTTCTAGACCGTTAATTTAATTGCAGCTGCTATATTAAATCTATAAGCTAGTGCATATAGTTTAGAAGCTAGTATACTACGGGTTACTCATTTGCACTTAATTAAAGACCAGTACAGTATATTTACGTCCTAATTGTGGTCCATAAGTACAATTACAAAGCCAATTTATAATAATAGGTCTTTGTTATTAGCAAAGGAGGCGTCCGTAAATGCCAGTAGGCTAAGGGAATTTAGGTCTAGTAGTATAAAAGTAAATCCCCTTACTACATTATCAATTTGCCACTAAATGCGCTTATTAAGCTACTTAACATTTTCTTCTTATAGATTTACTGCCTGGGCCGCAAAGGATAAGTCGTAGGTAGATTTGGGTTGGCAGACTATAGCAATATAGGCGCCTCTTGCACGCTGTGCAGCGTATTAGTCCTTTATATTTACGGTCTTATGGGTCTCTTTATAGGAACTAGTAAGGTCCATAGGCTTTGCTATAATAAGCTTTAGGTTTTAAGCTTAGCATTCCTAAGTTAGCTTAATTAGGTTGCCCTTTTGTATAATTAGGCCTCTATTAAACTTGATCGGATTCTACTTAGTTAACTACTCTTACGGCTTTGCCAAGAACTTGGCCTTTTATAGTTTAGTTTCTTCAGCGTTTATAAAGGTCTAGTCTACTAGGAATAGGGTATTATCTATTTAAAGTCCAATAATACCAAGGCCGTTTAATAGGCTGTATAGGAGGCAGGGGTTGTAGGTTAACTATTCCATTTTAAGCTTACTAACGTAATGCTAGTAGTACGTCTTAAACTAGTGGTTCCTAGCTTCTAGTACTCTATAAAGAGGTTTTACGACCCATAAAATTATTCCTAGTTATAGGTTAAGCTCACGGGGTAGTCATATAAAGATGTCCCTACTTAGGTAAATATTGGACTGCATATAGGCTTATAAGATGTCCCGTAAGTATAGGGCTACGGGTTTAGTTTACTATAGTCCCGGCGCAAGTGCAAGTATAATTTATTAGCTAACTCGTTAAATTATAGGCGATTACGTAAGGACTAAGTCCTTTCCCTTATTATTATAAGCTTATACAATAAGCCTTAATTTCTTAAAGGCTTTATTAGTACTAGGGTGCTTAATCTCGTTAACAAAGTATAAGTTAAATATATAGACGCCTTGCGGGACATCTTTCTCTATTATAACCGCAAAGACACCCTTTTTAAGTAGTCCGTTAATCTCTTTACGTTATAAGTCCGTAAACGGGGTTTCCTATACTAGAACTAATATATCCGCAGGCGGAGATTGCCTTGCGGATATTCCTGCGGAGGTTAGGTGATTTTCTATTACGGTGTTCTTAGTTATAGGGTGCTTTCGGGGGCGTCCTTAACCACGCTTTATAGTAGGTTTAGTAGGTTTAGTAGGTTTTTAGGGGACTTCTAGGGTAGGCAAGGGTGCTTCTAGTTTATCTGATTTGGCGGGTGCTTCCGGTTCGTCTAGTTCGACAGGTGCTTCCAGTTCGTCTAGTTCAACGTTATAGGTATTTTTGGGCCGAAAGTAGGGTTTTACGGACGTGCTTTTAAAGCTAGTTGGCCTACTAGGAAGCTATACGTAGTACGTCTCGTTTTCTACGGCTAGTAGATGATAAGGTCCATTCTAACTGCCGCTTTTACGCTATATAAGGACTTTAGAGTTAAGCGGGAGGTCGTATACTAGGGTTGTGTTAGGTCCGTTGCGGTAGTACAGGGCGTTATTAATAGCTTACTTAGCCCGTAGCTTGACTATTTCAGTTATTGCCTTCTATATTATAGCTACTCGTTCTATAATAGACAGGGTAGAAGGGCCTAGGTTGCTTATCCTTAGGTAGGCTCCGTAAACTAAGAGGGTAGGTACTAGTCCGTTGGGGCCAGCAGTGTTGTTAATAGCTTTTACGGCCATCTATAAAGCCAGTTCCTTTTAAATATCTTTACACTCGTCCGTAATGATCTGGTAAGCTCTCTATAAGGCTAGGTAAGCTCGCTTAACAAGCCTAATAAACTAGTGCGCCTTAACTAAAACAGCTTTTATTGATATAGCTATAGCCGTAGCATACTGCTAGAATTCCTTGCTAATAAAGTTCCTACCGGCGTTATAGGTAATATACTACGGAGGTCCGATATATATGTTAATCTAGCAGGTCCGTAAAATATCCCAAGTGTGTTTTATGGATATATTTTGCAACCAACGGGCGGCTTAATAGCGGGTTACCTCGTTGATTATATATAATACTAGACTACCGTTAATATACATAATGTCCACGTATACTAAGTGGTTAAAGTTAAGGTCCTTATAAAGGGTGAACTTAAATCAGCCTGGGGAACGTCCGTATTTCTAGCAGAAGGAGTAGTATTTAGTCAGGTGGTTAATTGCCTTCCTATTAACATCGTCATGTCTAAAGCGTTTAAGGACTCTATACAGCTTTTCGGCTAATAGGTAGCCGAAACGGCGGTATAGGCAGTAGATCTCCGTACTGGTAAGGTAGCACGGGTTATAGTTAAAAGATTCCTAAATATAGGTCCGTAAAGTCTCTCCCCATATAAGGAACGGGTGTCTAAATCGTCGTGTAATTAGTAGGGTAATATGCTTACTTCCTAGGGCAGTTGCAGGGCTAATTAGGGTGTCCGTAACATTATTATAGTACACCTATAACCTGTCCATGTCTACAAGACAGAGTAGGAAGGGGGTATCCGCTTTTACCACGTAGAAGTTAACTAGGCCAATTAGAGTCTTAACTTTAACTAATCTAATTAATGCGGTTAAGCTAATGCCGAATTAGACGTTTACGGCCCCAGTTTACGTAATATCAATGTCCGTATTGTCATTTATAGTAGTCCTATATATAAGGTATTATCCGTAGCCTACGGTAGACTTCTTAGAGGCACCTATATCAATTATAACACTATAGAATTCCTTAGGGGTATAGCGTTCTGTAGTAATATATATAAATAGGTCCTACTTATAATCTATAACATCCGTAACGGGGGTACTTACGGAATGGTTTTTGGGCGTAACTAAGTATATAAAGGAACGGTCGGCTAATATAGTCATAATATTAAAGGCTTGGCTGTCTATAAAAGGTCCAAAAGTAGTTAGGAATATCTCTAAGGTCTCTTATTCCTAAGCGTCTAAGTTAAAGTCAATTATAAGGGCTTCTATTAACTTATCAGGGGGCTCTTCTACTTCCTCTCCTTCGTATTCCAAAATAAACTAGTTAATACGGCTATTAAGTCTCTTCCTAGACTTGTTACGTTCTTCCCGGGTATGCCTTATAGACCAACATCCTTCCTTACCATATATAAAGCACTTCTGGCTGGTTTGTCTACGGGGGTATATTTTTATACGGGGGTTGCTACAGGGGTTACGGGTGGGACTTAGTCGGTACGGGTGCTGCTAGCGGTAGCGGCGGTCCATAAAGTAGACGTCTAAGTCTATTTATAGATATTAAATATCCGCAATAAAGGCTTAAGTACTACCTAGTGGGTTTAAGACTTTATACATTACAATAGAGGAGCGTAGGTTATTAATAAGGCCAGCTAAGGTATCTATAGGCTTATAGTAGGCGTACTTATAGGGCTCTACTTCCTAGTAGGCTGTAATAAGTTTATTATACAGGAAGTCGTCTGTTTAAAGCTTAGTGTTAAGGCCGTACTATAGGTGCCGAAGGTCTTTAATAAGAATTTACAGGCACTCTATAGTCGATTTTTTAGTGTTCTTGTCAATTACGGTCTATAGCTTAGTCGCATTCCATTAGGTAAGAATATCACGCTTATATTCCGGTCCTTTAAAGTAGTTACGCGTAGCTTTATATAGCTTATTAAAGGGAACACCAAGGGGGTTACTCTTAAGGTTAGTGTAGTAGTGGTTAAGTGCTAGGCCGCGCAGCATAGTAGAGTAGGCTTAGCTAAATTCCTATTTAGGAATATCAGCCTTCTAATAGAGGTCCGTAAAGATAGTAAGTTTAAAGTTAAAGTTATTATTTTCACTACTATACTTAGATTCGTTGGTATAGAGCTTAGCTAAGTTAGCTAGCTCCTTACCATAGGTCTTTACTTAAATAGGTTACGGATCTATAACTTATAGATCTATAGCTTGCGGATATATAGCTTACAGATCTATGACTTAAACAACAGGGGTAATTTAGTCCGTATTTTAGTTTATAGGGGTATTATAGTCCGTAATTTGGGTTACGGGGGTATTATAGTCCGTAACTTAAGTATTAGGTATACTTTAGCCAGTAAGATTAATTCTAATACCACTTAGGTTTATAGAACGAATTTAGTTAAATAGGTCAGCTATAAGGCTAGAGATTCTATTAAGTTTAAAGGAGGCAAAGAGGTCGCTAGTTTTAATATAATCTAAGATCTACTCTTTAGTCCATTCCGTTTAGTCCTCTTTATATAGTATATTATATAAAGGCCGTACAACAGTAACTCATTTATCCCTTTTAACCCATACGCCTTAGTAACGTAAAAGGGTTCATAGGTTACGGATGGTAGTAGGGTTACAAGCCTTAAAAATAGCTTCCGTAAAGTCCGTAAAGTCTTCCTTATATTACTCCTATAGGTCGTCATTTATAAGCTTAAAGTATCTATATTTAAGGATTTTAAAGCTAATATAGTCATTAACGTTGTTTATAGACGTAACGTTAACGCCTTATCTCTACTTCTTTTAACCTTCGCTAACTTACTTGCTAATATCTGCCATACTATAGTATAGTATAGTACGTAGCGGGTGGTAGCAGCTTATAACGGGTGGGGGAGGTCTTATAACGGTCCGTAAAATTAATTAACGGGTCCATAATAGTTTATAGGAGGGTAGGGGGTTTCCACAAAAGGTCCGAAGAGGTTTAAGGTTTAAGGGGGTTAAGGATAGGGGTTCCGTATAGGTCTATATTCGCGTCTATAACTTCCGGTAAACCATACTAAGACTTAAATAAGTATACAGAGTTAGAGATAAGTCCGTAATCCCCAACTTCCAACCTTCCAGTAGGTTATACTAGGAGTCTAAATAGGTGGTTGCTGTTATATATATCGCTCGGGGGGAGGTATCAAGTAATTGCTGATCTATACGCGCTCACTAATTAGTGTTTGTACTAACTTAATAGCACGAGTGAGTTATATCCACGGGCACGAAATACATATAGTATTATATGCTTGTTTAGATGGTGACTGTCGATTATATAAAGCAGACTACGTGGTCTATATACTAATACACCTCCCCCCTAATTAGTTAGTGCTTTATAAGTACACCAGACGCGTAAGTAAGTGGTTGGTGCACTAAACGCGTAAACGCGTACCTGGTGTACCGAACGCGTAAGCACGCGTTTGGTACAACAGGTGCTGTAATTATACAGTAACCCTTTTAATTAATATAGAGACTAATAACTAAATAATGGCAAATATAAATATATAAGGCGTTATATTAATAATATTTTTGGAGTTGCTTAGTTTATAGAGGACGTAGTTAATATAGATACTGAGTTAAATATGCTTAATCTAGATATAAAAGGAGATAAAAGGTACGGTCCTTGCTACGTCTTAATTAATTAGGATATTAACGGTAAGTTAAAGAAAAGGTAGGAGACTAGAGTAACTCTACGGTTAAGATAGGGAGCGTAGATTGCCGACTAGGCGCTTTATAATTCTGCTACCGTTATAGAAACTAGATTCTTTAAGTTTATATTAGGTAAAGAGCTAAAAAGAAGTAGATCTTCTTCTATTAGGCTTACTATAAAAATAGCTTATATATTCTGTAACTAGTCACTTAAGGCATTACCTGCTTATATAGGTTGGTTATTACCCACTTGCGCAGGCCGGTTATTACCCGCTTATATAGGCCGGCGATTACCTACTATAAGTTAGGCCGTTAATAAGGATTCTATATTTAAGAAATTTAAAGAAGATTACTTTATAATGATGGGAGTTAGCGGTTTCTGTAAACTTAGTTTTTAGGAAAGAGGGGAATGCCTAGTAGTATGGAACCTAAATAAGATAAGCTTAGGTTTTTAGGATTTAGGTTAAGTAACTAAGTAAATTACACTGCGTAGTTATCTATACTTTATTATTATACTTTTGTTTAGTTATTTGCTAATTTTTATCTTCGCGTTAAGTTTATTAATTTTTATATAACCTATATATTGTATTAGTTAAGTAATTAATAACTATTATTTTACGGCTTTTATATAATTTAAGGTCGTGTTTATACCTTTATTAAAAACCTTCCTGGTATCCTAAAAATAAGGAATTAAAGAGGTCTAAATACCTTCCTTTAGTTATCTTTATATAAGTCTATCCCTTAATAACCTAAAAGCCTATTATAATGCCTACCTAAGACCTTTATAGCTAAATTGCTTACGGCTTTAGAACGAATAGGTAGTATAATAAGCATTTACTAATAAGCGTACCTTAAAATGCAGCTATGCCTATTTTATACCTTAAGGAGTAATTTTATAGTGTGGATATTGTCTATATAAAGCTAATAGCCTAAAGGCATGCTACTTAATCCTTAATATCTCTTTTTTAATTTAGCGCTTTAAAGACGAATTATGCTTAGAATTTAAGAATGCCTAGAGATTAAGAATGTTTAGAAAATAAGAATGCTTAAGAAATAAAAATACTTAGAAATAAGAACGCTTAGAAAATAAAAATACTTAGAAATAAGAACGCTTGGAAATTGAGAATGCTAGACTATAGGTAAGATATTTTATATTTTGTAGTATAAGTAAAATTTTCTAAACTTTAGGGGAATATAAAGAAGATATATAATCTAATGCTTCTATTTCCCTCTAAACCCTAGAATTTTCCGTTACTAATGCTATATCTCTACTATAATATTTATAGTTTGCCTTATTAGATTATTAAGATAACCTCTTTTAGAGGACACGAATTTATTTATCCTTTAGGGCTAATGCGTTAAAAATAAAAGTTAATAAGCGGTTAGACTGGCTATTATTAGTTTATAAAGGTAGAAAGTATAGAGACGTAGAGTACTTAAACTATAAGCCGCTAAATCTCGGCCCTTAGGTAACTATTATTTATAAGTATATAAGCGTAATCTTAAGTATACTGCTGGAGCGTAGTAGTAATATTGTTATATATAGCACACTATACAGCATTATCTATAGATAGTTAAGTTAACTGCTATATAAAGTTTGCGCGTAGCTAAACCTTAGTATTAAGCGCGTTCCGTGTTTAGTTATACGACTAGATTTTAGCTTAAAGGTTATACTACTTAGAAGGAGGAAATATCTAGATAGTTACTGGATTTAATAAGTTGTGCTTTAACTAGGATGGCTATACCTATTGGCTTTTATAGTTGTCTAGTATTAAGGGTTTAAAGAATTCCTTTAGAGTTAAGATATTTAAAGGTGCTTTATTTGTGATTTTAATTAGGGCAGCCTTTAGACTTAACTTTTAACGCTAATAGGGAGGCTTAGAAACGCGCTCGCTAGATAACCGGCTTAGGTAAAGTAGTTAAAGATAGGGATACTTGGGCATACTTTTAGTGGGTATTAAAGGTATAGAGTTAAAAATTTGTTAAAAGCCTAATAATAGCGGGGAAGCTTACTATAAATTAAGGACTTTATCTTAAAGGCGCTTCTTTATACCTGTTTAAAAGATATTAAGCTTAGCCTTAAGCGTAAATATTAAAAGTTAAAGTTTAGAAAATAGAACCGTATTCTAATTTTAATAACTAAGCTCTAATTCGTAAAAACCGAATTCGCTTTCCTAATAACGGTTTCCTGGATTTTAAATTCGCACTGGCCGATTTCTATCTTATAAGGATATTTAAAATGCGCTTGCCTCTTACTATAGCAGATACTTCCCCCTATAAGCAATTATGCTACTATATATAGATTTTAGCGGATATATGATTGAGAATGCGTTTACTAGGCATCCTTAACTGTAGAGGATGTTGGACCTCTAGGAAAGTGCTTTAATAGCTCTAATAAAACCCGCCCTTATATAGAGAGCTAAAAGTTATACTAATATAATCTACTAATCTATTATATCTCTTAGTGTACCGATTTTAAAAGCTTTTTTAAATTAAATAAATACTGCCGCTTCCCTGGAAGTCTTAGTCGCGATATTAAATAATACTTTTAGTGTTAAATAGCTGTAAGAGCTTATTACCCTAGGCACACTTATATAGGGTAAAACTAAATAGGTAATATATTAGCGTAAGTATGTCCCTAGTATAATTATGTCTAGGAAGCTTAAAAAAGAGTATAGGCTAGTAGAGAAGGATATTCTTAGGTAAGTAGTGTATAATAATATTGTTAAGATTAAGTAAGTATTCTTAGAAGGCGAATTTCTAAGAATTAATGTTAAATACTGTTGATTTACACTTAAAGAAATAATCTATATTTGTGTTAGACTGGAAAAAGCGCAGTTACAGTTTATTGCGTATTTAGTATGTTTTTTAAGCTCTTTAACTTATAGTTAAGTACTAAGAGTTAGGTTTTTAATGCACTTAACTACCTTAGGAAGCTGGGAATTTTATATTACTAAGTCAGCCTTATATTAATTTGTGTATCCAGTCAAGACGTATAAGTGCTGCTTTGTAAGTTTTCTGTAAAGAGCTCTATTTGTTATACTAACTTTAATATAGTAAACTTTAAAGAGGCTGTTAAATATGCTCTTAATGTTATCCTAAATACTAACTTAGAAGATTTGGGGTTTATATTACTAGCTTATATAAAGGGGCGCCTTTAACTATAACTTAGAGATATAAACTATATTTAAAAGTAAAGGGCTATTAATAAGGTATTCGGCTTATATAATTCTAAAAATTGGAGTAGCTATAACTAATTAATAGATTTTTTAGATAATCTGTTTAATTTAAAGAAGATAGTGTTCGCGAAATTCTCTAGGCTAGTAAGGATATTTTATTATTTTCTTGTCTTAATTACTAATCCTTATAGTATTATTTTATTATATCTACTAAGGGAGATAGGTGGTATTTAGAGCATTATCTTAAGCTAGTATTATTTGAGTTGTTTATATTATAAAATAAAGGTAGCGATAGAATAGGAGGCTAAGTGTGATTTTAGGAATAGTCTTACCTTTTTAAGTATCTATTTAAAAATCTATTGTCCGTTTTCTAATTCTAATATCCGTTTAATAAGCTGTATGAGATTAGAAAAGTAATAAATTAGTCCTTTTAGCCTAAAAAGTAAATTGTCTTAGCTTAAAATAGAGCGCTTATTTATTTTAAGTAAAAATAGAGGTCCTCTAGTGGATTGCTCTTAGTAGATATATTATAAACTACCCTTACCTACTACTTTAATATGTGGTATATTATATATACTAATAAACCTTAATATCTTCTATTGATTTATTAATTTAAGCCTCTAATTATCTTAAGAAATATATTATCTAATGCCCTAGACCTATGCTATTATGACCCTAGTAAGACTCTAGATATTAGTTATATATTAAATAACTCTACTCTTTAGTCTCCTTCTTTAATAGAGCTAGCAAATTTTTATATATCTATTCTACTATTCTAAAACCACTTTAATCGGCTAAGTAGTAGTTAAGTTAAGGCTTTGGAAGCTACAGTATTGTAGCTAAAAGGGTAATGCATTTCCTTAATTATTTAATAGTATTAAGGCTAAAAAAAAATTAGGCAATTAAAGCAAGTTTAAGGTAAGGTAGAAATACTCTATGGGGATATAGAAAATCTAGTAGAGTGGGTTAATAGAGTCTTATAATGGGGAAAGTCAATAACTAAAGCACTTAAACCTTTAGTTAAGTAGAAGCCCACTATATAAAGGGGAAAGCTAGAAAGCGGTAGCTTTGTGTTCGGATCACGGTAGGGGGGGTTTTTTAGTCACAATTGATTTCTTCTTCTTTCTTTTCTCTACGTCTACAGGTGGAATTTGATGGACCTCCTGAGCTCGCTTAGCTCACGTGATTAACCCAATTAGTTACAAGCAACTGTATCCACTGTATCGTAAAACCTTATTCAGACACTGGCAACAACTAGAAAATAAGAAAAGTGGTAAATGAGTCCGTAGTCTCTATTCCTGTTCCCTTGCAAATTCGGTCCAAAACGCCTCTGCCTTAGGGTCGTCATGATAACTAGAATAGGGTTCTATATTGAGGTAGAAGTTAGAAGCTCCCTGATCTTCTTGTTTATTATCGTTGTCGTCGTTATTGCCGTTGCTGCCCTTAAAATCGGAGATATATTGACGTATTCTTTGGTCCCTTTTGTCCTTTGTATGGTTCGTAGACCAATATCCAGATTTATTGCATATAAAGCACTTTTTGCCCTTATTGCGGTGTTGACGGTTAGGGGGGTAGTATTGTCGGTTAGGGGGGTGGTATTATTGGTCGGTATAGAATGATTCAGTCTCTTGTTCTTAATTACCGTACGTCGCGATTGAGGATTTAATGTCGCTAATGAGGCCGGCGAGGGTAGTAGCGGGTTAAAAGCAGGCTGGTTTGCAAGCTGATACGTCTTAGTACGCAGTAAGGAGCTTATTATAGAATGTCGTGTTATTTTAAAGGTCCTTTGCTAACCCGCGTTGTAGTTACCACATCTCGTCGATTAATACCTGAAATGCTTGGCCTGTATTAAGTCTTTTTTAAGTAGTGACTTGCTTAAGCGTAATTGCATTCCATTTTGATAGGATATCGCGTTTATATTCGTCGCCTTTGAAGTATAATTTAAGGCCTATGCATACATTCTCGAGGTTGAGATCTTTAAGGTGGGTAAAGTAGTATTTAAGAGCAAGGCCGCGGAGCATAGTAGGAATAGCAATGATGTACGCTTGCTTAGGGACGCTGGCTCGGAGGCAGTAGTTTTGGAAGATCTTAAACTTAAAATTAAAGTTATCTTGTTTGCTAGAGTATTTGACTTCGTCCGTGTAGAGCTTAGCTAAGTTAGTAATCTCTCTTCCGAAGCTTCCTTATAGGGCGAGCTGGTCTGTGGCTGGGGTAGTTTAAATAGGAGCAGTTGATAGTAGAGGTGGGGTAGGGTTGTCGGTAGGGTTGTCGGTGGGGTCGTCGGTAGGGTTGTCGGTGGGGTCGTCGACAGGGTCGTCGGTAGGGTCGTTAGTAGGGCCGTCGGTAGGCCATTTTAAGGGAGTTGGTTCGTGAATAGTTCCTAAAAGGCCGTCTGTAATTGACTTCCTTGCCTCCTTCCGTACGTATACTCTATTTTTATGAAGGTAATCCCTGATCTTCTTTAATTGATCCTTGCCAAGGTTATCTAGTATGTCCTTTGTAAAGGACTTGAAGTCGTCAATAAAGCTCTCCTATAAGTCGAATCCCTTCTATCTATTTTCCTTGTATATCGATAAACGCCAATTGACAAATGCCTTAATTTCCTTAATGTCGGTTGCTATCGCATCGATTCCAGTCTCCCATTTTTTAGTCTCCTATTTTTTAGTATTTAATGCGGAGGTAGCCATCACATCAGTATTTGTTGCGGAGGTAGCCGTCTTTTGGTTCCGCAGTTAATTTAACAGTTAGACTAGAAGCGTGGAAACACCCATAAACTAATCGTTCTAAAGGCGTAATGGACGCAGGTTAGAAGCGCGAGTAACCTCATAAACTGGCCTTTGGGCTTAGCAAGCAATACCTTAATTCTTAGCCTTTAATAAGAGGTCTAGAGAATCAGACAGTGCCTCTCTTTGTTGTTCCTTTGCTAATCTATGCGGCACTAATCAGTGTTCGGATCACGGTAGGGGGGGTTTTTTGGTCTCAATTAATTTCTTCTTCTTTCTTTTCTCTACGTCTACAGGTGGAATTTGATGGACCTCCTGAGCTCGCTTAGCTCACGTGATTAACCCAATTAGTTACAAGCAACCGTATCCACTGTATCGTAAAACCTTATTCAGACACTTTGTAAAGGCCTAGATTTAAAAGATTAAGTTTAATAAGATAGAAATATAAACCTAATAGTGTTTAGTATAATTTATTATTATTAGTATCTACTCTTTACTTATTACCCTATATCTTACTATGGTTATAACTAAGTAACTATATAGTTTTTAGCAATCTTATAAGTAAAAAAGATTACTATTTAACTAGGTTGTAAAAATAATAAGGTATAAATTAGATAACTAAAAATTATTACTAAATATAGCAAAACACTAATTAAGGTTGTAGTTATTAAATATATTAGGCTGTGCTGCTAACTATATAATTGCTATAGCTAAATATAAAGCTGGGCTAAGTATGCAGTAAGAACTAGTATAGAAGGGAAGTGAATCTCTAAGAGGTCAAGGTGTGTAGGAAATAATTACATTAATTAGTAGAAAGAAGAGTTAGCCAATCTATAGAATTTTATATCTGCTATATTATTAAGAACTATTAACCTACTAATTAATTTATATACTAGAATTGGACTACCTCTAGGCTAATCTTTACCTATTCTTTAACGTTAAATTAAAGGACTGCTTATACCACTATACTAGTCTATAGATTTTAGACTATTACTTTCGCACTCTAGAAGCAGTTAGACTATTGTAGCGTCCTTATATACTTTAGCTATGGATAATAGCGTTTTACCTAAGGAGTCTTTTAAGTTAATATTAACACCCCTATACTTAACTAGAAGTTATACCACTATATTATACTTATAATAATAGTAGTGTCCGACTAATACGGTCTCTTATATTAATATAAACATTTTTATATTCTAGAAGTAGTTAAACTATATTTTTATACTCCTTTTCTACAGCTAGTAATAGCGATGTCCGGCCGTTTTCCTACTTATAGTTTATATTAACGCTTTCTAAAAGTAGCTATACTACTGTTATTTATCTAAACCTTATAGCGCATAATAGCTTATGCGAAAAGTCTTTTAGGTTAAGACTGCTAAGTCTACTTCTAATTAATAGCTATACTACTAATTTATGTCCGTTCCTTACTGCCCATAATAAATCCGCACGCCCGTAGTATTGATATTAAGTCACCACTCTAATTTTTACGGCTTTAAGAGATTTTTAAATAGTCGCATTTTGTCCTTGTTTTACAGCCTATATTAGTGCTATACTATTCTCCCGTTTAACATTATAGCAATAAAGGTAGGGATTTAGAATATTATAGAGGCGGTTATTTATCTGGGCGAAAGCATTAATATATCCCTCTACTTATAAGTTCTTAGCTATTAATAATAATATTTTATATAGCAGATTAGGTAGCAATATTCTCTATAACTGTTTATTAGAATAGTAAGTAGTTATACTTAAGCGGCGAGAATACTTACTATTAAAGTGGAAATCTATATAGGAGCTTTAAAGTGGTTGTAATTATTAATGGGTAAAGAGCTCTAGAGATATAAAGCGCGAAGTGGGAATCCTATAAGCTCGTATAGATAATATAAGAATGGCGTATATAAATCCCTTCCTTATACCTACTCCTTGTATAGAGCATTAAAACGCTATATTTTTGC
Organism: Cenococcum geophilum 1.58; assembly: GCF_001692895.1. NCBI lineage: Eukaryota > Fungi > Ascomycota > Dothideomycetes > Gloniales > Gloniaceae > Cenococcum > Cenococcum geophilum. The sequence continues at coordinate 148,505 of NW_027137568.1, forward strand.
TTAGAAAGAGGATGCCTAAAGCTGCTACTTTTTAAGGAAATTAAACTTTAGAGTTGCGATTTGGTTTCCTAAGTATAGTTAAAATATTAAACCGCGCATTTCATTTTTCTAATCCGGCCTACGCTAAGCTAGATTCTAGATTCCAAAATCTAGATTTTAGATTTTATAATTAGGATATTTAGATCTAGCGTTTATATACAATTTATAACTAAACGCTAAGATTATAATATAATAGGCCTACTTTAGAAATATAAACAGCCGTTAGTCCCTACTAAATAGTAAAGGTTAAGCTAGTGCCGTTATATCTCTTTTTACCTAAGTATAAACGACCTACTTTAGATAAGGATTACCCATATAAGGAGTGAGAGTATATTAAAAGTTTATCGTTATACTTTTAGGTCTCTTTTATTAAAGCCTAATATAACTTCTTCCTTTATTACGCTAATTAGCAAATGAACTAAATTTAAGCTCCTTGGGTAAATCCTCAGCAAGAAGAACAATCTATCTTTAATAAACTTCTACTATTAGGTCTACCTTTAAAGTAACTTAAAGACACAAAGAGATAATAGCCTATTAATATATATTAACTCTAAGATCTATAATTATAGTTTATTAGATTCCGTACCTAGCCTATAGAATAGGTATAAAATAGTAAGATAGATTAAATGGTTGAAATTAGGCCATCGCTTAGCGAAAAAAATCGCAAATTCTCTTTCTGCTTATGTCTTTACTCCTCTTTTAAACGTTATATATTACTTTGCTTCTAACCTAGGCGGGCTTTATAGTATATTAAAGCATTTAGTATACTAGGCTACTAAGCCTCCACTATATAGCCTCCCTTAATCTACTTTTCCTTATATACTTATAGTTCTTAACACTTTATCTACTATATTTAACCTATTTATTACGAAAGCTAAGCTTTAGACTAATATAAGAATAGTTATAAAAAGTGTTAAGGAATATAAATAAGAAAACAATATTAAAAAAGACTTAAGTGCCTATTTCTATAGTATTTAAGTCCTTAGATTAAATTAGAAATAGAATTACAGCGTTTGTTCCTCTATATTATATAAACGCCTTCTTTTAGCCTCCGTAGAGGCTATATAGGCCCGCTAATATAATAGATTTCTTTTTAATATACGCTATATCGAAGCGCTTTCTACAATTATAATAGACAAATTTTGCTTAGATAAGTTATCTTTCTATTTTATTTAGTTATCTTATCTTTAAGGATTTACTGTATAAGAATTCCAAAAGTATCTATAAGAATTGATCCGTGAAATGCTAAGCCAGGCATAGCTATGGTATTTTATAGTACCTTTAACTGCTTTTACTTTACTGCTAGTGAGTTATACGCTAGGATCTTATTGTAAGAGTCGTATAATATACTAATTGACTATTTGGCTAATTGGCGTAGATTTCCTCCCGTTGCTTATTTTTAATGCGCTTTTCGCAAACGCTTATAGAAACGCGATTTATAATTATACTATCTATAAAGATATACAACAAAAATTCATTTTGGCTATTTAGGAGGAAATAGAAGCCTTATTTATAAAAGTGGTATCGCAGCCCGCTATAAAGAGTGCCTTACTTATATATTATTAACGACTTAAGTCCTTTTAGCCACAATTCGCACTATTTAAGAGCTATAAATCTTACTTTTGCTATCTAATAAGGATGCCTAAGAAGGTCTTCGACTGTGGCTATGCGGTTTATAATATATATATTAAGACCTTTAGTTAAAAACCGAAGTTAGAGAAGTATATATTTATTATTTCTTCTTACTTACTTTATGGGGTACCCTAAAAAAACATCTAGCTTCTAATTTATTCCACCTACGGCTAGTACTTATATTCTTTATATAGATAAAGGCGGTGTTTATAGCGTTATACCTCTTACTTTCCTCAATTACATTAAGCAATAAGTTTAGCATTTTGGTTGCCCGCTCTAGGATTATTTCGACTATATCTATAGGACCTTAGTTAGTACGTATTAGTTGCTAGTTAGATAATTTATCTCCTAATATACTTTTAAGGCGGCCTAATTAGCATTAATATATACTTTATGCTATGCGATCTCCAAAAGTCTTTCTGTCGATTTAAGGAGCTTACTAGAAAGACTTTTCTATAAGATTAAGAAGGACGCCTTTCCTTAATAAGAAGATTTTAAAGACTTATTAGCGCTCTTGTTAGAGACTATTAGTATAATTTATCTGCTATTAAGAGCGCGTTCTAATAGAGTCTGGGCATTTCTCCTAAAATGTTTAATCCACTAAAGAACGATATAAAGGTTGTAGTGACGATAATAACTATATAACTAACTATGCCTTATCTAATATTAAACTATAATAGAGGATAAAGACCTCGGGAGTGCGGTATATAGGTTAGAGATATTTATTTATCCAATTTTACTAATATTAACTTAAGGGTACCAACTTATTTGGGCTTAGCGACTAGAGTATAATGTATTAATTAGTGAAGTATAAGTCTCTAAAGCCTACCTTCCTAACTTAAGTTTCCTACTAACTGCGCTAGGAAAGTGCTTTCTGTATATCTGCGGCTCTATAGTATTTTAAGCCTAAAGTACTTAATAACTTAAGTACTTACTAAGATAGTAGCCTTGGGTGCAATAATCCTTATTTTATTACTTTTTAGGAATATTAATTTCTCTAGCTAGATAAGGGCTAATTAGATTTTATACTCTCTCTAGGGACTGGCACTTCTTCTACTTATAAATATAAGGTAGGAGTATAATCCCTAGTTATAGATTAATATATTTCGCGCCTAGTCTAGGCATTTATGGCTAATTTAAATAGAGAAAGAGAATGGAAAAAGTTTTATAATAGCGTGCTAATAGAAGCGCGTAGCTAATACTATTGTCTTAATGCATTTTTTAACGGTCCGGAGCCGAATATTAATAATTTATCTTTACTTAAGGATCTTAAACAATTGGTATATAATTCTATTATGTTTAGTATATAAGCAACCCTAGTAAAGGATTTAATCTATACTTCTATTTTCTACCTTAAGCTTAATAATATACCTTATTTCGTTAATAGTAACTTCTGGTATTAAGGGACTATATTTTACCGTTTAACTCTTAATTATTAAGGTAGAGAGAACCTTTATTATACCCTTATTAAGACCTCTTCCTTCTTCCTTATCTTTAGGCGGTTAGTGGCTTATATAGAGTCTATACTAAAGGGCGTCCTATTATTTAGACGGCGTATATAATAATAATTCATTGCTTAACGTCCGATTTAGATCCCTATTGGGCCCACACGGACTACTCCTTATTTACATGTGGGGAGAAAACTCTATTTAAGAAAAATGAGAAAACCCCGTGATCTATCTCCCCGCCTTTTAGGACTCGCCTACTTAGCGCCTATAAGTCGCCTATAGTGCTCTACTACCTTACTATTTAACCTCCTTAGGAACTACTACTGCCGTAATAAGCCTACAGACGCGCTAGTATCACAAACTATTACTCTACTACTGTAGAGTTACTAGGGGGCACCTACTGCTCACCCCCTTGCCTTTTATTACCATTTCCCTTATAACCCGGAACTAGTTTAGCATATTTTAACTAATAAGCCACTAGGTAACCGCCTTAAGGCCTTTTTATATTAAGAGTAGTGTATTATAGTTCTCTATGCCAGCTACTAAGAGCATTATTTCTTAATTGGTGCGTAGGGGGCATAGCAGTATTACGTGTTTTAGTATCTATCTTGGCTAGCCATATTCGCATCTCAGGCTACCTACTAGGATACCCACCCAGTAAAGCCAATCTTTTAGTCCTATTATTCCTGTTCTTAAGAGTATTGCTATTATATTTTCTGCCTTTATTAGGCCTTCTCAGAGCCCTTAGGTATTTACCCCCCATGGCGTTAACTATGCTATAGCTTAGGTTCATCTTATCTAAGTCAGCCTCTATACCTTTAACTCCCATTCACCTCTCTAGCATTAGTCCAACCAGTATTGTATTACGGTAGATGGTTTCCCAGCGTTCTTATATATTTTACTTTAGCTCCTTTCTCTATCTTGCTATTGTCTTTACTAACCTCTTATATATCTCCCTTCCTCCTCTATATAGGCCTGGGCCCTAAAGCGGCACTATTCTTCTTCTACTTTCTTTACCTGTTTCTCTAATATCTCTTCCCTACTTTAGGGTTATTGGTTTATTCTCCTATAGGGCACCCTAAGGTCCCTCTATAGTTTACTTAGGCGTGTCTTAATATACTTTATAATATTAGAGTTACGTTTATTTTACGTCCTTTATATTACAGCGGCTTTAATATATAACTATAGGGGGGGAATATTGGATTCCTTCTTAAGCAGTGCTATGGCCGTTCGCTTATACCTACCTATAATACTTTAGAGGCAGGCTATTTAGACCTTTTAAAGTAGTTTAAGGAGTGATTTAGGGGGGCCCTTCTTAGTTTCTCTAATGGCCTAAATACTGGATTTATATGTCATGGTTGGCCAGACAACTGCTATATATAGTAGGCGTAACCTCTAGAAGTATAGACCCTATATAGAATTAATAATCCTAGATAAAGCGATAAACTGTGCTTGGCCTTTACGGGCCGTTTACGCCGTATATACGCTCTACCGGAGCTTACTGTCTACCTATACTCCTAATACCCTTAGGCCCTAAACTGGTTAACCCCTAAAGCCTTAGATACGAATTATATGCTAAAGATCTGCAGATTAGTTGCGTTTTTTTATAAAATAGATTAGCTGGTATTTCTCTAGTAAGAATTGGACTCTATAACGTTTTGCCTATTCTATATAAGTGTTATAGGCTTTCTCTAGTGTTCTATAATTCTTTACGGCTGTTGGCCCGTATATAATTAGGTTTATGTCATTAACAAAGCCTATCCCCTAGGTCGCCCCTTCCTTAAAGGAGTTAAGTAGGTTACTTATAAAGAAAAGGAAGAGTATAGGCAAGAGGGGTAATCCTTATGGTATTCCTGTTATAACTATAATAGGGGGGCTTTAGTATCCGCTAAAGACTAGTAATGTTTCTTTCTAGCCTATAAACCCTTAGATAAATTATATAATCTATTCTAGGAAGCCCTTTACCCTAAGGATATATAGGAGACGCTCGTGGGGTATATTGTCGTAAGCACCACTGATGTTTAGGCTAAGCATTAATACTATAAAGTCCTTTCGCATCGCCTATGCAGATTTAATGGTGGCAGTAAGTAGCGTAAGTACTAATAGTATTAAGCAGTTCTTTCTTGCCCCTATTTAGCTTTATAGTAGTAAGGCGTATTCCTCTACCGTGTCTACTATACGTTCCGCTATTACCCTTTCTAAGATCTTACTAAGGGTATTTTCTAAGGCAATAGGGCGGTAGCTTTTTGGGATTAAGTAATCTACTTTACCTTCTTTTTATAGGACAACCGTCGTTATAGATCTTTTAAGTTGTGGGTAGTAGCCTATAGCAAAGTATGCTCTAGCTATATCTACAAGCTAAGGTGCTATAAGTAGCCTATAGGTTTTTAGGGCCTTATTTAGAATCCTATCTGGTCCTAGTGCTATATTATTTAAAAGGCGGCTAATAGTTCTAGCTATTTCCTCTGTTATTATATCGCTGTTAACCCATAGGCAAGTTACTAGTGTTTTACCCGTAATATTACTAAGGTCTGCTAGAGCTAGTTAGGGGAAGAACCTTTCTATAAGGATCTTTACCTTCTTATCATTGTTATTTATAGCCTATGATTCTCCTACTCTTTATAAGGGTGGTAGATATAGGTCTTCTGCTAGGCGCCCTGCCTTTTTCTTTACCCATTTTACTATAGCCTAAAGGCCCTTATTATAGGGGAGGCTCGGGTTAGAAGTATACTCGTTTATAAACCGTCTCTAGTTATTCCTTACTTCTTTTTTTTAGGGTATTCTTTAGCTAGTTTCTTATGTTTTTATATTATCTCTCGTCTTTAGGGTTATGGCTACTTGTATATTTCCTTCTTACTTGTTATTAACTGGTAACCAGAACTGCGCATTATATGGACTATGCGTGTCGCGCGTAGGGGCCCGGTTTTAAGATCAGGTAGTACTCTTCTAGCCTATTTTTAATCGCTGCCTAGATCCTTTCTAGTCTTCGGTTAATTTCCTTAGGGGTAGCCAATAAGCCTCACTCGTTTAGTATTAGGTAGATTTCTTTTAGGTCTTAAAGTTATTGTTTAACTACATTAAGGAAACTATCTATCTTAAGCTTCCTTATTGCGTATCTTTTTTTATTTAGTTGCGCTTTAGTATCTAAGTCTAGCTGTATCTAGATAGGGATATAGTCTAAGGTAAGTGCCTATTCTTCTTTAGGGTTATACCTTTTGAGTCTCTAGTATAGGCCTTCGTCTATAAATGTGAGGTTAATTATACTTTTAGCGGTGCCTCATTGCTATATAATTGCTCCTAGGGGGGTGGCTAGCTTAAGGCCCCAGATATCTATAGCTCTTAGTAGGTACTCTAACTGTTAATCTACAGCAACATAGATACCCCCCTACCGCGGGTAGTGGAGGTTTATATCTCCTAGTAGGATAGACTCTATACCTTTAGTTTCTAGTAAGCTTATTACTAATATAATATTCTCTATTTATAGGACCCCTTTAACCCTAGGGTTATACACGTTAATAATTTATACCGGTCCCCTATATATTTAGATTATTATAACTATAATATCTAGGTTAACTGCCTGCTATAACTATAAGGATAGGCTAATAGCCTTACTAATTATAAAGCACACGCGTGTAGCTGCTTTTAGTTCGTATAGGAGCTGGAATCCTTAGGGGCAGTATATTAATTGTGTAAAGGTATTATAATACGGTTCTTGTATAATAAGGATATAGTATTTCTCTAGGTCTAGACTGTCTAATAGGGGCCTTATAAGGCGGTGGTTTGTGTTACTATAGTTATACTATATAATAGATAGGTAGTGGACCCCCGGCGAGGGTCCTTTAACTCTTCTTCGTTCCTTACTTCTTCTATTTCCACTTTCTCTAGAATATTTAGAGCTTCTATCTCTTATATCTACACCCTAGTTACTACTTATTTTATATAGAGCTTTTTATTCCTATATCTTGTATTCCTATTAGCGCTTCTATATCTAAATCTATTATTATTACCGGTTCTTCCCCTATTCTTACTAGTTAGCTATATACCCTTTATAGGTCGGCTACAAATATTATATTTGCCGTATTAAGTCTAATTCTTAATTATCCTAGTTTTAAGCCTACTATCGCTGTTTATAGGGGTCTTCCTATAGGGCGTCCTCTCCCTTATGTCCCCTGTGACCCTTATATCCCTAATTAGTCTAGTAATATCGCGCGGCGTCGCTTCTGGCCCGTTAAGGCTTAGGATAGCTGGCCTAGCCCTCTAGTATTAAAGGTAGGAAACGCTAGAAAGGCGCCTGCGTCCCCCTAGCTTATCGCCTATTGTTTCCATTCATATAACCTAGCGTACAGTTATTCCCGTAGTTGTTAAGCCCTTACCTTCCGTCTCCTATATTTAATGCAGTCTTCTCTTTTTTACGCCTTATATATACTTCGGTGGCAGTTTACGCATTTTATTTAGTCTTAATTTAAGTAATGTCTTATATTATAGGGGCCTATACAGTGGCCGCAGCACACCTATACTGCGTATATAGATTAGGTATATCCCCATTATATATAGCAATAGCATTATTCTAGGCGTAGTCTATAGTTATAAAGCCTTATATTATATATAAGGCTATTTATAATTATTCCTTTTTAAATAAGGAGTTTTTACATTCCTAGTATATATATACTAACGATAAGGGAGCTATACATTCGTCCGGCGTCTTCCTAGTAAGTCTCTAGCAACCCTTATATCCTCTTATTATTTTCGTTATATACTTAGTTTATATTTTCCTATTAAAGCTATTAGATTTAGGTAATTTCAAGTCCTGGTATAAGGCGTTCCATTTGTCTTACTATCTCCTATATAATTACTATATTATCTACCTAGCGTTCCTTTTTTACCCTAAGGCTTATAGGAACCACTAGGACTTTAACTAGGTAATCCTTATAGAGTACTTTTATACTAATACGTTCTCCTAGCCTATCCCCTACCCTTACGGCTCGTTCCTTTGCCTATTAGTTCTTTAGGGTAACTCTAATATCTCCGCTCTTAAGGTATTGGACTATAATAGCGTTATAGACCTCTTTGCGTATCTTTATAAGGACTTCTATTTCTAATTATCCCCTAAGCCCCTCTACTTATTCTGTGTTTAGTCGTATTATAATTATATACCCGGTTATTAACTTAAGGGGGGTAGGTTCCCTATGCTGTAAAAGCGCAGCTATAGCGGCCTAGGTGCGGTTCGCCGGTAAGGGGGGATTATACTTATTTTCAATTTTACTTAGCCGTTAGAGGATTTAATTAAGGGTTTACTAGAGGGGCGCCTAAGGTTTACTAGACTAGCGGAGCCATTCTACTAGCTATATTAGTTCGTTATAGCTAACAGTTACTCCCCTACAATTCTAGATACTAGACGCGTCCAATAGGCTTTATATTTTATTAGATGCCTTCTTAATAGAGGTATTTCCGCTTTATAGTGTGGTATTCGCCTGTCTTTGTTATAGAGGGCCATTGCTAGGCGTAGTTCTAGCGGTTGCGCGCGAGTGCGAGCCACCGTCGTTCAACGTATGCCTCCCCTGCAATGCATACATCTCAGGGGGATTCTCTAGGTGTTTTTCAGGGTTCTTTTGGTTGGTTTTGGTCTTTTTAGGCCGGGTGCAGCAAGAGCTCCTTTAAACTTCTCCCTTTTAGTCTTATTATATAAGTTCTTATTAGACGCTAAGCAGGCTAATGGAAATGATATATATAATACTCTAGACGGCGTATATACTTTACTACGAAAAGTATAGATAAGGAGATATATATATTAATTAGAGGGATTATAAGTAAGCTAAGGGTAATTAGTAGGCTTCTAAAAACACTTTAATAGTTAGTAATAATTTAAGGTCTAGATGCCCTATTTGGCTGCATTAATTATTAAGCACTAGAGAGGCCTCTTCTAAGCATTCTGTTAAAATGTAAATAGTAGGAATAGCTAGAATAGTTTTAAATAAACTAATGCTTATAATAACCAGATTTGCATTTACGGAAGTGATTTAACCGTAAAGTAAAATATATATATATTGTTATATTGCTTAATATAGAATTCCGTTTAAACTTCCTATAACCCTAACTATTCCTACCTCTTATTCCTTTAATAAATTTACCTAAATACTTAAGTTTTAGGTTTTTAAAAATAAGTTTACAGAAAATGTAGCTAGGGCAATTATTATAGTTTAATTAAAGGATCTATTATTATTCGTACTAACTTAATAGCATGAGTGAGTCGTATCCACGGGCACGAAATACATGTAGTATTGTATGCTTGTTTGGATAGTAACTGTNNATTATATAAAGCAGACTACGTAGTCTATATACTAATGCACCTCCCCCCTAATTAATCAGTGCTTTATAAGTGCACCAGACGCATAAGTAAGTGGTTAGTACACTAAACGCGTAAACGCGTACCTGGTGTACCGAACGTATAAGCACGCGTTTAGTACAACAGGTGCTATAATTATACACTAGTAGTACTTAAAAAATAAAACCACCTGTATACAGCCTCTATAATTGCTTTAATAAAACTATAGAACACAAAGGAAAATATATAGGAAATCTCCCCTAAGGTGCCGTCTAGGCTGCCTTCTAAACGGTACCTCAAGCTAGCCATAAGTCCTGCTTACGGTCCGTAAAATAAACCGTACGGCCTTTTAACGGGCAGTAAGTCAGATTTTAAGGGCCGCTAAGGCGCTAGTGCTAAGTAAGCCAATGGCGATTTTCTATCCCGGGGATAGAAAATCGTAATTGGTCAATTCAACTACCCTATAAAATTCGGCAGGTCACGTAAGTCCACCAAGTTCCACCGTAGCTTTCCACCGTTTTCCACCTATACCGTATAACAAGTCATACGGCCTTCCAACGGGCCGTAAACATACCGTAGGTGCTCCGTTAGTCCCATTCTACCCATTCTATGACTTTTAGGTTAAGCTTATTTGTGTTAATTAGGGTTTTAAGGGCTTAACACGGCTTTGCCTTAGTCATAGCGTCCGCTAGGTTGTCTCCACTACTAATCCATTTGACCTCCGTAATCTTACGTCGTTCGTAGGCCTAATGTAAGCACATTAGGTTAACTATAAGCCTCTTCTCTTATATCGTACCTAGTTTAACTAGGCAGTTATAAAGGGACTTTAAATTAGTGTATAAAACTAGGGGTAACTACTCTAATTATAGAATCTTCTAGACCGTTAATTTGATTGCAGCTGCTATATTAAATCTATAAGCTAGTATATATAGTTTAAAAGCTAGTATACTACGGGTTACTTATTTACACTTAATTGAAAACTAATGCAGTATATTTACGTCCTAATTGCGGTCCGTAAGTACAATTACAAAGCCAATTTATAATAATAGGTCTTTATTATTAGCAAAGGAGGCGTTTATAAATGCTAGTAGGCTAAGGGAATTTAGGTCTAGTGGTATAAAAGTAAGTCCCCTTGCTATATTGTCAATTTACCACTAAATGCGCTTATTAAGCTGCTTAATATTTTCTTCTTATAGATCTACTACCTGGGCCGCAAAGGATAAGTCATAGGTAGATTTAGGTTGGCAAACTGTGGTAATATAGGCGCCTCTTACACGCTATGCAGCGTATTAGTCCTTTATATTTACGGTCTTATAGGTCTCTCCGCGGGAACTAGTAAAGTCCGTAAGCTTTACTATAATAAGCTTTAGGTTTTAAGCTTAGCGTTCCTAAGTTAGCTTAATTAGGTTACCCTTTTATATAATTAGGCCTCTATTAAACTTAATCGGATTCTACTTAGTTAACTACTCTTACAGCTTTACTAAGAACTTAGCCTTTTATAGTTTAGTTTCTTTAGTATCTATAAAGGTCTAGTCTATTAGGAATAGGGTATCGTCTATTTAAAGTCTAATAATACTAAAGCCGTTTAATGGGCTGTATAGGAGGCAGGGGTTATAAGTCAACTATTCCATTTTAAGCTTACTAACGTAATACTGGTGGTACGTCTTAAACTAGTGGTTCCTAGCTTCTAGTACTCTATAAAGAGGTTTTATAACCTATAAAATTGTTCCTAGTTATAGGTTAAGCTTATAGGGTAGTCGTATAAAGATATCCCTACTTAGGTAGGTGTTAGACTACACATAGGCTTATAAGATGTCCCGTAAGTATAGGGCTACGGGTTTAGTTTGCTGTAGTCCTAGCGCAAGTGTAAGTATAATTTATTAGCTGACTCGTTAAATTGTAGGCGATTATATAAGGACTAAGTCCTTTCCCTTGTTATTATAAGCTTATACAATAAGCCTTAATTTCTTAAAGGCTTTATTAGTACTAGGGTGCTTAATCTTATTAATAAAGCGTAAGTTAAATATACGGACGCCTTGCGGGACGTCTTTCTCTATTATAACCGCAAAGACACCCTTTTTAAGTAGTCCGTTAATCTCTTTACGTCATAAATCCGTAAACGGGGTTTCCTATACTAGAACTAATATATCCGCAGGCGGAGATTGCCTTGCGGATATTCCTGCGGAGGTTAGGTAATTTTCTATTATAGTGTTCTTAGTTATAAGGTGCTTTTAGGGGCGTCCTTAACCACACTTTACGGTAGGTTTAGTAGGTTTAGTGGGTTTTTAGGGGACTTCTAGGGTAGGTAAGGGTGCTTTTAGTTTATTTAATTTGGCGGGTGCTTCTAGTTCGTCTAGTTTAACGGGTGCTTCCAGTTCGTCTGGTTTAATATCATGGGTATTTTTAGGCCGAAAGTAGGGTTTTACAGACGTGCTTCTAAAGCTAGTTGGCCCACTAGGAAGCTATACACAGTACATCTCATTTTCTACGGCTAGTAGACAATAAGGTCCATTCTAACTACCGCTTTTACGCTATATAAGGACTTTAGAGTTAAGCGGGAGGTTATATACTAGGGTCGTGTTAAGTCCATTGCGATAGTATAGGGCGTTATTAATAGCTTACTTGGCCCATAGCTTAACTATTTTAGTTATTGCCTTCTGTATTATAGCTGCTCGTTCTATAATAAACGGGGCAAGAGGGCCCAGGTTGCTTATCCTTAGGTAGGCTCCGTAAACTAAGAGGGTAAATACTAATCCGTCCGGGCCAGCGGTGTTATTAATGGCTTTTACGGCCATCTATAGAGCCAGTTCCTTTTAGATATCCTTACATTCATCTATAATAATCTAGTAAGCTCTCTATAAGGCTAGGTAAGCTCGCTTAATAAACCTAACAGACTAATACGCCTTAACTAGAATAGCTTTTGTTAATATAGCCATAGCCATAATATATTACTAAAATTCCTTGCTAATAAAGTTCCTACCAGCGTTATAGGTAATGTACTTAGGGGGTCTAACGTATATATTAATTTAGCAGGTCCGTAAAATGTCCTAAGTATATTTTATAGATATATTTTACAACTAACGGGCGGCTTAATAGCAGGTTGCCTCGTCAATTATATATAATATTAGGCTGCCGTTAATATACATAATGTCTATATATACTAAGTGGTTAAAGTTAAAGTCCTTATAAAGGGTGAACTTAAATTAGCCTAGGGAACGTCCATATTTCTGGCAAAAGGAGCAGTATTTAGTTAGGTGGTCAATTACCTTCCTATTAACGTCGTCATGTCTAGAGCGTTTAAGGACTCTATATAGCTTTTCAGCTAACAGGTAGCTAAAACGGCGGTATAGGCGGTGGATCTTAGTACTAGTAAGGTAGCACAGGTTATAGTTAAAAGATTCCTAAATATAGGTCCGTAAAGTCTCTCCCTATATAAGGAACGGGTGTCCAAATCATCGTATAATTAGTAAGGTAATATACTTACTTCTTAGGGCAGTTATGGGGCCGATTAAGGTATCCGTAACATTATTATAGTACACCTATAACCTGTCCATGTCTGCAAGATAAAGTAGGAAGGGGGTATCCGCTTTTATTATATGGAAGTTAACTAGGCTAATTAGAGTTTTAACTTTAACTAATCTAATTAATGCGGTTAAGCCAATGCCGAATTAGACGTTTATAGCCCCAGTTTACGTAATATTAATGTCCGTATTATCATTTATAGTAGTCCTATATGCGAGGTATTATCCATAGCCTGCGGTAGACTTCTTAGAGGCACCTATATCAATTATAACGCCATAGAATTCTTTAGGGGTACAGCGTTCCGTAGTAATATATGCAAATAAGTCCTACTTATAATCTATAACATTTATAATAGGGATACTTACGGAATAGTTTTTGGGCGTAACTAAGTGTATAAAGGAACGGTCGGCTAATACGGTCATAATATTAAAGGCTTAGCTATCCGTAAAAGGTCTAAAAGTGGTTAAAAATATCTCTAAGGTCTCTTATTCCTAAGCGTTTAAGTTAAAGTTAATTATAAGGGCTTCTATTAACTTATTAGGGGGCTCTTCTACTTCCTCTCCTTTATATTCCAAAATAAACTAGTTAATACGGCTATTAAGTCTCTTCCTAGACTTATTACGTTCTTCCTAGGTATACCTTATAAACTAACATCCTTCCTTACCACACACAAAGCACTTCTAGCTAGTTTATCTGCGGGGGTATATTTTTATATAGGGGTTGCTACGGGGGTTATAGGTGGGACTTAGTCGGTATAGGTGCTGCTAGCGGTAGCGGCGGTCCATAAAGTAGATATCTAAGTCTATTTACGGATATTAAATATCTATAATAAAGGCTTAAGTGCTGCCTAGTGGGTTTAAGACTTTATATGTTATAATAGAGGAGTATAAGTCATTAATAAGGCCAGCTAAGGTATCTATAGGCTTGTAGTAGGCGTACTTATAGGGCTCTACTTCCTAGTAGGCTGTAATAAGTTTATTATACAGGAAGTTGTCTATTTAAAGCTTGGTATTAAGGCCGTGCTATAGGTGCTAAAGGTCTTTAATAAGAATTTACAGGCACTCTATAGTCGATTTTTCAGTGTTCTTATTAATTACGGTCCGTAGCTTAGTCGCATTCCATTAGGTAAGAATATTACGCTTATATTTCAGTCCTTTAAAGTAGTTACGCGTAGCTTTATATAGCTTATTAAAGGGAACACCAAGGGGGTTACTCTTAAGGTTAGTGTAGTAGTGGTTAAGTGCTAGGCCGCGTAGCATAGTAGAGTAGGCTTAGCTAAGTTCCTATTTGGGAATATTAGCCTTCCGACAGAGGTCCGTAAAGATAGTAAGTTTAAAATTAAAGTTATCGTTTTTACCGCTATACTTAGATTCGTCGGTATAGAGCTTAGCTAGGTTAGCTAGCTCCTTACCATAGGTCTTTACTTAGGTGGGTTGCGGATCTATAACTTATAGATTTATAGCTTGCGGATATATAGCTTGCAGATCTATGACTTAAACAATAGGGGTAATTTGGTCCGTATTTTGGTTTATAGGGGTATTATAGTCCGTAATTTAGGTTACAGGGGTATTATAGTCCGTAACTTAAGTATTAGGTATACTTTAGCCAGTAAGATTAATTCTAATACCATTTAGGTTTATAGAACGAATTTAGTTAAATAGGTTAGCTATAAGGCTAGAGATTCTATTAAGTTTAAAGGAGGTAAAGAGGTTGCTGGTTTTAATATAATCTAAGATCTACTCTTTAATCCATTCCATTTAGTCCTCCTTATATAGTATATCGTATAGAGACCGTATAATAGTGACTCGTCTATCCCTTTTAACCCATACGCCTTAGTGACGTAAAAGGGTTTATAGGTTATAGATAGCAGTAGGGTTGCAAGCCTTAAAAATAGCTTCCGTAAAGTCCGCAAAGTCTTCCTTATATTGCTCCCACAGGTCGTTATTTATAAGCTTAAAGTGTCTATATTTAAGGATTTTAAAGCTAATATAGTCGTTAACGTCGTTTATAGACGTAACGTTAACGCCTTATCTCTACTTCTTTTAACCTTTACTAACTTACTTACTAATATCTGCCATACTATAGTGTAGTATAGTGCGTAGCGGGTAGTAGCAGCTTATAACGGGTGGGGGAGGTCTTATAACAGTCCGTAAAATTAATTAACGGGTCCGTAATAGTTTATAGGAGGGTAGAAAGTTTCCGTAAAAGATCCAAAGAGGTTTAAGGTTTAAGGGGGTTAAGGATAGGGGTTCCGTATAGGTTTATATTCGCGTTTATAACTTCTAGTAAACTATACTAAGACTTAAATAAGTATATAGAGTTGGAGATAAGTCCGTAATCCCCGACTTCCAACCTTCCAGTAGGTCATACTAGGAGTCTAAATAGGTAGTCGCTATCGTATATATCGCTTAAGGGGAGGTATTAAGTGATTGCTAATCTATACGCGCTTATTGATTAGTATTTGTACTAACTTAATAGTACGAGTAAGTCGTATCTACGGGCACAAAATACATATAGTATCGTATGCTTATTTAGATGGTGACTATCAATTATATAAAGCAGACTACGTGGTCTATATACTGATGCACCTCCCCCCTAATTAGTTAGTGCTTTATAAGTGCACCAGACGCGTAAGCGAGTGGTTGGTGCACTAAACGCGTAAACGCGTACCTGGTGTACCGAACGCGTAAGCACGCGTTTGGTACAACAGGTGCTGTAATTATATAATTATGTCCCTTAAAACTAAAGGTTAATTTTTCTAAAGAATAAATTTATATTGGCGTAAATTAAAATCTAGATTCCAAAGTCATTTTTCTAGAAAACGAATTCGGAATCCAGTTTAACGTATGCTAAATTAGAAAAATTAAAATCTAGACTCTATAGAACTATACCTTAAATATAAAAGAATTGATATATTATTAGAGGCAGTGCTTAGGATTCCGTATAAATACTCTAGCGTCAACCTTTTTATACAACTATAGCCCTCTTAAACTTTCTTTGTTTTCTACCTCTAAGATTTTTTACTATATCTACCTCTGCTTATACCCCTTCTTATAGGGTTAATTAAGTTAAGTTAACCCTCTTACTAGGTTAATAGCCTAATAATAATTGCTTTTATAGCTATAGTAGCCCTTTATCTAGTTAACCTTCCTCTAGAACTCCTCTTTATAATTATAGATTATCTTAATCTAGCGAGTTTAAGCTTACTTAGTTAGTTGGCGAATTATCTATATATAGCTCTAATAAGTAAGCTTTATTTTATCGCTCTTATATATACCTACGAGCTCTCTGGCTGTCTAATAACTAAATTTAGTAATATTACACTCTACTATAGAGAAAGAAAAAGGGGGTTAGTTTTAAAATGGGCTGCTATTTATAACCGTATATTTACTTTTAAATCCTTACTAAAAAAAATAAAAGGTTGATATCTACCTAAGAGATCCTTATAGAAATACATTATTATACCTCCTAGTGGGGTAAGGAAAAACCGTTTTAATAAAGCTACTGCTTAAGGCGGGAGCAGATATCTTAGAGCGTAATATTTCCGGCTTTACGCTATTATATTTTACTACCGGACAGGGATTTACAGACGCTGTTTAACTTCTTATTAACAAGGGCGTAGATATCTCCGCTAATTAGATTAGGGATCTAGGGAGGGACTTTTAGGATATAAGCCTATTTAATTAAGGCGCTAATATACTACTATACTATGCGGCTAATAATAGATATATAGATATGCTTCGGCTGCTTATTAAGGTAGGTACTAATATTAACGCACTAAGCTAGTATAGGCGTATAGCGGTGAGTAGCATAAGCGTTGTTTTAGGTATAGCTAATATTCTTAAATTTCTTATAGAGCTTAGGGCTCGTACTCCTCCTATAGTAAGGGTTTTGGCTTATATACGCCGTTTAAGGAAGAATTAAATTAATTAAGTAGTGTTATCGTAACTTAAAATAAATCTTCGGTCCGTAATATTTAAAGACTATTTTTATATATAGCGTAAATATATATCGGGCGGAGCTTAAAAGGCTATCTAAAATAGTTTCGCTAATATAGTTTTTATATAAGTAATTAACTAAAAGGTAGCGTTAGCTGATAGTTAGGATATGGAAGAAAATCTTGGTATAGTCCTTAGTATAGTAGCCGTTTTACTAAAATAGGAGGGCGAATCCGTTGGTTAGGTAATATAAAGTTATATTTATTTTAGTTTTTTTAAGAATAAGGTATATCTAATAAGAGTTACCCTACGCTCTTTCTGTGGAATTTACTATTAGTAGGAACCCTAACTATTTATTAGTAGAATATGCTTAAAGAGATATATAGGTAAGTCTATAAAGGCATCTCTTAATAGTTCTATTAAAGTATCCTATATAGATATAAAAATATCTAATAGTGCGATCCTGTAATTAAAAACACTTTAACTAAAGTATAAGAGTAATAAAATGCTTATAGACTGTTACTAATATTACTTAAAGCTAACTGTTATTATATTAGTAAAGTATAAAAGGTTTACGCGTATTACCTACTTACTATTAACATCCCTAAAAGACTTAACCTCGACCCTTATACTTAGGAAGATAGGAGTGCTTATATTTATCCTTAAATATAAGGTTTAGGCAATCCTCTTTATTTAGGGGCGTTAGAGGACTATTTTCTAGATTATTATTATAAGTAGGCGGGTGTCCCCTATTTAACGACTAATAGTTATAAGTGTTGTAGCCCCCGCAGAGCTAGTAACGGAAGTTATAGGCTAGCTCTTACGCTTAACTAAGAAGGTTACGTCTTAGACGGTCCTATAGAAGATAGATTATCTCTAGAGGAGTGCTTTATCTTATATAATAAAAAGGTCCTAGAGAATATCCGCGGATATAGACGATAATATATATATTCTCTTAGTCTTTTAAGCTGTAAAATAATAAATATATAAACGAGAAGAGTAATAGTAATAGCTTTAATAAGGAGTTTGAAGAGTATGGCAAATTATTTGGTAGAAGAAATTACTTAGATATTGTCCTATCTTGTTTTATATATTATTGCGGGTATCTAGCTTAATAGGGGCCTTTCTTTTACTTACTCCCCTAGCTAGCGCTATTAAAGTTAAGGTTATATCTCCAAAATTAGTTTTCTATTTTCTAATTTATAATTTTACAATTTATAAATCTAGATCCTATTTCCCAAATTATGGTTTTAGGATTCGCGAAACTAGAAAAGGGATTGGGAAAATAGTTTCTCTATTATATTTGCTAAAAGGCTACCTAACTTTTAAATTAATATAAGAGCCCTTTATGGGGTAGACTAGCTAGTGCGGAGATGCTAATATATAATAACGTCTCTATAGGGGAGGGGATGTTATTTGCACCTTATAAAGGCTAATTATAATCACAATTATAATTACACTATAGTTAAAATAAAACACATTATTGCAATAAGGTAGTTAGGTTGTCTACTTTCCCGGGTTTATTTAGCCTAGGTGACTTGCCCTACCCTGTTTTATATACGTTTTACTAAATATTGCTACTTATGCCTTAGCCGCTAGCTATAAGCCCCTGCCTAAATCTTAGCAAAACTTTACTTATATAGTGGAAGAGTATAAGATAATAAAATGTTATTTTATCTACTCTGCTAGTACCTTTGGATCCTTCTATGCTTGCTAAAGAATCTCTTTTATCTAGGAATAAAGCCCCCTATTTTCCTTTTCCTACCTCCTATCTATTAGGAAAACTACCTTTTATAGCTTATTAACCTATAGGACTAGTGGCTGGTAGTAAGGTGTAAATGCCTTAGCTATATAATTAAGAAAATGCCCTTCCCTATTTACTAGCCCTAATTTTAATTTAGCTAACTTAGTGGTATTCTTATAGTTCTAACGCTTAAACTTAATTGGACCGATATCTTTACCTAGCCTATTATAGTGTATATATATCTAAAAAAGCACCTAGAAAAACGACTCCAGATTATGCCTAAAGGAGTATTTCTCGCCTAGAAGCACTCCTATAGCTATAAATACTCTTATACCGGTCTTGCCCTGTGCTCCTAAAGGTCCTTCTCGCTTCTTTTTAATTATAAGATTAAAGTTAATTAAGAATGCCGGCTAAGAAGGATTATTATCTTCCTCGTTTATTATAAGGTTGCCTATTAAAATATTATATTAGATAATGCTAGCCTGCGTATATAAAGACTTGTATCCTTTAATACTACCCTTTAGTGTAGTAAGTATTACAGCCCAAGAGCTTGCCTTATAAAGAGGTTTCCTGTAGTTACTAGTAATAACGCGTTAATATACGCGATTCTGTATAATAGAGCGCTTAGTTAGAGAGGTTGAATATAAGCGCTTACTAGGCGGTAATAGGGCGCTGTAGCTAGAAGACCTTTTTCTGCTAGAACTTTGGCCTTTCCTTATACTAATTTACGCTACGGCTGATTTTAGAGGCATTATTAAGCCTTCTAGCTTATAGTTTGTCGCTTTTATAATATCTAGCCCCTTGCGGATATTAAAGATGTTATTATCTTATCCACCTATATAAATAGTCTTATGGTAATAGTACCTGGCCATATTAACTACTCCTTTCTCCGTTGCCTTAAGCAGCAGTTTACCCTCTTCTTCGCGCTTTGGGTACTACTACGAGTCTTTAATAATAAGGGGTATCTTAGGTGTCCCTTTACGGTATATTTTTTAGCAAGTAGTTGCTTAACTAGTAATACAGCGTGTACGCTTTATAAGTTTATTAAGGATAAGACGCTTGGTCTAACTGTTACGCATAACCTTAATATATTGTTTGCCGTCTAATGTTAGAATAGTAGGGTTAAACCTAAGCTGCTCCTTATTTATCCAGAGAAATCCTAATATTGCTAAGGTAAATTATAGTCCGTCTTTATTAATATTAAATAATAATAATGCGATGCCTTCTACCTGGTTATACTCCTATAACCGTATAATAGATCTATAAAGGGTAAAGCTTAGGACGAAGTAATAAGTGTCCTAAGTGGCGAAGACTTCTCTTATATATTTCCCTAAATTAAACTATGCCTATAAGGGTATATTAGTGTTTAGATTACTCTTTAGCTCTCCTAGTATAAGTATATATAACTAATAGCATTAAGAGCTTTCGCTAGCTATTAGATTATCTATAAAACTAATATCTAGCTTTTGCTTCGCCGTAGACCCTTATAAGTACTGCTTAGTGTATATAATAAGCTTTTGTTATATCTTTAGGGCGGACCCGTACTCCTTTATAAAGCCTAAAAATAATTTAATTAGGTTATTAAACCACTTTAGGACATTATCTTGCTCTGCGCTTTTAGGCTAGTTATACTAGCCGCCCTTAGCGTATAGCGGATTATCCCCTTCTTTATATTTCTTAAAAACGGCAGCGCTTACCGCCCTAAGGCCTTTTACTTCCCTAAAGAATACTTTATATAAGTTAGGAATCCTAACATAAAGAGGGCCTAGCTCCTCCTTTAGAACATCATCTACGTATTTCCTATATTTAGACGAGTTAGCGAAGCTGCTTATATTATATTAATATAGGGTTTAAATGTGGAATGGCAGCGGTTGGGGGGGAGGTGTAGACTCTATTGCGGTAGTGATAGTATTACTCTATACATCCTTATCTAATTTGCGATTAAGAACTGTTTTTAGGAAAGGAGTAAACCGTTTAATATTAAAGTCGTTAGAATTAACTAAGGAGCTAAGTTAGAGAAGGTTACTATAAAGAGTGCTATGGCTAGCGCTAGATAGTAGTAATTAAGTAGCGGGAAGGTTTTGTAATGCTAGAATAAGGTTAACTACGAAATTTTTAAGCCCTATATATGTTAGAAGGGACTTATTAGATAAATTAATAAATACCTTTATCGCCTATCTAATGTAACGAGTCTAGAGAGCTAGGGATGCCTAAATCCTAATAAGTTAAGTTAAATAAATCGCGGAAGTTATTTAGTCCTTCCCTAATAGGCTTTGTTTTAATTATCTCTAATTTAAAGAGATTTACTATTATAAGCGAACGCGCTAAGAGCTACATTAGGAGGGCCGTATAGTAGGTAGGTAGGCAGGTAAGAAGGGAAGATTAAAAAGGCTAGTATATAAGGACGGTATAATAGCAGATAAGTGTAGGGAGGCCAAAAATACGTTAAGCGCGTCTTATAATAAGGAAATGACTAGGGATAAAAGTGTGAGGAAGGAAGTAAGGTAGGAGCGAATATAGAAGATTAAAGATTAGGTATGGAAAAGTTAAGCTAACCTAATATGGCTTAGACTAAGGCTTTGTAGGGCTTAGTTAAATACTAAGCTATAATAACCGGTTTTAGTTTATTCCATAACACGTAAGGCTCTAATATAGTAGGGCTCCTAAGAGTGGGTTAACTGGGGTTAGTTATATAAGCGCCTACGTATAATTATATAGCTAGTTCTAAAATAAGCTAAACCTAATATGCTAGATAGTTAACCTCTTTTTATAGCGGTTAATTGACCTATTTTCTAAAATTAGGATCTAGTTTCTTAAAACTAGATCCAGTTTTTAGGATCGCGCCCTTTTTATAATAGTTAATTGGCTGTCTCCTAGGGCTAGGGTTAGGGCCTTAGCTTTAGGGTAGGGTTGCGATTTAAGCTAAGGTAAAAATAGCCCTATACTTACCCCTCCTAAGACTATTAAGCCGCTTAGCTTAACACTATCCCTTATACTATCGTTAGTTGTGTAGATATAGCCTATACGCGATTATAAGAACATTAAAACCTTAACTACTAAAGTGTTATGGTAGAATTACTAACCGCCTATAAATAAGTAGGTTTACCTTTTTGGCTATATTTAGTGTGTTTGGCTTAACAGGTATTCCTAATAGTTAATAGGCCTATTTCCCGAAAACAGAATTAGGATACGGTCTTTAGAATTAGAATATAGTCTTTAGAATTAGACCTAGTTCTTAGAATAAGATTTAGTTTTTAGAGTTATAACCTAGGCTAATATTAAGGGATATATCCTATATTTATTCTCAATATTCCCACCTTATTAATATAAAATTTAGAGTTAACCTACACCCTAGTTATTCTATAAAAACACTAAAGAGCTACAAAGCTATTAATTATTTATTATAGTTATGTGTCTAAAGTAAAGATCACTATTAAGGTTAAAGTAAGCTATAAATAAGAACTTTTAAAAGCAAAAGGGGACCTTCTTAGAAAAGGCCAATAGATTAAAGCGACACTTTAATATAGATTGCTATATCCTTATACGGCGTAATAGTCAATTTTATATTTATATATTTATAGATTAACTTTTATAGCCTCCAAACCTATAAGACCTAGTAGGCCCTCTTCTTTCTATTACTATATAGAATATACTAACTATTTTAAAGGAAAGGTTCTATCCTGTTCTAGTTAAGAAGACTTTAGCATATTTTAACTAGGGTAAAGAAAATAGGTTAATAAAGGTTAATTCTAAGATATCTGTAAAGCGATAACCTTAAGGACTAAGTAAGTTATAGGGTAGCTAACTTATTACTACTAAGTATATAAAGGTGGAGGACTTACTAAGCTTGCTTATTATAGTTAAGTAAGTCTCTAACTTTAATCTAATATGTAAGAACTTGTTTATTTACGTGCGGATAATAATAAGAGATTCTTAATATAGAAGCAACTATATAGAAATAAAATACTAAGCTAAGGAAATCCTAGTTAACGCCTTAATCCTTAATAAATACTAAAAGAGATAAACGTGATTGCGAAAATCTTTATAAGAAATTTCTTATTCCTTAAAGTATAATTAAGGTCGAAGTAAGCCATAAATAAGAATTTTTAAAAGTAAATAGTGACCTTAAATAAAGCCGATAGATTATAGCGGCATTACTGGCGTATATATATATTATAGCGTGGTGTAATAGTCGATGTTATCTAGTTATCTATATATCTATAGATTAGCCTTTATAGCCTCTAGACCTAGAAACCCTTATTTTCTTCTATTATTCTATAAACTAACTTCTATTTTAAGGACAAATTCTATCCTTTACTAGTAAAGAAGACGCTAGTAAAGAGTAACTAGACTTAAATACGTAATAGGGGAACGTGGTTTTGCTTACTTTAAACACTAAGCTTAGTTAGATCTACTAACTTATTACTAATTAAGTATTTAAATGCGGTAAATACTTGCCATAAAGGGCAGGGCTCTACGTATCCGATAAAAGCGGCGGATATTTGCTTATATACTAATACTAAGGTATATAACTAAAAAGGCTAGTTTAATATAGTTTATATAGATTTTTAATATAGAAATGGACTAAAAGACAATTTAGTATATATATAAATATTATTTAAAGCAATTGCATAATATATATAGAGTAAATAGGCAAATAACCTAATATTAGATAAATATAATGTTGGTATTAGTATATAAGCTAATATCCGCCGCTTTTATTAGATATATAAAGGTAGGGCTAGTTCTAGCTTAAATCTAACAAAATTTCTTTAATAAGCAAACGATATAAATAACTAAAGAGCGTACTATTTAAGCTAATAAATTTCCTCCTTAATTCTGTATATTTCTTTATCCTAAGGCTAAGCGTACCCTTTTCCTCTTTACCATAATCTTGTTTCCAGCCTTTATAACCTATTTATCTCTATAATCTAAAGTTTTATTACTACCTCTCTTAAGAGTATAGATTTCGTTTTAAAACCGCCTAATAGTACCTCTTATTTCTCTTTAGTTACTTCTTAGGCTATTAATCTGATTATTAGCCTTTCCTAAATAACTTATAATATAGCGGTTACTTTCTTTAAGGTTAAGGCTGCTAACTTTCCTGTTAATTTAGCTAAGCCTATAGCTAAGTTAATTAACTAAGCTACATAGTCTCTTTATTACCCCTAATAGAGTAAGCTAAGGGTCAATAAGCTTTATTAGAAAAAGTTACTAGGTGGACTATATTAAAACAACCTCTTTATTTTATTAGTATAGGGCGAGTATTTCCTTATAGTTCCTTCTGTATTAGCCTTATCGTTCTTTAAATCACTCTTACGTTCTAGTGCTAATTAGATATCCTACTTATATAAGCTAGCGAACGGACAAAACTACGGGGAAGTAACTATTGCATACCTACCTTACTGTATTAACGGCCTTATTAGAGCCCTTAGGATTAGAAGTAAGCGGTATATCCTAGCTCTATTAGCGGTATTCTATAAAGGATTTAATGTTTAGAGCGCACCTTAATTTAATATAATGTAGTATCCTCTATTATGGCTTTTAAGTTACTTATTATTAAAGAGATAAGGTAGCTAATAGTTTAAGTGTCTTTATAAGAAAGTAAGAAGGGATTTCCTTAAAGGATATTGTACTTAATATAGGTCTGGTTAAAGGATATAGAGGCCTTTTATATCCTACTCCTCTTTACCACTTAACTAATAGGAGAGCTAATAGTAGGCTCCGCTTTAACTGTGCCTTAAAAGTTAAGCCGATTTACTAACTTAGGGATACTAGCATAGTATTACGAATGCACTATAATATAGCTACAACAAGAGTATAATCCTTCCCCGTCTATACCCTACTTACTATACCTCTATAGGAGGGTTATATTAAATAATAAGGGCTAGTATTAACCCCTTTCTTCTAATTATTCTAAGACGGCGATATAGAGGCAGCTGGTTAAGCGTTACTTCGTATAGTAATGCCTATTTAGTTACGTGGCTTTACTTAAGCCCTATTACGCGCCTTAATATAACTTCCTATCGCCTTAATAAATTAATAGCTAATGAGCCTGGCCTAAGGTTAAGACAAGGTAAATAGGCAACTTAGCTTTTAGACAGCCCTAATAGTGTAGGGTTTAAAGGCGTTTGTATAAAGTTATAAACTAGAACTAGAAGCTAATAATAACCTTTTAATAATGCCTTACCTAGTAGGAGTAGTATTATATAGTCTACTCCTAATGTCTACCCTTTATAGAGCAGGATACTGCTTAAGCAGTAGACTTATCTTAGCCAGTTAATCTTATATATTTACTCCCAATCTATAGTAAAGGAGCTATTAGTGCGTTATAAGGTAGTTTAATTAATATTCTAGCTAAGCCCTTTATAAGCGCTCCGCCTTATACGGGCGGTATAATAACTCCTATTAATTTGCCTTATATTAAGGGAGGACTTATATTTAAGATAGTAGGTAGCTGGTACTTAGAGGCATATAGACTTATACTCTTATTTATACGTTCTACTGCGTCCTTATTTCTATAAGTAGTCGGTTTACTTTTTACTTATTATTTATCTATTAGAACACTCCATCTTCTCCTTTTTTTACTAGCCATTCTATCTAGTTATTAACGTTAATCCTCCTTTCCTCTATAATAACTATTCTGGAATTTGCTTTAGATCCTTACTTATAAAATTAACTAAAAAAAAAAAGCTAAATGTACTATTATAGATTTAAGGCGTTGGTATTGGCCTAAGTACCATTAGACTTCTTAGTCTTTGCTATATATAGGTACCCTCTAGACTATAAAATCGCTTTTCTCTATCCTACTCTTTCTAGGAATAATTAAAAGCCGTACTTATAATAGTATATTTAGATCTAGCAACACTCTTAAAAGCCTATTAAGTAGCCTAGATAGGATTTAATAATAAATAACCCGATAAAGAGGCCAGTATAGGCCTATAAAGATCCTTATATCCTAGGCTAATAACTAAGGAGGAAAGGCTAAAAGTAGCTTTAAAGCGTAAGATATCTACTAAGGATTAGGTTCGTGCCGTCTTATTTAGCTTATAAATAAATATACTTCTTCTTACTATTCCCGTTAGCTTTATAGTTAATTATCTTTACGCTAACAGTATTACTATATTTATTATTAACTTTATTACTATTATTCCGCTTGCTATAATACTTAGCTACGCTACTAAAGAGATTACGCTCCGCGCCAGTGATATATTAGGTGGTCTTTTAAACGTAACTTTTAGGTACATTTCTCCGCTTCTTATTTGTCCTAATATTATCTAACATTTAGCGCAGAAACGCTATTAAATTAATTATCTTTATCTTAGCCCTAACTAAAGGCCAGATTACTATTATTAAAACTTTCTTAATTAGCAGTATGCTTTTAAACTTACTCTTTATCCTTAGTATATACTTCTTCTTTAGAGGTATTAACCGGATAGAATAATATTTTAATATAATAGTAGCAGATACTACAGCCGGTCTTCTAGCTCTATATATTAGCGGTCTAATTATTTTAACCGTCTTCTACTCTACGCTATTAAGTAAGTTTAATAATAGCTTTAAACCTATAATAGATACTAACCTATGTAGCTATAAGCCCTAATAGCTTTATACTTAATTGGGAGCTTTCCCGCGGAACAGCTGTTATCCTCTTAATTATATATATTTGCTACCTTATATTTTAATTAAAGTTATATACCGAAATATGTAATACTTTAAGCTAAAGGGCTCCTAAGCGTAAATCCTCCTAAGTTAAGTAGGGTATATCTCTCTGTGGTATTGTATAGATTAGCGCTAGAGCGGCGGCTATATCTAGAGGCAGAGTAAACTAAGAATAGCTTATGCAGGATTTAAATATAAAAGAGGAAGATAACGAGATTAAGGAGCCCAAATTAACGATTTAGGGTGTAATTATAACCCTTAGATTCTCTACCGCGTTAGTCGCCTTCTGTTTTAAGTTTATAGTTAACAGCATTAGTAATGTTACGGCAAGCGGCACTATCTCTACTACTTTTGTTAGTCTTATCCTACTCCTAATTATTAGGAACGCTGCCAAGTATATAATAGCGGTTATAGTAGCTTATAAGGATGAGATAAGTCTAGCAATTAATATTGCTATTAGATCTAGTATACAAATCGCTCTTTTAGTTCTCCCCTTTATTATTATACTTAGTTAGATTATTAACTAGGATTATATAACGCTTTATTTCAATATCTTTCTAATTACTATTTTGTTTATTGCCGTACTCCTAGTAAACTATCTTATTTAAAATAGCAAATCTAGTAAGTTTTCCTTTCTATATAGGTAATCTACTCTAACTAATACTAAAATAGACTGGCTTAAAGGCGTTCTTATTATAGCAATCTATACTATTATTACAGTTACTAGCTGGTTTTATCTAAAACAAGTTTTAGATCCTCTCTGTTTTGCTTAGTTTAAGCCTCTAATTACTATCTTACTCCTCTATTAGTGTTAACTAGTTTTTATTACCTGGAGTTAAATAGGATTTTTATAAATTATATGTATAGCTTTTTAGTAAACCCTAGGCTGATCTTCTTATATCTATTAAGCCGTCCAGGTTGCCTAGAATATTACTCTCCTTTGTTTTCTCTTTAAAAAAAACCCTTTTATATTTATGTATATATACAAATTATGTCTTATTATACTGTTCTTAACTACTTAAATCCTCTTATATACTTATTATACC
Source organism: Cenococcum geophilum 1.58 (assembly GCF_001692895.1). Taxonomy (NCBI): domain Eukaryota; kingdom Fungi; phylum Ascomycota; class Dothideomycetes; order Gloniales; family Gloniaceae; genus Cenococcum; species Cenococcum geophilum. The sequence continues at coordinate 175,858 of NW_027137568.1, forward strand.
TATAATAGTGCGAGAATGATTGCTACTATTAATGAATTAATACGTCTAATATATCTCTAGTATAATAGATATGCAGGACAGGTAACTATATATAGTTATAATAGCGCTAATACTAGCGAACTAAATATATCTTAGTATATAGATATTTGCTATATAAGCGCACGGTGTTTAAGCTATAATGCGATATTATTATCTCTTTAGCTACTTCCGTTAAAGTCTTATATAATAGCTCTTTTACTACTATAGTGCCTATTGCTTTTCTTGGAGACAGCATCTAAAAATCCCCTAAATGCCCTTATTCCATATGCTGCTGGTTAAGGACCTATAGGTTATATTAGCAACGTATCTAAGCTTAGTTAAGGTAACATATATAATATCTAGTATTCCTATAAAAATCGTAAAGGGTGTATAATTAAGAGGTTAGGTTTAGAGGTAAGTCAATTTAATAGCATATAAGAACTAGGAGTATAACGTTTATATTCTATTTCTCTCCTGGGGCGGAGTTAGGATAGAAGGTAGAAGGGAAAGGCTAAGCATACTAGCCGCCCTTTTCCACCCTATATAGTGTCTATAGTACAATATTTAGTAGCTATAATTACTTTCAGCTTATGTATTATCTGCGCCTAAGACTATAGGCGCCTAGAGCGATCTATAAGTGAGGCATTATTAGGAGTAGCTATTAGCTAAGCTATTACTAAATTTAAATGGCTGACGATTCCTAACGGACGCCGTATACCTTAGTAGGGTTTAGAAGCGTTTGTATAAAGTTATAAACTAGAACTAAAAGTTAATAATAATCCCTAATAACGCCTCTCTTAGCAGGAATAGCATTATATAATCTACTTCCAACGCCTATTCTTCCTAAGATAAGATACTACCTAAGTAGTAGACTTATCCTAGCCAGTTAATCTTATATATTAACCCCCTATCTATAGCAAAGGAGCTATTAGTGCTTATGGGGTAGTTTAATTAGCATTCTGGCTAAGCCCTTTACAAGCGCTCTGCCCTATATAGGTGGTAATTAACTCCTATTAATCTGCCTTGCGTTAGGGGAGATCTTTTACTTAAGGCGCTAAGTAGCCGGTACTTAAAGGTCTATAGATATATTTTATATTCTAATAGTATTAACCATAACTCCTTAAGTAGTATCCTATAACCCTTAAGTACCTATAAGTGCACTGTCCCTAAATTACTAGCTACTAAGTAGGCATTTATAGATAGAGAAACTAACTTTAGAGATAACAACAGCAACGTAGAGGCGTGGACTAGTTGCGAAAGTAACTTTAGTAATAAGGATTAAGAATAGGACACAGAGATATTATATAGCGGAGAAAATAGTTTTAGCACTAAAGATTAAGAAATAGGGGTAGATGGTAATAAAGAGATATTAAGCGACAAGGCTATATAGGCGACGATTAAATATAGTGGCCTTGACTTTATAGTCTTAAATCTATAAGTATAGGATATAAATATAAAGAAGAGTTCTAATAAAGACTAGTAAAAGGGTTAAAATTTTAGCCTCTTTTTATTTAGCCTATCGCGAAACGAAATAATATTTTACTATTCCTACTAGAGTCTCTACCCGCTTAACTTATAGCGAGCTATAAAGTATTTATAACGATTTAGGCCTTTCCTTAGATAAATTTATTTACTACCTTAAAAGTAATAATAGAAGGCAAATCTATGCTAACAACTTAGGATTTTTTAAATTTCTTACGGACCTAGAATCTATGCTATCTTAACAACTATTAGTCGTGTTTAAGACTACAGAACTTATGGATTTATATCTTAAGAATATAAATATGTTATTTTATAGCGTTTTCTCTTTATTTAAATCATTTCTCTATTTATTATACATAGCGGTTATTTATCTATTCTAGTATAGTAGGGAGGGGTAGTTAGGTTACGCGAGGGGGCTTAAACTTATAGCTACGCTTATAGGGCTGTTTATATAGGAACTTCTCTAAGTATATAAAAGGGGGCTTTAAGTCGTTATAAAGTTTATAGGAGTTTTTATATAGGAACTTCTTTAATGTTTTTAAATCTGGGACTTATATATATATATTTTTTTCTAGTTCTAGTATTTTCCTAATATTTACTTCTTACTAATTGCGTACTAGGCGTAAATAGATACTAGGCTAAACTATATAGCCTCTAACTAATTACCTAGCTTACACGGCTAGGGCTATAATGTTAATTGCGCACTAGTATAAATAAGCATTTTCCGCTCTAGTTTAAGCCGGGAGGGTTATATAAACTAGGCAATTATATAAGTTTAGGGGTTATATAAGCTCTAGGATCTTATAAGCTAAAGGTTACTTTAAGCTTTAGCGCTAATTAGTATAGGTCGCGAATAGGGCGGATTTAAAGAGGCTCTATAAGGTTTTAAAATATCTCTATTAAGTTTTACTACCGCTCTTATACCTAAATATAGCCGCTATATATTACGGGTTTAACCGCTTACTATAATTTAAGGTAAGTTTATTCTCCTTAAATCTTACTTAAATAGGTTACTTATTATACGAACTCCGATTAATATAATAACTAATATCTAGTTAAAGGAAAAGCCCTTTGCTAGCCTTAATAGCTTACTAGTAAGCTTTTAAAGGATAGATTAGGAAATAGTCCTATATATACTAAGAGTATAATTTTTATAGACTTTATATTTAATCCGTTTACCCTACTTAATATTAGAGAAATACTTTCGCCGGAAGTATTTTATAGTGTTAGTTTAGATTAATTTTAGTACTATATAATATATTAACTGCCTAGTATTTTAGGGCTAAACCATTTTAACTAAGCTTAGTCTCTACGCTAAAGGACTTATATAGTAGGACTATCTTAATATAGACGGTAAGGTAGGCGCCGGTACGTACCTCTTTATTTTTCTCTTTTATTCCTTTACCTCTACCTTACCTGTTAGTAGGCGAGGATTAATTCTTAGAAGAATATTAAAGTCCGTGGAAGACGCTAGAGTTTAGGTACTAGATATTATTATATCTATTATTACTTCCGCTAAGCTATCGCCGGCACTGGCGCCGGCGTTGCCCTTATCCCTCTTTTACTTCTTCCCGCTGAATATTTTTTGAGTTCTATTATCTAAGGGTAAGCTAGGTAAATGGCACGGACTAAATAAAAAATTAGGCGCGTGGACCTTACTATATACTAATGTTATATAACTAGGCTATATAAAGAGTCCGTTAATCTAAGTGTCCTCCTTTTTCTGGTGGCGGTATTTGGGATATAGGAAGGGCTGCTTAAATATACCTTCTTTCTAGATATAGATTAGTCTAAAATACCTTATAAGACCTCGCCTAAGAAAAAAGGAGCTAGAATAGATAAGATACTTAAATAGGTCCTTAGCTAGGGTTAAATAGGAGGGGAAATAAGGCGCGTAAATCTTGTTATAAACCGTTTTAATGTAGTTGCTCTATATAGACTCGCCCCCGCTAATTTAAGAATCCTCTATTTCTAAGCGGCGGTATTTAGGGCACTAGAAGGGCTGCTTAAATGTCCTGTTCTTAATATAAATCTTTTTATAGTATTTTATAAGTTCGCTATAGTGGTAATAGACGCTATAGCTAAGAAGGCACCTAGGCTGTTTTTTATAACCCCTTGTTCCCTTTATTCTAGTTAAGGATAGAAGTATACCCTACTTACCCTCTACGTTACCTACTTTATCCTTTTTATCCTTTTTGTCCTCTTTATCCTCTTTATATATTGCCCGACCTATATTATCTACTTTATACTTTAAAGTTTCTATATCTAAAGACGGGTCCGCTTTTAGCCAGTAAGTTAAGTATCTAATAAGTAGGTTTATAAACCGTTCCGAATACTGTTTAAAGGGCTAGTATTTATTAACGTCCTAGGTATAACTCTATAGAAATTAAGCAACCGCAGCCGCCGTATTATGAGAGCGCTTCTTTAGAGCGCCTTTGCTTAGAGCGCCTTCGCTAGAAGTAGATCTAGCGGTTTATACGGCAGGTATACCTATAGTTAGTAAACCTAGGGCTCTTAATCTATTAACATAACTAAAGTATTCCGCCCTCTTCTCCTATACCTTTAGAGATAATAAAATCTTAATAATATAGCGGAGCTGCCTGTTAAGCGCCGTCGCTGCCTTATAATCTCCCGCTTGCTTTACCACTTCTAGGCTTCTATAGAAATTGTATATATCCTTACGCTATTTAAACTCCCGTAAATCCTCCTTACTTAGGCTAATAGGAGTATTTATATCCCTCTATAGGGATATATTGCAGAAGCGCTAAAAGAGGGTATTATTCCGTCTGGCTATAGATCTAAAGGCTAACCCTATAAGATCTTCGCGGACGTATTTAGTCTAATAGCTGCCTTAGAATACTTGGGTTATATTAAATAAAATATAGTTATATAGCACATTAGAAAGAACGCCTGGCAGTTTAAAGAAGTTAGTAGTTATCCCTACTATCTATAGAGTTAAGAAGGAAAGTAGTGGGGAAACGCGCTGCTTAATATATGCATATGTATATACATATATTTGCCTTAGATTTTCTTACTATTAAGTCTAGCTCCTATACTAACCCGTAGCGTATAAATACGTAAGTCCTTTTAGAAACCGGCTATAAGATATATTTAGTGCTATAGATAGTTAAAACTTAAGTAAGCGAGTGGAAAAATAGGCTGGTCTAATATCTCTTTCTTTTATTTTAGCGGGAGGAAGTCTACTCCTTTAAGGGCGGATTAACGGAGTAGCGTGTTAATAGACTTAAAGCTAGGCTTAAAGGCGTTATTTATAATTGCGCGCGTAGTAATAAGGCTGGCGAGGTATATATTTAGATATAGGACGAGGGTAATAAAAAAGGATATTCTATTAGAACAGAGGAGGTAAGTAAAGGAAAGTAACTAGGGTAAAATAAGGAATTCCTAAAGATATAAAGAAAGGATAGGGTTAGGCTTATATATTAGCTCTAGAGCTATAGCTAGCCCGCTTTTTCTTATTCTTTTTAACTATAATTATAGCGATAAGCCTTATCCTTATTTAGTCGTTTAAGTCCCGTATAACTACTAGACTAACTTACTGGTATAAGAGGTGCATTATAAAGGCTAGCCTAAAGCCGCTAATGCCTACTATTAGGAGGATGGCGTAAAACGCGAGCTGGGTATTAGGCTTGTAATTAATATTCCTAGTACACTCCTATAGCGTATTAAGGACGATAATAATATCTTTAGCTATTGCCTTAACCTTTTTAAAGGTCTAATTAACTATAAGACTAAGCTTATTTACGAGGCCATTGTAGATCTACTAAGAGGGGGGGGTTAGAATGGATATTTTAACCTTTTTACGCACTTATATAGAGGATCCGTAGAGGGGAATAAGAGGAAAGGGAAGGGGAAGGGGGATAGGGAGGAGGGGTATAGGGTTTATCGGTATAACCGACCTTAAATATCTTAAAGATCGGCCCTTATATATACTGCTTAGTATAGTTAATAAACTTTAGTCTTTAGAGAGCCTTATTCTTAGGATCTTGCCGCCTTTTCTCTAGTAGGACTATAGAGTTGGCTTAAGTAATAATCCCCCTCTAGAACTGCGTAACAGAAGAAGCTATATTTACCATCCGCCTATATTTATACTCTTATAGTCTAAGGACTAGATATCTTTACTTTAAGTTTTTAATATACGCTTAGAGGAATACTCGGTAATAATTCTTGGCCGTTTTAGACGCGAGGTATAGGTTAAGCTAGATACTATCTAGGTCTACTTATAGAATATCCCTAATAAATCTGTATAGGGGGCGCGTGGGTTAGTAAGGAGAAGGCAGCTAGAAACGAAAGGAGAGGCGGAGAAGGGAAGGGTAGTGAGAGACGTTAGACGGATAGGTAAGGGTATGCTTACTTACGATCTCTAAACTACTATAGTATAATCGCAACGGTAGCCTATTACGTCTATAATTACTAGGCGGTTATCTAGCGGCTAGGAGGCGTATAATTTTAAGGCTAATAAGGCCCTCTGCCTCCGCGACTTTAGGTTATTAGGAAAGTAGCGCTTAGCTTTAAAGGGCCCTGTATCTACCTTCTCTAGTAAAGGCGGATTAATAAGGGATATAGGGATAAATATAGAGATTGTTATAAAACGGCCGTTACTATATTATGCGGTGCCCATTATTGCTAGAGGGAAGCTGTCTTTAGGGTATAGAAGAATAAAAGCGGTAAGGGATAGACGCGGACGGAGGGATTAGAAGGATAGTGGGTGGGCTAACTAGTTTAAAATCGCGATAGCGAATAAGCGAAAGGAGCGGTTAGAATTTAAGGTTATGGATAGAGAAGGAGATAAGACTGCTAGAGACTATGGGTGGAATAGTGGGTAAAGGATATATATATCTCTCTTTATCTTAGGGGGGGCCTAAAATAGGACCCCTAGCGGTTAAACTAGGCGTTAAGGGTAGTATAGTGCGGGAAAGATAGGCCTGTATTTTTATAGTAGGCTAAGAATATAGAGGAGGCAGAAGGAAAAAGGCGGCACGGTATAGGCGTATAATTAGGAGCGCTTGCGCGGAGGTTAAGAGGGGAAGAAGGAAAGGGAGGGAGGAGCGAGCAAGAGAGAGAGAGGCGGCGAGGTTAAAAACTTAATGGCGTTTTTAATAGAGGTGTAGAACTTTAAAAAGAATAAGAGGTAAAGTTAGGAAAAGAAAAGAAATTACTAAATAAAACAGTTAGTTTTCCGTAAGGGCTATAAAAAAACGTGGATTCTGAGGGGTAGCTTAGTAGAATGTTTACGGCTCTATAGATGGATTTGCTTAAAGCCCTATACGGAGCTCTAAAGCTCTACTAATACGCTGTACTAATATACTAGAAAGTCTTATAATTGTTTCTATAAATGTCTCTATAAATACCTCTATAACGGCTCTATAATTGCTTATATAATTGTCTGTATAAATGGCTCTATAAATGTCTATATAATTGCCCATACAAACGCCTATATAAATGATTAATTAAACGTCCATATAATTAATTAATTAAACGCCTATATAATTATTTAGACGCCCGTATAAATATCTCTATAAATATCTCTATAAACGTCTCTACGAACGTCTATAATCGCCTATATAATCGTTTGCATAATTGTCTCTATAAATATCTATATAAATATATATACGAACGCCTATATAAACGCCTACATAAACGCCTATATAAACGCCTATATAAACGCCTGCACGAACGCCTATATAAACGCTTGTATAAATGCCTATATAAACGCCTATATAAAGCTCTGCTTAAGGCTCTATATAAAGTCGTTTATAAGGCCTTTAAAAACAAGCCTAAATATAAGCTCTATATAGAGAAGCTCTATTAAAGCTCTACTTAAAGCTCTATATAGAGCTCTACTAAAGCTCTATAAAAGCTCTACACGAACCTCTATATAAAGCTCTATAAAAGCTCTACTAAAAGCTCTGCTAAAGCCTCTACTAAAGCCTCTGTAAAAGCTCTGCCTATGTAGTAATATAAAGTACGCAGTGCGTAAGGGAGGGGTCTAAAGGGGTCTCCCTCTTAAGCTTAAAGTTCTACTTGGAGTTTTACTTAAAGCTTAATATGGAGCTCTAAAGCTCTACTAATACGCAGTATTAATATACTAGAAAGGTTCTATAATTAGCTGCATAAACGCCTATATAATTAGTCGCCTATAATCGTCTTTATAAACGGCTCTACAAACGGCTCTATAAACGTCTGTACGATCGCTTATATAAACGCCTATACAATCGTCTCTATAAACGTCTCTATAATTGATCGCCTATATAAACGTCTATACGCCTATATATGGCTCTATAAAAGCTTTATATAAAGCTCTATATAAAGCTCTGTAAAAGCTCTACTAAATGCTTTACTAAATGCTCTACTAAAGCCTCTATAAGAGCTTTGCCCGCGCAGTAAATAGAGTATATAGCGCGTAGGGGGGGGGTCTAAGGGGGTCTCCCCCTTGAACTTAAAGCTCTACTTAAAGCTTAATACGGAGCTCTAAAGCTCTATAATTGTCTATATAAATAGCTCTATAAACAGCTCTATAAACGTCTATACGTTTACACGTCTATACGCCTATACGCCTATATATAGCTCTGCACGAAACTCTATATAAGGCTCTACTAAAGCTCTGTATAAGGCTCTACTAAAGCTCTATATAAGGCTCTATTAAAGCTCTATATAAGCCTTTACCTAAAGCTTACCCCCTACTACGAAGCAGCCCCTATAGCGTAGCACGATAAAGGTATATATATTACTTCTAAATTAAACCTAACTTAAGTAGGGCGCCTTAGTTACTATAGTAGATCCTTTTAATAAGATAATACTACCTAGTAGTAACTAAGGCGCTTTAGCTTTACTATTACTTCTAAAGGCTCTATAAGGGTATTTAGGGGGTCTCCTTTTTAAAAGCCTTTTATATATATATAGATATTAATTAAACTCTATATTACTTCTAAATTAAGCCTAACTTAAGTAGGGCGTCTTAGTCACTGTAATAGATCCTCTTAGTAAGATAATATTACTTAGTAGTAACTAAGGCGTATTAGCCTTATTATTACTTTTAAATTAAGTAAAAGCTCTATAGAGGGGGGGGCCTAAAGGGTCTCCCCCTGGAAAACCTTATATCTATATCTATATTAATATATTAATTAAACTCTATATATAAGGCTCTAAGTTAAAGCTTTTAAACTTGGGTTAAAGTTTATGTAGGGTACCTAACGTTCCGCATGTTACTAAAGGAAGCTGTTTTTTAAGGTTAGAACTGGTCCTAAACCTTAAATAGAATTCTTCTACAAATCTAAGAATCTAAAAGGCTAGAATTAGTCCTAAGCCTTTCCCAGATTATAGATTCTTACGTTTATTATGTAGAATAATACGCTTTATAAATCCTTATAATTTAAGGCTAAAACTAGTCCTAAGCCCTATAATTACAGATTCTTATTATAAACGCGTACTAAATAACAATCCCTATATTAATAATACTTCCCTTTCTCTAAAAGTATAGCTACTCTAAATAACTAAAAAGACTCCTTATTACTAGGGGTAGCTAAGCACGCGAAACTTATTAATAAAGATTAGGACGAATTCGCCTTTAATATAATAACTTATACCATAAAATAGGTTAACGGCTTTCTCCTATACTATATTATATTCTACTAAAATAGATATTATATTACGGACGCTTTAAGTACAATATTACGACTACTTAGAGAAAAGTCGAAAGAAGCTAGTTGGTTAATTTAGGTACGGTTTAGGATAGAGCCAATAGAACTATATGACGAGGAATAGTAATTAAGGTTACGTGACGTAATCTGTATAATCTGTAGGATTTATATAATCTGCGATAAAGTAGATAGAGTATACGTATATTATATATAAGAAGGATTTTATAGGAGTATAGTTGTGTATTTAAGGACCTTTAATCCCTACCTAGATAGTTCCTTCCTTATAGTAATTCTTAAAATATAATTAAAGTTAATCTATTAGGCAACCACTCTACTAGTTATTATTATGTTATTAACTTTAATTTATATTACCTATACACCTAGCCTATTAATAAGCCTATTATAGTTCCTACTATAAGGTTCTATTATATAATTACTACCTAGTTATAGTATTAAATACAGAAAGTTAAATAATATGCTACTAAAAGCATTAGCTATAACGCCATTAACGGCGGCAACTACTTTAAGGTTAGGTAATAACACTAGTATAACAGACACTAACTTATAGTAACCTATAACGGTCGGACAGCTATAAGAGATAGTTAACTAGCTAATAGAAAATAATGCGACGTTAAAAAATAGGATTAATAGGATAGGGGCAGTAAAGATTAAGTTACTATTAATTAAGAGGTATTTAGGAGAAAGATTAAAGCTTAAGGGGTTTCTTATATAAATGCACTTTAAAGTTATATAAGAAGAAGCGAAATTACTAATATTTATAGATCGAATAGTATATACGGGACTATTCCTATTAGGAAGGGCATTTAAGTAGTTTAAGCCTTACTTTACGAAGATATAGGTAAACGGTATAATAACTACTAATTAAGAAGTACGGTTTATATTTATAAGCTAGAAAGGGTTTATAGAACAACTTATATAGATATTTAGAGACCTAGAGGCGGTAACTATAGCGAAAAGAAAACTTTAAGACATTACGCAATAAACCTTAGTAATTAAGTACATAATATAGTTCTAAACATTAGCAATATAAGTAGAGTAGAATAATAAGGCGCTTATAGCACAGTATAAGTAAGGACTTAAGGCTAAAGTCTAGGACGTAATTATTCTAATAAAAGATATGGATACCCTATAGGAACTAATAGATTAAGCAATTAAGATTAATAATTAAATCTACTAAAGGGAATAGGCTAAAAGAGGTTAGGATAAAGTTCTATAGTCATATAAGACGTAGAGCACGTAATAACTAAAGCTAAGTTAAAAACTATGGTATGGCGTAGAGCTAATAGACCTAAGTAATACTAAAGAAGCCTATAAGAGATGGAGTAAGAAACCGTAGAAACCTAAAGGATAAGGATTAACTAATTAAAGGTCTAAGGAGTAAAGGCTAAATTAGGGATCTTAGTAGCAGAAGACGTTTAGGCGGACTTTATAATAAGAAAAATGGGTTAAAAAAGAAGCTTATATAAATTGCGGAAAATAAAGTTATTATATTAGAGATTATAAAAGTAGTTAGANTTATTATATAGTAAAGGGAATAAGACTAGTAGACAATATATATGTATAGAGGGATAATAATATACTATAAGGAACAAAAGAATGTTTAATTAAAAGTTTTGCGTTTTATTATAATAATGTATACTAAATTTATAAGGACGTTAAGTATAGTGCAAGCTATTAGCTATAAGAGCTATATTTAGCGGAATATAAAGGAACTAATAAACTAGTTCGCAGATCGGATATTAAGGACGATGACTTTAATATAGGTGAAATATTTTATAATAATAAGGCAACGGAAGCGGCTTACTAGGAGTATACGGACCTTAGAGATGTTATATAAAAGGTAAAGGATAATTTTACTACAGAATAGGGAATATTAGTAGGGATTAAGACCCTATTAGATACGATGTCTATTGCTTTATAAAATGTAAGAAAAGTAGGATAGAAAGCTACTTTAGCACTTAATAAAGGTAAAAGGCTAAAAGCTTAAGATTCTTAAGATAAGATATAAGATAACTAAGATTCTTAAAATGAGATAAGGCAAGCTTAAGGACCTATAACGGATAATAACTAATAGAGTAGAGTAATAGCTTAGTTTAAAGATATATAAATAAGCTTAGGATAGAGTTTCCTATAGGTATAAGATTCTTAAGACGAAATAAGTAAGATTTAAGACTTTTAAGATAAGATAAGAATACCTAAGCCTAGTTAGACTAAGGCTAGAGTAAAGCTTAAGATAGGAGTAAGCTTAGGATTAAGAATCTAAAGAAGTTAAGAATTTGGAGTATAAATAAGGACACCTATAAATAAGAGGTAAGAGGCTTCTTTATAGATTAGAGAATCTATAGTATAGATAGTAACTAGACTAGGAGATAGATATATAGACCTAAAAGACTTATTGGGAAAATATAGTGTTCGGCCTAAAAATTAAAGAGTTAATACCAAGATTAAGAAGTAAGAAGACTTTAAGAATTTATCTATAAGACGTAAACCAAAAGAAACTATAGAGGAATTTAGATAAAAAATTATCGTATAGTAAGAATAGAAACTAAATAAAAGATTTAGTATATTAGGACGTATAAGGGATAGAGTACTAGTATAAAGAATTACTAATAGGCTTAAGACAGGCATACTAAGAGCTAAGTAGCTTATTAAACTAAAAAATGAAGAGGATTTAGGGATTTTAATTAGGTTTAAGGAATAACACATTAAAGGCTATTACAATGTAGTAATAAGAAGATACTTCCTTATAGATAAACTATATATACTTAAAGGGCTATACTAAAAGTAGTATAGGCAACGATATAATGACAAGTAGAAAGATTTCTATATATAGTTGGATGAAAAAGTTATTTAAGACTACCTGATTACGGAAAAGGCTATAAGTTATATTAAAGGAGCCTTAATTATAATATTAAAGGATTTAAAGGAGTAATTAGAGGGCTAGAGAAGTAAGAGGTAAATTATAGTACCTATAAACGAAGTCGTAACGCTTAAATTAATATAAAAAATATTTAAACTTAGGGATAAAGACGAGTTAAGAGTTGACCTAAAATACCTAGTATATTATACGCTAGCATAGATTGTATATATAGATAATGCGTATAATATATATAGAGTACTAAAAGATAAGAACTAGAAGTACCTAGTAAGGATATATTAGTTATTAGATAAGGCAAAATATAAAAACGCTAAGTATATACATAGTTAGTGTTATAGACGCTTTAAGTACAATATTACAACTACTTAGAGAAGAGTTAAAAGAAGCTAGTTAGTTAATTTAAGTACGGTTTAGAAGAGAGCCGGTAGAGCTATATAACGAGGAATAGTAACTAAGGTCACGTAACGTAATTTATATAATCTATATAATCTATAGGATTTATAACAGAGTAAATAGAGTATATATACATTATATATAAGAAGGATTTTATAGGAGTATAGTTATATATTTAAGAACCCTTAGTTCTTACCTAAATAGTTCCTTCCTTATAGTAATTCTTAGAATATAATTAGAGTTAATCTGTTAGGTAACTACTCTACTAGTTATTATTACGTTATTAACTTTAATTTGTATTACCTATATACCTAGCCTAATAATAAGCCTATTGTAGTTTCTACTATAAGGTTCCGTTACACAATTACTACCTAGTTATAGTATTAAATATAGAAAGTTGAATAATATACCACTAAAAGCACTAGCTATAACGCCATTAACGGCGGCAACTACTTTAAGGTTAAGTAACGATACTAGTATAGCAGACACTAACTTATAGTAACCTATAATAGTTAAACAGCTATAAGAGATAGTTAACTAGCTAATAGAAAATAATATAATATTAGAAAATAGGATTAACGGGATAGAAGCAGTGAAGATTAAGTTATTATCCATTAAGAGATTCTTAAGAGAAAGATTAAAACTTAAAGGATTCCTTACGTAAAAAGGAGCTAAGCTACTAATACCTATAGATCAAATAGCTTATACGGGACTATTCTTATTAGAAAGAGCACTTAAGTAATTTAAATCTTACCTTACGGAAATACAGGCAAATGGAATGACGACCACTAACTAAGATATACAATTTATATTCTTAAATTAGAAAGAATTCGCGGAATAACTTACGCAAATATTTAGAAACCTAGAATTAATAACTATAGCGGAAAGGAAACTCTAAGACATTACGCAATAAACCTTAGTAATTAAGGATATAACGTAGTTCTAAACGTTAATAATATAAGTAGAGTGGAATAATAGGGCGCTTATAGCATAGTATAAGTAGGGACTTAAGGCTAAAGTCTAAGACGTAATTATCCTAATAAAAGATGCGGACACCCTATAGGAACTAATAGATTAAGCGATTAAGATTAATAATTAGATTTACTAAAGGGAATAGGCTAAGAGAGGCTAAGATAGAGTTCTATAGTTATATAAGGCGCAAAGTACGTAATAACTAAAGCTAAGTTAAAAACCATAGTATAGCGCAAAGCTAATAGACCTAAGTAATACTAAAGAAGCCTATAAAAGATAAAGTAAGAAACTATAAAAACCTAGAGGACAAGGATTAAGTAATTAAAGGTCTAAAAAGCAAAGGCTAAATTAGGGATCTTAGCAGCAAAAGATATTTAGGCGGACTTTATAGTAAGAAAAATAGTTTAAAAAAGGAGCTTATATAAATTACGGAAAATAAGGTTATTATATTAGAGACTATAAAAGTAGTTAAAGTTACTATATAGTAAAAGGAATAAGACTAGTAGACGATATATATATATAGAGGGACGATAATATACTATAAGGAACAAAAGAATGTTTAATTAAAAGTTTCGCGTTTTATTATAATAATATATACTAAATTTATAAGGACGCTAAGTACGGCGTAAGCTATTGGCTATAAGAGCTATATTTAGCGGAATATAAAGGAACTAATAAACTAGTTTATAGATCGGATATTAAGGACGATAACTTTAACATAGGCGAAATATTTTATAATAATAAGATAACGGAAGCGGCTTACTAAAAGTATATAGACCTTAGAGATGTTATATAAAAGGTAGAGGATAATTCTACTATAGAATAGGGAATATTAGTAGGGATTAAGACCCTACTAGATATAATGTCTATTACTTCGCAAGACGTAAGAGAAGTAGGGTAGTAAACTACTTTGGCACTTAATAAAGGCAAAAGGCCAAAGGCTTAAGATTTTTAAGATAAGATAAAAGATAACTAAAATTCTTAAAATAAGATAAGGTAAGCTTAAGGACCTATAACAGACAGAAACCGATAGAGTAGAGTAGTAGCTTAGTTTAAAGATATATGAATAAGCTTGGGATAGAGTTTCCTATAGGTATAAGACTCTCAAGACAAAATAAGTAAGATTTAAAACTCTTAAGATAAGATAAAAACATTAAGTAAGCCTAGTTAAACTAAGGCTAGAGTAAAGCTTAAGTTAGAAGTAAGCTTAAGATTAAAAATCTAAAAGGGTTAAGCATTCGGAGTATAATAAGGACACCTATAAATAAGAGGCAAGAGGCTTCTTTATAAATTAGAGAATCTATAGTATAAACAGCAGTTAGATTAAAAGATAGATATATAGACTTAAAGGACTTACTAAGAGAACACAGTATTCGGCCTAAAGATTAAAGAGTTAATATTAAGATTAAGAAGTAAGAAGACTTTAAGGATCTATCTATAAAACGTAAACCAAAAAAAACTATAGAAGAGGTTAGGTAAAGAATTATCGCATAGTAAGAACAAAAACTAGATAAGGGATTTAGTATATTAGGACATATAAAGGATAGAGCACTAGTATAAAAAATCACTAATAGGCCTAGGGTAGGCATACTAAGAGCTAAGTAGCTTATTAAACTAGAGAAAGAAGAGGATCTAGGAATTCCTACTAGGTTTAAAAAACGACACACTAAAGGCTATTATAATATAGTAATAAAAAGATACTTCCTTACGGACGAGCCGTATATACTTAAAGGGCTGTACTAAAAGTAGTATAGGCAACAACATAATGATAAGTAGGAAGATTTCTATATATAGTTAGATAAAAAAGTTATCTAAGACTACCTAATTACAGAAAAGGCTATAAGTCACATTAAAGGAGCCTTAATTATAATATTAAAAGATTTAAAGAAGTAATTAGAGGACTAGAGAAGTAAGAGGTAAATTATAGTACCTATAAATAAAGTTATAACGCTTAGATTAATATAAGAAAGGTTTAAACTTAAGGATAAAAACAAACTAAGAGTTAACCTAAAACACCTAGCATATTATACGTTAGTATAGATCGTATATATAGATAATATATATAATATATATAGAGCACTAAAGGATAAGAACTAAAAGTACCTAGTAAGGATATATTAGTTATTAAACGAGGTAAAGTATAGAAATGCTAAGTATATATATAGTTAGCACCTAGTAGAAGTTTAGAAGTTAGGAGACTTAATACTTTAACTAAAAAGATTCCTTACGGAAAAATACTTAGATAGATAATAGTAGTGGAAATGCCTAGAGAATACGTATTTATAGTATATAGAAGATAAAAAGCGAACAAGTTATTAGCTAAAGAGTAAGCTAAGTATAATAGAATTAAGTAGCTAATAGTTAGGAAAAGTAAAGGCCTATAGGACTAAAGGGAGCCAGTAGTAGAGCCTTAGACCCTTAAAGGAATTTAAGGACAATACCTAAATTTATAAGTTAAATAGTAAGATTAGCAGTTTAAAGCGCTAATAAATAGTGGAGTAATGCGAAACTATATCTTACTAGTAGTAGTTAAGAGAATAGGACTACCTTATAGATAGAAGGAATAACCTTACCTGTTAGTAACAATTTTAGGAGATCCAATAGCCTACGGAGGAGGGATTATTAACCTTAAAATAGGACCTATTTAAATAGCCATTAAAGGAAGACGAATTAAGATGTTTTTTAATATCCTACTATTAGGACAGAATAAGGCAGTATTAAGAATGCCTTAGTTATAGGAATATAATCTAAAGATTAATTAGATTACAGGCTAGGTTAATATTAGAGATACTTAACGCCGCAAAATGCAATAATAAGCTAAGTTAGTATAGTACTAAGTAGGAGCAACCTATAAAGAAATAGAAAAAGGACTAAGTTATATACTAAAGAGATACTATAAGTATAGCAAGAAACTATAGTCATTAAAAAGTAAAAAGTTATTAGAGTATATAGTATAGGACTATAAAATAGAATTAGAACTAGGAATAAGTCTAAAGTTCTTTTTAATCTATAAGCTTACTAAAGAGGAAGGTAGAGTACTAAAAGAGTTTATTTAGGAAAACCTATAAAAGGGATATATTAGACTATTATAGTTATTAGCAGGTTATCCAGTACTATTCGTACTAAAGAAAAATAGAAAACTTAGGTTATGTATTAACTATAGGCAGTTAAATAGTATTATTAGAAAGAATAGGTATCCTTTACCCTTAATTAGTAAAATCTAAGATAGAATAGGTAACGCGTAAATCTTTACGAAGATAGATCTAAGATAGGCGTACCATTAGATTAGAATTAAGGAAGGTAATAAATAAAAGGTAGCCTTTAGGTTAAAGGAAGGACTATATAAACTATTAGTTATATAATTCGGGCTTATAAACGTACTAGTAACGTTTTAGAAGTATATTAATAATATATTAGGAGAATACTTAAATGAATTTGTTATAGTATATTTTGATAATATTATTATCTACTTAATAACTAAGAAAGAATTTAGAGAATACATTAAATAGGTTTTAAAGAGACTATAAGAAGAACAGATGCTAGTAATAATTAAAAAATGCAAGTTCTTTACCAGGAAGACCGATTTTGTTAAATTTATTATTAAACTAGGCTAACTTAGTATAGATTTAAAGAAGATTAAGGCTATAGTAAATTAGTAAGAACTAGAGAATGTTATATAATTAAGATTATTTTTAGGGTTTTGCAATTACTACAGAAGGTTTATAGCGCAATAGTTAAAGGATATTAAGCCATTTACGCAATTAATGAAGAAAGAAAAACTATAGGTATAGGGGGAGGAGTAGCAGAAACTATTTAAATAAGTTAAGAAGATATTTATCTAGGAGCCAGTTTTTAAGATCTATTAACTAGAACTAGAGATAGTTATAGAGATAAATATATTAAACTATATACTAGGGGCGTACTTTATATAGAAATATTAAAATAGATAACACCTAGTAGCATACTATAGTTGGAAAATAATACTACTAGAATTAAACTATAACATTTATAATAAGGAGTTATTAGGTATAGTTATAGCACTAAAGAAATAAAGAGCATTCTTATAAGGTATAGAGAAACTATTTATAGTTAAGATAGATTATAAAAACCTAATAGAATTCCTAATAATAAAGGAACTTAACTAGAGATAGGCTAAATAGGTAAAGATACTTATAAAATACCATTTTAAGATTTAATATACTATGTTACGGACGCTTTAAGTACGATGTTATAACTACTTAGGGAAGAGTTAGAAGAAGCTAGTTAGTTAATTTAGGTACGGTCTAGGATGGAGCCAATAGAGCTATATAACGAGGAATAGTAACTAAGGTCACGTGACGTGATCTATATAATCTATAGGATCTGCGTAATCTATAATAGAGTAGATAGAGTATATATATTATATACAAGAAGGATTTTATAGGAGTATAGTTATGTATTTAAGGACCCTTAGTCCCTACCTAAATAGTTCCTTCCTTATAGTGATTCCTAGAATATAATTAGAGTTAATCTATTAGGCAACCACTCCACCAGTTATTATTACGTTATTAACTTTAATTTACATTACCTACATACCTAGCCCATTAATAAGCCTATTATAGTACTTGCTATAAGGTTCTGTTATATACTAAGGGCACCAATAATATATAAGCAGATGCTTTAAGTTAAAAGGCTAAACTATAAAATAATAAGAAGCCGTTAGGGGCCTTATTATAAAAAGATATAGACTAATTAATTAGGTATAATTATTTAAAAATTATAGCAACTTAGGAAGAACTAGATAAGATCTATAAGATACTAGAAAGCTTTTAGGTATAAAGAATTCTAGAAATATAACTAGAAGATTTATAAATAGATATATACAAAAATTAAGAAGTAAAGTATATCCTAAGAAGTATAGCAGAGTAATTTATAGAAGATTTCTATAAGGGAATAACTTAAGGATATAATAGAGCTATAGGCTTAGTATTAAGACTCTAAGAGGAGTATATTATTAATAGAATCTAAAGCTTAGCGCAAAAAGTTATAAAAGAATATCTAGATTATTAAAGGAATAAACTAATAAGGTATAAGCTATATAGAGGGCTATAACCTATTAAAATACTAGAAAGACTATAGAAGGTTATATTATAGGACTTTATTATTAAGTTACTAAAGTTAAAAGACCCTATTACCGGATAAGAGTATAATATAATCTTAGTAATAGTAGATAAGCTTATAAAGTAGGGATACTTTATAGCATATATAGAAGAAATATTAGTAGAAGATGTCGCTAGAATCTATATTAAAGAAGTATTTATAAGATATAGAGTACTAAGTAAAATTATATTAGATAGAGATCTAAGATTTATAGTAGTATTTTAGGAGGTATTCTTAGTAGAATAAGGAGTTAAAGTAGTAACTTCTACTATATATTATCCGCAGACAGATAGTTAAATAAAAAGATTAAATTAGATACTAGAGCAGTATCTAAGGCATTATATTAATTACGTATAGAATAATTAGGTATTGCTATTACCAGTTATATAGTTTATATATAATATAACACTATAGAAAGAAATAGGCATATTACTATTTAAGGCAAATTACGGATATAAGCTAAGAATATCGTTATTACTATAATAAGCGAAGAAAATAAGTAGTATAGCTAAAGAAAGAATAAAAATACTAATAAATCTTTATATAGACCTTATAGAATTAGTAAAGAAAGTATAAGAGAGAATAAAAAAGTATTATAATACTAAGAGATCTAAGGGACTAGATCTTAAGGAGGGAGATAAAGTATAGCTACTATATAAAAATTTTAAGAGTTAATAATTAAGTAAGAAGTTAAACCACGTCAGACTAGGACCTTTTAAAATTATTTAAAGGATTTTACCGGTTACGTTTAAGTTAAACTTACTAGCTAAAATAAAGATCTACCCTATATAGTATATTATAATGCTAAAGCCAGTATATAGGAATGTTAAGCTACTAGTCTATAAGGTAGACACGTATAGATAATAGGAAGAAGATAAATAGTAAGTTTTAAAGATTATTAGTTATAAAGATATTAACAATAAGATATAATACGAGGTTAAGTAAATAGGCTATACTAAGACTACTTAGAAGCTATTAAAGAATCTAAAGAACGCTATAGGAAAGGTATAGGAGTATTAAAAGAAATTAGGTTAGGCAGTATTAATAAAGAAGGATTACTAAAGAATAAGTTACCTAAGGGGGACCTAAAAAGAATAGTTGCTAAACTACTTAGATCTATTTCCTTCTTTATTAGAAGAAAATCCGTTCTTTTATTACTAAGTTCCTATAAACCCTATTTTATAAGTTTCTACTTTTTAAAACAGACCTTTTTATAAACCTTTTTAAGATAAATTAACTAAGCGGACGCTATAAGATAAGACTTAAGGGCCTATTACTAAGTATTAGTAGCCTCCTATTCTATATTATAGGAATAGCGTAACTTTACTAAAGTAATAGAAAGCTTATTATCTAGCTATATAGCAGTAGATTAAATATAAAACCCTAAAATAAATTAATTAGGGAACTAGATAACTATTAAGAGCAATAAGTTATATATATTTAGCATTAAAGATAGAGTAAACGTTATAGGATAAATAAATATTCGCTTTAATATACTTTAAGTAAGAGGATAGTTATTATAAAGATAGGTTTACTAATACAATATAAACTAACCCCTTTTTTAAATAGCGAGAATATAGAGACGGTATAATCTTACTAAAAGATAATTAATATTGTAGTAATGATGCGAATACGACAAGCAGTTAAAGAAGAAGAAATTGCTTTAGGTATAATAAGTAATAATATTAACTAAATTAATTAAATAAATATTATACCTTTAGTAAATAACTTAAAAATATTAGGGATCTTTAAGGATAAAGATAAAGAGGAGGGAGATGGTATTACGGACGCTTTAAGTACAATATTATAACTACTTAAAGAAGAGTTAGAAGAAGCTAGTTAGTTAATTTAAATATAGTCTAAGATAGAGCCAATAGAACTATATAACGAGAAATAGTAACTAAGGTTATATAACGTAATCTATATAATCTATAGAATCTATATAATCTATAATAAAGTAAATAGAGCATACGTATATTATATATAAGAAGGATTTTATAGGAGTATGGTTATATATTTAAGGACCCTTAATCCCTACCTAGATAGTTCCTTCCTTATAGTAATTCTTAGAATATAATTAGAGTTAATCTATTAGGCAACNACTCCACTAGTTATTATTACGTTATTAACTTTAATTTGCATTACCTATATACCTAGCCCATTAATAAGCCTATTGTAGTTCCTACTATAAGGTTCCATTATATATTACGCCAATTTATAACTATAGGAGTATTTTAGGGAGGATTTTATAGAATAAACTGCTAATACCTAGATACTTAGTAATATTAATATTGTTTAGGATTTTTAAGACTTCCTCTATAAAAATAGGGTATATATTACTAAGAATAGTAACCTAATTACTAGTAATATTTAGGCTATTATTATTAGTATAGAAGAACTAGTATAAATAGAAGCTAAGATTATATATTAACTATAGAAACCTAAAACTAACCCATATTCTTTAAAAGGTAACTTTAATTTATATTAAAACCCCTAGAATGCTAATCCCCTACTTAGAGGTACTCTCTTACTAGAAGGTGCCCTTTTACCTAAAGGTGCTTTTCCTTTACCTTCTTTACTACCTTTAACTCCTCTATCCTAGCTAACCGGCGAGCCTTTACTATAAAAAGTTACAAATCTAATAAAGGTATATTTGGATAAAGAGAAGAAGTTTAGAGGAGAACTATATAATATACTCGGAATAAAACTATAGGTCTTTTATAACTGTTGTAATAAAGTTAAAATTTAAGGCCATTAGTACTATTACGCTTTCTCTATTATATTAAAGGGACGGGCAGTAATATTTTATTATAACTATATTATAAATAGAAACTATAGCTTTAATATAATACTTTAGCTTATTAAAGCCCACTTTAAGACTAATAAGAGTCGCTAGCTTTATATATCTAAATAGTAAAAAACTACGTTTTAAAGAATTATCGCTTTTAACTTAACAAAGACTTATTTAGAGTGCCTTTAATTACTCTTTAATAAACTCTAGAAAATCTAATATAGCTTTACCAAAACTTACTAAAATAAGAACAGCCTAAGAGACTAGGTTATCTTAGCCTATTATAGCGTTCCTAAGTATAATCTAGCGCTATATAAACCTATAAATACGTTTAAAGGAGTATATACTAAGCTACGCTCTACTATAGGTACTATAATATAAATATAAGAATCTTAATAGTTTTATACTAAAAACTCTACCTAACTAAGTATTTCTAACTAATATAATTATAACTAGACTAACCGAATATATAGTAGCTATAGTAGGGAATACGGTAAAGGTTATAATTAACATTAACTATAAGGTAATTGTGGAGGTCCTTATAGAGGTCCTCGTGGAGGTTTATTCCAAAGTAATTGCTAGAAAAAGTGCTACGTTTATAAGAAACCAAATTGCTAGTTAATAAGGCATTCTCTTAATAAATAAAAGGAGGTATATAATAAGTTTCGCTAGAGTATAAGAAATGTTAGAAATTATAAGGTTACTATAGCCTACTTTTAAAGCTTTCTGGTTTAATATAAAGGCGTAAAAGATCTTAAAGGTAAGGTTAATAAGGCTAAACAGCTCCTTATAAATATGGAAATTAAGGACTACTTACCTAACTAATACTTTACTAAGTATAGTAAGGTAAATTTGTAACGGGACTAGCCCAGTTACAGTAGGAATGTCTTGGTAAAACACTTAACAGATAAATTCTAACGCTTTAACCAAAATCTGCTAGATCAATCGAATTACCGAAGTCCGTTAAAGACCGCGTGTATATATACGCACGTATCGACCACCAAGCCCCTAACTATTTAATTATATAATTCTCTTATTATTCCTTTCTCTTCTTTATACAACGTCTTGTTCTTAGCGAGAGCTATATACCCTTAGATTTAGATAGAATTTATATTATTCCTTCGAATCTTCCCTAAAGTCTCTCCGCGCCCTTATATTATATTATATTAATACTAATACCCTTAAAATAGTAAACGAACTCAAATCTGCTACGTTAACTATTATAGCCCTAGTTAGGGAACAAATAACTATAATATAATAGTCCTTTATAGATGCCTTAGCCTAGTAACGAACTATACTAAAAGCTTAGTATTAGTAATTAATTAAAGCAATATATAAAGAACTCCATGACGCTAAAGTACTCGCGTTAGAGACCCTAATAGCAACACCTATAAACGAAATTAAAATAACTGTATATAAACCCAACGCATTAAATACAAACCTTAAATTAGTAACGGCAGCTTAACCTATACCTGTAATAAACCCAGTACCTACTATAAAATCTAAAAAGCTTCCTAACCCTCCAATATTTAATAGAAATTAAAATAACCTATATCCCTTTATAACTAAGCTTTGTTTTAAACTTTTAATAAACTATAACTAATACCCTACTAAAGCTAGCAAGATTAGCTATAGAATATCCCGTTTAAATAAAGACGCTACATAAACTATAGACCTATTCTTCCGTAATAGTACCTTTATTAATTTTAAAATCTTTATCTCTCTATTAGAATAAACGTATAATAACGCCAGCCGTAAATATATAGCTGTTACTAAATTTAAAAACCTATAATAATAGAACCGAGACTTTACTAGCTTCTTTTCGGAATTTTTAGACCTTATTAATAAACTAGATTAGAATAAAGCCGCTAGAGTTACTGCTCTCCGCTAAGCTATTTTAGATAAAATTAAAGTATAGTTAGTAGGTAGAGAACTGCTAAAGGACTTACCCGAATTTGCTATAATATATTAACGAATTAATAAGGACCTTTAATATAATAAATAGACTCGTTCCCTAAAGCCAACTATACCTTGCGCTTAAAACTCTATAAAACTAGCATATACCCTAAAGCGTAATCTGTCTCTAAGACCTAAAAGCCCTATATACGACCCTATGGACCTTAATACTACCCAATCCTATATACCCTTAGGAACTAATAAATAAAGAATATAAGCCGCAAATAGAGAATGTTTTAGATATAGAAAAAAGGGATATATTTAAAGGGATTGCTAAACTTACCCTTTTAAAAAAGTCTACTATAGCTCCTCTCGGTCCTTAAGTTATACTTATTTTATAAATTATACTTGGTCGCTATAAAGTATTTTGCCTTTAGTTAACTTGGAAAACGAATTATCCTAGGGCTAAGTCGCGCCTTAGGATAAGAAGTGAAAGAGTATAAGTATCTAGGCTTTTTTAGCGCTAATATATAACACAACTCCCTTAATATACTTAGCGAAATTTAAATACTTAAAAAATAGAAGAAAGTATAAATCCTTATAGATAGCAGAGCTACTAGTATAGGCTTTATTAATATAAACTACGCAAAAACTTAACACTTAAATTTAAAGAAACTTGATAAGCCCTAAGGCCTATAAGGCTTTAATAGTAAGCCTTTAATATACGGCGAACTAACATACTACGCTCTTATAAAAATGCGGATAGGCAAATACCTTAAATATATTTCCCTATTTATAACACCCTTAAAGTATTATAAGGTAATACTTAGATACGGATAGCTAAAATAATATAACCCTTTAATTAGCTGGGTTAAAGAAATACTAAAATTCCATATAACCTACTGCCGAAGTTATTACTTAAAATACTACTTGCCCTACAAATATGCATATAACTATTTAAATTTAACATAATATAAATTGCCCTTGCTATAAACCTTAAACTAACATAATAAAGTTATAACTGCTAATTATGGTAAGGAATGCGAAGATAATATATTAAAACCTCTTAAAATTTATATAATATAAGCCGCACCCTTTTATTTATTAGNAAGAAAANNANACNANNAGATCTTTACTATAANACTAGAAGATATTAAGAAGGCGTTAGAACTAAAGCAATATATTAACCCCTAACCTCTTATACCTAAAGAACATCATAATCTAATTAATACGTTTAAGAGACAATTTATAAACTAACTACCCCTATATTAAGACGAGTATAATTTTAAGATAGAACTTAAACCTGGTATAACGCCAAAGTTTGGCCTATTATACGGTATATTGCGAGAAGAGCTACTTATAATATAATAATACCTTAAAGAGCACCTAAAGAAAGGATTTATTCGCCCTAGTTAATTACTATTCGCCTTACCTATACTATTCGTTAAGAAACCTAAAGGAGGCTTAAGATTCTGTGTTAATTATTAAGCCCTAAATACGATTATAATTTAAAACTAATATCCGATTTCTTTGCTTTAAGAAACGCTTAACTACTTAGCGAAAGTATAATACTTTACGAAGCTTAATATAGTTACTGCCTTTAATCGAATCTGTGTTCGCGAAGGAGATAAGAAGTATACGGCTTTCTATATACGATAGGGACTTTTTAAATACCTAGTAATGCCGTTTGGCGTAAAGAACGGTCCTAGTACGTTTTAGTAATACGTTAATAATACGCTTCGCGAATTCCTTAATATATTTGTTACTACGTATATTAATAATATCTTAATCTATTCGTCTTCGCTTTCTAAATATTAAAAGCATATCTAAATAGTCCTTAAACGCCTATAAGACGCGGGCTTATAATGCGATATTAAGAAATACAAGTTCTATACGTCCGAAGTTATATACTTAGGCCTAATTATATCCCGTAACGGAATTAAAATAGACCCTAAGAAAATTGCTGCAATTATAAACTAGGAAAGTCCTAGTAGTATATAAGATATCTAAGGATTTCTAAAATTTATAAATTTCTACTATTAATTTATTAATTACTTCTTAAAAATTATTTAGCTATTAGTAAACTTAATAAGGAAGAATATAAGATTTAAATAAACTACTAAATGCGAATAAGCTTTTAACAACCTAAAATATTGTTTTATAACTACTCTAATCCTTACCTACTTTAATCTAAACCTCAAATGTATTATTAAAATAGACTCGTCTAATTATGCACTAGGAGGGGTGTTATCGCAGTATAATAAGAACGGCAAGCTGCGCTTAGTAGCCTTTCTTTCCTAGAAACTTACCCCTACTAAATTAAACTACGAGATATATAATAAGGAACTGCTTATAATTGTTAAATGCTTTAAATAATGGCGCCTAGAACTTAAAGGATTATTATTCCTAATACGCGTATTAACGGACTATAAAAACCTGCAGTACTTTATAACTATAAAGTAATTAACGTAGCGCTAAATTCGTTAGGCCGAATACCTTTTATAATTTAATTTTAAGATTATATATTAACCTGGCAAACTTAACTAAAAGCCTAACTTATTAATATAATAATTATAGGACTTACTTATAAACGCCTCTAACGAACAGATTATAAATTAATTATAAATTCTACTACCCCCTAAACGCTTTAAGAAACTACACCCTATATTCCTAAACGCGGAGCTTAATAGGAATAAATTAGAAATTAATAAGTGGGATATAGAAGTTAATAAATTAATAAAATATAAATATAAGAACGACCCCTAGATAGCAGATATAATAAAAGCGATTTAAATAGGGAAACGGCAATATAAGGATATTACACTCGCTAAATGCGAAATCCGTAATAATCGGTTATACTATTAATAGAAGATAGTAATCCCAAATTCTAAACCCTTACAATTTAAGATACTCGAATTTGTATATAATTCCCCTATAGTAGGGCATCCTAGCCGTATAAAGACCTATAAGATTATTTAACGAGTATACTACTGGCCTATAATACACGACTATATACGAAAATACGTCCGAGCATATAGAATATACGTGCGTAAGAAGACCTCTTATGTAAAGAAGTAAGGAGTACTTTAACCGTTGCCAATTCCAATATAAAGATGGCGAGATATCTTAATTAACTTCGTAGTTAACCTACTTAACAGTAATGGGTTTATAAATGTTATAACGTGTTTCACCAGCAAGTCGTCCGCACCAGTAAGTCGTCTACCCTAAAATCCCACCAAAACTCAGAAAAACTGCACCTTAATATCTTAACAACGGCTTAATAATAAATTCTAAAAATATAGATTTAGAATTTTATATATACTCTATAGCTTCTATTAAAGTTGCATTGTAAATAGATTAGTATTTATTAAGATATAGTAATTTAGCCTTATTTGGGGGCTAAAACAAGGCTAAATTACTATATCTTAAGAAATACTAATCTATTTACAATGCAACTTTAATAGAAGCTATAGAGTATATATAAAAGTCCAAATCTATATTTTTAGAATTTATTATTAAGCCGTTGTTAAGATATTAAGGTGCAGTTTTTCTAAGTTTTGGTGAGATTTTTGGGTGGACGACTCACTAGTGCGGACGACTTGCTGGTGAAACACGTTAGTAGTTATTAACTGTTTTATAAAAATGCGATATATAATTCCTATAGACTTAATTAATGCAATATTAGTAGCCGAATGTTTTATTAAGTACGTCTTTAAGCTACAGCGATGTTCACGACCAGCTTCACCCCCCCCTTTAGCGAGCGCTGCGAGATTTCAAATTCGCTACGCGCATCCAATCTCGCTTGATTGCCGCCAGCTGTACATAGTAATTGTAGCGAAGCCGTATGCTTGGCTGCAAGAACGTCGCGATCCCGTAGTGTCGTGATCTTCATCAGATATCATGAGGTTTCCACCCGTATGATATTGCCAAATTTCATCGACCTCTCTGCAGAGACAGCGTTGTATTCGCGTTTTGGCGGCCATAAGGGAGGCGTAGTTATGGGGGAGAAGGGGGAGAAGAGGAAGCGTACGTCTTTAATTTGATTCCCCTGGCTAACCAAGGCGTTTCTCCAGGGCAACCAAAAAGGTCCTTGCGTGTGGCCACAGCCGTTCGCTACAGGTACTACGTACAGCTAGTGGCAATCAAGCGAGGTTGGATGCGCGTAGCGAATTTGAAATCTCGCAGCGCTCGCTAAAGGGGGGGGGTGAAGCTGGTCGTGAACATCACTGTATACGGACTTTCTAATTTAATAATATCTAACCGCGGAAGCCAGTTTGTTTTAGACTTTTAGTAAGCCCTATATAAACGATTAAGTATATAAATATAACTCTTAACTGCATTTTATCTGGAGATAGATAGTTAAATTAAAATTGCGAACGCGATTATAGAATAATACCTATAAATGTACTACTCCTACCTATAAAACAACTGGGAGAAATAGCTACTGTTAGCTAAGTTTACTACGAATAATATAAGAAATAAATTAATAGGCGTAACGCCGTTCTACGCAACCTACGGATAAAACCCTTAACTTAGATTTAAACTATAACCCGAAATTAATATAATAGGACCTATAATTAAGAGGATTTAACTAATTAACGCGTATAACTTCGCTAATTAAATAAAGCAGTTAATAGAACTATTATAAAGTAAATTAGCGTACGCTTAAATGGTATAAGAATGGTATATAAATAAAGAACGAGCTCTTATATAGGACTTTAAGGAAGGTAATATAGTTTACCTAAATATACGAAACCTAAAGACTTAACGACCTTTAAAGAAACTAGACTGGAAGTTTATAGGTCCATACTAAGTTAAGAAGAAACTAAGCCTATATACTTATAAACTTAAACTGCTAACTAAGATAAAAATATATCTAACGTTTTATATAAACTTACTATAACCCTTAAAGAGTAAACCTATAACTCGCGAAGTACTACTACTACCTCTTATAATTGTTAATAATGGCAACGGTTCTTACTTTATTAACTTAATTAATAATATGCAATAGAAGATATAATCTAAATAATTTAAACTTCTTATTAAATGGGAAGGATATAAAACATAAACTTAGGAAACCTATAACTAGATTAAGACCAATACGTCTTCCCTAGTAAAAGAATTCTACAAGGACTATCCTTTGCGGCCTACTCTGGCTAAATAGATATAATATAAAAGTAAATAATTGCTACCTAATACGAAGATATAAAACATAATAGTAGGAAGCTTAAAATTAAAAAAGACTTAAAATATATTATAACGTTTATAATACAATTACGTAATATATAAGATATTAAGGAACTTTAACCGCTAGTTAAAGTTGTTTAATTAGTTAGATCCGTCTTGCTAAGACCTACTATAAAGATATTAGTTCTGCTTACCGCCTTAACTAAGCTAATAGTAATTTTCTATCCCAGGGATGGAAAATCCTAATTAGTCCATTTAACGATAGAATTAGTAAAACCCTATACCGCCACCCGACGCGAAAACACGATACGCGATAAGTTATAAGTCTTAACTAAAATTAAATTATTTAGACCTTTAGCTAAAAGGGGGGGTACTATAACGGGACTAGCCTAGTTATAGTAGGAATGTCTTAGTGAAACACTTAATAGATGAATTTTAACGCTTTGACCAAAATCTGCTAGATTAATTGAATTACCGAAGTCTGTTAAAGACCGCGTGCGTATATACGTACGCATTGACTACTAAGCCCCTAACTATTTAATTATATAATTCTCTTGTTATTCCTTTCTCTTCTTTACGTAACGTTTTGTTCTTAGCGAGAGCTATATACCCTTAGATTTAGATAGAATTTATATTGTTCCTTTAAATCTTCCCTAAAGTCTCTTCGCGCCCTTATAAAATGGCATATAAACCGTTACTGTCCTTAATAACCAATCTACGCTCCACTCTATTATAAAGTTAAATATCTTTAATAAGCTAAAGAAGAGTTCTATATTCTCCTTTAATAATAGATACTCGGCGAATATCTTCTATAGTATTATACTAGACACTAAAGCCGTAGGAGTATCTATAGTAGGAGAACCTTAAGTTTAAGCCCTCTAGTAGCTTAATAGCTTTATTTAAATCAACTAATTAACGGCAGGCTAATATACAATTTATTTTAGTAAAGGTACCATAATCTCTCTTAGTATAATTAGGGTTTAAACCCCCTTAGGATATATTACTTTCTATATTATTCCCGTAAATACCCTATTTCTATTCTATATTAGGGATATAAATTAATTAGGCGTTAAGCTTAACAACCTTAAGAATATACTTATATAGGGAGATAGTTAGGTGCCTATTATATATAAGTGGGGTTACCCTTAGTTGCTCCTTTAATAACCAAAAAAGAGCGTTACTTAGAGCTATTTAACCAAGTTAGAGTTACGCCAACTACACCACCGTTTTAGTCACTTATTAGTTTATTAATTGCTTAGGGTTCTTTAGTAAGTAGGTTATAAAGTTAAGATTAAGGCGATTAAGTATCTTATAAAGTAC
This sequence comes from Cenococcum geophilum 1.58, assembly GCF_001692895.1. Lineage (NCBI taxonomy): Eukaryota > Fungi > Ascomycota > Dothideomycetes > Gloniales > Gloniaceae > Cenococcum > Cenococcum geophilum. The sequence continues at coordinate 205,613 of NW_027137568.1, forward strand.
TGCTATTACTACTAAATAAACTAGAAGTCCCCTAGCCGATTTAAATTCACCCTTAAAGATAACTATAACTTTAACTTCTGTATTATTATTAATGTTATATATCTTAGCGGCAAGCTAGTACTTTAAGTTATTAACTTCTTAACCTCCTTTTAAGCCGCACGTTTTTTAAAGGATATATTAGCTAGGAATATATAGGATACCCTTTAACTATACTAGATTAATATCTACTTAGGACCCCCTAATTAAATTATCTATAATATAGGAAAGAACTTCTTATCTATAGAGTTCCAATAATAGATAAAGGCAATAGTAATTAAGGTTAAGGAAGTCCCCGTTAAGGTATATAATAGTATTAAAAAAGTAAAACAATATTACGTGCCATTACGCCGCGTATATAAGATTATCTCTTTAAAACTAAAAAACGTTAATAAAGAACTTACCTTATAAATAGCTATTAAAGCTATTAATAATTCCGCTAGCCCGGATAAACTTATACCTATATTACTAGTCTTTAGCGCCTACCCTTAAATAACTAATAATTCTTTACTATCTCCCTCTATTATATAATAAGCTAAGGCTATTTATAAGGTAATAAAGAAGATGCGACGTCTCTATACTATACGCTAGGTTAATAATATACTAGGAATAAGAAATGGCCCAAATACCTTAACTACGCTTAATCTGCCACTTTAGTTTAAGGTACGCGTATAGCGTAAAAAGGGAGGATAGTTAGGCCTATATTAACTTATTATAATTAATAGTTAAACTTATATTATCTAGATGCCTTATAGACCTACTTAATTCCATTTAACTATTATTAAGCCTTATTATAAAGATAACAATTTTAAGCCTTTATAGGATACCCTAAATAATGCCTTAAAGGAGAACTATAATTAACGCGCTTTAGAAGGCGACTATAATTCTAATATAATTATAGTAGAGATACTATAACTATAACGCGGTAGAGGTTACCTAAAAAGGATTATAAAATTGCTAATATCTTATTAATTTTAAAGAGCAATTTATTGCCGCCATTAAGAATAGAGTTAAGTTATTAATGGCCTTTATAATAGCTAAGAAGAAGGCTAACTTTAAGCTCGTAAAACAGCTCTAAAAGGAAGGCCGTATTATAACCCTAGGAGCTCCTTTTTAAGCATCCGATAAGTAGGAGATTAATAGTCTTATTATAAGAGGAGTCTTTAAATTTAAGAAGTATAACCTTACTAAGTTTGATAGAGTTCGTATCTTTAAGTTAAGAATGGTTAATAAGATTAAGGGTAAAGCTATTATTACCCTATTTAAGAAATTAAGGCTTATTATCTAAGGTTATAATAATAATANTAANGAGNTAATTNTTANNNAATCNCCTATAATTTAANAAGCTAGTTAGNNAGTTATTATTACNNTAGCTCCCTCCTTAATAAAGAATAGAATAGTAGTTTATTTATAAGATATTACCTAGGCCTATACCTAATTAGAGATATACCTTTAGCGCTTAATATTAGTATACCTTTTAGAGCAAATTCGCTACTAATATCCCAAAAATATAATTATGGTTATACTTAAGCCATTATATAGAATTGTAGAGGTAGGAACTTATTAGTAAGCTATCTATAGTAAGTACTATAAAGAGAAGCTTTTAATAACTACTTTTATATTTAATCCCTACTTCCTTATTACANCNANAGGAACTNTATTNNGAATNNTNNGNATATAAANNAANNATATAATNATCTTAGGAGACGACNAATTCTTAGCTCTTAAAGANGATAAGCTAGTAAAGGTAAATCTTATAGTAAAGCTAAAGGAAAAGCTTAAGTTAATAATACTATTACTCTTTAATAGATATATCCTCGCCCTAAATAAGGATTCTATTACTTTACGCTAGAAGGGTTAAGGTAAAAAGATTAACGTTATTAATATTAATTCTCTAAAGTAAAAATATATAGAGTAACGCGCTTATAGAGTATATATTACTTTTATCTATTAACCTAAGGCTTTATTTAATCTCTCTATTGCCGCCTAATACTAGGAACTAACTAAGGATAACGTTCTTGCCCTAAATAAATATCTTTTCTAATAAATAAACCATCTTAATTGGGGACTACTCTATATGCCTATTAATCTTCCCACTACTAAGCTCTTCGTATTTATTAATAGATTATTTATAAATAATAAAGATTTTAGCTTCTAGCTAGGATATAAGATTATTATCGCGAATAAATCTACTAAAGAGAATAACTTTATAATCTACGGTAATCTTATCTATTAGAGCTTAACTAAGAGTAAGCGCGTTACTTAAAGCGTTCTAGTATTAGAGATTTACGGAATAGTTAGCGGAGTTAATATAGTAATTGCAATTAGAACTACCCTAAAGATAATTATAGATTAACTTAAATGTTACAGACGCTTTAAGTACGATGTTATAACTACTTAGAGAAGAGACGGAAGAAGCTAGTTAGTTAATTTAAGCACGGTCCAGAATGGAGCCGATAGAACTATGTGACGAGGAATGGTAACCAAGGTCATATAATATGCTACGTGTTAAACAAGAGGAACGAGAGGAACTTACGTACCTTATATACAAGACGTATATTATATATAAGAAGGATTTTATAGGAGTACGGTTGTGTATTTAAGGACCCTTAGTCCCTACCTAGATAGTTTCTTCCTTGTAGTAATTCTTAGAATATAATTAGAGTTAATTTATTAAGCAACTACTCTACCAGTTATTATTACTTGTTAACTATTATTTATTTGCATTTCCTATACACCTAGCCTAATAATAGGACCCACCGTAGTTCTTGCTATAAGGTTCCGTTACACAATTACTACCTAGTTACGGTATTAAATATAGTAGGTCGGACAATATACCACTAAAAGCAGCCACTATAACGCTATTGACGGCGGCAACTACATTAAGGTTAGGTAACGACACTAGTATAGCAGACACTAACTTATAGCAACCTATAACGGTCGGATAACTATAAGAGATAGTTAACCAGTTAACAGAAAATAATGTAATGTTAGAAAATAGGATTAACAGGATAGGCGTAGTAAAGGTTAAGTTACTATTAATTAAAAGGTACTTAGGGGAGAGATTAAAGCTTAAGGGATTCCTTACGTAAATGTGCTTTAAGGTTACGTAGGAGGGAGCTAATCTAGTAACACCTATAGATTAAATAGTATACGCAGGATTATTCTTAATAGGTAGAGCACTTAAGTGGTTTAAGCTTTATCTTACGGAAATTTAAGTAAACGGAATGACGACTATAAACTAAGAGGTATAGTTTATATTCTTAAGCTAGAATAGATTTGTAGAGCGACTTATATAAATGTTTAAAGACCCAAAGGTAGTAACTACGGCGGAAAGAAAACTCTAAGATATTACGCAATAAACCTTAGCAATTAAGTATATAACGTAGTTCTAGACGTTAGCAATATAAGTTAAGTAGAATAATAGGGCGCTTATGGCACAGTATAAATAGGGACTTAAGGCTAAAGTCTAGGACGTGATTATCCTAATAGAAGATGCGGACACCCTAAGGGAACTAATAGATTAAGTAATTAAGATTAATAATCGGATCTACTAAAGGGAGTAGGCTAAGAGGGGCTAGAATAGAGTTCTATAGTTATATAAGGCGCAGAGCACGTAATGACTAAAGCTAAGTTAAAAACTATAGTATAGCGTAGAGCTAATAGACCTAAGCGGTATTAAAGAAGCCTATAAGAGATAGAGTAAGAAACTGTAAAAACCTAAAGGTTAAGGATCTAGTAATTACAGGACTAAGGAGTAGAGGCTAAACCAGGGATCTTAGTAGCAGAAGACGTTTAGGCAGACTTTATAGCAAAGTTAATAGTTTAGAGAGGGAGCTTATATAAATTGCGGAAAATAAGGTTACTTTATAAGGGATTATAAAGATGGTTAGAGATACTATATAATAAAGGGAACTAGACCAACGGTAGACGATATATATGTATAGAGGGATAATAATATGCTATAAGGAATAAAAGAGTGTTTAATTAAAAGTTTTGCGTTTTGTTATAATAACGCATGCCAAATTTATAAAGACGCTAAGTATAGCGTAAGCTATTAGCTATAAGAGCTAGTACCTATAGGATATAGAGGAACTAATAAACTAGTTCGCAGATCGGATATTAAGGACAATAAATTTAATAAAGGCGAAATATTTTATAACAATAAGGTAATAAGGGTAGCCTACTAGGAGTATATAAACTTTAAAGATGTTATACTAGAGGTAGAGGATAATTCTACTATAAAATAGGGAACATTAGTAGGGATTAAGACCCTACTAGACACAATGTCTATTGCTTCGCGAGACGCAAGAGAAGTAAGATAGTAAACCACTTTAGCACTTAATAAAGGCAAAAGGCCAAAGGCTTAAGATTTTTAAGACGAGATAAGAGACGACTAAGATTCTTAAGAAGAGATAAGGTAAGCTTAAGGACCTATAACGGATAAAAACCGATAGAGTAGAGCAACGGCTTAGTTTAGCAATATACGAATAAGTATAGGACGAAGTTTCCTAAAGGCACAAGACTCTTAAGATAAGATAAGTAAGATTTAAGGTTCTTAAGATAAGATAAGAATACTAAGTAAGCCTAGTAGGACTAAGGCTGGAGCTAAGCTTAAGATAGAAGCAAGCTTAGGATTAATAAATTTAAGGGGTTAAGAATTTGGGGTATAAATTAAAACACCTATAAATAAGAGATAAGAGGCTTCTTTATAGATTAGAGAATCTACGATATAAACAGCAACTAGACTAGGAGATAGATATATAGACCTAGAGGACTTACTAATAGAACGTAGTGTTCGGACTAAAGATTAAAAAGTTAATACTAAGATTAAGAAGTAAGAAGACTTTAAGGATTAAAGCGTAAGACGCAAACTAAAGGAAACTATAGAAGAATTCAGGTAAAGAATTATCGCATAGTAAGAACAGAAACTAGATAAGAGATCTAGCATATTAGGACGTATAAAGGACAGAGCACTAGTATAAAGAATTACTAATAGGCCTAGGGCAGGCATATTAAGAGCTAAGTAGCTTACCGAACTAGAAAATAAAGAGGATTTAGGGATTTTAACTAGGTTCGAGAAACGACATATAAAGGGCTATTATAACGTAGTAATAAGAAGATACTTCCTTACGGACAGACCGTATATACTTTAACAGCTATACTAAAAGTAGTATAGACAGCGACACAACGATAAGTGGGAAGATTTCTATATATAGTTGGATAAAAAAAGTTATCTATGACCACCCAATTATAGAAAAGGCCATAAATTATATTAAAGGAGCCTTAATTATAACATTAAAAGATCTAAAGGAGTGTTTAGAGGACTAGAGAAGCAAAAGACATATCTTAGTACCTATAAATAAAGTTATAACGTTTAGATCAGCACAACAGAGGTTTAAACTTAAGGATAAAGACGAGCTATAAGTTAACCTAAAGCATCTAGCACACTACACGCTATTATAGATTATATGCGTGGACAATATATATAAGATATATAAGAATCCAAAGGAAAAGAATCGGAAATACCCTATAAGGATATATTAGATAATAGATAAGCAATAATATAGGAATGCTAAGTATATATATAGCTGGCATCTAGTAGAAGTTTAGAAGTTAGGCAACTTAATACTTTAACTAGAAAGATTCCTTATAGAAGAATGCTTAGACGGATAATAGTAATAGGAATGCCTAGAGAATACATATCTATAGTATATTAAAGATAAAAAGTAAACTAGGCATTAGCTAAAAAATAAGCCAAGTATAATAGGATTAAGCAGCTAATAGTTAGGAAAAGTAGAGGCCTATAAAACTAAAGGGAGCTAGTAGTAAAGCCTTAGACCCTTAAAGGAATTTAAGGACAACACCTAAATCTACAAGTTAAATAGTAAAATTAGCAGTTTAAAGCGCTAATAGATAGTAGAGCAACGCGAAACTATATTTTACTAGCAGTAGTTAAAAAAAAATAGGACTACCTTATAGATAAAAGTAACGATCTTACCTATTAGTTATAATTTTAGGAGATCTAATAGCTTATAAAGGAGGGATTATTAGTTTTAAAATAGGACCTATTTAAATAACCATTAAAGGAAGACAAATTAAGATATCTTTTAATATCCTACTATTAGGACAGGATAAGGCAGTATTAAGGATACCTTAGTTACAGAAATACAATCCGAAGATTAATTGGATTACAGGTCAGGTTAATATTAGGGATACTTAATGCCGTAAGATGCGACAATAAGCTAAGTTAGTATAGTATTAAGTTAGAGTAACGTATAAAGAGACTAAGTAAGGCTTAAGTTATATACTAAAGAGATACTATAAGTATAGTAAGAAACTATAGTTACTAGAAAGTAAAAAGCTGTTAGAGTATATAGTATAGGATTATAAGATAGAGTTGGAACCAGAAATAAGTTTAAGGTTCTTTCTAATCTATAAGCTTACTAAAGAAGAAGGTAGAGCACTAAAAGAGTTTATCTAAGAAAACTTATAAAAGGGATATATTAGACTATCGCAGTCATTAATAGGTTATCCAGTACTATTCGTACTAAAAAAGAATAGTAAATTAAGGCTATATATTAACTATAGATAGTTAAATAGCATTACTAGAAAGAATAGGTATCCTTTACCCTTAATTAGCGAAATCTAAGACAGGATAGGTAATATATAAATTTTACGAAAATAGATCTAAGATAGGCGTACCATTAGATTAGAATTAAGGAAGGCAACGAATAGAAGGCAGCCTTTAGGTCAAAGGAAGGACTATATAAACTATTAGTTATATAATTTAGGCTTATAAACGCACCAGTAATATTTTAAAAGTATATTAACAATATATTAGGAGAACACTTAAATGAATTTATTATAGTATACCTTAACGATATTATTATCTACTTAATAACTAAAGAAGAACACGGGGAATACGTTAAATAGGTCTTAAAGAGACTACAGGAAGAACAGATGCTAGTAGTAATTAAGAAATACAAGTTCTTTACCAGGAAGACCAATTTCGTTAAATTTATTATTAAACTAGGCTAACTTAGTATAGATCTAAANAAGATTAAGGCTATAGTAAATTGGTAAGAACTAAAGAATATTACGCAGTTAAGATCATTTTTAGGGTTTTATAATTACTATAGAAGGTTTATAGCGCAGAGGTTAAAAGATATTAAACCACTTACGCGATTAATAAGAAAAGAAAAACCATAGGCATAGGGGAAGGAGTAATAAAAACTATTTATAAAAATTAAAGAGTTATTTACCTAGGAGCCAGTTCTTAAGATCTATTAACTAGGACTAGAGACGGTTATAAAAACGGATATATTAGACTATATATTAAGGACGTACTTTATATAGAAATATTAAGATAAATGGCACCTAGTGGCATACTATAGTTAAAAAATAACACTACTAGAGTTAAACTATAACATCTATAACAAGGAGTTATTAGGTATAGTTACAGCGTTAAAAAAAATAGAGAGCATTTTTATAAGGCATAGAGAAACTATTTATAGTTAAGACAGATTATAAAAACCTAATAGGATTCTTAATAATAAAGGAACTTAACTAAAGATAGGTTAGATAGGCAGAGATGCTTATAAAATACCATTTCAAGATTTAGTATTCTAAGGGTACAGATAACACGTAAGTAGATACTTTAAGCCGTAAAGCTAAATTACAAAACGAGAAAAAGCTATTAGGGGCTTTACTGCGAAAAGACATAGATAGATTAATTAGGTATAATTACCCAAAAATTATAGCAACTTAGGAAAACAACGAACTAGAATAAGTCTATAAGATACTAAAAAGCTTTTAGGTATAAAGGATTCTAGAAATATAGCTAGAAGATCTACAAACAAATATATATAAAAACTAAGAAGTAAAGTATATTTTAAGAAGCATAGCAGAGCAATTTATGGAAGAATTCTATAAGGGATTAACTTAAGGACATAATAGAGCCACAGGCTTAGTATTAAGACTCTAAGAGGAGTATATTATTAACGGAATCTAAAAGATAGCCAGAAAGGTTATAAAGGAATATCTAAATTGCTAAAGAAATAAACTAATAAGGCATAAGCTATATAGAGAGCTATAACTTATTAAAATACTAGAGAGACTATAGGAGGTTATATTATGGGACTTTATTATAAAGTTACTAAAGTTAAAAGATCCTATTACCGGATAAGATTATAATGCGATTTTAGTAATAGTAGATAAGCTTATAAAGTGGGGATACTTTATAGCATACACAGAAGAAATCTTAGCGGAAGATGTCACTAGAATCTATGTTAAAGAAGTGTTTATAAAATATAGAGCACTAAGTAAAATTATATCGGATAGGGATCTAAGATTCGTAGCAGTATTTTAAAAGGTATTCTTAGTAGAGTAAGGAGTTTAAGCAGCAACTTCTACTATATATTATCCGCAAACAGACGGCTAAATAGAAAGATTAAATTAGACACTAGAGCAGTATCTAAGACATTATATTAATTACGCATAGAATAATTAGGTATCGCTATTACTAATTATATAGTTTATATATAATACAACACCTTAAGAAGGAATAGGCATATTACTATTTAAGGCGAATTACGGATATAAGCTAAAAATATCATTGTTACTATAGTAAGTAAAGAAAATAAGTAGTATAGCTAAGAAAAGAATAAAGACGTTAATAAATCTTTATATAGACCTTATAGAATCAGTAAAGAAAGTATAAGAGAGAATAAAAAAGTACTATAATACTAAGAGATCTAAGGGACTAGATCTTAAGGAGGGAGATAAAGTATAGCTACTATATAAAAAATTTAAGAGTTAACAATTAAGTAAGAAGTTAGACCACGTTAAACTAGGACCTTTTAAAATTATATAAAGGATTTCACTAGTTACGTTTAAGTTAAACCTACTAGCCAGAATAAAAATCTACCCTATATAGTACATTATAATACTAGAGCCAGCATATAGGAATATTAAGCCACTGGTTTATAAAGCAGATATATATAAAGGATAGGAAAAAGACAAATAGTAAGTTTTAAAAATCATTAATTATAAAGATATTAATAATAAAATATAGTACGAGGTTAAGTAAATAGGCTACACTAAAACTACCTAGGAGCTATTAAAGAATTTAAAGAACGCTATAAGAAAGGTATAGGAGTATTAGAGGAGATTAGGTTAGGTAGTATTAATAAAGAAGGATTACTAAAAAATAAGTCACCTAAGGGGGACCTAAGAAGAGCAGTTACTAAACTACTTAGATCTGTTTCCTTCTCTATTAAAAGAGAATCCGTTTTTTTATTACTAAGTTTCTATAAACCTTATTTTATAAGTTTCTACTCCTTAAAACGTACCTTTTTATAAACCTTTTTAAGATAAAGTAAATAAGCAGATGCCGCGATTTAAGCATCTAGAGCCTTTTATTTCGCCTCGCAAAAACGTTCTAACTTAGTAAGGGCTTAAGACAGTTTACTATCTAGCTAAGCAGCAGTAGATTAAACACAAGACCCTAAGATAAATTAATTAGGGAACTAGACGACTATTAAGAGTAATAGGTCGCGTATATTTAGTATTAGAGGTAAAGCGAACGTCGCAGGACAAATAAATATTCACTTTAGTGCACTCTAAGTAAGAGGATAGTTATTGTAAAGATGGACTTACTAACGTAATATAAACTAACCCCTCTTTTAAACAGCGAGAATACGGAGACGGCATAATCTTACTAAGAGATAATATTACAGCAATAGTGCGAGCACGACGTTAGGCGTATAAAGAAGAAATTGCTTTAGGTATAATAAGTAATAATATTAACCAAATTAATTAGACGGATATTACACCTTTAATAAATAACTTAGAGATATTTTAAATCTTTAAGGACAAAGATAAAAAGGAGGGAGATAGTGTTACGGACGCTTTAAGTACAATATTATAATTACTTAGAGAAGAGACGGAAGAAGCTAGTTAGTTAATNNANGCACGGTCTANGATAGAGCNAATAGAACTATATAACGAGGAATAGTAACTAAGGTTATATAATATGCTATATGTTAAACGAGAGGAATAAGAGGAACTTATATACCTTATATATAAGACGTATATTACGTATAAGAAGAATTTTATAGGAGTACGGCTGTGTATTTAAGGACCCTTAGTCCCTACCTAGATAGTTCCTTCCTTATAGTAATTCTTAGAATATAATTAGAGTTAATCTGTTAGGCAACCACTCCACTAGTTATTATTACTTATCGACTATTATTTATTTATATTTCCTACACACCTAGCCTAATAATAGGACCTACCGTAGTTCTTACTATAAGGTTCCGTTACATTAAACTTCTTATTATCCCTATAATTATATATACTAATTTATACTCCCTCTATAAGTGCTTAGTTAAGCTTAGTACTATAAAGAAGAAGCGCCTTATAATCGATATTATAGTACTTTATTAATCCTATAAATAGTAAAAACTCTTTAAGATTTAATAGATTAACGGTTAAGATAACTTAGTAGATATAATAATAAAAGTAAACCTAAACAAGGCTCTAGAAACGTTTATTAATATAAACACTCTATATATATAAGTTAAAGGTTAAGTTAAAAGGGAGTAAGAGTATAGTATTTTATAGACCCTAATTTTAACTAGCTAATTAGGATTTTCTATACCTAGTATAGAAAATTACTATTAGCTCGCTTATAACTAGCGCCTTAGTATTACGGGACACCCCTATAACATCTTATATATATCTACCTGTTTCCACTAACTTAGCAATTAGAGACTAACCGTAAAATAGTAATCTAACGGCAATCTAATGGCAATCTAATGGTAATCTACGGCATTCTGCCATATTCTGCTATACTCTACTAAGTTCTACTAAATTCTGCTAAGTTCTGCCAGGACTATGACCTAAACCCTATTCTGCCTATATATGTATTAACTAAGTAACCAAGTTAACAATATATACCCTTTCTTCCTATTTTCCTACCTTCTTTCCTTATATAATGTCTTAACCTTATTATATAGTTTATATATATAGCTTAATAATATCTACTTCGTTATATATTATTACCACTTGTGCTTACTCCGTAACACTATATTGCGTTAACCACTTATACTACTACCCGAAATGGAAAACGCACCTAAAGCCCCTGTGACGGCCGCTAATATTATATCCATCCTCTAAGAATAAATAGTAAGTATATAGAAGTCCTTTATAGAGGCCCTTGAATAATAATAAGTTACCCTAACTTAATAATAAGCCGAATAAGAAGTACGGCATTAGAAAATAATGGAAGCCCTCTAAGAAGAAGTCCGTACCCTTAAGATGCCTACGCTAGAACCCTAAGACCGAATACTATCTCTAGAGATAAACACGTGAAACGCGAGTCCCAAACCTATAGTAGCTATTTACCCTAAACCGACTACCGTACTATAACGATCCGAGCGGTTACCTGACCCCCTAGTATTTACTAGTAAATAATAAGAGCTCTAATTATTCTTAAGCTAGCTAAAAAATAAGCTAACTAGTAACGCTAACTGTTACCTAACCAAAGCTAACTAACTCTGTTACGCCCTAAGTTAACTAAAAAGAGAGGCAGCTAACCTTATTAAACCTCTTTAGCTAACCTTATTAAACCTCTTTAGCTAACCTTAGTATAAAGCCTAGTTGTACTTCTTAAAGCCTTATATAGTGACCTAAACCGCCAAGCTACTGCTTAGAGAAAGATAAACTATATAGCTTAAGGAACGAAAAGTTTCCTAGTATACTTCTCNNAATTTNANNATTACNNAAGGGAAATAGGCTNNAACGACTCCGCACTAATTAATAGCCTTATTAAATCTCTAAGCCCTAAACTAAAAACCTCCCTAATAGGCGTAGACCTACCAGGAGCCCTTAACGCCTACGTAAACGTCATTAACAAACGGTATAATAATATACTACGCCTGATACCGAAACACGCCCCTTAATATAATACGACAGCCCTACAAACGTCTACTAAGTTGTCTTAGCCTAAGCACTTTAATGCCATAGATATTGATACTAGAACCCTGGAGTACGCCCTACTAAGGTCCTCTAAATAAAAAAGACGCATTAAGCTAGGCCTTTGCTTTAAGTGTGGAAGTAAGGACTATATTTTAAAATATTATCTTATCCCCTTACCTACGCCCCGAAATAATTTATAAACGGCCAATACTAGTAGCTGTTTACCATATCAATCTTCTAGTTACCGTCCCTAATCTCTACCTGGTTCTAGCCCTATGTTTAATAAGCACTATTTATAAGGATAAAGCTACAGCTAATATCCTATAAGAACCCTACCCTAATTGCCTTTAAAAGGAAGGTCCTAGAGCTAAGTCGCTCTCTAGGACGGCTCTACTATAGGATCTTATTAAACGTATTTAACGTTACAAACTCCAACTCTTAGGACCATAGTATAACTATTAACTGCCGTCTTCGGCAGAATAGTTAATAGGCTAATACTTAAATCCTAATTAATATAGAAGCTAGCGGCATAGGATTTATTAATAAGATCTTTGTATAAGATAATAGTTTTACCCTAACCCCCCTTAACCGGTATATTAATGTATTTAGATTTAATAGCAAACGCACCGTCTTAGGCTGTATTACCTACGTAGTATTTTTAAGACTCCAATACCTAAACCACGAAGAATTAATTAAACTTTTTGTTACCACCCTGGGTTACTTAGTAATCCTTAAATAATCCTAGATAAAGCTATATAAGGTAACTATTAATTAGGATAACCTTAAGCTTCTATTTACCGCCTATCACGGAACCCTACCGCAGGGGCCTCCATAGGAGAGCCCCGTGCTCTTACGTATACCTCGCGTACAGCTTATGTCAGCTACGCGTAGGTATATCACCTCCTTACGCCCTCAACCCTTACGATCGATCGCACAACGTCTTATAGACTCCTCGAATACATACGTCTTATAGCCATTGCCCACGTCCCATAACATTACGTTGCGCCTTTTTTATTACCGACGCTTAGCCTATAACCAATTCTACGTCTTTATAATACTGTAGGCGCTGCCAGAAGCAGCGTATCTATAAATTACCTTACTTTAGACTTCTAAGGAACCTATAATAGTAAGACAATATTCCTTACTAGCCACTATGTCAAACCTAAAAAATAATCCAATACCTACACTTAACCCACGCCGCCAATTAATCCCAGGAGAATTTAATTCATTAGCCCTAGCCTTAACCCCTAAAGGGAAGCCTAGTGGCCCAAAAGACTACAACGACCTTAATAAGGTAGACACTAACAATATCTTATCCTTTATTAACTATATAACTACGGATAAGCAAGTAAAAGGGTTACTACCTATTAAGATTAAAATACGAGACGCCGAGACGTTTATAAAAAGAGTAACACAAGAACCCAATAAATACTACCACCTTCTACAGAACTACCACCTAAAGCTTATACGAGCTAAGATGCGTACTACCTAAGATCGTAATATCATCTAAGACCTATAAGCTTATAAGGCGCTTGCTGACAACACGCGCTAAGAGACTAAAGATAACCTCCGCGTGTCTAAACGCGATATCCAACAGTTAAAGAAGGCTAAGATTATACTTATTGCTACGGTTACTAAAAAAGAGGGCACAATTAAATACCTACAATCTTAGCTTAATAAGCACATTTATAACGACGCCAGACACCTCTTTACTACATATAACGCCACCTAAGTTTTTACGCCCCTAGCAACCTTACCAACTTAACGCTTAACGGAGGATTAATGCCGAGTAGCTTCACCTAACGGGAACCCCTACTAGAGCGACAATAACAAAAGCTATAATAATTAAACCTAAGCTACTACCGTAGGGTCTAACGCACGTTACCTTAACCCCCTAGTCTTTTAGGGAGACCGCAAGGAATATAGCCACTAGAAGATACAAATCCGTAAAAAACTAACTTAGAGTGCCTACCTTTTCCCTATAGAAGATATAAAGATTAGCTATATTATTGGGCGAATAAAGGGTACACTATTTAATAGACTCTTCGCCTAATAGGAGACTAATAGCCCCTAAAAGTGGCAGTCCCACTAGAAAGTCCTTAATAATCTTAACCTAATATACCGTAACTATAACCTATTAGCCACCAGCCGAGCTAAACTACGCGCCCTAAAGATAAGCCCTACTAAATCATTTAATAAGTTCTATGTTAAATTCCAGGAATACACTAGAGCCCTCGCCTAAGACGACACTAAAGACCAAAAGGATCTCCTTAAAAAAGTTACTTATCGCCTTAGTTACGCAGCCGCTAGCCATAACTACAACAACATTTATAATATGGTAGCAGCCCTATAGAATATTAAACAACGACTAAATTAGATTGCTACTGCTAACCCTCGCCTAAAGACCTCTTTATAGAAGCCCTCTAGGCCTACTAAACCTACACACACTAAGCCACTAACGCCTACTACCTTAAGTACCACAGGAGCCAATATTAACCTCTCTATACTAACCTTTCCGCAAAAACTCCTAGACGGAGAGCACGAGCTACTCCGGAAACTAGGACGCTGCTATAGATGCCATTAAGAAGGCTGTTATTACGATAACCCAAACTGCCCAATAGCTAGGTTTAGTAGCCGCTGTCTAACACCTAACCTAATGCCCTAAATACCAAATACGTTACTACGCGCTACTACTGTATAAAATAAAGACGCAGTAATAGCAGTAGAATCGGATACGGAAGCGGAAAACGCCAAGTCCCTGCCCTAAGTCGCAGGTTAGGACGCCCTAACAATAGAGGGATCTATATATCGGCCTGCTTAATAGATAACTTAGTAAAAATAAACGGACGGAAATAGATAGTTTTACCTATAATAGGAACTACTGCCAAAAAATAATATAAAAGCCGTTCTATAATTAACTGCGGAGCTATTAATAAATTTATAGATACCCAATTTGTGCGTACTTATAGCCTACCTACCTTACCCCTTACCAAAGCCCGCGCCCTATAACTCGCTAATAGTAGTTCTACCGTATAGAAGATTACCCATATAGTATAACTCTACTTAGATATAAACGGGCACCAGGAAGAGCTCTGGGCCTATATTACACCACTTATTAACTACCCCATTATCCTTAAAATAAGCTAGCTCGAATAATATAACCCCGCTATTAACTAGGAAAAGAGAGAAGCAACCTTTAACTCTAAATACTATAAAGAGACTTGCCTAGGACATAGCCTAGCCGCCTCTATTTACTTACCAGGATATTAACCTAAGAAACCCCTTATTACCCCACCTACGACTAACTACCACTATATAAGTGCCGCGGCCTTCTACCGCATAGCGCGTAGGAAAGGCTGGACCGTTGCTATAGCCTCCTAATTATAACTATATAAGCTTAACAAAGAATAAGACTATATCCTCTACAGCAATAGAATAGACATAGTCAACCTCCTAGAAGATGACGCCCCTACGGAACTCCACGGACTTTCACCTTTAGACTTTAAGAAGTTTATAAAGCTTAAAAAAGGACTTACCAATAAGGAACTCTATAAGCTCCTCCCTAAGAGGTACTATAACTTTATCAATATATGCTTATAAAAGAGCGCAGATATACTCCCCCTATATTAACCCAATGACTATACTATTAATATTAAATAAGGAAAAACGCCACCTTATAAGAGACCCTACCTAATATCTAAAGACGAACTTCTAGTTATAAAAAAGTATATTAACAAACACCTTAATAAAGGATTCATCCGCCCTAGCATATCCCTAGCAGCTACCCCTATCCTTCTTACTAAGAAGCTAAAAGGAGGTATCTAATTCTACATTAACTATAGAGGACTTAACGCTATCACAATTAAGAACTAATACCCTATACCGCTTATATGTAAGACTCTTAAGCGGCTTAGTTAAGCCAAAATCTATACCAAGCTTAATATTATCGCCGCCTTTAACCATCTCTAAATACGGGAAGGTAATAAATGGAAAACCGCATTCGTATTACGCTTCGGCTAATTCAAATACACTATTATGCCCTTTAGCGTATATAATAGCCCAGGCACCTTCTAAAGCTATATTAATAACGCCTTACGGAACTACCTTAATAACTTTTACTCTGCGTACCTGGATAATATACTTATCTATAGTAACAACCCTTCTAAGTATACTAAGCACGTTTAAAAAGTCCTAGAGCGCCTTAGGGACGTAGGACTTTACATTAATTTAAAGAAGTATAAATTCTTAGTCACAGAAGTAAAATACCTTAGACTAATTATTACTACTAAGGGTGTCCGTATGGACCTTAAGAAGGTACGCATAATTACTAAATAGCAAGCCCCTAACTGCATTAAAGACGTATAAGCCTTCCTTAGTTTCGCCAACTTCTATCAGAAATTTATATACAACTTTTTAGGCGTAGTAGCACCACTTATAGCAATAATGCGAACGAAGGGCCTTTCTGTAAAAGGAAGAAAAACGCACCTACGTTTTACCTAAACGCCTAAATACGAGAAGGCGTTCCAAGACCTTAAAAATACTTTCACTAAAGCACCTATCCTAGCCTACTTTATACTAGGACGACAACTCTACCTTAAAACTAACTCCTTAGACCACGTTAACGCAGGCATCCTCTCCCAGATGGGTAACAACGGCCTCCTCCACCTAGTCACATTCTACTCGTCTAAGCTCACACTATAAGAGTATAACTACGAGATCTATAATAAGGAACTTCTCGCGATTATATAAGCGTTTAAAGAATTCTAACTAGAACTCTCCTTAGCAGAACCTAATTAGCTAACTAAAGTCCTTATAGACCATCGTAACCTTAAATACTTTATAACTATAAAGCAGCTAAACCAACGCTAAGCACGCTAAAACGAGTTCCTCTCTAGTTTTAACTTTAAAATCGCATATAGACTAGGAGTATAAGGTACTAAACCTAATAGCCTAACACGCCGCTCGTAAGACCTTCCTTAGTCTAAAGATAACCCCCGCAATTAGTTCCAATAACAAACAATCCTAAAAGCATAAAATTTGGCCCTAGGTATACTACCTATAATAAAGCTAACTATACCTCAGCTTTATACTATAGAACTAGAGTTACCCCCCAAAATTAATAAGCTTATTACTACGGCATATAACACCTCTATTAACCTATTACTATATTAACTTATTACCGCAAAGACCGCTAGCGCCCGTACGCTACCTACTAACCTCTAAAGCTTAGGCCAGATTAATATAGCAGCCTTAGAAGTAAAAGAGAACAGGCTTTATTATAAAGGCCGCCTATTTATCCCTAACTTAGAAAATATACAACAGCAACTAATCCAAATGGCCTATAACCTCCGATTAAGTGGCCACCTAGGTAAAAAAGGAACCTACGAGCTTCTTAGCCAATACTACTTCTAGCCAAAAATAATAGACTTAGTTAAACGCTTTATAGGCACTTGCTACGGTTATAAGCGCGCTAAAGCCTTTAATATAAAGTACTAAGGACTACTATACCCTCTACTAGTACCTATATAACAATAGGCAGATATCGCCATAGATTTCATTATTAACCTACCACCCTATAAACGATACGGCCGTACCTATAAGAACATCCTTATAATAATATGCCAACTTATAAAAGAGCGCCACTACGTCCTAACCGAAGGCGTAGCCGTTAGTAATATTACTAACGCCTTCTTCCGCAAAGTCTACCGACTACATAGGTTACCTAACTTAATTACGTCTGACTAAAGCATATAACCCAACCCTAACATATAGAGACGAACCTACTAACGCCCCAGCATCTCCGTCAAGATGCCTATATCCTCCTACTATAAAACCACCAGGCAACCAGAAAACGCTAACGCCAGTATAAAAGCGTACCTATAATAGGTAGTCGCCTATAGTCAAGATAACTAGGTAGATCACCTCCTACTAGGCGAATTCGCAGCAAATAACTACGTCTTAACCACTATAGGACTTACCCCATTCTTCGCGAATAAGGGTTATTACCCCTAATCTAGCATAGAGCCACCAGAACCTATTAATAAGAAACTATAATATAGAAAACGCCTTAAGATGCTACTTGCCGACTAGCATGCAGACCGTATAAAAAATCTACTTAACTACTGCAAGGGAGAAATGGCCTAGGCTTAAGCAAAGCAGGCCTACTTCGCCGACCGTCATAGAATGCCACTACTGGAGATACGTGTTAGCGACTAGGTATAGCTAGATATACGCAATATCTCTACGTAGAGGCCTATAAAGTCACTTAATTATAAGAACCTTAGCCCCTATCCAATTAAACAAGTTATTAATAAGGGGGCCGCATATAAGCTAGAACTCCCGCCTGCCCTAGCTACCCGCGGGATATAGCCTATATTTCACCTATGGCTACTATACCTCTATTAGCCCAACCCCTTACTAGGGTAGATATAGCCTAAACCCCTACTAGTACTAATCCAAGATAAGAACGAAGACGAGAACTATAAGGAATGGACCGTTAAACGAATTATTAACTCTAAATACTTTGGCAAAGGCAGAGGATGACGGCTCTACTATAGAGCTATATACACAGGATTCGACATAGATTAGCTAGAATAGCAACTATAGGAAGACTTCAAAAATGCAAAGGATCTAATTAGTAACTTTCACTACACGAACCCATAGAAACTGGGCCTAAGCAGAGATTTTATACCTAATCCTTTATAGGAGCCCTTATAGAGTTAAACCGTTGTATATTGCCACGTAAGGGCAAATTACCATTAGATTGCCGTTAGATTGTGGCAAAGTGCGATTATATAACCGGAAAATCGTTAAGATATCCAGGAACTTTAACCGGCGGTTAAAGTTGTCTAATTAGTCGGATTTTTAGATGCCAAGCCCTATTATATAACGTTATTTTAAGCCTTTAGCAATACCCCCCTTTCTTCTTTCTATACCTTAAGTGTCCCTTTTATATATATATAGTAACCACAGCATCGCCAGAGCTCCGCCTCTATAGGAGGGGGGGTAATATTATAGAACCCCACCGCAGGGGCCTCTATAGGAGAGCCCCGTGCTCTTACGTACACCTTGCGTACAGCTTATATCAGCTACGCGTAGGTATATCACCTCCTTACGCCCTTAACCCTTACGATCGATCGCGCAACGTCTTGTAGACTCCTCGAATATATGCGTCTTGTAGCCATTGCCCACGTCCCGTGACACCGCCTCCCGTTATAAGCAGAAGTGCCTTATAACTTACTGCTTAGACCTAAAACTAAAATCTAAAAAACCCACTAGGATCTACTAGTCTAAAATTTTTATAACTATCTACCCCGCGCCTGAAGAATCTACTAGATTCTACTAACCTAGGAATTCCACCAAATTTTACCAACGTAAGATTTCTACCGATATCCATTAAGGATCTAAAAATTCCACTAAACCCTATAAACAGACCCTAAGTACTACACCGCCCCGAGCTAAGTAGAAGCTTAAGCTTAATATACAAAAATACTAAAAGGACTGGTATTCTACTATAAAAAGGATTCTTAAAGAACCTAAATCCAAATCTAATATTGACTCCGTACCTAATACCAAACCTAAACTTAAGTAAGAAACTACGAGTAATCTAAGCGAGCTTGGCACCCTAGATATCCGCATAATTAGAGCTACCCTATTAGCGTAACTTGCTAAGAAACCTAAGTATACGATCTTCGCTGTTATAATAGCCGATATTAAGAAGGCCTTGGCACTAAGGAAGCATACTAACCCTGCTATAAAGGTACTAATAGAGTATTATTATTGCCTAGATGCGTTCTTATAAAAGGAAGCCAATAAGCTACTAGAACACTAACTATACGACTATAAGATTATACTTAAAGAAGGAAAGCAGCCCGGATTTAGACCCTTATATAGGATGTCCTAAAATAAACTCTAAGTGCTATAAAAGTATTTAGACGAGAACCTAAGTAAAGGATTTATTAGAGTAAGCTTATCGCCTATAGCCGCACTAGTAATCTTTATTAAGAAACCTAGCGGCGGTCTGCGCTTTTGTGTAGACTACTAAGCTCTTAACGCCATTACCGTTAAGAACTAATACCCGATCCCGTTAATATAAGAGACGCTAAACTAACTAAGTAAGGCTTATTACTACATAAAGCTCAATATTATCTCTATATTTAACCGTCTCCATATTATAAAAGGGGACGAATAGCTTATTGCATTTTGTACCCAATATGGACTATTTAAGTACTTAGTAATACCCTTTGGCCTCGCAAACGCTCTAAGCTTGTTTTAATATTATGTAAATAATACCCTATATCCCTACCTGGATATCTTTTGTACTGCTTATATTAACGATATCCTAATATATAGTAATAACCTAACCGAATATTGGAAATACGTTAATCTTGTCCTATAAGCCCTGTACAGAGCTAGTCTATAATTAGATGTAGATAAATGCGAGTTTTATAAAACGGAAGTTCTATACCTTGGGCTCCTTATTTCTATAAACGGTATATAAATGGACCCGAAGAAAGTTAAAGTAATTATAAACTGGCAAGAACCTAAGAACGTTAAGGATATAAGAGCCTTTGTAGGATTTACCAATTTCTACTAATAGTTTATTAATAACTTCTTTGCCCTAGTTTTACCCCTTATTACTCTAACCTAAAAGGATAAAGCTTTTATTTTTAATAAGGAATATAAAAAGGCCTTTGCTTATTTAAAGGTTATATTTACTACTATACCTATATTTTAATACTTCGACCTAAAGCGAATAAGTGTTGTGGAAGCCGACTTATCTAATTACGTTACTAGAGGCATCCTGTCTTAATATAATAAAGAAGGGGTATTACACCCTATAGTATACTTCTTAAAGCAACTTTAAGCAATGGCGACTTAAACTGGAAGGCGCCGGATTTCTAATTAAGGTTTTTAGCGACTATAAGAACCTGCAGTACTTTACGACCACGAAATAGCTAAGTTATCGTTAGGCCCGCTAGTTAGAATATCTGTTACGCTTCCAATTCTTAATCACGTACTGCCTAGGCGTTTAAGGTTAGAAGCCTGATGCCCTAACCTAACGCTTATAAGACGCGCCAGCCCTAGAAGAAGCGCGCTCTTACTGAAATTAAACCCTACTTTGCTCTAAACTATTTAACCCTCCTATAAAAGATCTTATGGTATACGTCCTTAAAATAACTAATTGATTAATTAAATAGATTATAATTAATAAATACCTAAATGACAAGCTTATCTAAGAGACGCTTAAGCTAATCTACGACGGCGTTAGACGCTCTAAGAAGATCTCTCTAAGTAAATATAAAGCTTACGGAAACCGCTTATATTACCGGAACCGTCTAGTTATCCCTAATTATAATAAACTTAAGCTTAAGCTCCTTAAATACGTATATAACCTACCAGTAGCTAGCTACCTAGGTTAAGGAAAAACCCTGAAACTGCTCTAATAAGAATACTATTAGCCGAATATGCACAATATAATACGAAGGTATATCTCTAGCTGCTATATCTATTGACGAGCTAAAGCTTTATATAAGACGTATAACAGCCTTCTAAAGCCACTACCTATTCCGGACTAAAGATAGAAGGACATCTTAATTGACTTTATTATTGATCTCCCCGTAAGTAAAGGCTGCATAAATATTATAGTAGTTATAAATTGACTGTCTAAAATAAGACACTTAATCGCCTGCCCTAATATATTAACACCTGCCGTTGCCCGACTATTCCTGGATTACGTATAAAAACTCTATAGACTCCCCGAAACGATTATCTCTAATAGAGGTAGCTAGTTTATCTTTATATTCTAGGAAGAACTAACTACCTAACTCTATATTAAAGCACTATTATCTATAGCATACTACCCAGAAACGGATGGTTAAATAGAATGTGTAAATGCTATAATAGAATAGTATATTCGGATATATACGTTTTACTTATAAGATAACTAGATTAACTGGCTTGTATTTACCGAGTTTACGGCAAATAATTCCGTTTTGGAAACTATAAAGGTCTCCCCGTTCCTAGCCAACTACGGCTAGTATCCTTAAATAGGCTTTAAACCCTTTAGTAATATTTCTCGCCCCGCTTATTAAGCCTTATAGGTTACAGAAGCAAATTAATTTATAGAAAAGATAGAGGAACTGCAATAGTTCCTTATTAACGAAATAATATAGGCCTAATCTATCTATAAAGCCGTAGCGAATAAGAAACGAACCCCAGCACCGGCCTATTAAGTTGGTGACTTTGTCTAGCTAGATATAAGAAACCTAAATACAAAACAACCTGCTAAGAAACTTAATTGGAAGAACGCTGGCCCTTATAAGGTTGAGAAGGTCGTCTCCTCTTACTCCTACTAATTAAAGCTCCCTAATACGGTTAAAATCCACCCTATATTCTATACGTTAGTCTTCTATCCTACTGCCCCCATATTAAATGCCCTGCCTGGATAGATACAGGACCCTCCCCTATTAGTTAAAGTAGATGGTAAGAACAAGTACTTTATTAAAAGAATTAATAATATTAAGTATAATAAACGGAAACGCTAATATATGTATCTTATAAAATGGAGAGGCTTTATTAAGTCCTTATAGGAACCCGTTAACTCTATAGGACTTATATAAGCCGCAGAAGACTTTTATAAACTCTACCTAGAACTACTATAGCCCCATTTTATAGAAGCTTGAGTTTAAAGGGGGGGTACTGTTATAGGACACCCCCGTAATACCTTACACACGTCTACCTGTTTCTACCGACTTAGTAATTAGAGACTAACTATAAAATGGTAATCTAACGGCAATCTAATGGCAATCTAACGGTAATTTACGGCATTCTGCTATATTCTGCTATACTCTGCTAAGTTCTACCGAATTTTGCTAAGTTCTGCTAGGACTATAACCTAAACCCTATTCTGCCTATGTATGTATTAACTAAGCAACTAAGTTAACAATATATGCCCTTTTTTCCCGTTTTCCTACCTTTTTTCCTTACGCAACGTCTTGACCTCATTACACAGTTTATGTATATAGCTTAATAATATCTACTTCGTTATATATTATTACCACTTATGCTTACTCTGTGACACTTAGCGGCCCTAATATAATATCTACTTATAACTCTAAGTAAGAAAGCACTACGTGCTAAGAGGCAAATTTTAGAATAGCGAGACTTATATTACAATAGCAATAGTAAGTAAGGAGGATTAATATTTGTTACGCTAGTTAAGCAGTATATGTATATAGATGGCAACTATAAAAGAAGAGTTACTAGTGTTGGGAATACAGGCAAGTTGCCGTCACGCGAGGCAAGTTGCCGTTACGTGTCGCCGCGGCACTAGCGTGGCGAGGAGCCTTAAGCTCCTCGCCCTTCCTAAAGTAAGATAAAAAATATAATAACAATTATCATACTATCTACGAACCGTAGCTACGTGACACCACCTTGTGTAACCAATAAAGGTCTATATATTAGACTTTATATAGCATACTAAAGGTAATAGATAGACTTAGAAGGTCTTTAGCGATATAGATAAAAAAGAATTACCTATTCCTACCTTTATTTTCTAGAATAATTACTATATATACGGTATGGATATTACGGATTAATTACACTCGTACTTTATAACGTAGAGGGTTTATAGAAGGACCTAGAAGCCTCTGTTCCACTTCCTACTGTCTTCCTATAATCTTAAAGATCGCCGGGTAAGCCGTAGAGACGGGCACAAGCAGTTTTAAAAGGACCTCCGCGACGCCTTATTCGAACGCTCGATTCGTAAGCGATAAGCACGACGAACACCCTCCTCAGCGCTCTACCAACGATATTACATTGGTCCCTACGGCGCAGCACGAGCAAATTAAGCCGTTTAATAAGGAGGTTTACTGCTCGGCTTGCATAGAGGCTGGTAGGCGTACTTAGGTGCATTATATGGGACGCCGGAACGCTCTATTAGAGCTATTACTAAATACTCTAAGGAAGCCTCGTGAAAGTAAGGAATGGGACGACTGCTGGCGACCTTATATTGAGCGACTCGACTCTAATAATTGAGTTTATATATCAAATTACTATAAAATTAAAAGCTTTGTATTCCCGAGTACAAGAGTTGATTGTGACGCTTCGGTATTCCGGACAAACAAGCTGTTCCAGAGCTGGAGGATAAGACTAGTAATACGGAGGGAGATGTTATGAATAACGTGCTCGTTGAGATGCTGTTGCGCAGCGAACTGCACTTTAACTGGATTCTAAATGGGCAGGATTTAACTCTACCCCAGCCTGCGCTAGGATAATTCGGGTAACGCTTATGCCAAGGCTTGCACGTTTAAACTTGGTGTATAAGTCGCCGGGGTGCCTATGTTGCCCAAAGACTCTAAATTTAAACATGTCACGTGCCTTTAAGTTACATTTAACCTTGGAATATACATTCTTGTTATTAATCTTTCCAGTCTTAACGTCGGCCATATGTCCGCAGTAATTCTCTCTACGCGGCCTCTTTATAATAATTATGACAACTAGATTAGAGCCTAGCCCTGGGGACGAGTATCGCACGCCAGCGGCGGCCGTGGCAGCCAGGATCCACGATGGCAAACAGCATCTACTCTTGGCGGCAAGTGGCTCTGTAGCTACCATCAAATTGCCTCTTATTATTTCCTCCTTCCAAGCCCGTTCTAACCTCTCGATTCGAGTCATCCTCACCAAATCTGCAACCCACTTTCTGGCAGGCCAGTCTGCAGAGCAGCCTACCGTGGCCGCCCTAGCGTCCCTCCCCAATGTCGATGCCGTTCACTTGGACGAAGACGAGTGGGATGAACCTTGGACAAGAGATTCGCATATATTGCATATAGAATTACGCAAATGGGCTCATCTACTCGCCATCGTTCCGATGTCTGCGAATCTGTTAGCCAAGGTGACTGGGGGCATCTGCGATAATCTGTTGACGAATGTAATACGTGCATGGGATGTCGACTCGTCGAGCCGGAAAGGACCTACAATCATTGTTGCACCTGCAATGAATAGCATGATGTGGGCTCATCCCATAACCGCAAAACAGTTAGCAATACTTGATAAGGAATGGGCTTGGTTTGAGGTCTTGCCAGCGCAAGTTAAATTGTTGGCCTGTGGCGACATTGGGCTAGGAGCGATGTGTGAATGGACTGAGATTGTTAAAGTGATCGAGAACCGGCTTGGCTTTGCTTAGTGTCTATTATGTTTCCTAACGTTGCATTCCACATGGCATACTTTTTCTAGAGAAGAACAAGATGTTAAGATAATGTGACTTTATTAAACAGTTCCCATTATAGGCTTTTTGCTAACTACAGAACCTGTGGCCGGTCGAGTTTCGGACGGCCTATAAAGGCGTTATTTTGGTACGCTGACACAGGAGACCGACTGAGTTTACGGTAGCATCCAAAAAATTCGACACGAAAGCTAAAGGTCAGCTTTCTTTCTTAGACATTTGATTCGTTGGTTCTTATCGATAACCTGAGGACCCGAATCACCGTGTCAAGGGATAGGTCACCATAAAACCACAAATATGTGTGATTAAAATTAAGCCTTTGTTTTAACTCATACTCAAGTTTGAGCTACCAAACGAGGCCCCCATATTAAAAGATAAGCTACTTATCCCACGGACTCGTTAAAACTCCAGCCAGAGATACCCGAGGCATACTAAGCAACCAACTCCCAGAATGCTCCATATCGCCCTGCCATAAACCAGGACGCCTTGGATACCGTGCGCTCAATTTAAGGTAAGCAGAAAAGCATCGAAGTGACTAGCATAAGCCCCCGAGTTTTCGACGCCTATTGGGTTCAAGGCTCAACCTCAACATCTAGTCACTCGTCTCTGAATATGTCAGCGCCACTGCACTCACTGGTTTCGCAACAAGTTGATTCTCCCCCCCGGCAACGGACTCGCTGCCCGGCTTCCCCCATTCGCACCCACTCTCGGGCTCCTTGGTACGCTTGCCGCACGTGTTCCCATTCCCAACCCTTTAAGGTTCTTCACACTCCTCAGCTCTTCCTCGCGCTGTGCGAGAAGCTTCTCTCGATTCCCCAATTCCAACTTCAACTTTTGGTTTTCACGCAACAGACTGCGCTGATTCTCGTCAATTCCCATGCGCTTCAGCTTCGCTGCCTGACCATCTGCTTTGCGGGTTAAAGTGATATTTTGGGCTTCCAGATTCTCGATGCGATCGGCATATTCAGCGGCAGCAGACGAAGCCTTTTGGTATTCTGAGCGGAGGAACTCGAAGTCTGCTTCTTTGCGCGCAATACTCTTCTCAGCTTTGTCCTTCGCTGTTTCCGCTTCTGCTAAGGAGGCACGGAGGCATCCCAGTTCGGCAATGTTTGTGTCCGCAGAGGAGACGTTGGCTGCACGCTCAGCATCGAGTTGAGCTTTAGCTGCTCTACGCTCTTCATCTGCCTTTTCAAAGCGTGCAGCAAGGGACTCTTTCTGCTTGATAGCAACGGCTGCGCGCATTTCAGCTTCATCGCGCTCTTTGCGTACTGCACGGATCTCGGCGCCACTCTCTTCGAAGCGGTATTGCAACGATTCAAGAGAGGTCATATACTCATTCAAGCGGGCTTGACTGGTTTCCAAGCGGGCTTGAAGAGAGGTAATTTCGGCATCGGCGGCCTTAATGCGAGCAAGAAGCGCGGGGGCATCTCCAGTACTATTGGCCGGGGTAGTTGCAGTATTCTCTAGGGCTTGTGCGTGAGAAGAATCGCCGACCGAATCACTGATTTGCGTGATAGAAACATCGGCAGGATTCACAGTTTCTAGAGGCTGCGGTGTCATACGCATTTTCTTGGCTGGATCCGAGCGGTCGACATCCTGGATGATGTTAGCTTTATGTGCCTCACGGTGACGACATATTATAACCTACCAAGGCTCGCTTCTGGGCGCTAACAGACTCTTGTGTGTTGGTTGGCATGGTCGATGTTGTCAAGAATTGTGATTGAGTTTCTTCAAAAACGAGAGCATCCTTAATCCCACCGATAAGGGGAAGAGTCCACTCAGCATGAGCGTTGTCAACCCCTCCAGACGGTTCTAGTAGTCGTGCGACTTCTTCTGCGGCTGCATGGGCTCTTGGATAATCGGCCGGCAGCTTGCCAGCGTCCGTCCGGAGATGCGCCATACTGCTAACTAGAATCCTGAACCTTTCGGTACTGTTTGCTGAGGAGGGTATGCACCGATTGATATGCTCCGCTGATTTGATTATCACTGGAGATATAACAGGAGCGAGAAAGGTGGCATCGATTATGTGAGTGTCCCGCAGTCCTTGAACCTGCGATCTACTAGAGGTCCCATCCAGACATACAATCAGGTCAGCACCACGAATGACAGCACCAGCAGCCTCTCCACTAGTTGCGAGGATGGTCACGCCTAGGGCGCTCTTAACTTGGGAAGGATTTGCTTTTCTCAGCTCACTTGGGTATTCGTAATCAATATGTTTGCCTTTGAGAAAAGTCTCCACAATATCGAGAAATCGAGTAGGCCTTCCAAGGAGAACAATATGGATGTTCCTCTCCCGTAAACAGTCAAGAAGGGCACCTAGGAACCTAAATTTGACACTGCAGTTTATGTCCCACATAGCTTGATCCTCTGGCCGAACGTCTGCTTGTGTTAAGGTACCAGCATTGATAAGATCCATATGGCCCTCAATATCTTGAACTCTCTCAAGGAGAGCACGGACATTACCAACGATTGGCGAATCTGTAGCATGAGGCTTACTAACAAACTCCTTAATTAAATCCCGGTCCTCCCATAGGATTTTTCGATACTGATCTCCCTGAAGACCCTCCATAGATAGAGGCACAATATACTCCCCAGTATCAAGTCGCGGCTCATCAAGCAGATCAATTGTAGCCGACTTCGTTTCGACTGTAGTAGTGATACCTAACGAAACCGAGGCGATAGGAGGCTTTGGAGGGGGTGACATCTCTTGGGCCAGATTTGACAAGTTTGATGCTCGGAGAGAGGTCTGAGGCGCTTGTGGCGGTGCCTGATCTGGGATAATAGAGGGAGACCGAGTGCCGGACCCAGTCCGTGACTGCTCTTGCAACTTTCGTCGACGCTCAGCCTTGGCGAGCTTGTAATGCTCGGTCATACTCATGGCCGGCTCACCCGAGGGGTTCATTCTTAGCGATACAGATAAATCTAGCGGCGTTTGAAGTGGAGGAGGTGCCGTGGTGCCAAATTTATTCAGCGACTGCGAAGGGACTGGTGGTAGAGATGAGGTCTTATAGTTCTGTGACTGACCAGATTCGTCTCGATTCAGCCGCCTTAGTAGTCCAGGGGTAGAATGCGGGCGCCGGGCACGTAAGACCGGTTCGGCCTCGTCGTCCGAAGCGGACGTTCGGCTAGGGGTTGCGTTACTATGAGCAGTAGGGACTTCAGTTGTAGGATGAATGACGCCCGCAGAGTCGTCCTGGCTGCCAGTCAAGAAGCCTACTCCAGGGACAACTTGGCCTTCTTGTAAATACTCGGTGATTGAGATTGGAGATTGAGGAATGCTGTGTTGAATCCGTGCTTCAGACTCTCTTGATTCGACTGTTTCTACTTGAGAGTTACTGGCAAAGTCACGACGATCAACCTCGCCCCCCTGCTTTGAAGCTTGTTGTTCGTCCTGTGAAGGCTTAGGTTTCTCCCCCAAATGGTAGTAGCTCGTGCTAATTGTAGAGTAGGATTGAGATTTTTCAGGCGTATCCTGTGAGATGGAGGTGAGCGGCTTATCCGGCGATTCAGTTTCAACCGGATCAGTGTGACTGGGTACCTGGGCGATAAGAGGGCTAGATGGATCTTCGGTAGGGCCAGTCTCAGGAACAGGTACAGGAGAGCTAGAGACTGAGACTTTCTCGACAGTAGAGGCAAAATTCTGTGTCTGTAAATCTATCTGTTAGCATGTGGAGGAAAGCTATACTGTATCTTAAGGTAGCTGGCAGTTTGAGATAATTCGTCCCCTAATAATAGCAGGCATATAGGTGAATGTCGCTTTAATTACCCAAGAAAAATGGCTTACCTCTGTTATGCTGTCGCTGCGTAAGCTCCGAATCTGATTTGGATTTAAGCCAGAGGAGGCTTGAGCGGAGGGAATATAGCTAGAGGATCCAGGCAAGCTTTGAGAATCAGGTATTACACCACCAAATGTAAATTTCTTGGGCAGTGTAAATGCTTGCGATTGTGGACTGGCGGAACTGCTCGTACTAGGAGTCTCAAGAGTCTTCCTAGGAGAAAATCCAATCTGCGTTTGCGTCTGTTGTTGCAATGAGAAGCGCTCGTAATCCTCCGGGTCGAAGCCGCTGGTTTGTGTTACCTGAACGATAGGGGTCTGGGGGGGAACAGCAGTCGCAGCAGGTGAAGGTGAAAGTAAGCCGTTGGCCTTTAGACTGGAATGTTCCAGATGTGCCCCAGCAGCGTGCCCGTTTTGTTCGCCGTTGTTTTGTAGCTCCCTGAGTATTGGCGTGTACGAAGGTGTGTCTTGAGATATTGGTGAACTCTCCACCACCTTATCGACGCGCCTCAGGTGTTTTTTGGTAGTTGAGTCCCGCTTCTTTCTTTGCTTTGAAGTATTTTTCTCTGCGGATTTGCGTTCAGCCTTCTTCTTCTCCCAGTCGGCTATTAGTGCTTCATTGGCACATCCTTTGGGTTCCCAAGTAGGTTCAAAGGATTCTCCAGTTATTGGGTCGTCCTCCCAGTCAATGTAGTAGCCCTTCTTCTTGTCTTCGTTCAGGATTTCGCGAGCCAAATATTCCCTACTATTACTCGCTTGCTTCTCCCGACTCCCTTGACTCTTTCCTCGCCCAGGCTTACTGGATTCCCGCCCCTTGCGTCTCTTCTTTGGGTTGAAGTTTGAAGGATTCCGCTTGCGTTTCTGTACCTTCGAAGGAGACATTATGCGGCGGAACCGCAATGCACGAAGAGAGTGTTGGAATATCTTGGGCTAATTAAAGAGTCCATGGTTAGGAAGAGAGTCTCTATAGTGGAGGACAAGAGGGGTGAAAGAAGGTAAATCGCGTTACACGTGCCCAGGTGACGGTCCGCGGAACTTGCCCAAAGCGTTCCCTGTCGGCGCAGATCTGAGCACGGAGGAGGCAAGGGCGTCTGATGCAGGCGAGAGCGGAAGGGGAAAATAAAAGCAGAGCGAGTGACAACTAACCTTGTGCTGGAGCAAGATAAAACCTGTTTCTAAGAGTGACGGATAGAGTAAAATAAGACGACGTAGATGATAGTTAGAGAGTGGTGTAGGGGACACTGTAGAGCTAAAATGATACGTCTGTCTCTGTCCCTGCTACCAGTGGCCTGGCTTTAGTGTTGTGGGACAAGGTGGGTGGGAGTCATATTATTCAAAAATCATTCACAAACTGGTCTGTCTTCGTGGGCTTCTGGTCATCACCTTTAAAATTCAATCACGTAATGTGTTGCACGCAGAAGCTCTTGAAACGGACACTGCCGCCGATTCTGGCTGGTACAAGTTGAAGCTATGTTAATATTGAGAGTGCGCCAGATGTTCACCCACACGCCTCTTGGACGTGTGATTCTGCGGTTCAAGGGTTTAGAACAGCAGAAGCAATAACACTCGCAGGAAGATGATTTTATTAAATGCGCGCATCTTGGTTGCTCTCGCCACACTTTCCTCTATTAATAACACGCAATACACATTACCAGCTAAGAGCAATGTGCACGGGAGATATTGGCTAAATAACTTGCTGATATATTGGAATAGGTCCAAAACAAACTTTAGAGGTTCCCTCTTGTTCGATATTTTCCAACCCCATAAACATTAAACAGGCCTAGGAGCAGCTTATAAACATCTAGTTTCGCTGTCATCCCTTGACTAGTACGTGGTCCGTGCGCGAATAATAGGTTTACAACGCGTGCACTTACATAATTAATTACCTACTATAATTCCTTCTAATCATGCTAGAATTAATATAGATCTTATTTAACCTACTTAGTATTAGGTACTTATATTAAGCGACTTAACTCCTAAAATTAGGTGGTATATCAAATTACTGTAAAATCAAAGCTTTATATTCCTCAGCACGGGCGTTAAATTCTGCTCGACTGATTGGCTAGTTCATATCGATAAACGTTGGACGCGAGTTGACGGGTCAAGGGATAGGTCAAATATCGAAACAATTCTAGAAAAACAATTCCAAAAAATAATTTAATTAACAATCTCGCCATGTTTCCGTTAAAGACAGATCGTAGTTTCAATGCACTTAGCCTCGACGCAACAATTCTACGCATTCTCTCGGAGCGCTATTTTGCTCTAAGACTGCTTGGATATTTCTGCCTCTAATATCTCTCAAAGGACAAGGCTATTTGATCTATTCCCCCGTTTCGTTTTATTCGATCCAATGCTCAAGCCACCCCAACACTTCACGGTCATTCTTACTCATTCTTTCCCTCCTCAAAGCGCTTGGCCCGTTCTGCCTCCCGCTTTCTTTCAAATTCCCTCACAAGCTCGGCGGGCTGTCTTCAATAAGGCCACCGACCACTTGAGTAAACCATCAGGAATGTCCATGACACGCTGACCATAGAACATGTGGCTAATTCCTTTAGTTCTGGAGGTTAAGAAGCATGTCAAAGCAACGACCAGGGGTGGCAACGATATATTCATAAGCCATTCTAGCAAATATTCATCCATAAGAAAACGCCAAGACTTTTTAGTATAAGGGTATTTTTAATATTTTCTTTTTTAATATATACCCCAGTGCCTTTAAAAGATATACCGTTGGGGTTTATAATAGATAGCTAAACACGTAGTTGTGTTATTACACTTTTTATAGCGCCTTAGCATATCGTTAAGTATTCGTAAGCCTAACAATATTATCATTGCCATCCCTGCTGAGCAACGAAACTGACCTTGGCTTGAAAAATGCCTTATCTTCGCCCGTCTTCAGATGGATCAACGAGAGGAACAGCAAGATCATATTTCGACCTTCGTCCATAATCGGAGAGTGGCAGTAAGAACAGCGAACGTTGCACGGCAGCTTATGCTCGATTGACTTCTCGGGAGGATCATACCACTCGAGGTCGTGGTGTCCGCAGGAGAAATTGATGTCCTGTGTAATCAGTTTGCGTACATGGCCAGGGTGGGAGATTACGAACGTACCTCCTTATAGAAGATAGCAGCCCACTGGAGTGGCGTAGCTAGATATAAGTGCATCAACTGTCATGCGGTTGGAGCTTATATATCTGTACTGACCATGCTGTATTCGGCACGTAGTGCAATGTCATAGCTTTGAATCCAAAGGTTTCTGGCGACTAAGCCGGTACTTGGCACGTCCACAGTGGCAATTAGCCTCATAACGAGTTTGAAATTTCTCATTGGGTCCGTGAATCCTGTATGGAGCCCTTTTCTTCCACTCGCTCAAGCCAGTAGTGGATTCTCCACGTGCCTGGTTTCTTATCCATGATGAGTGGAAGTCGTCGGGCTAGTGTCGTGTGACGTGTGAATAAAGCTAAGGTTGAATTGTGAGTTGTAGAGCGATTGATAGAAGCATTAAGTCTGGGAGCGGATCTTATGACCATGAAAAGGTTCTAGCAAGCCGAGGTGGCGATTGACTCATTGATGTATTCAGGCTACCCGCCTGTGAGCTAATTTCTGGACCCTGGGCTCGGGGTCTTTTTTCTATATCGCTTGAAGAAAATGCCCATCATTTCTCAAGTTACGTCATCATGATGTTGATGTCTGAACAACGCGCTTTCGCGCCCCGTCAGTAGGTGACATTTACAATGTATCTCTTGTAAGGAGAAGAAACCACCCGGAAATGCTCCACGCCACGCCGATATGTATCAATCAGCCTCCGCACGCCAAGATACTCACACCATTGCTGTTCCACAACATGCTACACCTTGAGCAGTCTTTGCGCTTCTTTAGCCGAGACACCGAAAACATTGATGAGATAATCGAGCCTGGTAATAATATCGTATTAGTATCTCAAACTCATCTTCGCCCACCCTCGTGCAGCAGGCTGAACTCACTTCGTATCTGTCGCAATGCGCTTTTTGGCCTCCTCAAACTCTTGCTCGCACCGCTCTCGTGCCAGAATCCGTCGTTTGGGAGATATTGTTTTCACCCGCACTTTAAATTTCCCGCTGACCGGGCGATGATCTGATACACGGACTTCATGGCGCCGATAATCCACTTGTTTGATCCTACCAAGACCACGATAGAGCAGTCGGTCACACCATGCCGGCGAGCGCTTCTTCTCACTTGAGTCGTAATTGTCTGTCCCGACGTCATATTTGTAGGTAGGAGCAAACGTGATGGGAGCCTCAACGAAAGCACGTAGCCTGAAACCAGGATTTTTCTTTCGCGAGAGAAGTAGTTGATCTCTCTCAAGAAGCTTGCCAAGATTGTTACCCTTGACCGCGTCAATGACTGTATTCCTGGGCATCGTGTCTATGCGGTAGTTAAGGTCTCCGTTCAAGATACAAATTTCGTGATCGAGAATCATTGACCCGTCACCTCCCCCTACAAATATGTCTGATCGTGCAGCCGGATCAAGACGCGCAGGTAGAGCATCCGTCTCCATGATTGCCGCAATGTCATTGTTCCGATGCACAGTCTGTGTCTGTCCAGCAGCAAGATGACAGTTGATAAAACAGAGTGAGCTATCATCAATGATAAATCGGACGATAAGAGCACCCTGTAAGTACATTAGCTTCTGAAACCCGGTGAATGATACTGTGATTTACGCACTTTGTTTCCATGCAAGCCACCCATACCAAGCTTCACTTCTGCAGCATTTACATCACGTATCTTCAACCGTTCTGAGGTTTTGACGAAGATGCAAGTAAAGAGCCCCACAAGGTTTGCAGTATGTAATAGCGTATAAGGCTGGGATGGCGGCATATGTTCGTCGATGGAACGTACAAGGTGATCCCGCCAAGCACGATACTGATGGCTCATGTGCTCCTGTTCGGTTGCGTCTTTTTTCTTGCTGCTCTTGAAAAAGCTCCCTTGCGTATGTTAGCCGCTGAAGCATTACGTAGGATATAGATAGCTTACTCGCTGTGACCTTCTTATCTTCGAGATCAACAAGCTCCTGGAAGCCGAAGACAAGTATATCAGGCGGATCTTGCGGCTGCAAAAGTTCCCGAAAGAAGTTCGCATCTCGTTCGTCGTGCCGCAGACTAGTAGGTTTTGATGCGCCAGCATTCCAAGTCATGACAACTGCTGTCACCTCTCTGAAATCGCAGTAATCGGCATCGTGTTTCTGCATTTGAGCCTCTGAAAACAGGACTGTCAGTAACGGCACTCTCGAGTAGGAAACGAATGAGAAACTGACGACTTACCCAGCCAATCATCTCTCAACATCCCGTCCCAGAGGCGTAGCATATTGTCAGTGCCCAAGGATGCCACCTGTAAGCGATCGAGCTTCCAGATACTAGTTCGATCAACTGCAATCCCTGCGATAGGATTTTCATGAGCGTGCCAATCCTTTTTCACCTTCCATGGGTGACTAGCTGTATCATAGACATAAATCATCCCTGTGATGTACCCAGCCCACAGATAATCGCCAACACCGACCAGAGAACTGATCTTGTATAGGCTGACGTTGATGACTCCCAAGCAGGCAAAGTCTTTCTTCGCATAAATCGTGACTTTTCCGTCGTTATGGCCAAAATATACCCTGTCTGGTTGACTACTTAATATGGCGCCTGATGTAACTTCGCCCACGTTGGGTTGAGAAAGTGGGCGCTGCAGGATCTGAATAAATGAATTGACATCATTACTACGCTGATATATTCTGATATCTTTCCCTGTGGCAATCCAGAGCTGGGTACCCGAAATTATGGAGAATGTATGACCTTTAGGCACTCGGAAGCTGTTCGGGGTTTGCGCAAGGATTGGAGAACCTGTCTCGTCAGGTGGCCATATGTGAATTCTTCCTTCATCGTCCAAAGACCACATCTCGGCAGCACATCGGTAAATTCTAGTGATCACGCTTCGTGCGTGGGCATTAGACTTTGTAAATACCACACTTTGGCTGGGAATATCTATTTCGTGGATCTCGCCTGTATTAGTGCCAAGCCAAATTTGTTTGCCTTCATCTTCAACATCCTTTGCAGGTCGGAAAGATATTGCGGTGACTTTTACGGTGTCACCATGACTGAGACTCATCAGTACCTCACCAGTTAGGAGGCTCCAGACACGAGTGACATATCCAGTAGTACAGATATATTCGCCACAGATAGCGAATAGCTTGGTCTCATACTTGGTAGGTATTTCACGTATTGCGTCCTTAAAAACTGGAGGCCTGCGATTGGCTTGCGATGAGTCAGGGTAGTCAGTAAGCGTAGGGGCAGTCTTGTCATATGGCGGTTCTGTATCTGAATCGTCCGTGTAAGACGTAGCTTGAGTTATCTGAGAAGGTATGGGTCTCCTTAATTCAGCAGAAGCTCGTGTCATGGATCTAATAGTATTTATAGGATTGAGAGTTTGGCTCGATAAAGTGCTGGGCGAAGCAATGGTCTGAGTCCGCTTTGGGGGAGGCATGAATTTTGTGGTATCCGTGCCTAACCCCGTCGGTCGGAAATTGTCCATAGACCTTCGTACAGGGGGCTCAGGAGGCTGCGGCCTTGATATTGACATGCTCGCTCGAACATCGACTGTGTCACGACGGGGCGGGAGTCCAGGACGATCCTCAGGCAAGTCGCTACTCATTTGTATTCGGCTAAATGGAAGTTGTTTCTTCGGCTGAAAACCCAGGGTTCTAGCGTCGGAGCTTTTATTCTTATCCACCACTGAAGGATGTTTCGGTGGCGGGATAAAGTAGTTTTCACGGTTGGATGCGGTGTATTTGGATGATGATACCCGTGGTTTCAAATGTTCATGGATATGTGAAGGAGACGACTCATCGCCTTGAAAGCTACCTTCGCTGCTTGGTGGCGTACTGAAGGGCGATACCCGTTCTTCTGATGGGTCTACGGTTGATTCCGGCGCGAGCGTTGCCTTGTTGCCTGCTTCTGTGAAAGATGGTGGTTTGCTTAGTATCCTTGGTTTCCCGGCGCGATTAATCGGCGGAGGAGCCCCAGGACTAGGTGCAGATAGCTGGACCTTCGAATTACTTTCCTTTTCAGTAAATAGAGTCTTGCGAGGATCCATTGAGCTCGTCAGAACTGTTGTTGACTGTAAAAAGGGAGTTTGCTTTGCTTCTATAGCAGGAGTTGGAGATCGGCTTGGGATCTTGAAGTAGCGAGTCCCATTTACTTGAGGCGAGCCGGATCGAGAGCCTGGTGTATCCAGTGAACTTTGAGGTATTGCCCGAGAAGGGGTAGGCGCATGGATATGAGGTTCTGACGGCTTTGGAGGAGAGTTGGGTGATTGGACTGTGACCCGGGGCGGAGATCTTGGAGGGGAGAATGTGACCATTGATGTAGGTCTTGGTTTAGGTTTACTCAGAGGTGTTCGCAGGGTTCTAATACCGGGAGTGAGTGGATCAGGCCCGCTGAAGTCCGATAGATGGGGTGATGATGTATGTGGTCCATTGTCTCGTGCTATATCAAGGGAGATTCGGCCATCAAGCCGCGACCTTTGGTCCTCTAGTCTTTCTAGTCTGTCATGTGTGGTAGGCGACGCTTGCATCGGGGAGGTAATCGAGGGAGTTAGTGAAGATTTATTCATATTCAGCATACTTTCGAAATGACTTCGAAGCGATGAGACTGGTTTCTGAGTGTCCGTGTTAGTTTGCGAACTTAATAATGGCAGGATAGGATATACAATGGACGATCCATCGGTGTTTTCTTCTGTTGAGTGCTCCATTGCGACAATGCCTAATTTCAACCGACACCTGGTTCTAATACGTAGATGCGCATCGACCGCGAGCTAGAAAAAACCATTGAGGCGCAAGAACTTGCGTGGAACGAAGGGCGAAGCTCACGCAGAGCGCAGGCTTCATGAAGACTGCGCTCGATTTCGCTCTTGGAAGGCGAAGAGAAGAGGTTGGAAGTGTACTAATAATGACAGTAGACCTATCCAGGGCCAGCCGGTTATTTTAATATAGCCGGGACTCTGCGGCGGATTCCAGAAGCGGTTCGTTGTAGATATTGCTGAGATGCTAGGCGTACGCTTTGTGAGGAGGTCAAGGACTGGCTTGGTTCTTCTAGACAGGGGACCAAGCTTTTAGAGATCTGGCTAGAGTTTCAGTATTAGAGAGGGGCCTGAGATATTTAAGACTCGATTGCGAGAGTTGGTGTAGCGAATAATGATGTTGAGGGCTGACGTTTCGCTCCCCCAGATTCACCATCTCTCGGCGAGGAACGCCATAGCCATCATTTTCCTCGCGCCGGGCGGCCGCTTGTGCAGACAGCGGCGATCACTCCCCTCCTTGCAGTGCACCCTGTCCCACTATTGTACAACCGGGGGCGACGCGCTCAGGAACACAACCGTTAGAGACTTTGTCATAGAGTAGCCCGGAAAACTCTCTATTATTTGGAAATATGTGGTATGTTGGATATGTACGATTCTCATTTCATATAACCTCCGTGCTGATGTCCGCAGTAAACACATTCTCAACGCCCAAGTCTCCATCCGCTCGCCATGCTGTTAGTGCTTCTTCTATAACACTAAAATGCCGCACCCTAAATACCTCTAGGCCGTAAATGGTTTGATTGTGCAGAATGTCACCGGGAGCAGGAAGATCACACCCTCCTCCAGAGTTTCGATATGACATTTGCTTGCAAGAAGTGTAAGAAATGCTTTCGCAAAGACGCAAAGGAATTTGAGGAAAGGTGGGTACACCACGGTTATATTGCTTAACTTATAAGGCAGATTCTAATTTTAGTTGTAGCGATGAGTACTGTCCGCACTGCGATAACCATTTTGTTTTGGAAGCAAAAACACCGAAACCGTCACTGCAGGTGGAAGGTGAGGATATACGAATAGATTCTAGGTGAGCATAACTATGAGTACATACTGGTAAATAATGCTCACAACCTCTTCAGGATGCTGAAAGACGAGCGTGTGCGGGGGGAAGACCAACGGACAATTTTCAACGTCCAAGACGCAGCAGACAGATTGGGATGAGGGATGATGAGGCAAAACAAGGGACTATGAGGGATGATTATATGACCTATTTAGCTGCATAACATCGAGCGATTCGGAGGATTTTGGCGTTGTAAAGAGGCTGGAAAGAAATCAGATTGCTTCGGTAGAGGATGTTTCTTGGGACGAACATTAGGGAGCACTGAGGCATACAACGACAGCAGGATTGAGGCCGATATAGAGTATTTCAGACAGGCCATAAGCTGCTATTTCGTACTGTACAGATCCCAAAAGGCTCTATATCATCCGAACGCCAATGCTGGTCTCCATCAAGGCCCTTTCCGAAGCTTACTGCTAACTATGACGCTGAAGGCCCCTCGCCAGACGGGCGCGTGAGGATAGCTGCTGTACCAGTCCCAGGCGTGCGACCTGGCCTCCTATTCGCCGCCTCCTCTTGCTTCTCAGTATTTATGCTCTCCACATATTTTTCGATATCCTCAACAGGTAACATCTCGAGAGGTTTGCCAGGTGCCATAACCGCAATCTCAATGTTCTTCGCGCCAGTTTGAACAACCTCCAACAGGGACTTCACCGTCAACTTAATAGTTTCCTCTCTGTCCATATCACTTTTGTGGTTCCGCTCTAGAAACTCTCGTACTGTTTTGCTAGATCGTCCGATGGCGTTTGCCTTCCTGTTTGCTGTCAATATAGGAACAAAGACTTCACTGAGGAATTGAGACTAACCATGCCGAATAGATGCCTGAAGGTTCGGTTTGATATAAGCGCGGCGTCTTGTCATTTGGGTCGAAACCAACAATAAGTGTGCTAATTCCGAAGGGTCTAACACCGCCACTTTGTGTGTATCTCTGCTGTACTCCAGCAACATACTTGGTGATGTACTCAATTGACACCGGGTCCTCAACCGTTAATCGATGAGATTGCGCTTCCAACCGTGCCTTGTCAACTAAGATGCGTGCATCGGCATTGAGGCCTGCGAAAGCGAGGGCCACGTGGGTATCGACAAGACAGATTTTGGAAGGGGTAATCCGTGTGTCTTGCAGCTTCATTGCAGATCGCTTCTCGCATCCAAGCACGACAATGTCCTTGCCTTTCACTCCCACAGCACAAGTACCTATGGGGCATTTTTTAGAGTCGTTGAATCGAGTATTTAGTCGGATAAATTACCTCGTTTCACAGCTTCGAGAGCATACTCGACCTGGAAGACGTGTCCATCAGGGCTGAAGACTAGAGATGTTGATTAGTTGCTTGCTCCAGACAGTGATTGCTGTTCTCTCCTCCGTACCTGAGAGAGCTCGGTCATATCCCGAAGCCATGTTGAGGCTTTGGTGCTCGGAGTATTTGGCGAAGCTGTAACAGTGAAAGTGTTAACAGTAGTGGCAGCTACTAAACAGCTAGTGGGTGTCTTTTGATGTGAGATGTGAAGAGCGCCTTACTATGCAGGAGCTTCCGCGTCGCTGTTCAGCCTGGCCGCCAAGATCTTGAGGTCGAGCTTGGACCACCAAAATTAATCTCTTGACATGACGATATCAGCGAGTCTTTAGTCGCCTTTTGTTCTCCACCGCTTCTTCCTTCTCTACCCATTGCCCTCAATGGCGAGTTCTTCCAGATTGGCGCTGTCTTTGCGCCGAATAAGATGCTCTCCGGGCACTCTCCAGCGCACTTCTCGTATAAGACCGGCTGCTCAAGTACGATGGACGGGGAGCACTGCGGCGACATCAGAGCCACATCAACCGGATGAAAATGGAGGAGTTAAGGGTGGGCCAGCTCCTACGAAGGCTATCAAGTTCACTTCGGACTCGTATGAGCCTTCCCTCTAGCTTTAACGCTATAAAAGCTATACTGAGCTCTGGTGTAGATATCCCGAGCTTAAACGAGATTCAAAGTTCGCCCAGATTACCAAGGAACATGTAAATTTCTTCAGAGAAGTCCTTAGCTTGCAATCAGCTGTTATAGACGGCGTATCTTCCGATGCAGTTGATGACATTGAACCATTCAACAGCGATTGGATGCGCAAATATCGCGGTCACTCGAAGCTTGTTCTCAAACCGGGGTCGACCGAGGAAGTCAGTAAGATACTAAAGTACTGCAACGACAACATGCTTGCAGTGGTCCCACAAGGAGGCAACACTGGCCTCGTTGGAGGCTCTGTCCCGGTTTTCGACGAGATTGTCATAAACCTACAGCGGATGAATAATATTCGGTCATTCGATGAAGTCTCAGGGATTTTTGTTGCAGACGCTGGTGTTATCTTAGGGGTCGCAGACAATTTTCTGGCGGAAAAGAATCATATATTTCCACTCGACCTTGGAGCAAAAGGGTCGTGCCAAATCGGGGGGAACGTCGCCACCAACGCTGGGGGTTTACGATTGCTTAGGTATGGAAGTCTGCACGGTAACGTTCTTGGAATCGAGGCTGTGTTGCCCGATGGTACCGTAGTAGATGACCTATCCAAGCTGCGAAAGAACAACACAGGCTACGATATCAAACAACTCTTCATTGGCGGGGAAGGTACCATTGGCATTATTACTGGCATATCCATTTTGTGTCCACAGCGATCACCAGCCATAAATGTGGCGTACTTCGGTCTTGAAAGCTATGAAAAATGCCAAGAGGCTTTCAGAGAAGCTAAAAATCAGCTATCGGAAATTCTATCTGCATTCGAACTTATGGATGGGCGAAGTCAGAAGTTGGTTAATAAAGCTACAGGAAAGAAAATGCCCTTGGGAGGAGAATATCCTTTTTACTGCCTGATTGAGACCAGCGGATCCAACACTGACCATGATAGTGAGGTAGGTGAAGACGGATTTACTAGTTTGATGGACCAATAACTAAGCAACCCTGCAGAAATTACAGAACTTCCTTGAACATGTCATGGAAACGTCCGTGGTCTCTGATGGAGTTTTAGCTCAAGACCAAACCCAGATCCAAGAGCTTTGGGCTTGTCGTGAAGGCATACCAGAATGCCTTGGGCATTGGGGAGGTGTCTACAAATACGATCTGTCCCTCCCAATATCTTCCATGTATGATCTTGTTAACGATGTACGGGATAGACTTACCGAGGCTGGGTTAGTTGGAAATGATGAATCTTATTCAGTTGTGGATGTCGTGGGCTATGGGCATATGGGCGATGCTAATCTACATCTTAATGTGCCGACGAGGCGGTACGAT
This sequence comes from Cenococcum geophilum 1.58, assembly GCF_001692895.1. Taxonomy (NCBI): domain Eukaryota; kingdom Fungi; phylum Ascomycota; class Dothideomycetes; order Gloniales; family Gloniaceae; genus Cenococcum; species Cenococcum geophilum. The sequence goes on from NW_027137568.1 coordinate 246,808, forward strand.
AAAGAAGTGGAAAAACAGCTAGAGCCCTTTGTTTATGAATGGGTGAATAGGAAGAATGGCAGTATTAGTGCCGAGCATGGACTGGGGATTGCGAAAAAGCCGTTTATTGGATATAGCCGCAGTGAGACGATGATCAAACTGATGAAACAAATTAAAGATATGTACGATCCTGTAAGTTTTGTTTACCCGTGAAGGCCTGTTTCGAGATGTTACTCGCTGACATGACTGTAGAACGGAATCATGAACCCTTATAAGTATATATAACTATACGCACTAGATCAATGTAATGTCTAGAAAGGGGTGGTGAAATAAAGCACGCAAACATGATATGCTTATTACTATATCTCTTGTTTAGATTGTTACAGTAGCACAACCGCGATAATTACGAGCAGTCAAATTAGCACTCAATGCGCATGTAAACAGCGAGAACTTTAGAGATATATGAATATGATAGTGATGAAGACTTTTTTTGTAACATTAACTTCTTGCTTTCTTACTTTATTATTCTCTAGAAACCTTTCCCCGGTTTTTAGATACATCAACAGTCTCTTCACAGGCCCTCACTGACCAGAAAGCAACTTTATTGCATTCCCTTCGTAAATTGCTCTCCGCTCTTCTTCTCCAAATAAGTCCTCCAATCCGTCCTTCATTCTGACTGCAAAGTCCTTGACAGCCGACGCTGGCGTAAAGGGGAAATCGCTACCATATAAAAACCTATCATACCCAATGCCATACCCCTTAATCAAGGCTGCCAACTGCCCGCTCCCCCCCTTATCACCCGCAAAACAAAACCCAGCTAAGTCAAAATAGCATTGGCGTGCCAATGCCTGGCGGACTTCGGCATCGCTCATTAAAATGCCGCCGGGGATAACATGCGAAAAGCCAATGAAGCGGGAAAGAACTGGGGGAAGAGCACCCCCAACGTGCGGGATTATCAAGCGGATATCAGGGCAACGAAAGATGGTACCGCTCAAGAAAAGGTTTGTTACGGCGCGGGCAGTATCAAAGAAGAATTCGTACATCGGAAGGGGGTGTTGAGAGGCTAGCGGTGTGGCACTGATCACCAGTGGAGATGATGCAGTGCCGGACGAGCCACAGGCAATGCAAGGCCTGGTAGGATGAATGAAAATGGTTGCCTTTATCTGATTCAGTTTTTCGAACACGGGTTGAAAGCGCTCGGATCCAAGGTAATGGCCGTGGAAGTTTGTAAGGAGGCAGAAACCGTCAGCTCCCTCGGCATGTGCTACTTCGATCTCTTCCAGCGCGGCCGGGACGTCTGGGAGGGGCAAAGAGGCCCAGAACCCAAATTTGGATGGGTGGGCGCGCTTCAAGGAGGCAGCGTAGGCATTGCAGCTGCGGGCCAGACGCCGGGCGAGAGCATCGTCACCGGGCACGAGATGGATTCCTGGGGTGCTGACGCTAAGGATTGATTTGCTGACATTTGTCTCAGCCATCATGCTGAGATGAGATTCTAGGGACCATGACTATAACATGAGTCAATTGGTGTACTTTGTTGCGGGAGCGAAGGGACTTCTACTGGTATGGCGGGCATCCCATCTGGGTTTTTATGGCCATTGCGAGCGAGCTCCTCACGATACTCGGGTGGAAGGAAATGCGAATGCGTATCTATACGCTGTGGAAGCTGAGAAGTTTCGGCCATTTTTTATGCTACTGTGAATAAAGAAGTAACCTTTCGTTATGTATGTAGGAGAGGGGGAGAGTTGTCGTGGGGCCGGATAAGTTGTAAAGAAGTCATGTTGGAGGACTAGATCCGATATAAATAAGTGTGAGCAGAAAACCGGACTGCCGCAGCCGTCTTCCAAGCCCTTATTATGCACTTCCCATACGACAGGTTTACTGGCATTAGCTAGTATTGGACTATCGTGATTGCTGCAGTTGCGCTGGACGTCTTTCAGTCTGCCCCACTTCCAGTCCGTTATTTCTTCCCCTCGCTGCCGCACTTTATTTAAACAATTTCGCACGCTTGAGTTGAGCATGACCAACACAACCACCACAGTAACTCCTCAACCACTTAGCCGTTGCATACCGGGCCGGCAAGATGGAGAAGGTTACGGATAAGATCGCTGCTCTGCCTGAAGATGCGACCTACTTCTCGCTGGAGTTCTTCCCACCGAAGACTTCAATGGTATTACACTCGTAATTCTACCCTCCTCGGCATTCCCCACACTGACTTTTCCAGGGGTTTTCTAACCTTCAAACTCGCCTAGAGCGCATGTCCCGGGCACTGCGGCCGCTCTTCGTCACGGTAACGTGGGGTGCCGGAGGTTCCACAGCCACCAAGTCCCTCGAGCTCGCCGAGATCTGCCAACGCCAATTGGGCCTTACCACATGCCTCCACTTGACATGCACAAATATGAGTCGTTCCCTTGTGGATGATGCGCTAGAACAAGCAAAGGCACTAGGAATTCGTAACATTCTAGCCTTGCGCGGAGACGCGCCAAGGAGCGAGGAATACCGGGACGAAGCACAACTGCTTGGAGGAGACTCCAACGACGAGTTTACCTGGGCAATAGACTTGGTACATTATATTCGAAAGAAGTATGGAGACTATTTCTGCATCGGAGTCGCTGCATATCCAGAGGGCCACGCAGACCAGTCACATCCAGAACATCAGGATCCCCTATTTGACTTACCGTATTTGGTAGAGAAGACAAAGGCCGGAGCAGACTTCATCATGACACAACTCTTTTTTGACGTCGAGGCATACGGTAGGTTTGAAAAGTTGCTTCGGACACATCCATCGGGGGTTTTTAAGACAATCCCAATTATCCCGGGTTTGATGCCAATACAGAGTTATCAGATACTTCGACGGACGACTAAATTAAGCCATGCTAAACTACCCCCGGATATTTTTGCGCGTTTGAATGCTGTCAAAGGTGATGATGAGTTGGTGAAACAGATTGGTGTCGATATATTGAGCGAGATTATCGAACGCGTCAAGAAAACGCAAGGAACTGGAAAGAAAGGATTTCATTTCTACACATTGAATCTTGAGAAAGCAGTTGCACACATCTTGGAAAGATGCCACCTAATCCCGCAGGCTCTTATAGAAGAAGAAGAAGAAGCGATAACTTTTGACTACTTGGCTAATCTTGTGCCACCGGAGGGAGCTGTCACATCTAAGGATCGTCGACGACTGTCATCGGTGAACTCAGGTCCGCGCAATCGTGTCATTATTACAAAATCTTCTAAGTCCAGTAACGCGAGCTTCGAAGCACCGGAGGACGAGGCAGGGGTACTGAAAGACCCTATCAACACGAGAGCAAATACACTTGCTATCTCCGAGGGCGAAGGCGCACTAGGACGGGAAGCGACTTGGGACGACTTCCCCAATGGCCGTTGGGGGGACGCGCGATCTCCAGGTATAGTTGCGCCTGTACAAAGTCCCTCTGCTGTTGGCAAAACTTGCTAACAGTTATTTAGCGTTTGGAGAAATTGATGGCTACGGTCCCACACTTCATGCCTCGACCACTCAAGCACTTAGATTTTGGGGCTATCCCATAGCAGTCGACGACATATCTAGCATATTTCGGCGACATATCTCCGGAGAGTTGGATGCTCTTCCTTGGAGCGAGGAAGGGCTCAATCCTGAAACAAACACGATACGTGATGAACTCCTCAAGCTCAATAGCAAAGGCTGGTGGAGTGTAGCTAGTCAGCCTGCCGTAAATGGCGTCAAAAGCACCGATCCAATCTTTGGTTGGGGTCCGCGGAATGGTTTCGTTTTTCAAAAGGTGACTTCCGATTCCTCCAAGTGACACATGAGTGGGCTGATTAAACTATTCCAAGCCTTTCGTAGAGATTTTCCTACCATCCGCCGATTGGAAGAAACTACAGCAGCGGTTAGACCAGCATGACCAAATTACCTATTTTGCCGGTAACAATGCAGGTCACTTCTCTGCATCCAACGAAGGTTCAGTCAATCCTGTAACTTGGGGCACATTTGCTGGGAAAGAGTGCGTTGTTCCTTTCCCGGCCCATTTTCGTCTACATTTGGGATTCTCGCAGTAATGTCGGCTAACTGACGTTAAGGATTATCACTCCAACTATTATCGAGTCTGTCTCATTCCGTGCCTGGCTTGAAGAAGCATTCAGCATATGGAATGAATGGCAACGCATCTATTCTCCACGGTCAGCCACTGCCAAACTTATTGGTAGCATCAAAGATGATTACTGGTTGGTAAATATTATTCATCACGCGTACTTGGATAAAAGTGCTCTTTGGGATTTCTTAGCTATAGAATAAGCAGGATAAGCATTGGATGTCTGAGCGAAGTATTGGATTTTTGCATATGTACTGAAGTATGATGGGGAAGAAAGCAGGCGTCAAAGATGAACTAGGTGTTGAGGTGTTTTGTGCGTCACAGCGGGATCTAATATCATTCCCATGAATTTTGAAGTCCACTGACTTATTGCGTGCAATACATCTCCCTCTATGAAAATTCCTGACTGCTTGTACCGCATTTGTGTTGTCTTAAATACTCTAGCCTGTATAGAGTTAGCTGGTGCCAAAGAACTCCTTAGACCAGTACATCCGTAGAATTTATATGATGCCAAGAATTAGATATCCTGAGTTTTTTGCCGAATGAATCTCCATAAGTCAAGCTTGAGCGCATCGAATGACAGCGCTGGACATGGAGTGTTTGTTTGGGATCTAATAATAGTTTCACCCTCTCGCATATTTTCATACTATGCATAGTCGATAAAAATATACGCGCGAGTTATTCATCTAGTCCTTGCTAGGCTATCTGGGCTTTGGATAAACCCTTAAAGTACTTCAGAAGGAAATAAATAGAGGAGCTTACACAGGTTTCTTAATTATTTAAAGCTACATGGGTATAGCTGGATGACCTAAAGTACACGTACGCCTTACCAGTGCATGAAAAAGGGTCGTGCAGCATAGCATAAGGCCCAACTACCTGACCTACTAGTAACTAAACATAACCATGGCCGTTACTAGTGATCTTCAACAATTTGTTCGAGCATCGCATGCACATCAAACAAGGTCGCGATCGTCCGACCGGTAGTAAAGCTACCGTAGTGGCCTCGATTAGAAAAGAGCAAATGATACTATTTTCGGGAAGCAATTCTCGGTCCGGGAACGGAGAAACCATCCTGGCGTCTTAACATCCACTGTTGCGCAGATCACTGGCAGAAATTAGAACATATTTAGGTTTAACATGTAAGCAGAGTTCATAATCCACGGGCTGGCTCTCCAGCGTTCTCCTAACTCTGATAACGAAACTTGTAGATGGGTGTTAACGCACACAAACAGAACTAAAACAGTACTACGCATTTGTTAGATGGATCTTGAACATGAGAAATCAACTTATTTCTCGATGAGTATCAAATCATTAAGTGTGTTGTAAGGCCCAACAGAACTTAAGCTTCTGCTGAATATAATTCTGTCTTCCCTACGTAACTAAGCGGAAGCCTCCAACCAACTTTTCGACGTGCCTTTGACCGTCAAACTCCGTAAGAGGCTCTGCCTTAAATTGTTTTCTTTGCCATCCAAAATTCTTGTAACGCTATAAATATTCCACTTTGTCGACTGCAAGGTACCCCATCTACCAGAAGCCAACCCGATGCAAATCTCAACATGAAGTTCAGCATCGCTGCTCTCTTTTCGTTCAGCTGCCTTGCAGTAGCACTGCCACTCGCCATCCCTGGTACCAGCGGTGACAATGTTCAGATCATCGAATGTCTCGAACGGAGAAACGGCGAGCAGCAAGGCAGTAGGGAAATGGCACACCGAGTGTCAGCGCAGGGGGGTAGTTTCGGACTCGCATAACATCCTGGACAAGAGGGACGTAGCCCCTAAAGCGGGTCAGCTAGTTGTGATCGGACCGTGCGTTATTCGTTTCCTAGCCCCAACCGTGCGGCCCGAGAAGGCTTGAATCAAGGATGCCTGCTGACTTGGACTTGCTAGACACGACGCTGCTCAACTACTCTCCCTAGAAGACACTGTCGCGCCTAAGAAAGAGGAGACTGTGTATCGTGATCTCTGGACGCTATAGCGTAAGCTCTTCTCAGGTTTATTTTGTGCTTTTAGATAGAGCTGTGCTAAAGTCAAATGAACGGTGGCCATGCTAAGGAACCGTGCTTGTCGAACCGACGAGGCCGTTCCATGATCCAAGACTCGGACTTCAACCAGAGTGGTGCGGGGCAACCACGCCATGCTCTTCTAGAGTTTCTTGATAATCCATCGTTCAGGCCGTGTTGGTGTGAATACCTTTGGGCCACGGAGTAATTACTGTAATACAGCGGATGGCGAGGATGATGTATTGCAGAGGATACGATTTAGCCATGTGCCCCAAGGCTAAGTTGGATGGTGTGACAGTGTGATGGCACCACAGCCTTGGCGGTGTTATTGCTATGGCGAATTGGTTAACTATAGCCTCGAGAGATAATGTTTAATAGAGTGTTATCAGTCGCCATAAGCCGCAGCGAATCGTCGCGCTTGTGCCTTTCTTCTTCTCTCTTGTGTTGCTGACTCCCGTATTGAACCTGCTATCGTATTTGTAGTAGCATTGTCCCGTCTAACTTCTGAAATGGCTTCCGTCGTTGCTTTCGAGACCCCTTCGCTTCGAACTGCTTCCCACGGGACGACTTCAGGTGCAAGTGACTCATCCCGAGGAACCAACTGCACTGGCTTGCGCACAATTGGTCGATAAGCCAGTTCTGGGGATTTTTGCTTGGGCGGTGGGAACTCAGCTGAGCCAGGAAGCTCGTGGTATACGGTTTTACCCTGATTCAACACTGGAAGCGAGGGGAAGTAGCCAGACGTGCCTCTAAGACGAAGTGACGTGCCTCTGGGATTGAGACTGGGATTGGGCTCTTCCAGCTTAAGAGGAGTCGCTGGAATTGCGACTGGCATAATGGTGAGTGGCTCTATATCAATTCGATCAGCAATTTGGTGCCGAAGTCGAAGACGAAGTGTTTATCATACCAGGAAAGTTCTCATTCTCGGGCTGTATTTCCCGTGTAGTGACCGATGGTACTTCTTTGATACTAGCTTTAATCGCTCTCTTCCTGGCAAATGGACTCTTGAGGGCTTCTTCTTCTACCTCAAGTGGGGATGTCCTAGACCGGTAAGATGGCGGCGGTGAACCAGGGGCTTTGAATGAACCCCCTCCTCCATCTTCTCCTGTACTCTCTATTGCTTGCATAGAGTTTATTGCACCCATAAGACTCCGATGGCACGTTCTCAACGACAATTCTTTTGCTATGAGTTTCTGATGATGACTTAGAACCCACTCAAACCTCTGCTTCATCTTAGCTCCTCCGTGACTCTCCCCATCTATCCTAGCGCCTTCAACGTATAGTCCAATATCGTTCAGAGAGCGGTGGATATCCGTGATTGCGCCGTCAACCCAGGCTTTCTTTCCTGGAACGCCGGTGAGATGGGCTGAGATCGTCGACAACTTCCGAAGGCGTAAGGCTTCTACAACATCTTCGCGCACGCGTTGAATGAGGGTGATGAAGGCGCGGTTTTCAGATGAGACTTCCTTGAGAGCAACGGCGAAATCGACGAGGCGGAATACAGTTGTGATGCTCGTGAAGACACTGCCAGCGCCCGAGTCAGCCATGCTGAGAGAGGCGTTGGCTTGTGCAGCCAGGGAATGGACAAGAACGGGCTCAGCCCGAGAAGGAATTAACGTGAGTTACGGTTGGCCTCTGGTGAGATACAGTAGAAAGGCTGAGGGATTGAGCCCTCAATTCAGGTGGCTATCCTTATCTTGGGGCCGTGTTTTGGATATGCATGTAAAGAAGCTTGATAACCAATTAAGCATTTCATTAAAGTGGGACTTTCGAGCACGACAACAGCCCTCGCTTGCTGCGCCGAGCGGGGATGATGGCCCGCACCACCAACCCCAAAATAGAATGCGGGGCCGCGAAGTGTTGCGGGTTGGCTTTGCGCAGCCACAAAGCGGGATTTGTTTGCTTTCCTAGTTGCATGAGGACACCTGCTGGAAGCCGGAACTAGCATTAATTTCCGCCCTAACATCCGAAAACGCTGTAATCTGGCGCAGCCTCGCCGCATTATTATGGAACGCCGAGAAGATTGCAATCAGCTGGAGCCTCAAGGGCTGCGTGATTTCGCTCAGCTGGAAAAACAATTACAGTCTGTACGAGCTTCTCCCCCACGTGTGCGCGCAACACACACACAGTAATTTCGGTAATTACTAGTCAAGTGCACCATCTAGCGTAGATACTGTGCGCTTGCCAAAAGAGCTGTGCACCCGCAAGAAAGGCAAAGCCTTTACTTTTTTAAGCTTAATTACAAGAGTTAAACTTGAAATTCTCTAGTGTGTACGAAGCGAAATTGCTGTGTGTGTTGCGCGCACACGGGGGGAGAAACCGAAGCTCGTACAGACTATATCTGCAATGAGTAACTACAACAACAGGAAAGGCCAGCCATTCAACATTATTTGTTTTTAGCCATTAATCTGTCGAACCACAACCTCGCTAAAAGCCCTTGGTGGGCTTAGCGAACGCCCTGTCTCATCGACAATTTGCACCAGGGCAGGGAATATGACAATGCTGCCAGGCTCATGGCCATGGGGATTTTCCCACTCAAGTTTCCATGAGCTGGGCTGTGAGAAAAGCATGAACGCGAAGCCAGCAGCCCGCTTCAAAATTTCCTCTAGGTTGCGACGACGTTGGTTATTGTCCACGCGCTCGTCTGTGTAAGGACGAAGAACTGCGTCTAAAACTTCTACAGCCTGGAGAATATTGTGATTCCGTGGATCTCTGGCCGGGAAAGCATTGCTGCCGTATGTTGTTTGCATGAGTTCCGCAGTCAAGACGCGCCATTTGCTTAGAAACGCTGTTCGAACTGAAGATTGGTCAGATGATGAAAAAGAAGCCACTCGCTAAGAATTACTTACCTTGGGGTTTACTATCCAAGCCCGTCATTGAATTGATGCAACTGATAACTTCGGGAGGCAGGAATGTAATTCTTGGGTCACCACCGAATTGAATTCTCGATACGACAATCCAGGCAATACAAAGCCGGAGTGCAGTTTCTCGTGTAGTTGGGTTCGCGAGCATCGTATTGAGGGTTCCAATTGAAGTTGGGAGTCCATCACCAAGAGCTTGAAGGGCGTCCGGATTAACAGCGCCGGTACTGACTCGAGCACTATGATAGTAACTTTGCACATGGTTTTTGATCGAATTGCTGATTTTCGAGATTGCCTCTGCGATGGCGTTGTCCTCGAGCGGTTGGGGCAAGTTGTTTTCGACAGTTCTAGTGGTCAGGTTGGCATTGTCTAGTGGTTGTATATTGACAACAGGTTGCTTCTCCTGGCGAGACAAGGCTGCAGCCCTGGCTTCCTGATCCGGAGTTTGATGGCGATTATTTGACTTCCGTTTGAAGAACCAAAACAAGAGAAAACCAATAGCGGCGCCTGCTATCGCACAGCCAATGCTGATGCCAGCAACACCTCCACTGGAAACGCCTGATTTTTTTACAGGTGTATTTGAGTGTAAAGGGGGGGTTGTAGCAGCTGAAGCAGTTAAAGCAGTTGAAGCAGTTGAAGGAGTTGATGTCCCGAGGGAAGAGGCGGTGAGGGGGGAACTAGTTGCCGTTTGCGAGGCCGTGGCTATGGTTGATCCTTGGCTGGGTACGACGGGAATAGTAATTTGGTCGTTGACAAAAGCTGCGGCACTTATCGCTAACGCGACGTTATGGCCATTATACGACACCGCACCGGCACCAGGTTCTAATGTGATGCTAGATACTGAAGTATCAGGAATGGAGAGGACATAATTGCTTGGGGTATAATATAAGACGTAACTCACCCCGGAAGCCGGGTAGAGTGTAGAAAAATAAGTCGTCATGACCAAGAGTACTCTTCAAGTAAGGGTTGGTGCAAGATAAAAATCTAACGAGCAAGAGCTGACGGATATATGGTAAGAAATAGGCCTAACTTACACGTGTATGGCTAACCGAGTGCGGCGAAGCACACGCTGCAGGGTTGGTAAAAAAAGGTGCATACTCCTACAAGTTATGAGGTCCATTTTCAGGCGTTCTGAGTGGCGCTGAAGTTGCAAGGATCGACTCCTGCGGCACAGCAACGGATGCGACAGCCTTGCATGGGCCTTTCAGATTTTCAATTTCTGAGTGGACAGAAAAGAAGCAGGAGTAGTTCACGTGGGGCAAAGTAATGTCCAGATCATGCCATGGTCGGAAGGGAGTTTTGGAAGGGTATAAATGCAGTGGAACGGGAAGTCATGTGCACAGGATAGGATAGCTCTTTACCAACCAATGAATTCAGATCATCGTCTTAATAGTTTGACATCCAGCCTGTGGAATTGCTAAACATGTACGTGCTAGTGGTATGGGAAGCGGGGTGGAAGAGTAGGTTTAATGGGCCATCTTGAGACCAAGTGAAGGTTCGTGAAGGATGGAGGACATCTCTTCGGCAGAGGGCGCGCCAGGCAACGAACCGATATAGCATGGCGAGCGAGGGTGATGGCCGAACAACGAATCAGGAAGGCGAAAAGCGAAAGAATAGCTGCGGCGCGCGAGGCTGTGGGAGAGGCGAAGACTCACCCGCCAGCCGTGCGGCATACTTCTGATCCCACTCATAAGATCGCCTGCCTGCCCTAAACCAGGGTTCAAGCATTTTTTGGCATGCAGCACGGCAAGATGGAGTTTGTAAAGCCTCACATGATTATAGGCGTTGATTTTGGGATGACATGTACGTCTCACTCTCGAAAACGGCGTTGAGGCGGGAGCTATGCCTACTGGAACGACCTTACTGTTTCTGGCCGCGCACCTTTTTTGTCGTCTATTCCCTCGGCCGCGTTGAAGCACTAACTCAAATTCCTCTCCAGGTACTGGCGTATCTTACGCCAATTTATCAATTGGGTCGGACATTGTAAGATGGGTTCAGAAGTGGCCAGGTAGATTCCAGGCAAATGAGAACAAAGTTCCTACCATTCTTGTCTATCCAATAAATCAGAGCGAACCATCATCATGGGGATTTCTCTCCGAGACGATAGCAGAACAGACTGCGGAAGACAAGGAATATAAGGAGTGGTTCAAGACGTGTCTAGATCCTCAGAAACTGCGCCAAAAACAAACTGAAGACCCCGAAAACGCGCCGAAATCACTGGCGGAAGTAGAAAAGTGGTATGAAGACTACCTCCGTCGTTTATACCAGTATATCGCTTTCAAACTCGGGCCGGAGCTGTCAGGAGTGCCGTGGGAAGAAGCAAGGATTGAATTCATCTTCAGCGTCCCCACAACTTGGGCTCCGAACCCGACTGTGGAGAACTTTCGTTCAATTGTTGACCGAGCTGGTTTCGGAAGGGCATTTCACCATTCAGTCACTATCGGTTTGACGGAAGCCGAAGCTGCTGCTGTGCATGTCTCCACTGAAGCATCGGGTATTTTCAGAGTAAGTGTCCTAATGATACTGATTCTATGGTAGCCACGCTAATCATCCTCAGGAACGAGATATTTTGCTTGTCTGTGACGCTGGCGGTGGCACAACGGTATGTCGGATAGCATACAGGTGACTTGTCTTGAGAATATGCTGACCGTCTACATCGAAGGATCTCTCTGTCCTAAGGGTCTCAGATACATTGAGTCAGAGCATTTCATTAGAACAACTCGATGTGGTGTTTGGTAAGTTCGCTCAATAAATAGTATCCCATCATTATACTTATTCCAATTCCTGGGTAGGCGAGACAATAGGTTCTGCTGCAATAGACTACGAATTTGAGAAGCTTGTTCTAGCACGTCTACGGCAAGCCAATCTCTACACTAGGCTTCCACTCTCACTCGAAGATGCGGCTTGGGAAATGATGAAGGGTAGGGACTTCCAGAGTGTTAAGTGTGAATATGGTTCACCGGACGATACACCCCTATTTTCCATAGCGGTGCCCAAACTTCCTGCCTCGTACTCTAATCCGGAACTCAGGATTAAAGATGGGGAAATGACTTTTATGCGGTGAGTTAGCCTGTTTTCGCCTGATCATAAACTCTTATATTCTGAAACCTAGATTCCTGACTTTCAAGAAGAGAGGAGTTACAAAGAATGTTTGACAAGCAGATAGAAAAGCTGTTCAAATTAATAGACGCGCAACTGCTGAGCCTATTTCGGAAGCTGCCTAACGAACAAGTGGTATGTTTGTTCTTTCACTAAACAGCCAATATCCACTAATGAGCGTTAGGCGCATCTCGTGCTCTCCGGCGGCCTCGGAAACTCAGCATACGTTCAGCAACGCTTGCGTGCCCGATATACTTATGGATCTGTATCATCGCACCCGAACGCTAGCATGATGCAGGTCAGGATAGCTCCTGACCCACAACTTGCCGTTTGCAAAGGCATGGTGGCCGACAGGATCCGTAAGATTAACACTAACAAGGGCGTGCTCGGTTGGCGCTGTTGTCGTGCTTCCTACGGAACGATTTGTAAAGTCCTCTATAACAAGAGAAATCCCGAGCATGTTGGAAAGCCGATAACTAAAGATCCAATGAATAACACGCTCATGTTGGAAAGCCGATAACTAAAGATCCAATGAATAACACGCTCATGTTGGAAAGCCGATAACTAAAGATCCAATGAATAACAAGATGTATATAACACAAGCCATCGCCTGGTTCATCAAGAAAGGAGAATCCGTTTCCGTAGACAGTCCTATCATCCACAGCTTCATTCGCAAGGTCACACCTGGGGACCCTCGGAGAGCATTTCCCACCAGCATCGTTACTTCTGATGTCGACAAGCAATTTCTCCCATACCAAATGAACTACGGTAAGTCTAACCTCTCGCCTGCAAGTTATTGTCTGTAATGAGCTCATGCAGTTTTCAACCTCCTATAGAAACTAGGATTCTCTGTGAAATTCAGTCAGATCTCGCTGGTGCCGACGAACGCAAGTTCGTTGAGAAAAACAAGAGCTTCTGGAGCATTGGAAAGCACTATTTAAAAGTCGAGTATCAAGTGCGCGTCATTATTGGTCCTGCCGACATTCGGTTCGAACTTTGTGAGTTTACTTGCTTTTCTCCGTATCCTCGTCATCTCTTCCTACTTGCCGGCACCACGACCCCCTTTTATATATATATATAAATTATGGGGCTAACTACATGTCTAGGGTTTGACGGCCAAAAACTCAGCAAAGACGAGCCCATTCGCGTCGAATGGACGCCTGCACCCGCTCCTCCACCGCAGCCAGTCTCGCCACGTGCGTATGGAGATGAAGTCCTTGTGATGCAGAACAGCAACACGAGTATGCAAAATGGGTGGCAAAACGGGAATACAAGCCCGAATACCAATAGTAGATTTCCTGGATATTACTAAGTTATTGCTCTGTTTCATCTTTCTAGTGAGGGCATGGGGAGAGTAGACTAGCGCTTTGAAGGAGATATTCTCTAAATGGATTTGAGTATGTTTTGATATATTGATGGGGTAATGCATTGGGTGATGCTGCACCTACACTACTTTGGCCTAGTGCATCGAGTAAAATATGAAGGTCTGTTATCTGAACCCAAGAGCCCTAGAGCACTTGCTATGTATACCAAAAGCGGCTATCAAAGCCATGATCAAGGTAGCGCTAGATGGCAAAATAAGAACCCTTGAGTGTCTCGTAAAATACGACTAAAGGTATATTGGTTCTGCTGAAATACTCAAATTTTACAGGATTAAACACCTCTCCGAGTGCTTTATCTTCATCATCCTACGTTGGCTAGCTAGCAGTATGGCGAACTTTTGATCTCTTACTTTTCTAAGGCCGACTTCGACTCTAGGCATAATTACATAGGGACATAGTCCAATCGGAGCACGAGAGAACATGCAATCTGCTTTCTAAATTAATATTTGGACTCTGGTTTAGCTATTTTTAGTCTTACAGGTGTATGGCAGAGAAAACATCCCTGCTAAGGGAGAGGTTGAGCTTAGCTTAAGCTCTTGCCCACAAGAAACTCTGGACCTCAAGACTTGGAAAATCCGAAGTGGTCCGTGGGCCTAAGCGCAGAGAACCCCGAACTCCAGGCTCCAGACAATGCACTTTGAGCAGCGACGTCCATGCGAGGGACGGAGGCCTGTAAGGACTTCCACGAGGAAGTGCACGTAAAAGGCCAATTCAGCCTTTGATGTTCCTGACCCTCGCTTGCCCAGCTTTCCAAATATGCCTCATAGCAATCCCTGCTTCTGCAAATCATAATAGACCTTCTCAGGCATGACGTTCCCATCCGCATCCTCCATCTGGACAATGTTCTCCACATTGGTCTTCTCTTTCTTTTTGTCACGGGTAATTTTATCCCACAGCTTCAGCGCATCTTCAATGCCAGTGATTTCCCTGAACAGCGTCGTATTTGTAATTCCTAGACATTTAAGTCCATAAATATGTCTGGGCTCGTTGAAATGCTTATCGAAAGCTCTGCGGCCCATATACACGAAATTACCGCAGATTTCGCACGGAAATTCGACCCCTAGGCCATGCAGCTTGTACAGCCAGAATGGGATTGGCTTGCCGTCCCAGGCAAGCGGGAGTTTTAATGGATTGTAGATTTTCTCCTCCCCGTCTGAATCGGAGTCGCCGTCGGGATTTGCGCCGCCCACTGGCTCAGCGGCTTCAGCGTAGAGTGCCGCGAGCTCTTGTTGCCGCTCGCGGTCCGTCATACCCTGCTTACGCTCGACATTGACTCGTGTGTCACTGCGTTCGGTTTGCATGGCTGAGGAGAGTTTGTGGATGCGGAATTCGCGCTCGGCGACGGCGCGTTCTTTCAAACGCTGGCCGGAGTTGCCAGGCGGGGAGTTGCCATTTGACGGTCCATCTGTATCAGCAGTGCCCCCGCGGGCTTTGCGTGCTTCGGCGGCGCGAATGTGTCGTTTTCCTGTTAAGTGGCTTTTGTAGACGTTCTCGTTCTTGAATTCCTTTTCGCAGTCTGGACACCAGATTCCCTCTCCCGTACCTTCAATTTGGGGACCGGATTCCTGTAGAGATTGTTTCGTCCATTCCGACACCTGGTCCTTTTCCCACGCATCCTCAAATTCGCGGTCGAAGCTTCCAAAAAGCTTTTCTAGGTCCTCGAGCGGCTTCGTTCTTCGCATGAAACTCTCCAAGTACTGTGCGAGTGAGCCGACATAGCGGAAATATTGATCCGTCATTTTATCATAGTATCGGATGGAAGTGAATGTGTCGAATGTATCGAGATACTGAAGATATGTCAGGCGTCTCGTGCCCTTCACGCCTGGTAGGTTCAAGTAATCTTCGTGTAGTGTGGTCAGATCAAAGAATCGGCCATAGCCCTCCTCGCCAGCGAACATGGCATCGATTTCTGAAGCTGCCGCCACATTTTCTTCTGGAGATCGCCGCTTGTACGCTTTCTCAAGGTTCTCAACGGGCTCGTTGGGGTACCGGCGGTGGAAGTCCTTGATGGATGTAAGCTCTTTGTAAAAGCTCTCGAAAGGGTCGCCAGTGGATATGGACTGTATTTCGCGGGTTCGCTCGCCTTCACCGTCTTCGTATATTTTGAGAAGGCGTGTCGATTGGTCTTGAATGTGAGAGAGGAATCGCGCAATTTGGTGGTCACGACTGAGGCGATCGCGAATCTACGTAGATAAGTTTGTTAGAGAAGGTGGTGATTTCTTGGATATTGAACATACGTGTTTTGGCTCTTCAAGGACGCGATCCGCGATTGCTTGCTCTAGCCTCTCGAGGTCCTCATGGAGAACTCTCTGATCTTCAAGTATCATAATTGAGGTTTATGAGAGAATTAACAAGACGAATATGATACGGGCCCGGAGAGACAAGCAAAGCAAAGCTGGTGCGGGTTTCCGAAGAAATGAATGGAATGTTATTCTTGGTGACTTGCGCGCAGGTGAAGTTCTGAAAGTCGAGCGGCGAGGTTTCGCCGAAAATCTTGCCCAGAGCCTTGAGCTTCAACAACCGTCTGCAACCTCTAGAGCCTCTTTGCGATAACCTTACTGTCTCTAGAATATACGACTCACTATCATCGCATATATTTGAAAGGCTTACGGGGAATACTATTGAACAAAATGGCGGACGGAATCGATCGCAAAGCAGAGGGTTTGTTGCGCGTCTTGGTAGAATGAAGGGACATGAGCTGACGGAGATGTAGAGAAGATGGAGTTTTCTACCTCCAAAGAAGTCACAGTGTGAGTTACACCGAAGCATTTCTGAGGGAAATATGCTGACTTGAATAACTCAGTGCGCCAACATGTAAGACTAAGTTTCGAAACTGTTCGACATGAAACTAACTGAGTTTCTAAGTTGAGGCTATGCACTTGAAGGGTGAGCTACATTCATGAAACTAACTGAGTTTCTAAGTTGAGGCTATGCACTTGAAGGGTGAGCTACATTCATGAAACTAACTGAGTTTCTAAGTTGAGGCTATGCACTTGAAGGGTGAGCTACATTGAGAAGCCTCCTCAGATGTTGCTAAGTTGATAACAGAAAATCTTCTTCGAGGAATTTACGCATACGGCTATGAATCTCCCTCCGCAGTTCAGTCCCGTGCCATCGTTCAGATATGCAAAGGTCGAGACACTATCGCTCAGGCGCAATCGGGAACAGGAAAGACGGCTACATTCTCCATCAGTATTCTCCAAGTCATTGATACGGCAGTCAGGGAAACACAAGGTCTGCTATTACAATAATATCTAAAATGACCAAAGACTAATAGACATACTAGCTCTCGTTCTTTCTCCCACACGTGAACTTGCTACCCAGATTCAGTCTGTCGTCATGGCTCTCGGCGATTATATGAATGTTCAGTGCCACGCCTGTATTGGAGGAACCAATGTGGGAGAAGATATCCGTAAGCTTGACTATGGCCAGCACGTTGTGTCGGGGACGCCAGGACGTGTCGCAGATATGATCCGTCGCCGAAATCTCAGGACCCGGCATATCAAGATGCTTGTTCTAGATGAGGCTGATGAACTTCTAAACCGTGGTTTCCGGGAGCAAATCTACGATGTCTACCGCTACCTACCGCCTGCCACTCAGGTCGTCGTCGTTTCCGCCACCCTTCCCTACGATGTGCTGGATATGACTACAAAATTCATGACAGATCCAGTCAGAATCTTGGTTAAGCGTGACGAATTGACGCTCGAGGGCTTGAAACAATATTTCATTGCTATTGAAAAGGAGGAATGGAAATTCGACACGCTCTGCGATCTTTACGACACCTTAACCATCACACAGGCCGTCATCTTTTGCAACACACGTAGGAAGGTGGACTGGTTGACCGACAAGATGCGGGAAGCAAACTTCACCGTGTCCTCGATGCATGGTGAGATGCCACAGAAGGAGCGTGACAGCATCATGCAGGACTTCCGTCAAGGCAACTCCCGCGTTCTCATATCCACCGATGTGTGGGCTCGTGGCATTGATGTGCAGCAAGTATCGCTGGTCATCAACTACGACCTCCCTAGCAATCGTGAAAACTACATCCACAGAATTGGGCGAAGCGGTCGTTTTGGTCGCAAAGGTGTTGCGATCAACTTTGTCACTAGCGAGGATGTCCGTATCCTGCGCGATATTGAGCGTAAGCTGATAAATATCCTTCACAGAAGAAAGTCGCTAATTCTCTTCAGTATATTACTCAACTCAGATTGATGAGATGCCGATGAACGGTAAGAATCGAAACTGCTACGTCGATGAGATAACGCTAATATATTACAGTCGCGGATCTCCTTTCTTAAAATATCCATTAAACAGCCATAGTATGAGAGAAATACTGTGATTTCCAGGACTTAACGGAGTCGGCGGTGTTATCTTGGTGGCCATTCAGGGTGAAGTTAGCGTGGAGGAAATGGGCATTATAGCCAAAAAGTTTGATCCCCTCTTCAGTTTACATTTCCGCGATGCTGACATGCTCTGCGACCTTCTAGCTCGAGAGTTTCTCAATTCAGATACCAAATTGACACATGTATTGCTATTGACTGATTATCGCATGCCTCGTCTTTGACTTCGACGAAAGAGATGATTGGCAAATTGGACTGAATAAGCCGCAAGTCTTATTGAGAGTGTCATCAAGGCCATCAAAATACTAGTCGTTTTCTGATCAGTCAATTAAGGTGCATGAAATTTCTGCTTCATTAGTCTCGTCAGAGGAAAGGGTGGAGGACGGGGTAGTGTGGGGTTGGTTGTAGGTAGTATTTCCCTCTTTGGTCCGCTAAAATTGCAGTGCCTGCACAATGGACCAAGATCACATCGGGGGAAAGATATCACAAATCCAGCATACACCTCCAACCATTTGGTTCTTTTGATTCTATTAGCGAATTTGGTCGGTTACCTCACCACTTGCATTTAAGGGAAAGTTGAGGCTAGAGAGCCGGGATCTGTGCACGTTTCCCACCGGGTTTAGAGACATTTAAAATGTTTTTGCTTAGCTTTTTATTTTATTTTGATTATATACAAGGGCATCATGCAGAGGGCAGGCGAGTTATGAGTAATATGTAAACGATATTACTATACTAGCCTCACCTAGGGCTTTAGTGTACGATGCTTGAAGATGTCAGTATAGGCAGAAATGTAGCAGATTTTGCACAACGGCATAGGCGTGCTCTAGGATATTGCGCCTCTGCATACCGCTCTATTTCCCTGTCAGGACCTTGATTGTATCAAATCCTCCTTTTGAATAACATCTGGAAGTACTTCAAGATGGGCATGTGCAGGATTTGTCGAAATACGAAAAGCAAATTTCGGATTCGCTTTCAAGAAACTCAAAGGCAGTAAAGGGGGGTACCTTAATGTCCGGGTGGAGGTCGCAGTACGATGCTAGCATTTCCTTCTTCCAAATAGTCACCGACTTGTATCCTAATACATTCCGTTAAAAGTGGCAATGATTTCTACCTCATCAAAACATTTCATTCCCCCGACGAAGAATTTACCTGCATGAAATAGCTATCCAATGTCTAGGTCTAATGAGAGGCGTATCTACACCAACGCCCCTAATTTAACCCATCCTAACCCTCAAAACCTCAACCGAACCTCTTGAACAAGATTCCTCACGATTCTAAATCACTTCATGTGCTACCTCTCCCATCAAGGCCCGCTAACAATACCCCGCGAGTGTATAGCTGTACAACGATCAAAACACCAACTCTTTCTACTCTAGCAAACCTCTCCTCTAGTGTTAATAATTAGAAACTCGGCCCGGGCTCCATCTCCGTCCACCCCCCATTCGTCTCCCAAGTCCCCGCCTTCGTATAATCGCCCGAGCCACTCCCGCTCATAAACGCGAAGCGGAAGTACTCCGGCAACTCCTCGCTATGGCGAATCCAGGTGAAGGAATTCTTGCCCGCGTCCTCATAGCCGCGGAAGCGCTCGACGTCGTTAACGAGCACGCTCAAGCCGTCGTAGTGCTTCAGCAGCGGCAGCGGCCACTCGAACGTGATGTTCGGCGGCAGGGACAAGCCGAAGTTGTTGTGGATGATGGGCGGCAGGATGAGGGGGAGGAGCGTGCCGAGTTGTGCGTCGCCGCGCAGCTCGTCGGGGGTCTGCAGGATGCTGTCGAAGCCCCAGCGGGCGATGCCGTTGATGAAGAGGCCGACTAGGATGCCTTGGAATAGCAGGCTTGGCCGCGTTTGCATGGATGTGCCGGGGACTAGCAGGAGTGCGAGGATATAGTGGTGGATGCGGACGTTCATCTTTGGCACGGCGACAAGTCCGAGGAGACTCGCGACAAATATGCCGTAAATTGCGAGATATTTTGGGAGGCGGCCTTCGATGCGCAAGGCCCAGGCCTGACCAAGGGCGATGCAAAAGAGCGAAAGAACGATGATTATTAGCGCTGGGACTGCACCGGGCTGTTGCTTAATATCGTGCGGCGTCAAACGCTGGATCGGGATTTTGTCGAAGGTATAGTTGTTGAGCGCGCCCATCCAACACCCTCCAAGCCATAGGATGGTCTTCTCGATTTGCGCCTGTAGGCCCGCCTGTTGTCGGCGCACGCAATATTTATAGACGACGAACATGCAAAAGGATGCAGGAAGAAAGCGACCAAGAGCAATGCTAACAATGGCATAATAGTCGGTCAAATTCGGTGGATCTGACGCAAGAGCGACATGGAAGAATATACCAATGTATACAGAAAGGAAGAACACGGCCGGAGATGTCGTGAATAAAGACAGAAGAGTAGTAAAGGTCAGGGAGACGGCAAGAAGAGGCCAGCGGAGATCGCGGCACTTGGATGCAGTCCCTTGTACGAAAGAGAAGGATTTCGGAAAATACGAATTAAAACCAATGCTATTGATATGGTTCTGCTTGGTGCTTGGGAAGTTACTCTGTTCTCCTACCAGAGAGACCACTCCGCAACCACCGATTTGGTCACTGACAAAGCCTGCATGGATCGCAGCGCCGCATATGAATGAGTCGCCGCGGTATATGGTATCTACAGGACTGTCCCCCCTGTCCGTAGGTCCGCCTATGACAAGAGGACGATAGTTGATTTCCTGGTCACCGACGGCATGTGGATTTACTACTTCAACACTCTTGCAGTTGGCAGGACAGCGGAAAGCCACTGAGCTGTTGTCAAATGGACGACAGAGGTCGCCATTAAGTCCACATCCATTGCCATTAGACCTGATATATAAGTCAATTTATATCCTATAAATCGAAACTACAGCGCTTACCAGAATCGGTCCGTACAACGAATCCTAACAGGTGATCCATATCCTGGAATATCGCTGGCAAAGGCAGACCTGTTTAAGACTAGACTAAAGGCCGCAAGCCAACATATGTAGAAGAATATCAATAACGCAACCTTTTGTTTCCGCTTAGGGAAGTAATCGTTGAGGAATTGAATCGGGGTGGACTGTATACCGGGAAAGCATGGGTGTATCTTCCACGGTCGAGGCGGTTGCGGACCCTTCACCCATTTAGCTACCGCCCTCGAAATCCGCCGGACACGCGGAGGTATATATTTGAGGATTGGGGAAGGTTCGTAGTGCTGGAAATATTCTTCGTCGGAGGCTTCGGAACCTTGGATGAGGACAGCATCAGCTATAGTTACAGAGTCCTCAGAGCTAATGCTGGTCGCCTCATCGCGATAATGATGTGGGGGAGCTCCTTCTTCATCAGACTCTTCCTGAGGCTCCATGTCTAGAAAATGCTGGAGTTTGAGATGGCTGGGCGGGGGATAGGTTAGCCGGGTGCACGGCGCGGGAGTGGTTGGATGAAGAGGTATTTAGAGGAGGGAATAGCTATAGACAGCGAGGAGGCGTATACGTATAAATACACTAGGAAGAAAGATGCTGAGGAGAGGGAGTGGTGAGGCACAAGTTGGGTGTTGGCGTGGGGTCGCACGCAGGGTTTCGAGGGACTGCTATCGTCCAGTACCTGCAGGGCGTGGGACGCGCCAGCGCCATTCGGCTCTCAGCCTTCAGCCTTGTCTGGACAAAAGCGACGCGGGCACGAGCTGATCAGCCGACAAACCACGCATGTTAGACTACATGTTAAGCACATGTTTCACAGCTTAGGGTTATGGGAGGACTTCTCTACTCTAAACCCTCTGGCCTCGCTATCATAGTAATGCTGTTATGCGGGCGATGTGCTGTCATTGATTAGAAATGTACATTCTTATCAAGCGCTATCGTACTGTTGTGGAGATGCGGACAAGATGCGGACCAAGCCATCCTGCCGTTAAGCCATCAACCACTTCATCATTCTCTCCCCACATGTCGCAATAGCAATTGCCTTCCTGAGAATCATTTTTATCCCAATATAATAATGGCAGCTAATACGTTACCCGACCCTGTGGACTTGTCCCACCATCTCTCACGGAGTACCAAAGCCCGGGAAGCCTCCAGCATCAAGCAATTCTACAAATATTTCCTCATCCCTGGCATTGGACAGCTAGCAGGAGGTTGACTGCCTTTCCATCTAGTCCGTAAACTCCATTGACAGTCTTCCAGGTCTTCCGAACCCAAATTACTTTCCTTACGATACTCTTGAGGCGAAGGTCGCACTGCCGAACCGATGGAAGCCCACACCTAATAGGCCAGTCGATCCTCCATCCGCAGAACTAGCCTCCACCACCCTGTCCGACGCCCTTCCCTCTACGCGTGTTGTTGTGCCTCACTTCTCTGGAAATTCAGATCCCTTACACACAATTGATCTTGTAACGGCATTGCAATATGGCACTGCTCAGGGATACCCGTCACTATACTATTTCATCCGACAGTTTACTCTGGAAAACCTGCATCCAACCATCCCCTACAAAGGCGGTGCTGAAATAGTTTTAACCTGCGGCTCTACGGATGGATTTTCAAAAACAATCCAGGCTCTCAGCAATGAATGGTCTGAGGACTGGAACCCGATTGATGAGAGACCAGGCTTGCTGGTGGAGGAGTTCTGTTATATGAACGCTATACAAGCTGCTAGGCCTAGAGGCCTTGGTATCGTCCCTGTGGCCATTGATGACGAAGGGATGTTGGTAAGCGGAAAGGGGGGTTTAGAAGATGTGCTAGAGAACTGGGATTTTTCCAAGGGTAGACGGCCGCATTTGATGTATACCGTTACGTGAGTACTGCATATTTCTGACATAGGTTCCACTAATTCTAAAATTTCTAGAATTGGGCAAAACCCCACCAGCGGTACCCTAAGCGTCCAGCGCCGCAAAGAAATCTACGCCCTTTGTGTCAAATACGATATCATAATTATTGAAGACGACCCCTATTGGTACCTCCAATTTCCCTCCGCCTCCTCGTCTGCTCCTGCAGCGCCTCCAGCAAAATCCTCCGGTTTTGAGTTCCTCGACTCCCTCATCCCATCGTACCTCTCAATTGACTACCAAGGCCGAGTTGTCCGCCTCGACACTTTCTCCAAGACCATCGCTCCAGGTTGTCGCCTCGGGTGGATAACGGCGCAACCAGCACTCATTGAGCGCCTCCTCCGTATCACAGAGACAAGTACCCAGCAACCCTCTGGTTTTGTGCAGTCTATGGTTGCCGAGCTGATCATGGGTCCGCAAGGTCACTCTGATGGCGGCAGGGGTGGTGCCGCAGATGGCAGCGGATGGAAAGTCGACGGATGGGTGCGATGGCTTGAGGGTCTACGCGGCAACTACGAGCGCAGGATGAACGCTATGTGCGATGTTCTTGCCTCCGGGAAGCACTTAGTGAAAGCCGGGCGACGGACTTCATTTAACGAGGTGACTTCAGACGACGAATGGGCAGTCATCGAGAAGGCTAAAATCTACGACTTCGTCCGCCCTCTCGGCGGCATGTTTGTTTGGGTTCGCTTCGACTTCCAGACACACCCTCTCCATAGTCGCGTTCCTCTCCCTCGTCTGGCGCGAGCTCTTTGGGTTTTCTGGACTGCTAAACCCTACCTTGTGCTTGCATCCCCTGGCACAGTTTTTGCACCAACCGAAGAGATTCGGGAGAGGGATGCGTGGCAGTGCTTCCGGCTATGCTTTGCAGCCTGCAATGAGAATGAGCTGGAGGATTTTAGCCGTAGATTTGCTGATGGAGCGCAAGCTTTCTGGAGAATTAAGAAGAAGGAAAAGATTGATGAGTTATTGAAAGACGAAGAGCCACCGTCTGATGCTGCCGCAGAAGGCATGGATGCAGGGCTAGCGATTTTGACGGGATTTTGTTGAATGTGTTGATTTAAGAGGATGCATCTTTACAAGAGCTCTTGGATATATGGTGCGACAGATATCGTGTTTCTGATCTGTCGAAGCGGTAGTTTGAGATGAGTTGGAAAGTACACGCAATCGATTTTCAAAGACCTATATTCAGTTAGCAATAGCCCTTAATTGGGAATACGAGCAGAATATCAAATAGAATATAAATCTTATAGTCGGTGGTGCGTGGCCTATTGCGCTACATTCTAGTTAGCTTCCCTTAATGCCACTGTAATAACATCGCTGGTTATGGCCTGTACTGGCTACTCGTTAGGCTAATCACATAACTTTGAATTGATTGGAACGGACCCCCAACTATGGTTACGGCCCTCACAAGCCTACTAAGTATTACTTGAAGTACGTATTTCACGATAACAAGCTAACGAATCACCTTTAGCGCTACCCCCGCGCCTAACAAATTCCATGTTCCCTTTTACGTTACCTTAAGAGGGTTCTCCTTTCTAACTTCCTCCCAATTTTGAAATTTCGGAATTTAAATTTCCATGAATTCCCATAAAGCCTAGGTATTCCCTCCCCCCATGGCGTGCCTGAACTTCAAAACGTCATCAACTACTGTGCAAGATACTGAGTTCTAGCAAATGGAATTCTCCAAACCAGCCTCTACAATATCCTTCAGCAATACTCTAGAATCCATTTCTCTCAAGCCACCGAGGACGTCCCCGGGGCCGGAGCACGTTGCGGAGATGATCGTGACATGCACCCCGACACTTATCTCAGGAGCTTTTACTGCATAGAGGCTATGCTAGCTATGGAACGACTAAAGTTTCAAGACTGGAAGAGATGTTTCTCTTTTTCGCGTTCGCCGCGGCCTCGCTCCTTTGCGGTCATTAAGAACTCAATAATATCAGATGGAATCCCGACCCAACTATCCTTCGTATTGGTAGCGACTACTGCATTGCAACGTATTCTTCGAGCGTTTTCCTGGGACACCAATCTATAAGTCAGCGGGTCTAGCCAATTGGGACCTATACTCTTATGCATTCACGAGGCCTGGGCAAGTACAGCTCTATGGGGTACTTACTGGTGCTGATGAGATCTTATATATAACTCTACATGCTTGGGTTTTGTGCTAATATTTCGTCAGGTGTATGGGCGCCGTCTATGCCCTATATTGATGGCCGGTTCTACTTGGTATCAACGACACGTTGGACCTACGACCCCACTGCCCGCATGTGGCCGCGAATAATGTAGATATCATCAACAAGCATGAAAGATTGGCCGAGCCCAACGTGGGCCGTGCCATGGGGTATCGATCCCGGGCTATTCCAGGATCCCATCTCGAAGAAGACTCATCTCAATCCTATGGCGCCGAACAATAGCGTAGACCGGATCTGGGGAATATATCAATGTCAAGTCAACCTGAATAGTGAGAAATGCATTGGCTCATACCGATCACTATGGAACAGTACACTACCTCATAACTCCACGGCTCGGCCTGAAGGCCCGAAGATGTACTACAAGGATAAATACTACAATTTACTCATTGCTGAGGGTATAGTTATAACCTCCAATACAAGCTCTCTTCGTAACCGGTTAATAAAACAGGCGGCACGGATGACCTACACAGATCACCGATCACCCGTTCGTCATTTCCAGAGAGTCCGTGAACGCCAGCTCCAAACAATCCACACATCTTCAATGGAGCCTATGGTTACGACAACTTTACTGTGCAATCAACTAGCCACGCCACCACGGTAGACACCCCTGATGGTTCGAGGTTTGCGTCCTTCATCGCACCCCGCGAGGTCAAATGGAAGCTCGCCGCTAGGCCGTGAAACATTCCCCACGATGGTAACATGGAAAGACGATTGGCCAAATTTCAACGGTAGCAAGCCAATCCTGCTGAGCGAGAGTTTTGGCAAAACGAAAGACCAAAAGAATCCTCCAGCATCTTTTTATCGATAAGTTTAATGGCAAAGCACTGGGCTCCTCATAGCGGCTGCGTGTGCCATATACCACAAACTACCGTCTCCTAGAGGCGCAGACGCCGAATCTGAGCGGTCCTACATTCAACCCCAACGTGTTTTTCCTAAGCGATCACGATGTCCCAGCGGCAATACTGCGAAAGCAGAAGTCCCTCAACATGACCATCTCAGCACGTCTGTCTCTAATATCGGGCACACTCGGCTACCGTCGGACTGAGAGCCTCTCTTAACGAACTCCAACACCAGGATATTGGGATTCGTGGTTGTGTGAATGTTACTGGAATGCGTCTCTACACAATCCTGAACAAACACGGGACTAGCGAGGTTAGTAGAGTGTTGCTTATTTCGGTGGTATCAGCTTACATGAGGCACATAGCATATTAGTACAAGCAAATCCTCTTGAATTCCACTAAGCCAGGCGACATCACGGTCCATATCTGCGCAAAGCCTCTCCGGTACCGTCTCGGCTTCAGCATTACCGCACACCCAGTGCCGACACGGCTGGCATCGATCCAGTCGCTGTGGCAGGCCTTTACGCCGACGAATTTGTTCGTGTCGATCGAGGTGGCAATGATGTAACAGTCGTCATTGCCAACGTCAGCCTTCGCCACCTATTTCATGTATATATAGTCTCTTTTCTTCGTAGTTTAATCTATGACCTACTTTTTGCGGTCGACAGTTCGTATTTGAGGGCAATCCGTTCGCTATCTGCGAGCGGAAATGGCGAGCCGTGGCCGTTTGATGGGCCAGAGGTAGGATTCGCTGAGGTGATGGAGGAGTACTATGAGGAGGATATTCCGGATTATGATCTTTGGACGAAATGGATAGAGAGCGCTATCCGGATATGGCCTGGTATCTTATCTGATTATTTTCATATTGCGCTGTACCACATCTATTTAGATAAGCCTTATCATCTCTCTTTTCATATTCCAGTCGATTTTAGACACAACTCTCCAGGAAACAACATCAGCACTAACGTAACAGCCACCCGATCGAGCCGCCCCCCGCTCGAGCCAGCAACCGATCGCAATCCAAATCACCCCTTTTTTGATGCATCTTACTTTTCCTACACCACAGTCATGGACTCTACAGCTTCCGAATCGCCTGATCTTGACTCCGAAGCTCGTATGGAACTTTTAGTTGCCTATTTTCGAGCCCACCCTGAGCAATCTATTCGTGAGCTTTCTAAAACTTTCGGCTTCCCTACGGTCTCCACGCTCTGCAATATGCATCTAAAATTGATGCATTTTAGATCAAGTTTTACGTGCATATTGGGCAGATTTTTGGCGTATGTAGAGCTGAATTTGAATGCAAAATGGGCAGTCTCATCCGCAGACTTTGTATGTAAAATGTAGTGGTTTTTAATATATACTGTATATCGATTTCACGCATATTGGGCACGAATCTCGTGCATACGGTTGAGGCAGTAGAGAGGCCCGGTACCTGGCTTAATTCAACTAATCTATATATATTAAATATTCTTCATGTGATTTTTAAATTAGCCGCGTAGCCCACCTATATGCGACTCTATCACTTGTATTACTACGCGTACGGATGCTTATAGTATATATCTACCGTAGTAACTAAACCAATAAATTAGAAGCCACTACTATAATTAAGTTAGATAAGGAAGGTATTACCGTTAGGGGTCTTAAGAGCAGCGCTACCTAAAACTTAAGGCTAGATTTACTAGATTTTAATTAAATAAAAAGAAGACGTTAAAGACTCTATAATTATTAAATATTAGTTTAATTTATATAGCCACTATTACTAAGTATAGAATCTCTATATAAAATTAATATCATATAAATAGAGTTAGCTAATTATAGGTGTTTTTAATTAAATATATTAAAAAAGTTAATATTACCTCTTTATATTATCTTTAATGGTAAATAAGTAAAATAAGCTTGGATAGAAGAGGCAGTATTAAGGTAAGAAAATTACAGGCACGAGTTCTATTGGTAAGGAGGTTTTATAAAATAATCAAGAACGGGAATAAAAGGAGCAGGAACGGGCTGCTTAAAAAGAACGACGTGAAGCTCCACGAGGTGTTATATCGTTCGCGAAGAAGGCGTCGAAGGAGCTACCAATGCAAGACACTGTTTTTGTATAATGTTGATATAATTGACAAATTTGGGTGAGAGTCGGTGCATACGAGCGCTCTGCTCAGGGGTGGCTCGATCGGGGGGCTGGCTCGATCGGATGGCTGCTACGTTACATGTGATCTCATATTGATTGCATTTACGGAGCGCCTGACGACTAAGTGCACGGTGCCAATGAGGAAGCGAATCATATTGCCGTAGCAATGTGCGCAGAGATAGTCAGCTAATCTATTTCTCGTGGAGTAGTTACAAGGGCGAGTGAGGTCACAAACAGTGGTCCAGCCTAATATGCAGGAACAAATTTAGCTCTCGTCAGGGGCTGAATATCAGAAAAGCTTAGCCCTAGTTCAGCTATGCGAATGGTGGGGGCTTATCGATTGGCTGATCTGCCACGCCTGGTCCTGTCAAAATTCCCGGGAAAATCTGACATGGATGATTTTAGCGTACGTGTAGGCGCCCGCTGCGTCCACTCGTGCAAACCGTCTATCGCGGTCATAGCTAGTCCGGCTCCCGTGCTTGTATTGAAGGGTTGATTTGTAGTTTCGGCAGCCGAGCTGCTCTCTCTTGAAGTCTGCTCACATGCCTTTTTGGAGAGGATGGTCCGTCGATGATGTAGGTGACGTTCCTGAGGCATTTCTGGAGATTGAGATTGTGCGCGCTGAGTCTCTTGGTGCGACCGGAGGTAACCAGTGATGATCACTGGGCGGTCTGCCTGGCACGAGCGACGGCAACCGCACAGAGATAAGTTTTCCTCTCGCCAAGTTTTCCTCTCGCCACCCTCCCCCCTTCTGAGCCTCTCTCGTGTGGTGGCACCGAGACGTGAAAGTGTCCTCTGGTAGCACAAAGACCGACGTGGGCGCGTGGCGAGGTGGACACACCCTGACGCTAGGCGAAGCCCTCGTTTCAGCCATCCAAACGGAGAGAAGCGGGTGGCGCTGGACGATTAAGCCAGCAAACCGCCGGCTATTTGGCAGGTTTCAGCTCCTACTGGCCCATTCCTTCATTTCATTCTTGAAAACACCAAGCCCAACTCGTTTCGTGAGCCCTTTCTGCTACCCTTTGTGTCCTTCCCACTTCCTCTCCCTTCGTTTCCTTCCTTGCGCTTTGTCACTCTTTTTACCGGTCTCGGACCGCCACCTTCTTTTCCTGCACTGCTGCTGTTCGATCTTCAGGCCCGGTGTCACTCTTTTCGCTGAACATATCGTCCCTACGTACGAGGATACTGTTATTCCACTCTCTTGGGAAGTCCTGGAGCCTGCGGCGACTTACATTTCTGCCCTGATCTTTGACACGTCTGCGCACGACTTGACGTCTACATTTCACAGGTCCTATATCAGAGGAACTATCCCTACTTTACTCATTCACCTGACTTTGGCGACACCATTGTTTAACCAGTATCGGTTCCGGAAGTGAAGGTGGCAGACCGTCAACTTTTCAATCTTCTATTCTTCACTACACTCAGTGGACTTATCCCTCATTCTCAGCGACCGCTCTCTCTTCTTCTTTCAGCTGGACACCTCTCTGCCCACCAGTGCATCTTCCTATATCATGGCAATGTTCTCAAAGATGGTCAATCCTGCTGCGCGCATCGTTCTCCTTGTGGCTTCATTACCTGGTCTCTCCAATGCTTTCTGGCGTATGGATTGCCACTCGCGCACTGGTCTTGCTCGAATCGATCCTCTCGTTAATCCTGGAGTGGCATCTGACCACTCTCATGCGATCCATGGTGGTAACAGTAAGTCACTGGGTTAATTTCTTTTACGATCTGCACATAAGGAAGAGATCTCTCCTCAGCACGGACATGCGCACCGAAAGCTTCGCAATCGACCCCGGATTGTTTGAACTGCGAGTGCTTTTGTACAGTTACCCCGATATTTGCTACAGTACCTGTTTCATACTCACGGGAACTTCGCTAATGTTAGCCTCAGACTTTGGCTTCACCACGACTTACGACGATCTCATGAACTCGGAATGCACGTCGTGTTTGGTCACGCAGGATAAATCAGCTTACTGGTAAGGCCTCCGGTCAACTTCTTCGGGCATAATTTAACCGATTTGCTTGTCACAGGACACCTTCTGTGCATTTCATTTATCCAAATGGCACAACCGAAGTGGTGCCCCAAATCGGTGGCATGCTTGCGTGAGTTTCATCGGAGCCTTTTCCTCGCTTCCACCTAACAAAGCCGGGTAGATATTACCTTCTCTATGGCGACAATATTCAGGCTTTTCCGAAAGGGTTTCAGCTCCTGGCAGGCAGCACGCGTCTGCGTAACTTCACCGGACCGGTCCCGGATCCCCCAAAATCGGAATGGACTGCAGCAGAGAGCACTCAATTCGCGCTGTCGCAGAAGGCTATCGGGTTCAACTGTCTAGATTACAGCAAAGATCCAGAAGCGTCGCTGTACCGTCACTTTTTGCCTGACAAGGCTTATCTTGACGCCAACTGCTTGAATGGGCTTCGTTTGGAGCTGATGTTTCCGTCATGCTGGAACGGCAAAGATCTCGATTCTGCTGACCACAAGTCTCACATGGCGTACCCGAACTTGGTCATGAGTGGTGACTGTCCTTCGGGCTTCGAAACGCGTACTCCGTCATTGTTCTACGAAACCATCTGGAACACATATGCCTACAATAGTGTAGAGGGCGAGTTCGTCTTATCCAATGGCGACCCAACAGGTATGTGGGGCCGAAATGCAAGACTTCCACAAATTTCTAACATTAACAAGGCTACGGTTACCATGGAGATTTCATCGCCGGATGGGACGTTGATTTGTTACAAAACGCAATCCAGACCTGCACAAATCCTTCCGGAGAAATCACTGATTGCCCGCTGTTCAATATCCAGACTCAGGCTGAAGCTGCACAGTGTTTATTGAAAGCTCCTAGCGAATTGGAAAATGACGACTGTGCTGGACCAGTTAATGGCCTCTGTGGAAATGTGCCTATCCAGTCTGGCCCTCAGGAGGCAACAGCGCTCTCACCGGGAAGTACAGCCACTCCGACAGCTGAAAACCCAGCGCAATATAGCACTCCCGTTGTCACACCGTCAATTCCTCTCGTTCCAACTCTCTCATATATGTCGCCAACTGAAGCTGCGACCGACCTGTACGGAGGCGGTATCTCGATTGCCGCTGTCAATGTTGGTCTAGCATCGGACCCAGCCACGACTGCTGCGCCTTATTTGGCTTCAGAACAGCCATCAGGACACATCGTGTCGACGACAATTTACACTAGCAACGGCGTAGTATATGAGATCGCTATCGAGGAGGTGGACATTACGGTGACGGCTCAGCCCACTCAAGCGGCGAAGCACCGTCGCCATGCTCGCCACCACCGCCGCGGAAGCCACGAGCATGGGCTGCTGTAATTCTAAGCAAGCCGTCTTGTTTCGCTCTACTTTTACATAGAAGCCGGCGTTTACAAGTTTTCCTTCTCTATTTTCTTCTACCAGATACCAGTGTTGGCAGGGTTGGGCAGTTACTTGAGTATTTCTTATTGTTTGCTGCATAGCTCCATATATCGTTGCGAGGCTGTGCCTGCAGCGGGACAGAACCTTGTGTACGGAAGCAGTCGGACTGACCGACAAATGTCGGTCGATAGACAGAATCCAATAGAATACGATAGCAAAGTACCTCCCCTGATCATCGACCGGTCTATCTTCTGTTGTCTTGCAGGGATCAACCAATCGCTCCCTTTCAGCTCGGAGCCTCATGCAAGAATGTTGCGCATGTGAGGCTGCGACTAGCCAGCGCAGAATTGTTGTTCCATGCCTGTTCATCTCGATCATTGAGCCGCAATTACCGAAGTTTTTGATGACAGCTAATGGATTCTATTCGCCTTGGGTTTGCATGCATGACAACTGCACGGTGCTGCCTGCTTGCTCCGATTACGCTAATTCGCAATCTTGCAATCGGAAGCAAGTGTTACCCGCAACTACGGACTGTGGGTGGTACTGCAGTGCTTACTCCGTCACCCTATATTTCTGGGAATGGGGGCTCTCTGACTGTAAAATACCTTTGTAAGTTGGCCGCCTAGGTGAGTGTGGCGAACGATTAAAAGTGGCTTATTATAAATATCACGTATGGAAATCTTCAATCTTCACGAAAATTCTCTGCCGCCACCTGATCAGCAGATTCCTTCAGCCGGACAAAAGATCTAGGTCTCTCGATCTTGAGCCTCACCGGGTGATAGTTACTGAATCCGGCCTCTCCTGGCGAAAAGATTGCCCTTCACCATATCCGGCATCGTTTTGATATTGAGAGCTAGGCAACAGGCGCACTGCAATTTTAGCATACACGAGCCGCTCGGGTAAACATATCAAACTTAAAAACAATCACATCCTTTTCATACTTGTACCTTTGCTGTTGTAACGGGCAGCTCGTTCCTTCTTTTTCTAGTGTCTTCCAATCCGCTATTTCCTTATCATAGGCAGATTCATTCACTTCACGGCATAGCAATCAACGCTTTCCAGTTACTGCTGAGCACCTTCCGACTTTTGTATATCATCCTGACAAAATCTAGACGTCAAACACGGCAAGAAAAAATTTCCTTTTCTCCTTATCTATTAGTCTGAGATAATATCTAATGGACAGGATGGACTTTTCCAAGTTTCGCATGGCTCTCAATACGTCTGAGAATGGCACTTCAACCAATCTCACAAATCTCCCTTCGAATGTCCTTGAGGCCTTCATTCCAGGATACGGTCTGATTTCAAAATTCATTCTGGATATCTTCGGCTTCGACGTTGGCATAGTGGTCTCGATCGGTCTCATTTTGTTCGCTGTGGTAACATCAGCAACCTATGTATGGAATAAAGCTTTCTCTTTCTTCTCTCAGTTCTTTATGTCATCCATTTTTGTTGACGATGGGGATGATCTGTTCGACAGTGTACTTCAGTGGATCGCGGAGCAGCGCATGTCGAAAATCTCTCGCTCAGTGAAAGCTGTCACGCGACTGGGAACTATTTACGGCGACCAGGGAGACGATAGCGATGATGAGGAGGCGCTTGACGAGAAGGGAATCTTCAATTTTGGAAAGTGGGCAGCTAGGCTGCCACCCCGCTACGAGCCTTACTTTGGTAAGCACAGGTTCTGGCATAATGGCCGCCTATTCATCTTCGATCGCTCGCGCCGAGAGAGACCTGCTAGTCCATGGTCCCCAAACAGAGGCGACGAAGAGCTCATCGAACTGAGATGCATTGGGCGGTCGACGAAGCCTATCAAGAACCTACTCAACTACATAAAATCATGGTCACTTGAGAAGGAAAAGGCCATGACGGTTATTCGGCGGCCAGCGGGGAAGGACCGTGGGCGCAGCGCTGGGTCATGGGACCGCGTCTCGTCTAGACCTTCCCGTCCGATGGACACTGTGTCACTTGACCCTGAGCAAAAGACCAAAGTCGTGGAGGACATTAATGAATATCTCCATCCATCCAGCCCTCGCTGGTACGCCACCCGCGGTATTCCGTACCGTCGCGGCTACCTCTTCCACGGACCTCCTGGGACCGGCAAAACGTCGCTCTCCTTTGCCCTTGCTGGAATTTTTGGGCTAGACATATTCTGTATTTCTTTGCTCGAACCTACTCTTACGGAATCTGACCTTAACCGGCTGTTCAACAACCTCCCTCGCCGTTGTATTGTTCTCCTAGAGGACATCGATACCGCAGGTCTGCTAAGAGATGAGAAGAGTGACAAAAAGGAAGAAGAGGACGAGGCGGATTCTAAAGGAGGCAAGATGGTCCAAGGGTTAAATGTTGCCGACTTAGCCAAAGCGATCAAGTCCGCGAACCGTAAAGACAAGCAGAACGACGATGTGAAACAGGGTGTTTCGCTTTCTGGTCTGCTTAATGCAATTGATGGCGTCGCTACTCATGAAGGTAGAGTCCTTGTTATGACGACGAATCACCCAGAGAGGTTGGATGAAGCCCTTATCCGTCCTGGCAGAGTCGATATGCAGGTTGAGTTTACGCTCGCAATGCGCGACCAGATTCGAGACATCTTCATCCGCATGTACTCAAACGAGAATGATAAGGCCCCGAAGCGGCGCAGCAGGCCTGGTCTGATGAATGGCGTGCTTAAGCCTGCTTCAAATGGTAGCCTTAACGGGTCGGCGAAGATGGTAAACGGGATCAATGGGATTAACAACACCAATGGCATTAATGAAATCAACGGAGTTAACGGAGTTAACGGAGGGAAGCATTTGGCCTCCAGCGACCCGGCCATGNCCGGCACTATGAATCCCGAGAGGCTGAAGGCACTGGCTGAGACTTTCGCTGATCATATTCCTGAAGGAAGATTCTCGCCGGCTGAGATTCAGGGCTTCCTGCTGACGCGTAAGAAGGAGCCTCAGCGAGCTCTTGAGCAAGTGGACGAATGGAAGGATGCGGTGCTAGAGGCGAAGGAGAAGAAGGCGAAGGTTGTCGGTGTGCAATAGGTAGCGGCAGCGGATGCAGCGGCTGAGGTGAGGATAAAACGGCAGTGGAAAACGGAACGAGTGTCGAATTGTAGGAAAGGCTCAGCACGGCTTGTTCTTCAGTAGCATTCGTGGACGGTTATTTTAGGCGTTCTCGGTGTTTGTCATCTGGCTGACTTGGCGTGCATCACGGGAGGTGGACCCCTTAGTCTGTTTTAATGGGCAATTTGGTAGTGTGGCTGAGTGATTGATTAGATGAAT
Organism: Cenococcum geophilum 1.58; assembly: GCF_001692895.1. Lineage (NCBI taxonomy): Eukaryota > Fungi > Ascomycota > Dothideomycetes > Gloniales > Gloniaceae > Cenococcum > Cenococcum geophilum. Next base: position 281,161 of record NW_027137568.1, read on the forward strand.
AACTGGACGCATGAACGGGGATGGGTAGATAGTTAGAGGTAGAGCCAAGAAGCGGCGATTATCTTTTTCTAACACGTGCTTGTATAACTGTGGATTTTAGTGTGCTTGGATAGGCAGCTGGCAGGGTTGAGGCTCAAGCGGTTGGTTGTGGGTGCATAAAGGGGTTGGCGCATGGAAAACTCGTACAAAAAGGGAAGCTTGGTATGTCCTATAATTCATGCCTGTTCTTTGGGGCGGGGAATTCTCAAGACTAGAAGACAATTCGCCAAGGTTTCAGGGTCTAACCATGTCCAATGGAAGAATTCCGGGCTCGCATACTCAGACACTCGCATACTCAGGCACTCGGATACTTTTAACGTTTGATCTAAGAACACCAAGTCCAACTTCACGACATCTCTCGCCTCTCATCTCTGTCACCTTTTACGGTGTGAGTACTTACGATATCTCGGATCTAATTGGCAATGCTCGTATATCGAAACCAAGGCCAATATCGTCTTCCGAGAATGCAATTTATCACGGGTGCTACGCCCGTGGGATCTAGCTCGTCTGGCCCGCCCAGCGTCTTCAGCCGCGCCTGGGGCCTGGCCAAGCTATCTTGGCAATCCTCTTAGGGGTTCGAAACAGAGGGAACCGTGCCCTCCCTCATGGTTGGCTGTCCTCTTCTCCATAAAAAAGCATCTCTGCCCTCTCTCGCGCGCAGGACCGATATAAACTGGCGAACTAGCTTATCTTGCTGCTTCTGTCTATCGTTTTTATTTCATTCGAATTTGTAGGCTTAAATTTTTTTTTGTTTGACCGTCTTCGAGGGAAGATTCCTGGACCCCGCCTATTCTGGTACCTTTTTGTGAATTATTTCAGCCCTACCAATTTACGACTGTAAGAAGTCTCCTTTCCCCCGCTTAAACATTTTGACCGGGTCCTCCATACTCTTGAGGAACAGCTGGATATACACTGTTCCGCTCAACCTCTCCTAGACGCAACGCAAGCACCGGCCTTCCATGAGGCTTACCGTTGCGTTGTCCCTCTTTGCGCTGGTCGCGTTAGAGGTGACCGCGCAAGATACGACAGATGTATTTTCCTTTACATCTGTGCCTACTAGAACTGCAGAAATCCAACCGTCTGTCACGGAGACGGCGACTAGCCCAATAAGCACATCCTCGGCGTGTGCGCAAATAAGTGACATTGTTACGAATTCAGAGCTGGAGTACCCATCAGTTCAAGCAGAAGTGAGTTTAGAAACGCCCAGGGAGAAATATGCCCCAAACCCCTTCTCTATAAAAGAACATCGGAGATTGTCGTCGAACTGCATAGCAATTTTGGCACCGTCAAGCAAGTCTGCTTGAAATACATCCACAAATTCTGACCATTTCTCTTAGCTTGCATATAACTGTCTCCTTTCCGTCCCTTTTAGTTCCGATGCAGCGACTACGACGATTGATGGTTTACTGCGCATGGCACAATTTCAATCGACATTGTCGTACCTGAAGACGCCTCCAAGTGGATATGTGAATGATCCAGTCGACATTGTCCAGGGACTACAAGATATCAAGACGAAGGTTGAGGGAGGGAAATATAACGACGAGTTTACATTCGAGACGGATATTGCTGCACTGCTAGGCAAAGCCCACGATGGGCATTTTGCTTTTGAGGGCATGGCATTCAATGGAGCGTTTAGGTGGAGGAGAAGCCGTCAGGTTGCTCTAATATCAGGCTCTCTTGACGGGGGGATTCCAAAGATCTGGGCGATACAGGATTTCAACAATTCTGCTGCAACTTATACGCCTTCACCAATTACCCAAATCAATGATCAAGATGCCGTAACCCTCCTCCAGAATGAGGCAGAACTGTCGACCTACCATGACCCTGATACAAGGTGGAACACCATGTTTTACATGCCGGCTACTGAATCCTATGGCTCTTTCACTGGCCCTCGGTATTATCCTGGCCCTAATGTGAATGTCACTTTCGAAAACGGTACTACTCATACGTACATCAATGCGGCAGTCATTCAGGATGTCACTGCCTGGGGCTTCATCTCCGATGGCGAGACTTTCTACGAGACCTACATTGTCCCTTCAACGGGCAACTCTAAATTCAAGAAGAGAGAAACGACTCGCCTTCCTACGCTCCTTGAGCACCCACGGGACATTTCCTTAAGCAAGCGCTCCGTCCCTAACGCCTATCCCGAACCCTTCATCCAACACTCTGCGTCCGATGTCGCGCTCGCCGGTTACTTCCTTACCCACCCTAACGTTAGTGATCTTGCTGTTCTCGTGGTTCAAACTTTTAACACTCAGTCCACCACCGATACGGAAGAGTTCCAGATGGTCATTCAGGAATTCCTTGCCGAAGCCGTGTCCCGCGGCACCCAAAAGATGATCATCGATGTCCGCACCAACGGCGGCGGAAAAATTTTCCTTGGATATGATGCATTTAAGCAGTTCTTCCCTTCCACAGAGATTCAGCTACAGTCACGATATAGAGGTCATGACGCTTCAAACCTCTTCGGCGAGCAGATCTCCACGCTGCAGTTCAGCACCCGCACTGGAGAGGCCTATACGAGCCCTTTCAACTACCATTCGTATAATGACAAGGATTTGAAATCGTTCAAAAGCTGGACGGATATGTATCCTCCGGTGCAGTTCAACGGCGATAACTTCACCGATTTGCTTCGATATAATCTAAGCGATCCGTTAATTGCAAGTGACCGGTACGGCACTGGCATCACGGTCACGGGCTACAACGACCGCTCCAACTTCACCAAGGCGCCGTTCAGCAAGGACGACATCATCATCGTAAGTTTCTTCCAATCCCACAGTTCCCTAAAAAACCGCTGAGCCGTATCCACGCAGCTCTCCGACGGCGTCTGCGCCTCGACCTGCTCGCTCTTCACCGAAATGATGGTGCAAGAAGCCGGCGTGCGGACCTTCGCCATCGGCGGGCGGCCGCAAACGGGGCCCATGCAGCCCGTCGGCGGGACCAAAGGCTCGCTGGTGCTGCAATCGCAGTACCTGATCGGCATCTCGGCGTACGTGGTGGAAGAATTCGCGTCGACGCGACAGGAGGTGCGGCAGTGGCAGTCGTTCCTGCCGACGGACTTCGGCATCAACGCCAACGACGCGTCCGTCAACTTCCAGGACAACATCCGCGACGGCGCCGAGCAGGCCGGCGTGCCGACCCAGTTCGTCAACGACACCGCCGACTGCCGCATCTTCTACACCCCCTCCATGTACCTCAACGTCTCCGAGGTCTGGAGCGCGGTCGCCGACGTCGCGTGGGGCGATGGCGGCAAGCTCGACGAGGGGAGGTGCGTTTTGGGCTCGTCGACTGCGGAGCAGCAGGCTGCGAGCAGTGCGAGCGCGAGCGGCTCCGCCAAGCCGACTGGCAGCAATGGCGCCGCTGCGGCCGTGGGGCGGGTGCCGGAGCCGCTGGGGATGGCGCCGCTGGTGTGTGGGGTTGTGGTGCTGCTATCGACGGTTTTCGGGGTGGCGTTGATATAAGCGGTTCAAGTGGTGGTGGTGGTATACCCGGGGCTGCATTTATGTGGGAATGGCGGGTTTTTTGCATTGACGAATCGGCTGGGTTGCATATAGCGGCGTTGTTCTTTTTGATACGCGCATTTTGATGGAAAGGGTTATGGGATGTAGTGGTGGAGATACCCCTGGTTTCGGATTCGTTATAGTTTCACAGTATATACTGTGTTAATTTACTATAGTTGCCGGATATTCCATGAAGAGGTTTAAACAGGCGACGCACTAAAATCATAAGTTATTAGTGGATTAAAGGTTGGAAGTGCTTCGAAGCTGGTTGTGACATTATAGTTATCGAAAAGCCTACTTCGATTGCCGAACCTCTAGATCCCTGAAGGACTCACAGCACGGCCAAAAACCATAAACCACGCGTTTGAAGAAGATCAATTAAAGTTCGGTACCTGGCCTGGTAGAATTGCACTAGTATTTAAGCTTATATCCCCCTTCCCGTGACAACACGTGCACTACCGCCCATGAATACCATGAAGGAATAACGGAAAGGGTATGTATAGCAGGCCTAATGCCACGCCATGCCCGCGCCCTAGCCCAGTGCAGCGCTTCTAATCATATCCAAAGTGTCCGTCGCGGCCAAAAAGGCCCATCCAAGAAGTCGTTATCTCACTCTTCATCGGAATCAACAAGCATGCTCTCCGCTCCCCCTTCCTCCCCTTCCATAGCCAAACTTCCGTCGATATGGCTCGCCCTCCCCTTCCTCCCCGCCCTCATCCCGGTCCTGGATCTCCGCCTCCTCGCCCTCATCGCCTGGTGCGCATCCTCCTTGCGTCCGCCAATCTTCCTCTCAAAATCTTCCTCCTCACTTTCTCCCATCAGCGCCACCTCCTCATTCGCGCCCAGCGCCTTGCCTAGCAAGTCCGTCGCAATAGGGTCCTGCGGACTCACCGCCAGCGCCTCATGCAGCGCGATGACGGCCTGCCACGAATCGCCCATCTCGAGCAGCACGAGGCCCTTTGCGCAGAAGACGCCGGCGTCCTTCCCGCCCTGCCTGAGCACCTCGTCGAAGGCAGCCAGGGCGTCCGCGAACTGGCCGGTGCGGCGCAGCGCGTGGCCCAGGTTGGCGCGGGTGGCCAGCCAGGCGCGGGGGTCCGAGCCGATCTCGGCGGCGAGCGAGAGCGCGAGGCGGAACAGCGAGATGGCGTCGTGCAGGCTGTCCTCGTGGTAGAAGACGACGCCGAGCTCGTTGAGCAGCAGCGGGTCCGTCTTGCACAGCTCGTATGCCGTGTTGAGGTACTCGTGCGCCAGCGGCATGTTGTTCAGCTGCAGGTTCTGCATCCCCAGGAAGAGCTGCGGCAGGTGCGTGCCCTGGAAGAGCCGCGCCGCCGTCGAGTAGGCCGAGATGGCTTGGTCGTGCTCGCCTTCGGCGGCGAAGGTGTGCGCGAAGCCGATCCAGGCGGGGCCGAAGTGCGGGTCCATCATTGAGGCTTTGGAGAAGAAGCGGCGTGCTTCGGCGATGCGGTTGATGGTCAGATAGTAGATGCCGATAGCGAGCCAGGCGGAGGGCTCTTCCGGGTGGTTGTCGGCGAGGTCGTGGGAGAGGAGGAAGAGGGCATTCTTCTCGTTCAGTTCGTGGAGGCAGGCGAGGTGGACAGGGAAGATGTTGAAGTTGTAGCGGTCCTTTTCGAGGATCGAGGATGTGAGGGCAAGGGCCTCCTTGAAACGGCATTGTGTGAAGAGGAGTTCTGCTTTGGAGAGGAGGATGTCGGGATTGGAGGCGAGGTTGTAATGAGTCGAGAGGGTTTCTGTGGCTGCGGTGAATTCTTCAGGATGTTCGTATTTGGACAATCGTGTGGTGTAGAGCATCTTCGTAAAGTCTGCTGCTTCTTGCGAGGTGGAGCTGTTGTCGGTGGATATGGAGTCGAAATTTAGAGAGTCGAGAAATCCCCATTCTTCTTCTGGAGACATAAGGGAGTTCTTCATGAGCTGGTCGAATGCCTCGAAACACTGAACATCTATCCGGACAGCGTCCTTGTAGCATTCCTTTGCCCGGTCGAAAGCGTTCTGTTTGGCATAACAGACGCCCCGTAAGTAGCACATGGCAGCTTCGAAGCGCACAATCGCGATGTCTTCCCTGTCTCTTTCCTCGCTCCGGTCCACTCTATCACTTCTCGAATTAGCTTTGTGGTGCTTTAAGGATGCACCTCGAACATTGGCGTCAACATGCTGAAGTTTCCTCCGCGCACTACCCAGTGCCGTAATGAGATGTACAGGGTTTTTGTCACCCAATATAGACAGTGCTTCGTCGAATTTCCCTTGTTTAATACAGCAATGTGCTGCCAGGTATTTACATGAAGGATTGTTCGCGATCAGGTCTTGTCTGGAGAGGAAGCTTTGGGCGCGAGTGTAATTGCCGGTCGAGAAGTGGACTTGAGCAAGCCAAAAAGCGTCTTTGTCATTGTCTTCGTCGTTGTCAGCATGTATACCATGGAGAAGAAGTGAGGAAAATCTAACTTGTCAAAGCGAGTAGTTTATCCCCGATGAATATGGCCGACTCGTACTGATGTTTATTCAGCGCATCTTGCCTCCATTCGCGCAGAAATTTCTCCATGTTAAAGCAGATAGAGAGGGACGAGAAAAGAGACGGATTGAAGAAGAGTTGCAAGGAAGGATAAAACAAGTGTAAGCCATGGGAAGCGCAGGCACAAGATAGATATACTCACTGCATCAAGTCGCGCTTCCCTGGCCATGACCGCTCCACGCGTTGTGGCGCTGGCGGTTGGCAGAAAAAGTGGCAACTACAAAAGAGTCGCCTTGTTTACAGCTTAATTATCCAACAACAGCAACATTAAGGGTATTCAATAATATACTTTTATTTGCATAATACCTTAGACCTACATAAAGCTTTAGGCTAGTTAGGTATTCCGAAAAGAGTGTTGTTGAAATTTAATATAGCTGTAAAACCGAACCACTTTTATTTTGTAGTGCAGCCTGCCAGCCAACCAGCTTTTTCGTCAACCGCCACGCTGCGTGCCACTGTTGGCGGGGCGTCGGAAAAACACGGCCCGACGCCATAATCTTTGTTCTCATACCTCTTTGCTCCCTACAAACTTGCCATAACGTATGTGATGGGGTTATGAAGGTGACCCTAGTTATGAAGGTTTTAAACATCAAAATACTCGAAAATACAAATTTGGTCGCAAATAACCAGTAAACCCCATTTAAAATCACTGCATTATTATTAAGGAGCATTAAAGCCATAAATATACTAACAACCGAGTTTGGCTCCAGATATCGCTAATTAACTTAGGCTCCTCATCTAAGGACTCTTCGTCGCTTGAATTGCTTATATCATCATCCTCCTGCCCTTCCTGCGAGTCCTCTGGTAAAGCAGCTTCTTCTACAGCCTTCTTAGCGGTCTCTTGAAGTTGCTTAATAAGAACTGTAGCCGTAGCAGCGGCAGTAGAGGACTCTTCCGCCCGCTTCTGGAGCTCATCCGCGGTTAATTGTTTCAACGTTGCATAATAGGCTGCTATACTAGCCGCCAATTGAGCTTCTTTAGTATGCTTTCTGCGAGCTATATTAGCGGCAGTAAGGGAGTTCTTTTGCGCCTTCTTGGCTACCTTTCCTGCCTCTGCTGCTTCTCTATAGTAAACCTTAGCCAGCTCCTTCGCATTAGCAACCCTTTTCCGGGCTGCCTTTTAGACCTTAACTTGCTCCTTAGCAAGCTCTACTGCCACTTAATAATCCTTTTTAAGCTGTTTCCTAGTAAGCGTAGCTTGCTCTTTAGCCTTTTAAGTGGCCTCTTTGGTAGTAGTAAGCTCCCTTATTGCTTCTAAAGTAAGAACTAATTTAGTAGAGAGTATGTTCCGTTTACGCTTCTTCTTGGCCTTCCTCTCCTTAGTACATTACTAAAGATTGTTGTTTTTAACTTGTATAAGCTTAAGGCCTTCCTCCAAGGATTGTAAGTGTTGTATTAACTTTAAAACAACTGCCTCCGTTGCCTCTGGTGTAGTTTCTAGATGAAGGATTATATGCGTATACCGAGCTCGAGCGTACTCGCTATCTAGTAGGGGAGGATACATAGGGGAGGATAAGATTGTTACCTCTGCGTAATAAGGTGGAGGCGTAGATGGCTTAATAGATGTAGGCTGTTTGGAGCAGCGCGTAAGGGCTTAATTTAGGTTAAAGGGAAGGAGGCCTACGGCCTTAAAGGCGCTCCTAATTAACTCTCTAGTATATACCTGCGGCCGAATCTTACCTAGTATCCATAGAAAATAGTCTCTATTAATACCAGTAATACCGCGCGCCGTATATTTATTAACTTTTAATAAATAGAGTCGCTTAAGAACTAAAAAGATAACCAGATCTAAGGGCTAAAGAAGGTGTATTAAATACGGCGGTAGGCAAATTGGTATAATCTTCTTTAACTAGCAGAACTCAACGAACTTAATATTGACGTGGCTACTATGGCCGTCCATAATTAACAGTTAATAGCTGTTGTATTTTCCGTCTTTTATTGTCCTCTCCCATACCTCAGTTTGTTGGGTATAGCGCTTAAAGTACTTTAGCTACCGTACCCCAAGCTCTTAATTTAACCATCTATTTTCGCTTATTGCAATTATACACTCGCCTACAGCTTCCTCTGCTTTTTGCCATAGCGATTCTATATATTGGCGTCCTTTAAAAATAATAAACGGTGGAATTATCCCCCCTTGTATACCAATTAAATTAATTTATAAAACCCACTTCTGAGAGCCGTTAATTGTCTTAAAGTTAATAACGTTGCCTCTTAATACAACTACTTTGGCGCTATATACGAAGCCCGTAGCATAGCCAGTCTCATCCATATTCTATACATCGGCGTTATTAATATTATACTAAGTCTTTGCATTTAAGTAGTCGGTAAAAAACCTCTCAATTAAAGCAGGATTATTGCTAGCAATAGCGCGCTCTAAGCTAATTAATCGTACGTAGCAAGTACGGAGCTCCTCCTGCCGTTTTAGGAAGCCGTATATCCATTTTATACCAAGTGGTGTAACTTAGGTATGAGGGAGGTTGGGGTTTTTGCGTTGGAGAATGAGTGTCGCGATTGTTCGAACTGTGTAGTATCAACATGGAAACCCAGCTTTAGCAAGATAAATACAATGTCGAACAACTGCTGCCTCTCTAGCTGGAGTAATACGATACTGATTAATGTGGGCAACTTAAGAAGACTGTAATTTGCCTCGGAGCCGGCGGCGGAAAGTAACTGGGTTAACCTTATGGGCCTTCGCACAAGCTTCGGCGCTTTTATAGAGACTTGTTGTTCGCCAGGCTATTAAAGCTGCTTATAAACTATCTTCTGCATTAAGAGCACGCGGCCAGCGAGGCATGGTAATATGGAGTTTTGTATAGGGAGGTAAGAAAAAAAGTCAATGTGTTGATGTTCAAAGCGGCAGTATATTTTAGGCAATATGCTAGCCTAAACAGGAAGGCGGTAGTGTAAAACCTTCATAACTACGGAGGTCGCTGTCAAAAGTTCTTGCACCTTCCTAATTAGGAAAGTAGCCTTGACCGCCTAATGGCAGAATACTTATTTCATCGCAAATCGATCAAAAGTTGCTTAAAAGGCTTTAAATAAAATGCGATATTAATGCGGTTGCTTTATTAATTAATTAGCTATATATTTTGAACGTCGCGAGCTCTGCGCGACCGTACAATCCTGCCCTGTACTAGCTTCTCTACCGAATCTACGAGCCCCTCTAGTTGAGAAACCACCTCTCGTTGTAGCCGTCTTCCTGATTGCTTAATATTTGTTTGTATAGACTTTTGGTGTTGTAGAGGCTCTAGAGGTTCTGTAGAATAATCCATAGGTAGCTCTATTAACTTCTCTCTATTAATTAAGCTGCTAGTAGAGGCTCCGCCCTTATTTAGAGGCTCTATAGAATAATCTATAGGTGGCTCTATTAACTTCTCTTTGTTAATTAAGCTGCTAGGAGAGGCTCCGCCCTTATTTAGAGGCTCCGTAGAGGTAGTAGTAGAGTCCTTTTTCCTTACCAGCTTCTTTATAGATTAATTAATTATATGCCACCTAATATTTACTACTTCGCGTTAATCCTCCTGCGGCTGCCGCTCTTGCTACTGCCTATCCTGCTACTGCCCAATTTAAGGCTCTATAAAGCTGACTTTAAATATTACCTTCTTAGTGTTTCTACCCTTTGTATTTAGTCGATTTTAAAGCTCTCGCGGCTAAGGAGGAGGAGGCTCAACGGGCGGTAGAGGCTTAAGAGGAGGCTTTTAGGAGGAAGGTTTTTGGGAGAAAGGTTTTAACTAAGTAGGCGGCTAATTAAGGGCCCATTTAGCTCGACGGCGGCAGCGCTACTTTGGCTCATAATTATTATATAGAGGCTCTAGATCTAGAAGTTTATTCGGAAGCTGAGGTCCTATTCATATACGCTCTAAAAGCTCTGGTTCCTACGGTTTTCTTAGTAAAGGCTCCGTAGGATCAACTTAATTAAGCCCTAAAAGCACCTGCTATCGCATATAAGCAATTATATCGTGTTAATATCGCGCTATGCGCTTTAAAGCCTTCCAATTACGAGCAGAGTCAGCAGCGCCTTTAACGTAGTTATTGCCACCTCTGCAGCGAATCACCTCTTAAATATATCGTGGTATTCGCTCAATCCAAGCTTAAATTCGCTATTACTTAAGCTCCTCCTAAGCCTGTCGCTATACCCGTTCAGCTTCTACTTAAGACTTTAATGCTCCCTTCTTTATAGTAACTCATTTAAGATACATCTAAGCTAGCTTAATTATATTTAGATTAGGTAAATTACCCGGCCAAATAAGACGCTAGAGGTATACTACGTTAAAGTAGATCTGCTAATAATGCGATGCGTAAGATAGAGCCTTATCCTCTTAGATAATAGTATTTAGGCGGTTAATTTAATATTCAACGCTAAAAGGAATAAGAATTAGTAGGAGAATTATTGTTAGATAGCGGTACCAATTAATACCACCTTTTTAGCTGGTTCGTTTAAAGGCGCCGTTTGCTTCTATTATACGGAACTAAGGCTTTCTACCTAGCTTATTACGAAGCCCAAGTCGTCACATACCGGTGTTAAGCTCCCAAGCCTTCTAAAGCTCTGGCTTAATTGCGTCATTAATTGCTTTAAGCTTACGTTTTGCGGCCTCCTTTTATACTATAGTCTCCGGCTTCCATATATAGCAGGGTAACTTTCGATTATATAAGAAGGCGCCCCAAAATATAAACTCTGTTCCTTTAAGAAAGCGCGGTTAAATTACCTTCTTATTTACCTTCTCACTAGCTAAGCGCCAAAGCCTATAGCCACCTCTTTAATGGCCTAAAACTACCCCTATTTTATTAGTCCAGATAACATTTTTCTAATCCTTAATTGTCTAGTATTAATACCGTAAGGCGAACTGTAGACGAGCTTCTTTTATCTCTGGTAAAAGGCAGGGCTTTCTTGTTAGCTTTATCTTGCGATATCCATAGCGGCAAAGAACTCGCCAGACGGTTTTTGCGGAGCAGCCGCACTCAGCAGCAATATACGCGGAAGACTTCTCTCTTCCATATCAATCGGAGGTAGCTTTCTTAATTATTCGTAGTTTAAACTTACGGGTAATCTTAATCTTTCTTCTGGTACGAGGAGCATTAATAATATAGCCGTTAAGAATCAGAGGACAAGAGACAGGGTCCCAGCCACGGCTGCGGGCTTTTAAGAAGATATATTGTAAATTACGACGCTTAATTTAAGTAATATTTTCGATATAGTCGAGAGTTACTCCCATAGCCTTCATAGCCAGGGCCTGAGCCCTGGTTGCGAGCTAATGAAAGCCCATTATTAGCGTAGTTGTCGGGTGACGGAGGCAATTGAGGGGTGGAAGTATTCTGCCATTAGGCGGTCAAGGCTACTTTCCTAATTAGGAAGGTGCAAGAACTTTTGACAGCGACCTCCGTAGGGTCACCTTCATAACCCCATCACATACGTTACCCCTTACTATTTTCCGATAATTGCTTAGATCTTCTGCTTGCCTTAATACTTAACTATCGCCGCCTTATCCCCCGGTAATCGACACAACTCCCTTCCGCCACCATGTCTGAACGTAAAGTCCTCACCAAATACTATCCCCCAGACTTTGACCCCTCTAAGATCACCCGCACGCGGGGTCTTAAGCAAGCTGGCCCCAAGCAACAGACCGTCCGCCTCATGGCCCCTTTCTCCATGAAATGCACCTCATGCGGCGAGTTCATCTACAAAGGCCGCAAATTCAACGCCCGCAAAGAGACCACCGAGGAGAAATACTACGCCATTACAATCTACCGTTTCTACATCCGATGTACAAGATGCAGTGGCGAAATCACATTCAAAACGGACCCGAAAAACATGGACTATGAGTGCGAAAAGGGTGCGAAGCGCAACTTCGAGCCGTGGCGCGAGGCCAAGCTTTCCGAGGAGACTGAGGAGGAACGGTTGGATAGGCTGGAGCGGGAAGAGGCGGAGCGGGACGCAATGGCTGAGTTAGAGGTCAAAACACTGGATGCGAAGACTGAGATGGCGATTGCGGATGCGTTGGACGAGATACGGACGCGGAACGCTAGGTTGGAGAAGGTTGGGAAGGATGTCGAGGCCACCGTCGAGAGAGATGTCGTTGATCTGGAGCGAGAGAGGCAGGAGAAGGAGGACGCGGAGGCGGCGAGGAAGGCGTTTGAGACACGGAAAATGCCAGATCTCCATGAGGAGGTTATTGACGATGATGACCCTAATGTCGCGACAGCTAGCGGGGCAGGCCCTGCCAACAGCGAAGCACCAGTAGAAAAGCCTGGCGAGCCCGTGCCGTCCTTCAAGCGGGTAGTGAAGAAGAAAAAGGATTTTGGAGCCGCATTGGGCATTAAGAAGAAGCCTTCACTTGTGTAGCATTGGTCACGGATAAACAGTAGATTGGGAGTTTAGGAGAGATATTAAGCATTTCAGCGGGTAACTTCCGGAGTTTGCAGCGGCGACGTTTTATTGAGGCATGATAACATGGACGGTCACATCTACGGTTCCGCAACTATACCTTTCGCTGAAACAAATCAACAAGGGCAACCTACCTAATATATATTAAATTCATGCCTCATGGATATAACCAGATGGCTTCAACTACACTACCTTTCATGACCTTTCACGGCTCTTTCAAGGCTCTTTCACAGCCCCAACTTGAACAACATCCTCGCATGACCATAAGCAATCTTCCTCTTCGTATTCCCGTTCATTTCCAACCGATCAAACCAACCAGCGATCTCCAAGTCATCTTCGAATGGATAATCTACACTAAAATTACCCTACCCTCGCCAGTAACCCTCAACATATCCATCAGCGTAGCCAGACCCTGCACGCCAGACGTCGTGACATAAAAGTTACTCTCCTAATAATACGTCATGGACAGCTTCGTCGACCAGAGAGTCTCGTGCTGGAAATGCCTCAAGCGCTGATCAACGCGATGCAAGCACGAATGGCAAGCACGAACGGCAATCCCTCGCCACAATGGCCCAGAGCGACTTTCGGCGTCAGATGGCGATCGAATAGCCCGGACACCATCAGCCGCAGCGCATGCGCCGCCGTCTCGGACGAGAACAAAACCCCCCTTTCCCACGCCGAGCTGGCTGGGAAGTCGAAGCTCGCGTACATGCGCTGATGGCCCGCTCGTCCAGGTAGCTGATGGCGTCCACGCTGACGCCACCCGTGTTGGTGTAGCCGTGCAGCATGACGCCCGCGCCGTCGAGGTCGTGCACGCAAGCGTATCAACTCGGCGGAGCAGGAGACGGGGAAGCGCGCGGTGTGCGCGTCTGTGCGGTAGATCGCATGCAACTGGGTGTTGACGGCGGGGGCGGGGGCGGTGGCGAGGGTGCGGTTGAGGACGCCTTGGATTCCTGGCGGCACGAGCAAGACGACGCTGATGCTGATGATGTTGGCGGTGTCCATTTGGCGGATGCGCTCGGTCAGGTCGATGGCGTTCATGCGGTTTTTTGACGTCGAGTTGGTAGGCCGGGAGGCCGCAGGGGAGCTCGTTGGTGTTGTTGTAGTAGGGCACTATGAAGGCCGCGTTGAAGAGGTCGGCGCTGACGTGCTCTTTCAGCACGATCTTTCCAGGATCGGGACCGAGGGCTCGTTGAAGGTTGGGCGGTCAGAGTTGAGGAGGATTTCATCCAGGGCATTTTCCATAGCAATAGGAATCAATACCAGTGAAAATGGGTCTACATTCAGGATTTTCTGCTACCCCAAACGACTACCATACATTGTCGGTTTCGTAGAGAACAGTCTGACACAATTGGTAAATTTGAAACGCTAGGAAATAGGAAACTAGCTTAAAAGTGTGAGGTCTTGTTGAACGTAGAATAAGGATGAGGACTCTGTCTATTAAAGAGGGCTCTAGAAGCTCTCTATATACATCAGATAGGTGACAAATAGAATGATGACGACGTCATTCAGTAGGTCATAGTTAATGGAAACAGGTAATGAGACGTTCGATGAGACATTCGATGAGACGTAGTTCGTATAGACGATCTAGGTCGTCAGACAGTAGTACGATGGTGGTAAGGAACTCCGATTCAGGTCGACAGGTCTACTCGAGCATAATATACTTCTTTCGCGGACTCTCCATTGCCCACGCATCCTCATGAATTTGGCCAAGTGATATTCGTTCCGCATAATCTTCTTTCCATTGAACTAGCATTACGTTCATGAGACACCACGACCGTTGTTCAAACTTTCTGTGGTCGAAAATTGTTCCGTTCTGTCCCATCCCATTCACTATTTTAATGCCTCGTGTGTTCGTTTCTGTAGGGAGTTTCGTTCTTGACAAAAGAACAAACTCGGAGGTTCTGGAGACGTAGTTATAGTCTAAACCTGGGTGATCGAACAAAATACCACAGTGAAAAATATTGTCCATTTGGGCGATCTGACCATGCTTTTGGGCTGCGTTGTCCTGTTCAGTACACAGGGAGTCCACCCATAAGAAGCGCTCCTGAAATGTTACAACAAGATCAACCGCATCCCTAATAATCCGCGGCAGTTTTGCTCAGCATGACACCAATCCTCCGGGCTTCTCAATGGTCGATCGGTTTAGGGCCGTCATCTGAAATATTGATATTGGCCCCTAAACATAGCTTAGCGCCAGGAACCTGTTATCCATAGAATTTTATAAAAAAGGGTTTTTATTTAGATAAGCTGTTACTAGAATGCTATAGTTTAGAGCACTACAATCTAAAGTACTATAAACTATAGTATCTACAGTTTAAAGCGAATATGGGTAATAATAACCGTGCCACGACCAACGCAGAGCGAACTTCCTATTCCCTACTGCCAGCGTCTCCATCTCACCCGCATGCGAGAGAAGAAATACCAACCTTGGGGAAGTCGCAGCGCCCATTGCGAATCGACCATACCCAAAAAAGGTCCAAAAACGTATGTATGTATGTATGTATATTCTATTATAGCCATGCACTATTTAGTGGCCTTACGGAAACTTATAAATTGGCCTTACTTATAGGCATTAAGAGCTAGAATAAGTCTACCCTCTTAAAAAAGGTCCTCTTACTATTGTAGTATGGCCATTAAGGTTGTAGTTATATAACGCGTCGCGGTTTTCGCGATTTTAATAGGGTGGCCTATAGGCTTGCATAGCCCACAGGCTTACCGACTATATTACCACTTCCTTAAGTACCCTTTAAGTACCTCTCTTCGTACTTTCAATGATTTTCTAAACTATTTGTTAATAATCTTAGAATATACAAGTAGAAAAGCATGGTCTTGACATCTACTTTACGCGCATCTTTCCCTACGATTAAATTTATATTAGCTTAAAAAATAAAGCGAAATAATATAAACGTTATTAGCCATCTAAGGTCTAAGAGCCAACCTTTACCTGCTGCCTCCTATCCAGCTAGCGTCTTTAAGAAAGATATATAATGTAGATGGCTAGCGCCCAAAATATAGCGGCTTAACCGTACACATTCGCTTATTGACCCGAGGTACGAGTGGTCTATACTTTTAGGTAGGGTGTTTAAATTTTCAAAACTCCGCCAAGCCAGCTTTTGATTGGTTAGAAAAACCCGCCAAGCTAGCTTCTGGTTGGTTAGAAAAAAAGTTGCGCGCGGTAAGTTGTGGCAGAATCCACGTGACGAACATCAAAATATTATGAGGTACGAGTGGTCTATACTTTCAGAACGCTGTGCACCAAGCTCTACCAAAGCCCTGCAAAAGCTCTGCACGAAGCTCCGTACGAAGCTCTACAAAAGCTCTACCAAAAGCTCTACCAATGGCTTTGCAACACCTCTACCCACGCAGTGTACTAGCCACGCAGTAAAATAGAGCACGCAGTGCGCAGGGGGGTCCAAGGGGGTCTCCCCCTTAAAGCTCTGCTCGAAGCTCTGCTTATAAACTCTGTCTAGTAGGCTCAGAGCCCTCCAAATCTAGAGGGTTTAACTGCTAGTTATAGAGGTGTCTAAGCCAGGACTCGGAAAATCTTATATCCGCAGAAAATCAAGTTTCTTAGCTAATCTTTTGGTAATCTAGTATCCTTATCCGACGTTAACTATAAAAGGACGACCTTCCCCCATTCTCTATATTTTACCTTTTAATCCTCCTTCTTCTCCTAGACTTCCTAACGCCACGCTACCTCTTTATTAGATTACAATTCCTACTATAAGGCATTTTTTACCAACTTAGCGTTAATGCAAGTGCTGCACTACCCTTATATTCCTAATATCCCGTATCTTATACTAATAATAGCGCAGAGTAAGCATGCTTCGGCCTCTCCTAATATTACACCTATAGTTTAATCCTCCAATATCCAATAAGCGCTCTTATACTGCCTCTGGGCTTCTTACCTAAAAATAACCCTTCCATATATCTATAGCTATTTACTCCTTAAATTTAGTCTCTAAACTACCTAAATAACCCCTTCTATCTAGAAATTACTCTTCTTAAGCAATCTAAACTTGACTTAGACCTATATCGTCCCTTTAGTTCTTAAAGGTACCGCTCCGCATTAGCGCGAACTATTAGATGTTATAATTAGTGCTATAGGGACAATTCCGTAAAGGGCTAATGTTAAAGATCCTTAAGCCGCCTTAGCTTATCTAGCGTCCTAGTGTTACTCTGTTGTATATATTAATTAGCCGGTGCATTTATACATTTTTAGCTAAAAGCCTCGCTAGATTACGCGGCTACTCCAGCTTCTATACTATCCTTTACTTAAGGCAATACCCCACAGCAGCTTATCTATAGAATATATATTTACTACTATATCAGCAATAGCACAAAACGGCAATAAAGACGCTCGCGGGCGCCTTAGCTCCTCATATCACTTTATAGGGCTTAGTTTAGCCAGCCGCTGCTCTATATAATTTTAGCTAAACTACTAATAAGACCACGCCATTATATTTTTATCTAAGGAATACCATTAGTCCTAATCCTCTAAGTATTACTACTAACCGCCTTTTAATATATGGGGCGGTTTTAGCGGCGTAAAGCGTAACCGTAACCTATAACTCTAATCCCTAATAGTATAGCTACAAATGGCTATAGGGCTATACTAGGCACCGCTTAGAACTATAGTCTTATAGAGGATCTAGTATAGAAGATCCAGTTTACTAGTATAATCGGGTTAGAAAACGGATACGTTAGCGCTAGCCTTAACTCTAAGGAATAAGTATAGAGGAGGCACTTCGCCACCAACCTCCTTAATAAGGAGGCTTGGTGCGATGCCCCTATTAGAGGCTGAATATGCTAGCTTAGTTAGTTAGGTCTTAATCCCAGTTTCCTAATAGGCGTTAATCTTATAATAAAGCTTAAGCCCGTATAAACCTTTATATATTATAAACGGTAATTACTAACAGAGTATAGATTATATGTTTTAATTCGCTATAGAGCTAGTAGGGTTATTCTAGTGTAAATGCCACGGATAAGAGCTAGTGGCGAAGAGGGGACTAGCTTACACTTAAAAGCCTAGCGTAATTCCCCCTTAGAGCTATTAGAAAGGCATAAGATAATAGCAACTCCGATAACAATAGTAGTAGTAATAGTAGCACCTTCTTAACCCCTTTGTTTTTATTTAGAAATTTCGCTTAATAATAGTAAGTTCTATACTGGTCCCTCTAGAAAATGGATAGCTTTACCTTAATATTATACAGTTACAGCTTCCGAGAAAGGCGTAAGTAGTACACTTTAAATAAAGTATAAAATACCCTTTTCCCCTCTAAGAAATAACCCTAGGGCGTATTAAGCTTGGCTAATTAGAGGTATATTATTCTATATAGAGCCTTAGTCTAAAGATTTCGTCTAATAAAGCGCTTATAGACCCTAACTATAATTACGAGAATAATTATTATAAAAATTTTAAGGATAATAAGGAAGATGTCTATGGGGATATATCTAGTTAAGTCGCTAGAGGAAGCAGTTAAGGTAATTATCCCCAATAATTACCTTATTACTCTCTCCCTATTCTTTTAGTAGCTATAAATACGTATATCTAACGGCTAGCAGTAGATCTAATAGTTATTAAAGATAGTACAGCCGACCCTAACCTAGAAGCTAAAGGCGACGAAGCTGATAATAACACTAGTAATAAAGCTGGTAAAGCCGATAATTAACTAATACCTTATAAATTGGGTATACTCTTCTCCTTTATATAATCGCTTTGCCTAACAATTATTAGGTAACGGAAATAACCGCAGTGATAACGATAAGGGTAAGAAGTCACCCTCTTTAGAAGAGTTTAAAGATCTCTTTAACGCATCTATATATAACTATATTAAACTTATAGCAGAAGATATTAATAAAATAAACGGTCTAGTTAAGAGAACTAATGTTATAACTATTCCCTAGGCTAATCCGCTTACTAAAAAAGAGAGTAATTATAAAAAAGGGAATATTAGAGGCAAATTACTTTTAATACTAAAGAAGCGGAAGCTTAAATAGCTAGAGCAGAGTAGCGTTATTAGTTATAATTCTAATAATTCTGCTAAAGATAGCAGCGGGCGTAATAAGGGTGGTAAAGGTAGTAGTCCACAACCCTAAAAACAACAAAAGCCGCCCGCCTCTCGCGAAAATTAGGCCCCCCAGCCTCCTATCGGCTTTAACTCTTAATGCCCCTAAGTTAATTATAACAATTACTAAGCGATATCTACTATATAGCCCACCAACCCTTTACTTTAGGGGCCTACCTCTCTCTATAATGTTGAACTACTATATAACGAAACTAGTAACTTAAGTAAATATAATTATAGCGGCGACGATAACTAGGGCAGCGTTTTAGACTTAGAGCCTACTACGAAGCATTATACCCCATAGTATTATACCCCACAGCATTATGCCTAGCGTTATTACTATTACTTATAGTCTATCTTATAGAGATCCCACGCTAAAGATAACGAAGCTAATAAAACTGTAGACGATAAATAGGAGATCTGTAAAATTCTAAAGGAAAGAATAACCGAGTTAGGGCTCAAATATAAGGTAGCTTGGATACCTACCTAGGTTTATAAAAGCGGGCTTTTAAATACTAAATATGCTTTTAAGTCTTACTAAAAACGCATCTAGCACGCTAAAGTTAAATAATGGATGTATTCTTCTATAAAGGTAATTAAGGTAAAGACTAGAGCTGCTATACGGAAGGGATGGGGCTAATAGCTTAGTATTCTTATATTTTAGGTAGTAAATCTTTTGCTTAAAGATCTATTTCTAGTTAAAGTCTTATTTTTAGCTAATACTATCCCACTAATTATCTTGCTCGTAATATTAAAGCCAGAAGCCTAGCCTAATAATAGTATAAAACCTATAAGAATAACCGCCACAATCTATATTCCTTACTCCTGCCGTTAAGCAACACTTATTAGGTCTTATATTTGGCGCTACTTATCTACGCCTCGTTACCTTCTTTTCCTTTAGCGCTGCTTATTTCTACCTTATTGCCTTCTTTTCTTTAGCATTACTAGTCCTGCTAGTCACCTTATTCCTTTTTCAGGAAATATATATATAATGCTACCTATATAAGAGTTATGTTTTTCCTAAAAACTACCTTTTAAGGTCATTTTACGCTATACCTTTTTTCTTATATATGTCCACAAGGCGTTTCTCTTTATTAGCTGTCTATGGTTTCTCCTTTATAGCCTCCTCTTTAGGCTTAGGCTTTAAAATCTTATAATAGCACCTATATTCCTATAGTGTTCTACCTATAAAATGTCTAGCAATTTCCTCTTATAATAATTCCTTATTAAGTTTTCCATTACATAAGCCTATAAGGAGGGCCTCGCTATTAGTTATTTATAGCACCATCTAGGCCTATAAGGTTTTATTTATAACTTTAACCTTTATAAATAAAAGTAAAGGATAAGGCTATATATTATTTAATAAGGGAGACCTACTAGTAATACGCCCTAAAACTCTAAAGGTATACCAAAACTTAGGTTAGGTCTTTACTTAGGTAAAAGACAATATAATTAATAAGGAAGGGGAGCTAGATAAGCAATATATAACTATTAAGATTAACTATAAAACTAAGGTTATTAAGGAGTAATATAGGTAGCTTTTAGTAAGCTATCCTATATCTCTTTCTTTTATAGCACTATGCTAATGCTAAGCCTTATACAAACGTATAAGACTACTTAACAGCGGCTTTATTCTCTAGGAAAGCGCATTATATAGCTTAATAACCTCTTTACTAGCGTTAAACTATTTTAAAGGCTTCGTAAACTTAGAGTTAGAGCAGCTGGAATAGTTAGAACAATAAAGACACAGAATAAGGAGTAAGGGCAGAATTTTATTAATATATACTAATCCTTTAAGTTTTAAAACTCTATTGGAAGTTACGTTAAATATATAAGAATTATTAAAAAGCAATCTTTAGGGATTGCGTCTCTCCGAGGAGATTATTAATTAGGTAGGGTATTAACTCCGTATATTTCTGCAGCCGTTATCCTTAGATGCCGGCGCTGGCCGCTTCTTACTATCGCTAGTGCCTCCTTATGTGCTTATACCTGCTAAAATAATTCCTAGTAGCTATTTCTGGCATTTCTTAGCGGATTATCTCTGCTCGGGTTCCTTATATAATAGTCCTTTTAGTATAGACTTAAACGTCTCTAGCGCACTTGCTATATAGATAGGGATTATATTATAGACCTAGTTATTATACTATCTGGGACTTAGTAGGCTATAGGAGCCCTATACCTCTAAGTTGGGCTCCTAGTTAGTTAGAAGTTTTAGTATAATAAGTTTAAAAGACTATATATTAATGGCTTTAGAATAAGGTAAGTTTGTTATATAGAGTTTGGGGGCCATATATAATAATAAGCTAGTAATAGTTATTATATTTTCTAAAGCTTTAAGTTTTAATTCTCTAAAGTCGGCGATCTTAGGAGTAAGCCTGTCGTTATTAACTCTAATAAGGATATTCTCTGGCTTTAGGTCCTAATAAGTAAAATCTTTGTTATATATAGCAACTATTCCATTATAGATCTAAAGTATAAAGTTAGAAATGTTATAAGCGTTAGGTTTTATTAAGTTAAGGCTATATAGGATTTACTCTATAATTATCTACGGTGGCTGCTAATTCTCTAGTGGTATTAAGTTAATTACTTTTACTAAGTTTGGCTAGAAGAAGGATAATTAATTAGCACTTAACGGCAATGTAGTTTTAGTGGCGTTTACTTATATGCTCCCTAAGCTTAATTATATTCTTATATTCCGCTCTTAATTCTTCTTATACCTTTCTTACTATACTGTCGTCGTAGTTCCTTAAGTATGGCTCCTTAGCGGCGAAGATAACTTCGGACTTTAATTCCTGTACCCTTATAACTAATACGTGACTTCCTTTCCTTTTTAATTCCCATTTCTGTATATATATAGTATTATCTTTTCCAAATCTAAGATTACTAGTTTAGTTCTTATTTATCTTAGCCTTAAGACTAGGGAGCTGTCTTAGTAGGGAGTCTAGAAGTTCTTTAGTAAATTTTATAGCTTTTTCTCGCCAACTGCCTTCTTTCTCGCGCGATAGGATCGGACGCTATGCTCGGAAACTAGCCGTTTAAAGATTAATAGTGACTAGGTTAGAGATTTCTATAGATAATCCCTATATAAGGACTACTTTACGGCTGTTACTATTAATTATATAAATAGGATTTGTTAATAGCGTCTTTACTCTTAAGCGTCTTATAACTAGGCTAATATTAAACCTAATATGCCGCCTACTAATGCCGGTCTTATTGTTCTTAATAAGCTAAAGGTTATATATCTTAGTTTTGCCGGAAGAACTAAGGAAGCATCTATCCGGATAGTAGTAATCTTTAAAAGTTAGGGCAAAAAAGGGGCTAGTAAGCTTCTGCTTCTTAAACTGGCCTCTTTTCTAGTTCGCTAGAAGAGTATTAATAGGGGGAGTGAACTTATATTATGAATTCTCGGACAGTATAAGGATATTAGGTATACCCTTAAAATTTTTAAAAATTAAGAAAATATTAGAGAGATTAATAGTCTTAGTGGGTGCTATAGTTATAGAGATAGGAAATAAATTAACAAGATTATAGGGCGAGTGTTAGTAGGTAGTGGGGATAAGAGGACTTATAGACTTATACTAAAGGGGTACTAGGACCCTGACTTGTAATAGGGGGTGTGCTAGAATAGAGGAATGGTTAATCTAGATTATATAATGATATAAAGGATTAAACCTAGCGTGCCTTAGCGCCGACCCCGCCCCTACATTTCGCTACCCTCGCCCTTATAAAGTTGCTAGCTTTAGGCCTTATTATCTTAGCTAATACCTTACCAGCTAGAACTAATCTAGTAGTTAGTTTTAACTACCGTGCTCATTATACTTTCTTTGCTAAGTACTTCTCTACTATCTATATCTCCTAAAGGGCCGAAACTTCCCAAAAAAGCTTTACCTTAGGCTGCTAGTAGGTCTAGGTCTTAATTAATAGTCGGCATTCCCTTACTTGCTTTAAAGAGAGCCTGTATTACTTTAAGAGATATATATAGAACGTTATAACGCCCCGCTAGCCATCTATAGAAGGTATTTTATCTATATTATATTTGCGAAGAGCATTTTGCCAGATATGCTTACTAAGTGCGTCCTTTAAATGTTAGGCTTCGCATTCCCAGTATTTAGGCTAAGTGATGTTCCGTTAAAGCTTATTAACTTAGCTTAGTGGGAATCTATTATATTCTATTTTATATAACTATTAGTACAATTACTAAACGTCACTAGTTAGGAATTTAATCTTAGGAGTTCGCTAAGCCTCTTCTTCTAAAAGTCTAGCCAGATCTGTAGCCTTAATAGGTAGTACGCTAAATTCGGTAGGCGTGGCTATTTTGTAGGACTATTACGGCAGAAGATTTTAAGTGTTCCTAATTATAAGGAGAACGTATACAAAACAGGGGAGTTTGCTTAGGAGATTCGTTAAGCAAATAAGATGGTTTTTTTAATAAGTAATAAAAAATAGCCCGGTAATGGTGAAGGCGTAGAGATTAAACGCGTCGCAGTTAATAACGGTAAATAGAATTTGCCGTGGCGGTACGTGCTATACCAGGCACCAGCGACTTATAGGGTACGCATCCTATCCCACAACCGCTTTAATTTTTATTCCCCCTAGTTTATTCCTCTACCTTTAATAGGTTAACGTTTACAAGCTAATATTTAATTTAATTAGTAATATAACGTCCTAGCTTTATATCTTAGTACTATTCTTACCTTTCCGGATAAATTTATAATACGATCCTCTATTAAAAAGCAGCGCGACTTTTTATGCCGATCTTAGAAGGAGACCATTAGAGAGATAATAATAAAAATATCGCCGGTATTTATAGAATCCTTTAAAGGAATCACATAGGCCGTCCTAGGTACTTATTATAGAGCTCTCTTTATACTAGTGCCTCCATAAATTAACCGGCTTTAATACCGCTAGCATTAAATATATATACCCCACTTCCTTAAATACGCATTCCCTAAATCACCCAGATGAATTTATATAGGGGTTATATAATATAGGTACTCCTCTATAGCGCGTTTTACGGAGTTTTATAAAGATATTTTATTACACTCTTCTATTTAATCCCCACTATTACCTAAACGTACTTGCCGTAGCCTGTCTAGTAGATATTCCCTTTACAGAAAATAGGATTAATGTTGTTTATATTAATCTACTTATATTAAATCCGACAGCTTTTATACTAGGGTAAAAATTCCCATTTCTTTATGCTAAGTTCCTTTTAGGCTTTGTTTTCTATTTTAAAGTATCGGCGTAGTAAAATTTTGTTTTATACTAGTAGCAGTCTTTTAGCGACCAAGTAGTTAATATTATTAAAGAGAGGGTCGTCGCCTGTTGCCTTAATTAGGGAAAGCCAGCACGCCTTTTATAGTCGCTTTAAGGAGTTAACTATGCCGCGCTAGCCTATACTAATACCCTAAATAATAAAGATAGAACAAAAAGGAAGATTAGTGATTATTATTTTAAGAATTTCGGCGGTACTAAAGACCTAGTAAGAGACTTCCATTAATATAAATCTAAATGTGGGGCGGACTAGTGGAGAGATAAGGAAGATAGTAAAATCGGTCTATAAAAAAGGGTAGTATAGGAGGAAGAAAGTAGAATAGGTTAAACCGGACCCTTTATAAAGTACTATTAGAGCTATTAATTACTTTATAAATAGCTTGTATTTAGGGCTGTAGCTTAAGCTATTTTATAAGCGGTAAGGAGTTAATAGCCGAATATAGAGATTAGTTAGGGCATTTGTGGAGCGAAACTCGCCTTTAGAATTCCCACGCCTAAATTAGAGGGGACGCTCTTCGGCGCCATTACTGCGCTAGCTAATATTAAATAAAGGACGTTAGGTAATAATTATTTGCGGTAATAAAGACTAAAAGGCAGAAGTGTTTTTTGGAATTAATATCTATATAATATCTATACGTTAATATTTCTCCTCCATAAAGCTCTTTACAGTAAAAAATTAAACTAAATATCTATACTGTTACTAGCCTAGCCTAGCCTTAGAAGGATACTATACTATATAGTTTCCTAGTAGAATACGCACGCTTAAAATCCGCCTTATAAGCATTCTGTAAAAGAAAACTATATACCGCGAAACCGTCTTAATAAGCTTTTACTAAGGCTAGGTCTAGAAGTTAGTCTAAGGCCGTAAAGCAGACTAAAATCTCGCTCTATTATAGCGTCTAGCTTCTAGAATAAGGAGGAACTTATAACCATTAAGCAATTCTCTAAAAGGCCAGTCTAGCCCTTCTCGCACCTATGTGAGGGCTTTAAGTGGTTCAACATAATCTATAAAAAAGCTAGTATAAACCGACAAAACAACTCCGCTAGTATTTTTAGAATTAAAGATACTACTATAGAGCTTAGCATCTTTAATATAGCTAATTGGTAATATATTTATAGCAGCTTCCGCATATTTACAAATAAAGTTAAGGTTTATATTATTAATACCGCCTATAATAAACTTAGTACTAATTTACAATATATTAATAGAGTATGCCCTTACTTCTAAACACCTTTGCGGCTATTAGGCAGGCAGTAAGATAGGAACTTATAAGGCTATAAATATCATTATTATCCCGTCTAAGTTGATTTAATAGGCTAACTATAATTCTACACTCCCGGAAATTGTAATAAATAACTAGCTGGGTGATCTAACATACAGTTATAGCATTATAAGTCTATTGATAGGCAAACGCGTTACTAGCAAGGCGGTCTTTAATAGTAACTTTAACGTAAGAGCAGGCGGCACTATTGGGTAGATACTATGCTTAAAGCCAGTCCTTACTAAGTCTTATACGATTTCCTATTCTTACCGTTAGTAAATAGGAGTAGAATAACTTAACCTAATTTACCTAGTTTTGCGAAGGGGCCTAATTTCGCGGCATTCTTGCCCTAAACTCTATAGTTCTTATTAAATAGCTATAATACTTCTACTAACATATTGTCTATAAGTTCGCCTCTATTAAACCTTTTAAAGATCTACTTTACTATCTTTAGGTTCTTTTAAGCGCTTAAGCTAGGTAACTTGTTAATATATTATATGGTTATTTCTACTTTAAACGCGACTACTCTTTAATAAGAAAGTTTGGACGTAAATATACTATATAAGAAGAGCTACGGATTATTATTAGGTATTTCTATATAAACCTCTAAGCGATTTACTTACTTACTTTATATTAAATTAAAAGGGTCTATTAGACTAAGTTAATAAGAAAAGCTTAGCCAAAACTTAGAGTTAGAAGGGGTCAATTATTGTTTAGAGTAAGTGGGGCTATTTACCTTACTTACCTATTCTTGGCAGCAACGAAATTCTCTTAGCACTAAACGCATATAGAACATTTTTTACATTATACGAAATATTAGCTCTTTAAATGCTATTAAAGTTACTAAGCTATCTTTAGTAGTGTCCACCCTACCCTTAATTATAGCTCTAGCGTAACAGAATTAAATAAGTATATGCTAATACCGGGTATTAAAAACTGCGGCTTTTTCCTATAGATAACGTCTATTACCTACTTAAAAGTGTTTCTACTCCTATTAACGTCCCTAAATTAAAAACGTATAGAGGAAATAAAAAGGTAGATTATACTATAGGTAAAAACCTCCTCCTTAATAGGGTTGTAGGTTTTATTTTAAGCTAAGGCAGCGACCTAATATTCTTCTACTTCGTATAACTGGGAGATGCACGCCTATATAATTAGTGCTCGCATATACCTAAGTCTGTTATTAATATCCGGTTTAGTAATCCTACTATAGACGCCTAAAAGCTCCTTAATTAAACGTTTAGCTTTATTAGGGAAATCTTATCTAATTTCGATCTTAATAAGGGAGAGAAGTAAACGTTGGAAGCCTTTTAAACGCCGGCCACGGGCTCTCATATAGTTAACTTCCCGTTATACTATCTTTCTTCCCTTATCTAGGTACGCTGTCAACTAATAAAGGTTGTTTTACTGCGTGTAGTCCAGTTCATAGTAGAGATTAGAAAGGTGGGATATAATAAGAATTCGCTTAAACTTAGGGAGTATAGTTATGGTGAGGCAGCCTTTAAAGCAATTCTTAATGTTAGCAAATCGACCCTCTCCTTTAAATATTCTGCCGTTAAAATATAATTGATCGCGAAGAAGATACAACTTACCGTCTAAAAGATGCAACTCACCGTCTAAGAGATTGTTGCCTAAAGGATGCCATTTACTTATTTCCTTACGTGCCTTATAGAAATTAAAATTATAAACCTAATTAGAGGCTTATAATAGGTGTAGAAAGCTAAGAAAATAATATAATTTCTAATTTAGGTCTAAACCTTAGCGGCTTAGGAACTCTTATATAATGTGCTGCGAGTTTAATATATGCCCTTTCGAGCGGAGCATAATACTCTACTAATGTGCTATTTCCGCTTATAAATAGGCCTCTACTAGATCTAGCTGTAAGTTAGCTGCCATTATAAGGAGATTTTCTCTACTACTTAGACCTTTAAATGTGGAGGCCGATAGTAAAGTTTCCACGGTATTATTATAAGAAAGAGGCTTTAAGCCGGTTTTATTATATAGGCGTAAAAGATAATAAAGAACGCCTAACAATTCCCTTCCTATAAAATTAAACCTTAGAAGGTGTAAGTAATCTAATAAGCAGGAATAGAAAATTTATTACTAACTTATAAGGGATCTATTATTAGACTGCGTAAAAAGACGTAATAATAAAGCGTAAAAGCTTAGTAAATCTAATAACCCTTAAACTGCTCGAACGAAATATAAGCTAATTTTTATTAGTAGATATAAACCAATTCTTATATACTAATTATAGAAAGCGAAATAAGGCTTCTAATACTCTATCTCAGAGTAGTTATATCTAAAAGGTTAATTAGGTCTTAACTAAGGCCTATATTATATAGCTTTACTTTATATATCTCGCTATGCTTATTAATTCATTATTAGGGACATATTACATAATTAAGTAAGACTTTTAGGATATAGCTACCTATGGTATAGAATAACGGTGTAATAGGTGTTTCTAGTATAGCATAGGTTACTGCTTTTAGCTGATTTATATCTGCGTAATCCCGTCCAAGGTTGGTCTTGCTATATAGTACCCTTAAAGTATTTAACCGGGTTAAGGATGCGCCTATTTATAATGTTATTTATAACTTTAATTAATTAGTATTCCCCTTACCTAAAGGTAAAGACGGCTGTTTGTTTTAGAAGAAGCCTAGGCCTATAATATAGACGAAAGATATGGATATATTAGAGCCCTTTATAGCAGGGCCAACTTTATATATATATTTAATTGATTTAGGAACAATAGCAGGATCGTATCTAAGAGTAATATATATTTTATTAATCCTAGTAACTATTAGCCCCGCTTTCTACTAAGGGATAAAGTAAATATAAAAATATATTAGCTGTATAGACCACGTGGACTATATACGTAATAAGGCCTAGAATAGTATATTTAGGCCTAAAACAATCACTAAAGTTATGCTTTACATACTCGTCCTTAATAAGCTTATTAAGAATATTCTGGAGACCTTTATTATTAATACTTAAAATATAAGTAGGGGACAGCGCATCTAAGTAAAAGTTAGGCTTATACTATAATAAAAGGAACTTAGGAATATATACTAATAAAAAAAAGCTTTATAGCCTAAAAAATGGTCTAGCCTCTATTAATAAGTTTATAAATAATGCCGTTTACCCTAAAGGCTTAGCTGCGTAGTTTCCTATAGTTTATCTCTTAAAAATCGATGATATATTATATTATCCGGTCGATAGTGCTATATAGTACCCCCCTTTTCTTAAAGACTCCACAATATAAGAGAAGGAGAAAAACTTAAAAGTAGGAAAACGATTTCTGAAGTTCCTTATTTTTAAAAGAAGAGTCTGTAAGCAGAGCGAGCTTTACTCCTATAATAATAAATTTATCCTTTAATCCTAGAATTTCCTAACTAGATTCTTCCTTAATGTTAACTTCGCTACGGTTAGCAAGAGATTAAATAACCTCTTTATATTTCTCCGCGGTACGCACAATCTTAACCTATCTATTGCGCCATTTACTTACCTTAGGAAGATTACATAGAAACGAATCTTTAGCCTTATCCCTTTTCTTAGGTAATAGCTTTGGTGGCTATACTAGCTTTAGTGGCTGTGCTGGCTCTAGTAGCTATACTAGCCCTAGTGGCTGTAACGCCTCTAATAGCTATTAGAGTTAAGACGGCTTTATTAAATATAATAGCCCTAATAATTTGGAAGCCTGCGGCTTATAAAGTATCTTTCTCCTCTTTAAAGCGGGTTTATTAAATGGATTTGCGTAGAAAATTATAATGGGTTATAACTCTTGCTATTGCTTACTAAAGCTAGGATAAATATAATAGTGCTGTAATAAACTATCGAGATAGCTTCTCGAAATAATTATAAAGTTATTATTTACTATTATTTTTAGGGGATAGGCAGTGAGTGCAGATTTTTAGGAGACTAAGACTTAAGTTTAAAAAGGTCCCGCTTGCGGCGGCTAGCGCTATTTTACTTTTATAACTGCCTAGTAGTTACAAAAATAGAATAGCGCCAGCTGATTTTACTTGGTATCTCTCTTAAGACAAAGATAGGAAATAGCTAATATTCTTACCGTTGCTAAAAGGATAGTTTGCTATAACAGAGCTATGGCTAATCTATTAATTGCCTTATATATTTAAAACCTCGGAGCTATAGTAGTAGGAGGATTTAAATAAGCCATTGGAGAATATATATTTTTATCCTTTACCCTTATCGTTACGCCTTGCGCCCTGCTTTACTATTACTCCTTTCTACTTTATTACCTCATTTGCCTTACCGTTACCCCTACTCTTATCGCCCTTAGCCTAGCTGCATCTATATTCTCTGGAATAAATTACCTACCTTCTATACCTCCTCCTAGTCCTATATATACCGCTCTAAATCCTATTAGAAAGGTATAACCTATAGCGGTTTTAATCTTACCTTATCTAACTGTTATATCTATTGCAGGAAATTACTTAAATTAAAGCATCGGGCTACTATATCTAGGTGCAAGCTTTGGTGTATAAGCGTTTTATAGTAATACCGGAGTATATATAGTCCAGCTATTATTTCGAAAACTATATATAGGAAGAGTTTATAATTCTCTAGGGCGCGGAATATATGCTAAATAGACTGGATTAGGGGCTCCTCGGAGCCATTAAAGCAGTGCATATAATGCGGAAGAAGATGGCGTAGGATTATATTTTTCCTGGCCCTAATATGCTCCTTTGCTGTTTTATAAAACCTAAGGACTTACCTTCCTTATAAGCCGCCCAACGCTCGCTTAAATTTTATTTTTAACTGTTATCGTTTCTAGCGGCGTTAGCTAAAAGAAAACTAAATAATATAGCATTATATGTCAGTTTTTTAAGAGTAGATATGGATATATTCTTTAATTAGATAACCCACTAACCATTAGCCAGCTATTAGCGCTATTTTAGCTTCTACGGTGGCGGTCTAGGCACAGTAATATTACTTACGCCTATCCCTAAGCAGAAGATTGAGATATTTTATTCTAGTGCTAACTTATCCTCTGCCTTCTATTAGGCACTAGATTACATTCTAAGACTAAGAATTATCTATTTAGGCAGTTGGCGGCAAGAATTTACTTTTAATCCGGATTATAGAGTTATGTTACTGGTGCCTTGTTTGTCCTAATACTAACTCTTAACAGTTTACCTACCTATAGGATTAAGCTATATATATATAAGTTTAATCCGAGAAGCTTCTAGCTAAAGCGCCTATATTATTATAGTGCCGACTAAAGGTATAAGCCGTATTTAGTATAGTCCGATCCTTATTTATTGTATAAATAGTCGTTCTATCTATTAGAACATTATTACCTCCTTTTACTAAAATATTATATAGATGAAATCTTCTATATCCCTATATCTTATTCCAAACCATAAAACAATTTAAGACGTTTAATTATATTTATCTCTTCCTTCTAACCGTTTCCTTCCTTTTCTACACCATTTAGTCTTTAAGGTCGTAGTTATTATTAGTTATATAGAAGAAGCAGCCCGCTTATATATTGTGGATAGTGGTAGGAATTATAGCCAGCTATATAAGAGTTTAAATTTTACGACTACTAGTAGATTTTAATGGTACTGCTAGGTTATAGAAGGTATTCTCTACGCTATATCCTAGCAAATTACTATATATATATATGTACAAACCTGCTCCATATAGAATATAGCTCTATATTAATCGGATATTTAGACCTTCCTAGAAGTTCCAATACTTGTATAGAGTAGTATTTAGATACTTTTATATCTTGAAATAGTTTAGTTACCTTAGAAAAGGAATTATTATTTTTATTTTTTCCTAACCTCCTATACCCTTAAAGCCACCTAATTAATCCTCCTCGCTGTTAATTAATTAACGATTAATGTCTATAGAGTTTTGCGTCTTATAATACTAGTTTTATAGATATTTCTATTAACTAGGCTCTCTATCCTATATAGAATACCTTAGCTTACTAAGGCTAAGCCGCTACTTATAGAATAGGCTTAAGTTAGTAATACTAAAAGCTAGGGGGATTGTATAGAGGATCTCTTAGTAATTATACCTTACCTGCGGCTAAAGGGCCCAGAAATATGGTTTTTAATTTGCATAGTGGGTATTATGTAAGTCTTAAATAGGCTACTGGTGATTTTACTATTAATATTAGTAGGTGCACTTCTAACTACTCTTAAGCCTTTTGGTGTGTATATTTGTGCCGTTTTTTAATAGTATTTACTAACTAGTTTCTAAAGGTCCCTTACCTATTTAAGAACTTTAGTTCTGTATAGAGTCGCTACTTTACTTTCTTATAACACTGCCTATGCTACTAGTAAAAGTGTAGGTTATAACGTCTTTAAAGCATAACATTAAAGAGGGAGCCCTTAGACACATTATAAAACTATTAATGGACTTTTATAACGATAAAAGCTTTATAAAAGTTATAGAGGTTATAAACCTAGGAGAACAGTTTATTAATTTTGTGGATTACCTATTATTTAATATAATGCCTTCTATAATTAATATTATTACTATTACAGTCTATTTGTCGCACTTTATTAATAGATATATTAGACTTATTATAATAGCCATAGTCGTCTTATAAATCTAGGCCGAACTCGCTAAGAATTCTAAGCTTTTTCGGATATGTTAAGATTATACTATAATGCGATGTAGGGAAAGCTAGATTAAATACGAAGTAATAAAATATTGGGAGCTAGTAATTTTAGCCAACTGTTAAAATTATAAGAACCGCTAACTTTCCTCTGTGTTATCGGATTTTATTATACTAATGCGGCGAATGTCTTGGCTGCGCTTATTTGCCAATTTAACGGCGCATATAATAAAAACGATTGGCCTAGTAATTACAGTATGGCTCTTAGCTCTTTATATTATAAAGGGTCTTATACCTTTAGGCAGCTTATTTATTCTAATTCAATCCTAGCTAAGTATGTTTAAATTTATAAACTTTAATATAAGATTATATAATATTCTTATAGATTGCCTTAGTTTAGGAGAGCGCTTTTCTAAACTTCTTTAAGCTAGGCCATTTGTTGTCGATAAAGAAGGAGTAATAAGCCTTAAGGTTACCGCTAGGCGTGTTAAATTCACTAATATCTTATTTTCCTATGCGGATGGTAACCGGCCGGCGGTAAATAAGATTAGTTTTATAGTTAAGGGCGGGAAGATTGTTACGCTTATTAAATAAAGCGGAAGCGGCAAGTCTATAGTCTTTAAGCTCTTATAACGGTTTATTAACCCTAATAAAGGGGACATTAAAATTAATGGCTAGAATACCTATAATGTTATATTAAGTAGCCTACGAGATAATATTATAATTATCCCCTAAAGCCTTAACTTACTAAATAAGTTAATTAAGGAAATTATTGCGTATAGGCTTAACGCTAAGGCTAATAAGATTAAGGAAGCCTATAAAGCCGCTTATATATATAACTGGATAATAGGTCTTAAAACCTAATACGACACTAATGTTAGGGAAGAAGGTATTAAACTATTGGGTAGTAAGCGTTAACGTATTGCTATTATAAGGGCCATTCTTAAAAATCTAAAGATTCTACTTCTTAATAAAGCCTTATCTACTATAGATAATCTAATAAAAGTGCCAACTTATAAATCACTTAAAAGTTAAGCAGAATGCCGAATAACTTTAATTATTGCTTATTGTCTTAATATAATTAAGCACGCCGACGATATTATTGTCTTGGAAAAAGGAGAGATAATAAAAAGGGGAAGCTATACCAAGTTACTTAGTTAACGTGGGCTGTACCATATAATATAGACTAGTGGTAAAAAGTAACGGATAGAGGTAGGGATAGGAGCTAAATAAAATGGAAAGCTAGCATATATACCTTATAAATAGTAACAATTCTACATTAGTAGGCTGGTGGTATAAGTGTGTTAAACTTATAGTATATGCCGAGACTTCTATTTCCTGCCTTGCCTACTATATAAATTCTAGGCTTTTAGCTTTTCATATCTAGTAAAGAATTTTTTAGCATAGAGAAGGTCTTAACGCAACTTAGCTATATTAAAGATATGCTTATCGGGCGGGGGAAAGATCTTACGTATATAACTGAATTAAAGGAAAGCCTAATAAAACCTCTGCGCAACTTAAGCATCGAAGAAAACTTTAAAGAAAAGCCTAATCTTGGTTTTAGATCTGCTAAGGAAGTAATAAATAACGCGAGCTTTAAATCCACTAAAGACGAATTAGATGGTAAAGCAGAGGAATAGTTATAGGAATTTATAGAGGAATAGGAACGGAAATGCGTAAAGGAATGGGAATGCGTAGAGGAATGGGCATAGGAATGCGTATGGGTACCCTTTATAATAGTA
This sequence comes from Cenococcum geophilum 1.58, assembly GCF_001692895.1. Lineage (NCBI taxonomy): Eukaryota > Fungi > Ascomycota > Dothideomycetes > Gloniales > Gloniaceae > Cenococcum > Cenococcum geophilum. The sequence goes on from NW_027137568.1 coordinate 314,553, forward strand.
TTGCATGGTCTAATAGTAAGTATAGTATAAATGTGACTATTACGCAAAGAGGGAGAACTGTCACTGTTGTTAATATCTAAATTGCGTAATATGCCAACCTATTTAGAATCTGAGAGGAATGAAATAGGATCCGCTTTAACTGCTGATGTCACTATTAGGTACTAACCTCAAAGGCACTACCCTATTAGGTACTAACCTTAAAGGTACTACCTTATAACTTACCACCCTATTTCTTGCCATTATATATCTTACTACCTAATTCTATTACCTATTTATTACCTATTACCGACTAAGTGGCAATATCGACCTAGTAGTAATTAAGTAACAGTTAAAAATCGTCGTTAGCCTTTTGCTACCTATCTAGTATATATAGTAAGGCTCTAGAGCCTCTTGCAATAAGATAGAGTTCTTATAAGTAACTTATCCGTCTAATAAACTGTAAGCATTTTTAGTATTCCCTATTCTATTATAGTATAAGACGGCGAGCGTAATTATATTAATAATTCTTAATTAATTCTAGAATTTCAATCTAAATATATAAGGCGCTTTGTGTTATTTATATAAGAGGCTTTAGGGCTAAGCTAGGATATTGTATAAGGTGTTATGCAAGGTGTTATTAGACTAGTAGCTGCGCCTAGGATCTTAGCTAAGATAGAATATAACTTCGGCCGCACTCCTTACTATTAATCTTTGTGCCCCGCACTGCTTATTATTATTCTTTATACCTAAGCTATCTTGGCCGTATATAAGATAAATGAAATGTGCTATAATATAAGTCTGCCCACTATATTCTTACGCCGTAATAATTAATGGATTAGTATAAATACGGAGATAGGTCGAATCTGTATTAGAGTAATCGCATCCGTAATATATCTATAGAAATAGCGTTAGTATAACCAGCACTGGTATAACTAGCGCTAGTATAACCGGCGCTAGTATAATTAGCACTAGCATAATTAGCACTAGTATAATTAACACTAGTATAATTAATACTAGCTTAATTAGCACCTATATAAACTTGGTTTTATATAAGAAATTTTACGCTAAATATAGTCTTTCCTAATAAAAAAGATAGTGTTAGTGTAAAAGCGCGGATTAACCTATAAATGATTATTATATGTACGGCTATACTGTATACGTGTATTGTTTAAATATAGGGAATAGAGAATAGTATTATGTAAGTTTAGCCATTCTAATTACTAAGCTTATCCTAATTGCGGAGCCAGTGTAATTGCGGAGATAGTCCACATGTGGAGATAAAAGAAAAATGTTTAAATTGCAAATATAAAGCCTGTATAACTTATAAGGGGGGAATAAAACGGAATATAATATAGGATATAATAAGTTAGACCTGTGTAAGCGTACCTGCTTATAGTTTTATAGCACTGCTAATAGCGGAATAGTGTAAATGTTAAAATGTATAAAGTCCTTCTGTTGGGTCTTGCAAGTGTTAGCATAATTGGTATTTCTAGTGCTATTTCCAGCGAGGTTAAAGGATACTTTTGGTTGATAATGGAAGGTTTTAGCTAGGTGGGTATTATAACAAATAATATAAGCTAGCTAATAGGTAGAGATATAGAATTAAATAAGTGATCTCTTTTATTTAAGGTGGCTCTAAGAGCGCTAATATATATAAGGAAATAACCCTAGTTTGACCTTTAGTGTCTGTAGTTGTTTAGAGTCTAACGCCTTAATAGTAAAGCTACCTCTATAGCTAATAGAAGGAATCGCTCTAAGTACTAAGACATTTTTATTGCTAAAGCCCTAAAAACGTAACCTAAGTAGGGATCCCTATAATAGAACTATTCTTAAGTCCGTAAATAGTATAGCGAAAGATTTGTATTAATACTAACTGCGGCCACCTCTAATGCTTGGAATTTACCGCCAAAGTAAGCCATTATATGCTGTTTTCGCATCTCTATATATATTTGTGGTGAGTTTATATCCCCTAGTGGCCGCATATCTTATAGCGGCCCTATTTAGCGACCCTAAATTAGGCCTTAACCTTTACCAACCTTTACTACCTACGGCACAGCGGGAACCTAGTGTGTAAGTATAAAACGTGTTACAGCAAGTGGCGTCTTTTTGTATTTAAGGTTTAATATCCCTTTCTATAGGCTTATTAGTATCTTTACTCCTCCGTTTCTACTATTATTTACTTATCCGACTTATTGCTAAGACTTTTGCCTTTAGCCGCTAGGAACAACCTATATAGTAGAGCTTTTACTATAATATTATAGTAGGCAAGAGAGTGCCAAAACTACGCTAAGCTGCAAAAGTAGGTTAATGTTATGGCTTAGAATATAAAAGCCTCCTAGGAAATGCAAAGCACTATATAATAAGAGAATAAGTAACTTTAGGCTTTGTTAGCAATTAATAGCGTCTTTAAGGACTAGATAAAGACCTTTTATTTATAATATTTATACCAGTCCAACAAAGAGACGTTAATGGTTATTCTAGAGATAGAGATAAATTATAGGTACTTTCTTATAACGTATCCGGAGTCTTAATTATCTGTATAGTAATATACCTTAACGACTTCTAATAATTATTGCGGTAATACCACTTTAAGCTTTATAAAGGCTAAGTAGGTTACCTAAAATCAGACTTTATTAGGCACACAGTTCTAGGATATAGGAGAGTAATTTTAGTTAAACTAGCTCGCCCTACTAACGGCTACTAGGACTACTTATAATAGAGAAACTTTAATTTATACCGAACCCACTCTGGAAGGTCCCGAAGTTAAGCATTAATTACTATATTCTAATTGCTGGGTTGCGAAGACAAAATGTAACAGGAACTCTTTATGTAGTTGCTGTTGGATATATAGCAAAGAGTATAACTATAAGCGGCTGTACGTTTAACGTAATACTATAGTACCTTTTAAGCAGCGATTGGAAATAAGGGCCCGTTAGGCGCTAAGTGGTATCTAAATGTCTATATATTCTTATTTTAGGCACTACCGCCTTTTTAGCTTAGGGGTCTATTTTTAGTAATTCTTACTTAGCAGAAAGATGAAGGGCAAGGGTTAGTAAAGGCGAGTTTAGTATTAATAAGGTAATAAAGTGCTAGCTATAGAAAGCAATGGTACGGCCAAGCTAGGGATTCTTATTAGCTTAGGACTTCGTAATTAGGATAGCTTAATTAGGGTTTATTAATTATAATCTTTTCTATTTTTTTCTTTTTTAATAGTAGTAAAGAAGGAGGAGCGCTTTATTTTTACTTTTTTAAGAAATGATACCTATTATATATATAAGCACGTATATAGACTTGTAAGTCAGGCATACTACAGTAGCTATACAAACGGTTTTGCACAATATTTGCCATTAGTTGCATTTAAGATATCCTAAACTATAATATTGAAAAATATTAATTTAATTTTATAGCTATAGGCTTAGGACTAGAATACCTAGAAGCGCTCTTTTTTAGAAAATAATATGCGTTAAGGTAATCTAGTTATCTTATCCACCTTCCCCTGTTTTTCTCTAAGCCCTACATTCTTAACCGTATCTTAAACCGCATCCTAAAGCCTATGCTTTTATTAACGGCGCATAATTAGAAATAGGACCAGTGTTATTAAAATAATGGTGGTAATTATAGTAATCCCTGTAACAACTGTACCGCTTATATTACTAGGACTTTTCTTATCTATATCTACTATATCAGCTTATATTGCTAACTTTATTATAGGGTTACTTACTAAGATAAGAGCTTTTAGAGTCTTATAAAGTTTTTTTAAGGCGCAGTATAGCCTTTATAAGTTTTTATAAGAAAGATTAAGGTTATAGTTAGTGTAATGTATATTACGATCCCTGGCAGCCGGCAATTATACCTTTTAACTATATGCCGTCCCTAATAAACCGTTAAAGTTAAAACTTAAAATTAAAAAATTATTTTAATATTTCTATTTAGTCTTTTTAATTTCCTGTTTTATGATTTAAGTTTTATGTTTCTTATTTATAATTTCTTCCCGTTTCTCGCTTCCTATTTCTTACTTCTTATTTCCTATTTCTTATTTTCCGTTTTATATTTCTAAGATTAGTAATACCGGATATCTTTAATAAGAAACTAGAATAAATTGCTACTAAAAATATTGTTTTATAGTATTTGAGAATATAAAATTATGTTCTTTTACCTTTATACTAAAAATAAAACGCAAAAATGTTTTATTTTTAAGTTTCTCCTTTAATCTGTCTTCTCTATCTCTTACGCTAGTGTTTTGCTTATACTTAGGTAGAGTGGATATTAATTTTAGATAATTATAGCGTCCTAAAAGGATCTCCTGGTTTCCCTTAAGGAAATGGTAAACTATACTATACGCTAGAAGTATTAGCCTTGCTAATACTAATATTAAGTTCTTTATACCTTGCCTTTCTTTATTAGCAATAGAGACGCCTATATAGCCTATTTCCTACCTCCTAATAGCCGTAATAGTAATACTTTCTTACCTATAGACCCTATATGTAAACAAACTCAGATAAATTACAACTAAACATTAGGGAGTCCTATATTATCTGCACTAATAGGAGATACTATACTGCTAATGTATTAAGAAAATAGCTACGTTACCCTACTAAATTAAACCCTAGGTAAGGCCTCCTTTAGAGAAATTTCTGTTTATAAAATAGCAGTTCCTTCTCCTTCTAACTCACTACTAGCAATTTATTAGGTGTGGAATAGTAATAAAACTAGGGGGGATAGTTATGGGCGCCTTCTTATACGAGCACCTTTTAATAATAGCAGCTGCTATTAGATAAACAGCAGTCCTAAGTCTCTTCGCTGTTAGAACCTGCCGTAGTGACAATATAAGGACTTTAAGGGTAATAGTTTATGGTATAGCACCTAAGTTAAGCTGCCCTAGGACCTTGTTTATGGTAGTGTATATATACTATACTGGGTTTAGGATTGGCCTACGTTACTAAATCCGCTAGTTTTACTAAACGGAAAGCAGGAGATACATCAGCATTTTGTTGGGGTGCCAAGATCCTGGAGGCCTCCTGACAGGATTTTGATTTTCCTGGAGGTCCTAATCGTCCTGACAGGCTCCTGACAGGCTCCTGGCAGGATTTTGATTTTCCTGATCGTCCTGAACGTCCTGAACGTCCTGATCGTCCTGACAGGCTCCTGATAGGAAACTAGTATTTCCTGATCATCCTGTCAGGTTCCTGGCAGGATACCCCCCCCAAAGCAACACCCTATACACACCCCTCAAGCAACACTACTGGGGCTCTGCACGAGGCTCTACATACACGAAGCTCTGCACGAAGCTCTACACGAAGCTCTGCACGAAGCTCTACACGAAGCTCTGCACGAAGCTCTACACGAAGCTCTACACGAAGCTCTGCACGAAGCTCTACACGAAACTCTACGGCTCTACACGGGGCTCTGCACGAAGCTCTGCACGAAGCTCTGCACGAAGCTCTGCACGAAGCTCTGCACGAAGCTCTGCACGAGGCTCTGCACGAAGCTTTGCACGAGGCTCTACACGAAGCTCTACACGAAGCTCTACGTACAAAGGCTCTGCACGAGGCTCTGCGCGAAGCTCTACGTACGGAGGCTCTACACGAAGCCCCGCATGACACACATTACTATCGGGTCCCCGCTATATTCCCGATACAGTCGCTTCGGAAAAGGATGGGTTTATGTCAGAAACCATGATCAAGTACAGAAATTTACCGAATCCTCACCTGTTTGAACCACTTTTCTGTACCCGCGCATGACACCACCCATCCTCCATACTAACACATCGCCGTCGCCTATTTTTTAAAGCTATTTAAAGCCTATATTTTTTCCTATTACAGTTAGCGCCATAGCATACAGGAGGAGAGCTAAAGCACCTAAGAATACTATAAAGAATACTTCTAAAGCGCCTTAAGAAGTAGACCTTACCGTTAAATCAGCACTAATGCCTTCTACTGCTATAGAATAGTCTAAAGGCCCTTAAACCTTTCTTTTGAGTATGGCCGTGTACGCTAATAGCACAACGCTATTTAGCAACGTTATACCCGTCTTATTTGGAGTCTTTAAATTTTAGAAGTTTGTTACTAAAAATACGTGTTAAGCTAGCAAATATTACGGCCTTCGTTCTTTCTAGCTTAATTAATTAACTACTGTTATTATATTAAGTCTAAAGGATCCTATAATACCTAAAGTTAATAATATAGATAAATGGCGTAAAGTAGAGGGAATAATAGAGACACAATTAAAGTACGTAAGGAAGGCTTTTTGGGTTAATCTTACAGTTAGATATAAGACCGCTGCTGCGGCTGTTAACGCGTCTACTAAAGCCAGAGATACTGAAATTGCTGCGGCTATTAATGCGGCTGTTAATGCGCGTGTTAAGGCAGCGCTTTAAGTAGTAGGTCTTTTAACTAAAGCAGCGGCCGGTAAGGAAGTAGGGTCCTCTAGTAAGGATTATAAAGGTATAGTAGAGGAAGTTATTAGTAAAAAGAAGAGATTAACTACCACTAAAATGCAGAAAGAGGCTGCTAAATAACGTAACCATATAGAAGCTGAAGGCAAGTATATATATCCGCTACTTAAACGTTATTGCTGCCTTTAATAGCACTATAAGAATAAAAAGTATGGTGTTATATACTGTCTTAAATTTAAATTAAAGCACTACCTATTATATTTTTACTACTGGTTGCGCTAGTTAGAAGTAATTAAATAAAAGAAAGCTACGCTTAACCTACTAGATCTATTACTACTATTAAAGATTAGGTATAGTAAACATATATAAAATAGGGAGGATAAAAAAGATATAAAGTTAGACAGCTATAAGCACCGTTAAGGTAACTCTAGCAGCACGAATAAATTAATAAGCCCCCCCTAAGACGACGGCGGCGATAAGGAAAGGCTTATACTATAGTTATATAATTACTAGCTAATCCTATTCCGCAGCAAGACTAATTAGTAGCGGTAATAGTTTTAATAAACTAGATGTAGTAGCAGAATTAGTAGATGCTATAATAGGTGCAGAATGCTATATAGGCGGCAATGCCTCCTTCTATATAACTAACTATCGCTAATAGTTATTTTATAGTGGACCCTATACTAAATATAAGATCTTTATTAGTGCCGTTATTATAAAGCGCTCTATTAGTTTTAGCTTTATCCTCTAAAACGCCTACCTATTACTATCTACCCCTAACTATACCTATAAGCCTACTACCTAGTAGCCCTACCCGTAGCGATATTAAATAATTAAATAGTAAGCTTGGTGCCTTTACTAAATAGCTATAAAGCCATTACCTAGTTATCGCCAACGCCTTTACTAAAGTAGAGTTAATTTTAATTAAGGAGGACTATAACTTTAAGTTACTTAAGCACGCGCTACTTAATAGTAGTATAGGCCATATAAAGCTGTATAGGATTAGTTTAATATATAGACTTATTAATTATATAGTAAACTACTTAGAAGACTTTAGAACGGATTAGCGACGTTCTAATACTATAGTAGAGGCCTTACTTAACGTCTTAATTGGTAAGCACCTTATATAGATGTATTATAAAAGACTAGACCTTATCCTTTTTATACTACCTCTTAATTCCTACCCGTAAGAAATGGCCTTTTGCCCTCTTATTAAATTCTTATTACTTTACCACGTGGCTTAAAAAGTTACTAAAGTTATTCTATAGATTAGCTTTAAATTAATAAGCACGTAGCTACTGCTTTAAGTCGTAAAAAGAAGCTTTAATTAGATTAAAATTAGGTAAGTAAGGAGGAAGATATTTAAGCCTAATACTAGCAGCATTGTAGAGGCGTTAAACTTCCTAGGTTTAAGTAAGCAATAGTATTAAACACCTATCCTTTATATACACTATATACTTTATTATAATGGATTAATATATTATCTATTACTAGAACTAAATAAGGCTATAGATAAGGCTACATATAAGTAAAAACCTTATTTTTTATCTACTTAATAAATATTAGCCCGTTAATAGCGCCCTAGTATATTAACTAGCCAGGCATATAGCCCTAATAGGTATACGCTAGCAGTAAGCTCCATCTTTTAGATCTCTTTAATTCCAATATTCCTTTAGTAGGCTTATTAATTAGCGCCCACCTATACTTCCTATCTATTATCTTCTTATTATAAGCTGATTTATTAATAAAGATAAACTAATTGCGTCTATAGCCACAGATTTAAATAATTTAGTTGTCCCTTAGGCCTGGGTTACGCTATTGCGCAATTATCCTTATAACCTTTCTACTCTATTTTCTTCGCTTTAATCCAGCCGATAATATGCTTTATACTACTATTATATTATATTTATTATATAGAAACTAGAGTATCTCTTTAAAATAGGCGTCTGGGCTATATATAAGGTATTTAAGGAGGCCCTAATTAGTACGCGTTTATTAGTAAAATTAATATTAATATTACTACCTAATATTATACATCTAGAGCTTTATCTGTAAGTAGTAGTGGCCTACTATTTCCCCTAATCGGTGGATTAATCTGGCTATACCTCTTTAAATTTACCCTCTAGTATTAAAGAGTAGATTAAGGAACACGGGTCTTAACTTTTATATAGAAGTTATTGCAGCTAAGGTTAATTAGAGCTTATGTAATCGACTTCTATTTGGTTAACCAGGCAGGATTACCTATGGCTTTAAATATAAGATAATAATAAGGCGATAGGTGGTGTCATGCGCGGGTATAGAAAAGTGGTTCAAACAGGTGAGGATTCGGTAAATTTCTGTACTTGATCATGGTTTCTGACATAAACCCATCCTTTTCCGAAGCGACTGTAGCCCTACACGTGCCTCTGCCAAGCTACCCCCTTTGTAGCCACCTTATTTTTCACCCTTCCTTACATCCTCCCTACCTTAGGAGGCACTAGAACGGTAGCCAGCAGAGGACCGTCGCTAGAACTAGGCGACCGTCGCCAGAACCAGACGACCGTCACCAGAACCAGATAACCGTCGCCAGAACCAGACGACCGTTGCAAGAACTAGATGACCGTCCTAGAGCCAGACAACCGTTACCAGAACTAGACGACCGTTACCAGAACTAGACGACGACCTTTTGAACAACCAGCCAGCGAATACCACGAGCGATTCAATTGATCGATCAGTCAAATTAAACCAGAGCTTCGCCCATTATCGAATCGAATCAAGGCCTCCTAGGGAGGCACCCTAGACGACCACCGTTCGAATGTACAGCTAGCGAATGGCCGTAGAGAACGATCTGAATCAATTAGAGCCTTTGATTGGGCCGACCCCTCCCCCGAATTAAATTAGATGCTGACATAGGCAGACAGGCAGGCAGGCAGACAGGCAGGCAGGCAGGCAGGCAGGCAGATAGGTAGGTAGGCAGACAGGTAGGTAGGTAGGCAGGTAGGAGACGACCGTCGTTAGAACCATACGATCGTCGCCAGAGCCAGACGATAATCGTTTGAACGACCAGCCAGCGAACACCACGATCAATTCAATCGATCGATCGAATCGAACCAGAGCCTCGATATTACCCTGTTACCGAATTAAATCGAATCAGGGTCTCTTAGAGAGGCACCCCAGACGACCATCGTTCAAACGTACAGCCAGCAAACGCTCATAGAGAACGATTTGAACTAATATAATTAATCGCAATCGAATCAAGCAGAGCCTTCGATCGGGCCGACTTCTCCCCCAAATTACAGATACAGACAGGTAGGCATAGACAAGTAGGCACGACAGGTAGGCACAGACAGGCAGGCACAGACAGGTAGGCACGAACAGGTAGGACGGTTGGACAGGTAGGACAGGCAGGACAGGCAGGACAGGCAGGACAGGCAGGACAGGCAGGACAGGCAGGACAGGCAGGCACTAGGTCTAGTTAGGAAATCAGTACACGGCCGGCGGATCATCGGGAACACCGCCAATTGACGGTTTGGAGCCTCTGCGAGAGCCTTACCCCTTGTCTCCTTAATCGATCGCGACGCAGGTGGTAGGCAGGAAGGATTTAGATTATTTAGATTCCTTAAAGTATCCTGTATATAGAATAGGGTCTAAAATTAAACTGGTTTTTATATTTATTAGCTAGCTGTAAATACAAGAGCATTAATATACCTTATTTTTAAATTTAATTTTTAAATTATTGTCCTAATTGTCCTAATGGTCCTAATGGTCCTGATTGTCCTGATTGTCCTAATGGTCCTGATGGTCCTGGAGGTCCTGGAGGTCCTGATAGTCCTGGAGGTCCTGGAGGTCCTGGAGGTCCTGGAGGTCCGTGTGGTCCGTGTGGTCCGGGCGACCTCCTGACAGGTTCCTGACAGGAAGCCGAGTGTGAGTGTCTCCTGGAGCTCCTGACAGCCCTGACAGGAGCTGTCAGGAACCTGTCAGTACTGTTAGGAGGCATAAACATTTTCCTGATGTATATATAACTTGCGTAGATGTTTAGATAATATAATATATCTTAGATGCTAGTTTATTTATAATAGCTGCTAGAAGTATAAGGAGGAATTAAGATTAAATACGCTGATAGATTGTCACCGTCTTGTTTGAGCATTTATTATATATTTACTGTTTTAACTTTAGAATCCAGTTATCTAGAAATTGTTTTAAATCTGTATCCTAAGCTATAGGTTAAATGTTTATTTGCAAATTCTATCTAAAATATAAGTAGTACTTCTAAGAGTTAGATCCTTCTAAATCTTCTTTAAAACACACGCTTTATTGTTAATTAATGTCTATTAGGAGTGATAGCTAGTAATGCTTAAGCTAATATTTAAAACAGTTAAGGCCGTTAATCTAATTTGTTAAACGGTTAGATTAAAAATAAGAACTCTACTGCATTGAACGTGGCTTTAGAGCCTCTATATATATACTAAAAAGTTGTTATCAGCTTCGTGTGATCTACGATGTATTTAGTTAATTAGTTGGAGCTTTATACATTAGTCGTTTAATTAAGGACTAATATGACGTCTAAAGTTTTGTAGGTCGATACCCCCTAGCTATATAGAGCCTTCCGAGCTGTAAAAAGGTACAAAAAGTCGCGATATTAATTTGGTGTTGAGTTAAATATACCCCTAAAAGCTCTTAATCAAACGTCCCTTAAATTTAATCCTTTCCTTAATATTAACTAGACTTAATTTGCGAACGAACGCCTTATTCTTTTAATGCGGTAAAGCCTTTATTAAATTATCCGCAGCTATGCTGGATATAGGCATCTAATTGACCTTAATTCTTCCTATTGATCGTAAGATTAAGAGATAAAAAATTAATAACTCTATCTATTAAACGTGGCTCTAGGGCCTTTATATATATATAAGGAAGGTATAAGGAACAGAAATAGGTGGTGAGTTATAGGTAGTAAGTAGCAGGGTAGTGGGTTATAGGGTAGTAGATAATAAAGATAGTAGTAAGACGGTGGTAAGCAAACCTAATTTAGGTCGACACTTCCTTTCTTAAGCTTTTTATTAGCTCTTCCTTAAGGGCCCTCGGCTTAAGCTTGTGATATTTAAGGGTTAACTAATTACTGTACTAACCGTAATAGGCGTACGTCTATCGATCGCTATAGTATAGTAAGTTGTTCTTATTATCCTAAAAGACTCTATATTTATTAAACTTTTAAAAATAGACTAGGCTTATATAAAAGTTCGGTATATACGCTATATTCTTAAACTAGATTCTCCTAGTTCCGTTTAGTGTTTAAATTGTAATCTTAGTAGTTCTAAAGTCCTTAATTAAATCTAGGCCCGTTCCGGCGTATATAAAGTCATTACTTAACTAGAGCTTGTTAATAAATCTTAATTAATTATTAATGGCGTGTATAGTGGTTCCAGAATTAAGGATAATATTATTATAGAGTGGATAACTAGGGAGTGTTCTAGCATCTCCCTCTTTTGTTATAAAATTATACTCTAATGTAAGGTTAGTTTGTAACTAGTAAAGATATAAGAAAGTCTAACCGTCTGCTCCTATTAACTCTAGTACTAAAGGATACTCTAGTAGAGCTAATTTAAGGCTTATAAGGGCTCTTAAAGTATTATCCTTTTTCTTCTACTCCTGTTCTATAGTAATTCGCTCTATCGCTTATCCTAGTCTTTCTATAGCAAGTTTTGTATATTTAATAACTTTATTGTTTTTATTAAGCTTTATCTTAATTATTTTAAGTTTACGCTAAGTTTATAGCTAAAAGTCCTAAAACTGTAACTTAGTTCTTAACTGCTTATTTTATAGAGATATAATAGTAATATAATCTTTAATAAGCTCTTCTTTAAGCGTATAAGTGTAGAGATATATCTAACAGCAATATACGTTAAGTTCAATAATAGGTTTAAGAAGGCTTTGGGTATAATCTATATCGGCTGCAACTTAAGTAAGGCAAACAGTGTTAATGGGAGAATTTGTAAAATCTTTACTTATCTAAGACGAATATAGCTAATCTATATAAGTTACTCTTAAGTATGGGGAGGTTCTAAGGTAAAGAAATTCTAGCTTTTAATTAATTTTAAATAGAACTGTGCTATAAGCAGCAGCTAATAGTAACCGATTTCTAATAATATTTTATTTATTTATAGGCTTAAATTAAAAAATATATTACTTAATCGGTATATACGACTATGGCTTCCACTAGGCTAGAACCCTTATAATAATGCAGCTTAATCACCCCTAGCGTTTTAAATGCTTGGATTATACCTCTTTAACGCTAGAATCTAGGGTCTCTATATCCTTTCCCTACTTTATAATCTTAGGCGCTTAAAATATATAATAATATATAAGTAGCATGCAACCTCCTTATTTAGCCATAGCGTAGACTATAAGGCACGCTAAGATAGTCGCTAATATTATATTAAATAGCGTTCTCTTCTAATCCTACTTGCTGGCTAAAGCGACTTTTAAACTCGCTAATAAGATATATTTTAACTGAACTATATAACTAGTTACAAATAATAACATTATTAGTCTTTACTTAAAGCGCTAGTAGCGCTACTTATTCCTTACTAACCTTCTATTTTCGTTACTTAAGCTATAGCTTAAGTATTTTTGGTGTGCTCTAGACCCGCTAGTATTTAACGCTAGGTAATTTACTAAAGTTAAACCTTGCACCCTCCGTTAGTAGGATTTAGCGGCATTACTATAGAGAGGTGCTAGGAGGTTTACCCTAGACTATATATTAGTTGGGGCTTTAAACTGCTAGGAGACTTATTTAAATATCGTAATATAAGTTATCTTAATGGACTTAGTTTTTAAATTAAGGGGTTAGGGCAAGGTAGGGAATAGATAATTTCCCTAGTATTATAGAAATAAAGGAGTAGTCTCTAAATAATTTAATTCCGCTCCTATAGGGGCAAAAAGCCCTTACGGTAGCTTCGTAGTGGGTTATAAATACTAAGCCTAGCCCCTAAGCCTAACTATCCCACCTAAGAAAGTGGCGTCTGTGGGCTTGTAGCCCATATAGGTTACGCAATTGCGTAATTATTAGTTAATGCGGGGCATACGCTAGTAGGGGAAAGAAGTCTATGCGCTAAAATAAGCTATACGCGATAAATTCCCGTGCGGGTAAGTAGACTACATAGGCTCTGAGTTAATGCGGGGTATACGCTAGTAGGGGAAGAAAGTTTATACGCTAAAACAAGCTATATGTAATAAATTCCCGTGCGGGTAAGTGGACTACGCGGGCTTTAAGCCCACAAGGGGCGTAAATACGTTAGCGTAATTGCTAATGTAGGAAATAAGCCCATAAGGGAATAAGCCTATATATTAAAAAAAGCTATATATAATAAGAGCCCCTATAAGAAACTGCTTATTAATTTGCTTAACTAATAACCAAAAACCTAGATCCCAACTAGAAACTTAAAATAAAAAACTAACTTTAGCTAAAGTCTAAAACTAGGTAAGGGTTAGTAAAGTAGAAATCGGAAACCTAAAATTATATTTTAGGTAAATAAAACGCTATTACTTTTCATTTTTTTTTTTAAAAAAAACGACGTATAAAACTTGTTGCTTTCTACGTTTATATAAACAGCACTATAGCTATAGGGTCTACTATACACGGTTTAAAATAGATATAACTGACTTACTATAGCATAAAGATAGTCTTAATAGCGAAGGCAAGTACTATAGAAAAGTGAGGTTAATATACTTACTAAATAAACTATAGTTATACGCTCTTTGCGTATAGAAATCTGGAAGCTTTATGGTATAGAGTAATAGCATTATAATTATGTTATAAAAAGCTTAGATGCGATTAAAAGACAGCTATATTTTAGCCAAAAACTAAAAGATAGAGGTAATGGAGAAAGTACTTCTATTAATAGTAACAGTTATACCTCTAATAGTCTTCTATATCTGACCAATTATATAGTATTAAAACCCTTAATAAAGGGTAAGACGATTTTTAAGTTACTTGCAAAAGGGATTAGTAGATATATTTTTTAGGCCCTAATTTAAGAAGCTTCTTTAAAAGAAAAGGGTAGTAATTAGAAAACTATTTTAGTAAGTACAGGCATAAAGCAGGTCCTAAGAAAGTACTAATAGTAGATATATAAAAATAAAAATGACTTTAATACTATAAAGAAGAAGCTGTTTTTGTATAAAGAGCTTTATAGACCTAGTATACCAAACAAGTTCCTATATAATGGATTCTATAGGCTTAAAGAACTGGAGAAATTCCTATAAGAGAAGCCTAACAAATTTGGCAATAAGTAGAAGTCCTATTACACTTCCTCCTAACCCTTTCCTACTATACTAGTAGAGGTATATAATCCTACTTAGTAGATTACAATAGATGGAATAAGCGCTAAAGAGTATATACTAGATATTATTCTTTAACTCTTTAATATATAAATCTATAAGCCTACTAACCTTAAACACTATTAGTACTTACTTAGGATATAAGTATTTAAGCTCAGAAAGAAACTTGTAGAGTTTAGGGTTATTATTATATATTAGTTATCCTTTATCGGTAATATAGTAAATAAAATCTTCTACCTATATTAAGGGACTTAAGAGATTATTATAAATTGTATGGAGCTTAAAAGAGGTTAAGCTGAGAGAGACAAAAGTATGGGTTTTAGAACGTAGACAAACCACTAGGCATTCTATAAGCGTTCTACAGTTTCTTATTAAATTTCTACTTTATTCTTTTGTATAGCATTACACTTATAAAGTCTTGCCTACTAAATTACGCCAAATCCTAAGTTCTTTATTATTACTCGATAATCCATTAGCGTCACTCTAGCTTGGTTTATTAATATTAGTAGTATTAATTCGCCCTTCTACTGAGTTACTCTAGCGCAATCTGTTAATAGGGTAGCTAGAAGTCTATAGCTTATTACTGTCGTTTAAAACTACCATCTCTTCATTACTATCTTTATCACTATCCTCTTTCTATCCTTAATTATAAGGTGTAAAATATATAACGCTAGGGTAGTATATATAGATCGTCTCCTAAGCTCTTCCTGCAGACCTACAAGAATTATTAGTAATCTAATTTAGGTTTATTTGAGGCATATATATAATAGGACTTATTTAACGAGTACAGAAAAGAACTATATTTTAGCGAGGCTTAGTATCTAGGGAAAAGGTAGCTTAATCTAAGGATATTTGGAGGTAAGGCGAATGCTACCTTTATAATATTTCCTCTACTGCTTAGCTAAGCTAAGACTAAGTTTAGAAAGGGAGATTAATATTGCCTAAATAAGGCGAAGTATATTAGCGGCCCCTTTACCCTTTAGCTGGCGCATAATATCCGTTAGCTATAATTACTCCTTGCTTAATATGCGCTCTATACCTAAAAGCGTAAACTACTAAACTAAATCTAATAGTGGCTGTTTAGGTTAGAGGAGGCATTGCTAGGGGTAATAATTGGCTAAGCTGTTACTAAATATAAATACCTAACTAAAATATATTATATTAGTATGGAAGAACTAATATATTAGTCTCTAGCTTTATAAGTAGTGCTTAGCTATTATTACTTATTAAATTATAAGTAGTCTTAGTACTTTAGCTCTCGTTAGCATTAATATAAAAAAGCTTATATAAACACTGCACACTTTAGTAGCTAGAGAAGTTTGCATAAATTTGTTAGCTAAAATTATATAAGTTACTTTAAGATTAATATTTCTACCTAAATCTATATAACGTAGGTGAAAGCAATACCACTTTCTAAGTGCTGTGCTACGGTTTCTAAGGCATATAGTGTAAGTAAGGAGTTAGGAGATAAAGCTGCCGCGTATTTAGCCACCTTTGGCGTAACTAAGAAGAAGTTTAGGAATATAGTTCTTACTTTATCTAGAACCGGATAAGGGCTTCTATATACTAGTGTTTAGGGATAGCCCTAATAGTTAATTATTGTTTAAAGTTAATAATCCGGCTAAGCCAAGTTTTACGCCCAGAATTCAATAGGGGATTTATTTAATATTATAAGAAGGGGCTTAGACACTAGATGCTAGTAAAGGTATTAGCTCCCTAAATACCCGGAAGCTATAGGCGGTAAAGAGATTATCCTATAACTGTTAATATGACTTAGTATTGCGGCGAAGCAGCTTACGTAGTTTAATATTTTTAAATTGGAACTATGCTTATGGCGTTAGTCCTATAAGGGTATAAAGGGCGCTATTACGCAGATTTTTTTTGCTCTATAGTACTTACAATTCTTAATTCTTTTATACTGGCCCTAAGCTCTTACTAGCTATGCTTTCTCTAGTTAAAGACTACTTATAGCCATCTAATTCTAAACAGGTAGGAATACTATCTTCACCTACCTAAATATCTAGAACGGAAATTTCGTATCCCTATAATACCTAAGAGTATAAGGATATATATATCTTAGGAACAGACTATACGGAAAGCTATAGTAAGGCCAGCCCTATATATTAAGTTTGGATTATTAATCTTCTTACCTAATAATAGGCTCGTCTAACCCCGTAAATATAGTCGCTAGTATTGAGGACGTTTCTCTAATACCTCCTAGTAGGATAGCCGGATAATTATAGATCTTTCGATTACACTAATAGCTAAGTAGGTAACGATAAGGCCTACTTTGCGGATGTTTTTAATAATAGCTTAAATTATAAAAGCAAAGACGAACAGCTTACTAGATTCCTAAGAAGACTAAACTAAATTTTAGAAGGCGTAACTGAAAACGGTGCACTTAAATACTGGGTGGAGTGGAAGCCTAGGCTGACGAGTATTAGAGCCGCGAAGAGAAATAAGAATTTAAGGTATTGCTTGGTTTATATTATGGATAAAGTGGCAGTTTTATGCTAGAAGCCTACTAAAGAGCCTATAACTAACCTAATGTCCGGTAAACTTTAATCTTATTATAAAAGGAATCTTGGCAAGTTTATTAGGTATATTATAAGGTTCCGAGAGCTTAAAGAGGCGCTTAAAAATAATGACAGAAAAACACTTGTGGCTTTAGTAGATAAGAGTAAAATATAAAAGAGACTTAGATTAACTATATAAAACGCCTTAATAAAAGTAGGTAAAAGGATATTAATGGCGAATCTTTAAAAATAAAAGAGAAGTAGAATTTACCCCCGAGTATATAGCGTGTGGTAGGCTTAGGCCTAAATAGTTTAGGAATAGAACTTTCTCCTATAGTACTTTAACATTTTCTAAATAATTGCTAAGTATTTCTAGTTACTGTTAGGCAATTTAATTATTTCCTATATATAATACGTTTTAGGCCTATTTAGCCTACTGTTTTTTAGGAATATATTTTATTAATACTAATTTACTTACAGCCGTCTCTTCTGGCTAGAATCTAATATTGAAAATGCGTATATCTTGCTAGTATAAGTGTACCGCCTTCCTTACCGCGCTTTTAAAAGTAGGAGTTCTAAAAACTATAGCAATGTTAGTAGAGGAGAAACCCCTGCAAATAGGCATATTTACTAGAGATTGCTATATTACCAGCCTTTACTGACTATTTATTTTTAATATACTAGGGCAGATCTAATAATCTATCCGTCCTATATAAGCGATTGCGCGCTAGCGGCAATACTATCTAAAGGTTAGCCGTTGACCCTTACGTTACGTTTAGAATAAAGAGAGTGACGGTAAAAATCCCCTAGCTATTTATCTTAAGTAAGAGATATAGAAACTGGCTAGCCTAGGCCTTTTAATCTGTTAAGGAAGGTTAGAAGTGACTTAGGTAAGGTATTAAAGTTTTACCTAATATCTCTAAGAACCACACTAATGAAAGTCTGTATATGCGAGCGCTACAATCTTTATAAGCTTTAAGGAGGTGCTTAGTTAAGAGTAGATAAGTGGCGATTCTAACTCTACTTATAATGAAAAGAACTTTGTTAAACTTATCTAAACTCTATATTTAATTATATGGGCTATTAACAATTGCAGATAACTGGCTTGGTATTATTATTAGTGCATTACTAAAACCTTTACACCTTTATATTAAGAGGGTAATAGTAGTACCGGCCTTACTAGAGTCTTGTAAATACTATACAATTAAGTATAAATAAGCTTAAAAAAAACTACTAGAGTGGCGAGTAATGCCTAGTAATGTGAGATATACGTATTCCCTAGGCGTAACTTTCTACGGTTTTTTTAGAGTAATTAATACCTATATGGCCTATATAGAGTCTAACTAATATAGAAAACTTTTTATAGTAACTTTATTAACTAGACCGGAGCTATAGTTTTAAAAGCATAAATAGATAAACTAGATTATATAATAAATAAGCTATAATGTAGAGCTAATTAAGAGATAAATTACCGGTAGAGTTTTCTTTAACCTAATGTAAACCTATAGTATACCTATAAGTGCAATCGCGGAGACTAAGTATAATTTAAGGAATACTTTATATATATAGCGCCGGAGATATAATACAGACAGTCTATTAAGTAATACAACAACGGAAATAAGCTAGTATTCTTTTAGTATAAGAGTAAGTATAGTACGGAGTAACGAACTAATATTTCCTAAGTGGGACTGGGAACTGCTAAGAAGTTAATAAAACTATATATAAGGCCTTAAATTACGCAAACGCGGCCTACCTAGCGGTGAAGCAGGCCGTATTGGCTTAGATTTAGATAGACTTTATTACTAATCAGACTGGTCCTACTACTAAGATATAGCGAAACCATGTTAATGACGAAAAGAGAGCTATAACGTTTCGCTAACTTAGCGCGGCCTAAAATTTTAAGAGTATAGATGATAATGTTTGCTATAATATAGAGAAGAATAAGAATTGCTATAAGTACGCTTATATTAGAGCTTCCTTTTTGGCGCTTAATAACTAATATATAATTAAGTCTTTTGTAAAGAAAAGAGAAGATTAACTTATAGGTAGGTATATTAATTAGCTATAAAAGCTTCTATAGAGTAAATGCTCTAAATACGGCTTTAAGGGAGATAAGGAAGATTATAATTATTTATATAGTGTTCTATAATGTTAAATTTCCTAGGCAAGATATACATTATATACTAGTACCTAGATATATACTTTACTTACGTAATTTAGCCTACGCAGATAGTTTTAAAATATATAAAGACGGATTTTGAAATCTAGAAACCGTTTTTAGGGAAGGTAGGGTTTATAAATCGGCGATTTACGATTTTGTAATTAATCTTAAATTTAGTATCCAAGATCACTAATCCCCAATCCTTAAAATCTAATACTTAACTTACTTAGTATCCGGCTTCGCCTTCTTTTCTTAGCATATATACCTTCTAACTAGCCGCTTACTAGTTTACCGCTAAAGCCCTAGCGTTAATTCCTTCTAACGCGCGTAAATAAGGGGGCTATGTCTAGAGTATACCACTTAGGTATATTTAACGGACGTTTATTATCTTACTCCCTTCTTATTAGTATTAGAGGAGAATAAGGTATAGCTAAGCGGGAAAGTATTACCAGCATACGTAAGCCTTTAGATAGGTAAATTTATAGTATACGCATTAAGAGCTTATATCTAATAGTTAGCATAAGCTAATAGGCAGCAAGAGTATTATTAAAATCCCAACTAAGTGCCGTAGCTAATTGGAGTAAAAGTTCAAAAGCTATAAAACTAGTATTTATTAGACACGGCTTCTATAGAAGAATAATTAACTATAGGACACTTTCTGTAGACCCTTTAACTAGTCCTTACGCGCGCGAGCTGTAATACATCCCCTAACTCTATAGCTAGATCCGCGAGACTAGAATATACAGTCTTAAAAAGCTCTGTGTTAGTAGTAAAATCTAAATTTAGTAGTATATAAATATCTACTATTCTCCTTATAAGCTTATCCGCTAACTTTATATTAACTTATTAATATTTAACCACTACTAAGATTTAAGCTTTACGTATTTTTTCCTCTCTACTCTTAGCTGTTCCCGCTACAATGTCTATAGTATAAATTTTTTTTAAATGCCGTAAAGAAGGAATTAATAGAAAATGTTACGAGCTTGTAAGAAGAGTCCCTAATACTAAACTTACCCTTATTATTAAAAGAAATGGAGTTAAGTATATTTTCCGTTCCTACCCTAATAAGAACTGGCCTAAATCCATAGAAGAGATGGTTAGTTTCCTTTAAGTTTTTACTAGAATGCATCTTGCTAACTAAAGTGTATAGTAATGCTATAATCTACGGAACTACTACCTAGCTAACTACTAAACTGTTAATAAGTTTTAAGAAGCTAGAGGGCTCCTTACTAAAGATACAATGGTAGCCTACCTAGTAATAATAACGTTGTAAACCCAAACCTCCTTTAATCTAAGCTTTAATGGCGGTTATATTGGCTTTAATAGGCTTAGTAGAGGTATATAGACTTCTAGGTTTACTGAGAATATACTTAACTAACCCCTTAATAGCTTTCCTATTAGTTCTTATAATAGGGGTAATAATGTTGCGAGAGATAACTAGGATCCTAACTAGGAACTAGATAAAGACTTCTTAGAAGATAATAATAATAATAAGGACTTCCCCTATCTTACGCCTATTAGAGAAGAGAATAAGTAATTTTAAGATATATCTAGCTAGTTATTATCTATCTACGCCCTTTAACCTAGTACTAGATAGTTAAGCTATAGAGTTAAAAAGAGGCCTTACGCTACTGTAGCCGGTTAAAACTAACCTTAGAATATAACCTAGGCTTAGATAGCTAGGGCAGTTTAAGGCATAGTTATATAATAAAGGGTAAGTCCGCCTAACCCGAACGGGTCTTTCTCTGCTAAGTTATATCCTACTAATAGATTTATCAAAAACGCGCAGCATAGTAGTTGCTCTCCTAGCCGTTAAAATAGGGTTTATGCTAAGTCCGCATCACTAATATGGTATATAAATAATAGATTAAATAGAACTTGGTTATTTAACTTGCTTTAGATAATACTATTACCTCTAACCTTTAAACCTAGCTCTTATATCTAGTAGTTTTATTTTAAATAATGGATAGTTATATATAATTAAGTAGGGTCTTTAGTATATTTATATTATGCTAATTTGTTAAAGTTAAACCGTTGCAATTTAAGATTAGATGTCTGCGACTGGTAAAGGACTATTAGGTTCTAGGTAACTGTTGCAATATTTTAGTATTAGAATTCCGCATTATCTTAGGGATGGCTAAGGACTGGGCGGCTCTTTTATTTTGTTTTAGACGATCTAATTATTATTACTAAGTTGGCAATCTGCTTTTATGCTCTACGGTCTTTTATTTTAATGCTATTTTATATATTTTTTCCTATTTATAATTCATCGTCGTCTTTGGTGTTAAGTAATACTAATATTACTATTTGGGTTATTAAGCTCCATTGACGGTCCTAAAGTATTTCCTAAAGTATTGTATGTAAAATTGCCCTTAGGCAATAGCGGTAGTGGTAGTAGTAGCGACCCTTACGGCTTTCTAGTTTTAATTATAGCCCTATCTTTTTAAGCCTTATTCTGCCTTTTATTAATATTAATATTAGTCTAGCTTTCCTAAATAGCGCTTTTGTTGCTAGTAGTAGTAGATGCTGTAGGGAACGCCTTGCTAACCTGGAAATTTAAGTCCTTTACTAAGTTCTTTAGGCCTAATTCCTACTTTATCTGTCCTGGTATAGGCTTAAGCTTCTAATTTAGAAATATTAGCTTCCGTTGTTTCCTACGTACGATTAGGCGACGGTCCTACTTGTTAACGACCTCCTCTGTATCCTTATTTATATTTCTCGTAAGCGCTAAGTGACGTTTCTTTACTATTTTGGTGATACTGTTTGTAAACGTCCCTATATCTACTGATTTTCTAAAATAGTAACTACCATTCTTAAGGCAGAGATCCTTAAGATTTATGGTCTAGGTCTTAGGCGTAACTAGCTAAAAAATACTAAAGCAGCTGGTATATATATCTCCTGCGCATTCTATATACTATTATATAAATTTGGCTATGCATTCCTTGTCCTTTAAAACGTTTATCTAATAGTATCTAAAACTGTAAACGAGTCGAATTAAGAAAACTAAGATGTACTCGCTACCCCTAGACTTTATCTACCTAATCTCTCTAATATCTATAAGCTAGGCAGTAGCGCTCTCTCTTTATAGCAAACTAGATTTACGTATAATAATATTATTATTAGTTTCTTTGGTAATAGTATAATATTGCTAGGTTTTCTTCTAACTAGCTTATACTCCTAGAGCGCGGCCTACGGCTTTAAGAGTTTCCTAATACGTAGTAGCCTAAAGTTCTTCCATCTAATATATAAGGTCATTAATTATTTAGGCCTGCTAAGAGCCTATAAGTTCTCTACTCTTTAGCTAGGCTTAAGTTTTCTTAAGTTTAGATTTAAGGTTAACGATTTTATATTGTAACATTTTTGCTTTATTGGCATTTGCCTTTACCTTAAGGTTAGGATTTAGCAGTTAAACCATTTAGTTACGAAGTTACTATACTTTAGTTTACAGCTAGGCTAGCCTATTTATTAATTAAGTAATCTATTTATCTTTAGCACGGTCTTATATAGTTGTTAAATTAGCCTAAACTTCTCTATCTGGGGATTAAATAATAGTTTGGACACTAAAATCCTGCATTTATGCTCTTCTTGTTTAAAGCTTAGATATTAGTTTATCTTTTTCTCTTTTTTAGGCTATAAGTTGGGCTTATAGTCTACTATTTTCTGCTTTAAAGCTTACTCTAAGTTAATTTATTTTAGCCTCTAGCTGGGCTTACGTGTTCCTTAATTAAGTAATATGTTTATCTTTAGCACGGTCCTATATAGTTAATAAATTAACTTAAACTTCTATATCCTGGGATTAAATAATAGTTTAGACACTTGCTTTGTTTTTTTAGAGCTTAAAGATTAATTCGTCTTTTTCTGTTTTTTAGGTTGCTAGCTAGACCTATAGCTTAGAATTTTCTGCTTTAAAGAATGCGGTCTGCTTAATATATTCCTTTATTAATTGCCTTTGCTTTGCTAATTCTATGTTTAAAGCTTCTTTATGTCTTATTATTGACTCTATCTTTTTCTTTAGTAGGAAAATGGTCTCTTACAGGTTTAGCGCACCAATATCTTTATTAGAGTAATAACTTATAAAATTATTAATATTATTAGAATTTTTAAGTTTACTAATCCGAATTTGCTGATTTTGGATTTTTATCTCCGCTTCCCCTAATTTAGCCTTTTCTCGTTAGATATCTTGTGCTGCGTCTTAATAGAGTCTTTTAAGATCTCTAACCTTATTTTATAGCTGCCGATTCTTATCTCTCTCTATAGTTAAGTCCTGTTTATACTATCTTCTTATATCTCCCTTAGAATCTCTCTCTTCCTACAACTTTCCTTTTAGGCTTTTAATTTCAGTACGTAACTAACGCTTAATATCCTTAAGCTGTTCTACCTTTTAGGCTAATAAGTCTCTTTATAATATAGCTAGAGGAGCTCTAAGGATATGGTTGGCGTTAGTATGCCTATAGAAAGAAGTTAACGTTTTTACGAAATCGAACTTTAAATTATTAATAAGTATTTAGATTTTAATATCCAACGCCTTACCTATTAGGTGCTACTTTTAAGAAAGCTATAATATAAGTCACGCTTAATATAAAATGAAGTTATTTTAGTGCCTTAAATATAGTGTATAAAGAAGATTAATAAAATAAATAAGGAGGACTGATCCTTAATATGGTTATCCTTAAAAGGTCAGCCACAGTAACGATCGCTAAGTAACTTTGCCTTAGAGGTGAACTAAGGAAGCTATCGTTCTCTATAGGAATGCTTTATTAACTTTAGCACTTGCGTAACCTAAGATATAGGTCTACTAATATCATCCCCGCAACTAGGCTTTGCTTACTTAAGAAAATAGATAGTAAGTTCCCTATTAGGATTCTGTTTCTGTAGTTTAAGGGCCTAATTTATATAAAAACCTAGAATAACGGCAAGATTTCCTAGTTTATGCTAAAGAGCTAGATTTGGCTCTTTAATAATAGGTTTTTATTTACCCTACTCCTTTTTAGGGGCCATAGACGTTATCTTAGGAAAATAACGTATATAAAACGCCTATAGTGTAACATAACCCAACCATCTGTCCCCCTTAAATATTATTAGGGATAGCGGTGTTATCTAGTCCTCTAGATATTTAATATTAAGATTTTCGGGACGAAAATAGACAGCTAAAAAGCTACGCTAGATGGTATGTTTTTAATTAGAGCCCAGGAGTTGTTTAAGGATAGTATAGTAAGGTTTAAGATACTTTAAATTTTTAAAACAACTACGTAGAGTAGGAATTAAGTAAGGAACTAATAAAATATTCTTAAGAAGCGTATCTCTCTTATAGGAGTCTATAATAGTAGGAAATATTATTTTTAATTATATCTAACTTTTAATGGAAATCCGGTCTCTTTTGGAGATAGTAGGTGCGTAAAGCTCCAGTTTCTATAATATAAGGGCATTAATAGCAGAAAATGAGATGTTTAAAGTTTTACGGGGTAGAATAGTTTTACGGCCTAGAATAGTTTTACGGCCTAGAATTTAATTCCAAATAATTAAAATATGCTTAAGAGAATTAAGGATCTCCTAAATATGTATAAGTAAGAGCATATATATAGTTTAGAAACATACCTTATTATACTTTAAACCTAGAAAATAATATAAAGTGCCTAGCTGAATTGGGTAAAAGAGTTCTAGTATATTATTAAGTGCGTAAAATGCATCTTAAAAGCGCTTGTTCTTTAATAGCTGCCATAAATCTTTTTCTTTTATGGCTGTAAGCTAACTCCGCCATTAGTTCTCTAATTTATTATTATTTCCCTAACGATAATATAAGATCTTATGAAATATTTCTCTGTTTAAAAAGGGCTGCTTATTTCTAAAGGCCTTTATAATATTTGTTAAAGTATTTAAAGAGAGTTTTAGAAATTGCGTTAGACACTTATAGGGGGTATAAATATTAAAACTTACGCTTAGAGTAAAGCTTAATAGTTTACTATTAATTATTTAGATCTAGAACTTGCTTAGTAATATAGATACGGTGTAATCTATTAAGGCAATTAACTTAGGTTATAGGAAGGTAGGGAATCTTCGTAGTGTCTTCCTTTTAATAAAGTGTATTCTTATTAATACTAGAGACCTTAAGGGTATCCGCGAGTACGTTATTATCTACAATAGCCTTAATAAAATGTTTCTTAGTTAATCGGTTGCAACTAGTTCTCTTAAAAATATTTTTTAGAACTATGACTTTTTTTTTAGATGGCCTATAATAATATTTACGCGCTAAAGGATGCCCGAAATTAAGTGCTCTAAGGTTAATCTTTGTAACCCCTCTAAAATACTGCGCTTTAATAGCTGCGAAGTCTTTATCTAGCGTGTTTATTGCCATTACCTCTTCTTTTAAGTGCAGTATAAGCTGTAAAAAATCTTAAAAGTAGTTATAATGTAAGCCTAGTTTATAAAAGATCGGAAGAGGGCGAAACGTTATCTGCTACCCTAAAAACCGCGTATATCTAAAAGTATAAAAGATTTAGGGTTTAAGGATCCCGGAATTCGGTTTCTTAAATCTAGATTTTAATTTTTCCGATCTGGCATCGCTAAACTAGATCCCAAATTTGTTTTCTGGAAAATCGACTAAGCACTGCCTCCAATAGTGTGTTACGTCAGGAAAACGGGAAGTGGCGCAGGAAATTTGGTTTCGCTAAAAGTGTTTTTAGGGCCCGGGGCTAGCTTTCCGCNATATTAGCNAACCCCCCCTNGCCCNGGGCCAGCTTTTAGCCATATTAGCTNACCCCCCCTAGCCTANGGCTAGCTTTTAGCTATATTAGCTAACCCCCCCTAGCCTAGGGCTAGCTTTTAGCCATATTAGCTAAGCCCTAGAGCTATACGCTAGCACTATGCTAGCTTATAGCTATAAAATAAATATTATTACTATTATTATATTTATTGCTATTAGGGTATTAAAATCCTAAAGGCCTCCGGGCAGGCTCCTAGCAGGCTTCCTAGTAGGCTCCTAGCAGGACTTTGATTTTCCTTATCATCTAAATCGTCCGAAGTACCATCGGGTCCCCGCTATATTCCCGACAGCCTCTACACGTGCCTTTGCATACCCCTTGTACACCTAAATGCCACCTTTACCTTCCTTCCTTCCTTACATCCTTCCCTACTTAGGGAGGCACCAGAACGGTAGCCAGAGGACTGTGACCAGAACCAGACGACCGTCGCCAGAACCAGACGACCGTCGCCAGAACCAGACGACCGTCGCCAGAACCAGACGACCGTCGCCAGAACCAGACGACCGTCGCCAGAACCAGACGACCGTCGCCAGAACCAGACGACCGTCGCCAGAACCAGACGACCGTCGCCAGAACCAGACGACCGTCGCCAGAACCAGACGACCGTCGCCAGAACCAGACGACCGTCGCCAGAACCAGACGACCGTCGCCAGAGCCAGACGATAATCGTTTAAACGACCAGCCAGCAAACACCCACGATCAACTTCCAATCGATCGATCGAATCGAACTAGAGCCCTCGATATCAATCCCCCATTACCAAATCAAATCCGAATCAAGGCCTCTTTAGGGAGGGCACCCCAGACGAACCACTGTTCAAACGTACAGCCAGCGACAACGAGAGAGACATCGATCAAGAATTATCGCACCAATACAAGTGAGGCTCGAACGATTCGCGAATCACAGAACAA
The DNA here is from genome assembly GCF_001692895.1 of Cenococcum geophilum 1.58. Classification (NCBI taxonomy): domain Eukaryota; kingdom Fungi; phylum Ascomycota; class Dothideomycetes; order Gloniales; family Gloniaceae; genus Cenococcum; species Cenococcum geophilum. The sequence goes on from NW_027137568.1 coordinate 341,586, forward strand.
CTATAAACTAATATAAGACTCGCAATTAAATCAAGCAGAGCCTTCGATCGGGCCTACCTCTCCCCCCGAATTACAGATACAGGACAGGTAGGCATAGACAAGTAGGCACGACCGGCAGGCACAGACAGGTAGGCACGAACAAGTAGGACGGTCAGACGGTAGGACAGGTAGGACAGGTAGGACAGGTAGGACAGGTAGGACAGGCAGGACAGGCAGGACAGGCACTAGGCCTAGTTAGGAAATCAGTACCATGGCCGGCGGATCATCGGGGAACGCCGCCAATTGACACGAATTTGGAGACCTCTGCGAGAAGATATCCCTTATAGCTACTAATTAAATTTTAAATTTTTGAATTTTGAATTATTTGAATTTTGAATTTTGAATTTTGAATTTTAAATTTATTATAATTATACATATTGAGCAGCTATAGGGAAATATTAATAATATAAAATGTATAAAAACGTAATAAAATGTATAAAACGTATAAAATGATAAAAATAAAAACGTATAAACGTATAAAATGTGTTAATGTTGCTAATATGCCCCCGGGCTAGCCCCGGGCTAGCGTAAATAAGTGTACATAAGCAGATCAGCGGATCCAGCTAAAATGACCCCGGGCCAGCCCCGGGCTAGCCCCTGGCTAGCCCCTACCACCCTCCCGTTTTCCTGACGTAATTCTCCTATATTTAAGGCGTAGTTTATTAGACTATGCTAAGGAAGCGGTTATAGAGAGTAGCTTATACGCCAGAATATAAGATAACTAGTTAACAGTTTGCCAAGCCGAGTGCTTTTAAATCCCCTGGCCCTTATTAATAGTCGCTACCAGTAAAGCACTAACTTGTTTCTATTGGAATAATATAAATACCGGAACCTATCTCTATTTTAGTATATATATCCTACTATACCTTTCTTATATTATTGTTATTGTAATAAAGTATCTCTAAGACTAAGAGTATGGTAAGAGAGTATCTTGTTTTATATCTTATAACCAAATCCTATACTTATTAGGTAATAGGTTAAACATCTATAGAGTATCCTAGTAATACCTATAAGGAGATAGGCTTATTGGAACTAGAAGACTCTAACTATAATCCTAAGTCTAGCTTTAAAGAGGAAACTAGCATTCTAAAGGACGCTGTAGAGCCCTATATACGCTAATTAAAAAAGAATGCAAATAAGCTAAAGCTAAAGGAGAGGTTTAACTGTATGGTTAAGGGGTATAAGTCCAATTTTTCTAGGTGGTTATCCCTCTTAAGACATATTTAGGATATGGTGAAGGTGGAACCGCTAAGTATAGCCTATATTACCTACCTCTGCCGGTTGAAAACTAAACCCTATAAATCCTACGGAGAGGACTTTAAAGACCTAAAACTACTTAATTAATACCGTAGAGTAAGATACCTAGACCTATAGAAGGAATTAACGGGAATAAAGCCTTAGCTAGTAAAGCCTTAGCTAGTAAAGCCTTAACTAGCAAAGCCTTAACTAGTAAAGACTTAGTTATTAAGATGTGCGTGCCTAAAATAATTTAGCCTTTTATTTACTAACATTACCTTGCTAATTAGCAACACCTAGTTTATCCTTACCCTCTATTTAGCAAAAGCGTTAACTAAGCCTATTAACCACCGTGGATGGTTACGCTACTTATACTAGTAATTAAGCCTATAACATCGCTTTATAAAAGCTCTGCGACCTAGCCTTAATGCTATATAGTAGTTATTACGATTAACTAATAACTCTCGACTATACTTAAGGCGGCTAGAGCGTAAATGGTCTTAACGCAGTTACTTAAGTTGCGAAATGCCTAAAATATAATAATAATCGTAAGTAGATTACTAATATATGATACGCTATAGCTAACCTAATAGTACCCTATAAATCCTTGCTAATTTAAGATATCTAGACTTAGAAATACTTAAATTTAGAAGTATTAAATATACCTACTTTCCTAACGGATAGTTAATCTGCTGCTTACCTAGGGGGACTTAGTTAAGATACTTAGGTTATCCTTAATATAGATATTTATATAATAGACCCAAATAATTCCTTTAGTTTTCCGGAAGAAACTATATTACTATATAGAGAAAATAGGTTATATACAGTCTCTATTACGCCGTAACTTCTTACTAATTTCTTATTTACAAAGTTTAATCCTTCGGAGAGCGTTCTATTTAAACTTTTATAGAAAGGGAGCACGGACTTCTAATGATCTATTTAGGTAATAAAAATATAGTGTTATTTTTAAGCGACTTGGGCTTAGAGCTACTAGAGTACTTTCTATTAAGTTCTGCTACGGCGGAAAAACCGTACTAAAGGATTACTAAAAAGCATACATCTTCTGCCTACTCTAACGATAGCCTAACCCTGTTCCTCTAGACCTATACTAATCGAGTTATATAGAGGTGCTTATACTGCCTTAATACCGCTTTATTTCTAAATAAAGACTATAAGGATATCTTTATCCGTAACTAATGTATTATTGCCAACTATAATATTCTTGTCTATTTTAGCCTCTTGTTTATACTATATATTACTTAGTAAAAAATATGTTGCTATAAGCTATAGAGAGTACTACTATTTTAAAGGCCTTTTGCTCTAGCTTAGTATTAGAGAAATTCTAAATCCTATACGCCACTTCTTTTATTAATATTGTTTATGTGTAATGGAGAGCGCCGAACGTCTTTAGCCACGTAGTACTCCGAGGATTTTGCTTAAGGTTTTTAGGGAGATTGATCTCAGGATTTGTAGCTATATAAGAAAGCGCTTATAGGACCGTATAGAAAGCAGATGCCGTTTACTAGCCTTATAGGCTTAATAGTCGACCTATAGATGCTTCTGTAGTAAAGCTTTTCCGCTTACTTATATTATATCTACTCCTTATAGAGTTAATTAAATATAACGAAACTGCGCTAATAACGATTGCTTAGAACTTGGTAGGTAAAGTGTAATGGGAAATAAGTAGCGATAAAAAGAGCTGTGAAAATAATTTGATGCCTAACCTCCTTATTCCCTTTTTAGAAGGTAGGGCAATCTACTAAGGTAGTACCCCTCTACGCCCTCTAACTAGTTGCTATTACGTTATTACTACTACTAGCTACGTTAGCCCATTAGAAGTACAAAAGATGCTATAACTCTCTTTTAATTACGTTTATTTAACTCTATTAAGGCAATAGTTCCTCGCTATATATTGCTATAACTTTGTAGTTTAAAGTCTTAGTCCCCCTTACTTAGCTTTCTAAGCTACTAACTCGCCGGGCATAAGTGCGTGGAAACTTTTTCTTTGGCCTAAGCTAGCTACTGGATCGGCTGACTAAGTCGTTTTTATAACTTCCGTATAAGGCTTATTACGGCAATTATACTTAATATAAACTGCTTATGCTTCGCCTTAATTTTTAATATAGGGGGTAAGGATATTGTAGGGTACTTAACCATTATACATAAGTCTAGCCTATAGTTAAAATAATAATTATAATTAAAGTATTAAGGTGCAGCACGTATATATTACCTAGTTGTATAACTAAGGTTACTGTTTCTCCTATCTGCCGTTCCTAGGTATATTTGCCAATATTTATAATATAAGTTGCTTTATTACCCAAAAAGGCTATGCACTATATTAAAGAGACACCAGTAGTACGTTTTTCGTCTATTACTATTTTGCTAAATCCTATAGGAAAGTCCTAAGGCTTATATTTGGCAATGTAGATTAATTTCTAGGCCTAAAAGAGTATAGAACGGACAACCTATAAATATATTAGTGTTCTATTCTATTAATTTTAAGAGTATTAAAATTCCTATATTGTTAACAATAATATCCTCCCTAATTATATCGCTTTTAAATGTATTCTTAATAACCCCTTTTAAGTAAAGAGCGCCTTTGGATTGTAAAGTGTGTATAGCCTCGTTTAGATTAGCTAGGAGAAAGAGCGTCTATCCGATCGTTTGTACTTATATACTTTAGGTATTCATCCTTTAATTATTAATCTGCTAATACCAGTTAGAGAGTAAGGGGCTATTTTAGTAGGGCGTGGTTAAGTTACGTATAACATTGGAGCTGTTTTTTAAAAGCTATAGAATTTTAACACAACCCCCCCGTTCTATAAAAGCGTAGGAAGAAATAGCTAGAGGATAAGACGTTGCCGCGGAAGACATATTGTGTAATTACTTTTCTTTATTAAATATAAAGGGACTATATATAGCCTCTATAACCTAATAGCGGATAAAGAAAAAAAAAGGAAAGAGAAGAAATAAAGGATAAGAAGTAGGACGGAAAGGAAAAGTATTTTCTAAATAAACCTACACTTAAAGTTTCTTAAAGGGAGTAAGGCTACGGGCGTGCCTGCTAAGCCTACTACTAGGCTCCTGACCGGTTAAGTAGCGAAGTGTATACGTATAACTAGTAATAACTTACTTTAGTAAAATACCTTTTTTAAATTAGAATAGGTGCTGATAGCTAATATAAGAATATAATATCTAAATAAAAGTGCGAACTATTAAGAAATAAAGACATTATTCTCGTTAACTTAATGACGTATCTATAATATAAAAAAAGGATAGAATATGTAATGACTAATCTTAGGTTAACTAAGAATAGCTACGCACAGATGTCTAAATATTTAAGCTATAAGTTGCCTTTTTTGCGTTAAAATAGGCGCTGTGGTCGCAAATTTGTGACTTAAGTGGGAGTCCTGATGTAGACTTAAGAATAGGTCCGTATAATGCGATTAATATAAGTATTAAGTTCGGAGTCTGCCCAAATTAAAAGCACTATATTCTTTACTACTTTACTAATTTAATTCTTCTAGGAAGATAAAAGCTAATGGGATTAACCTGGAGTTCTAAATATAAAGGTATAAATAATTACCCGCTGGAACGGAGCAAACCTAAATTCGCCTAGTAAACGCCGTAGACTATTATATGGAACACCTCGTTTCGACGTCTCCCCGCCTCTCGATCTAAAAGGGAGATTAGAATTACTCTAATGGTTAAAAGCGTCTTTTATAATAGCGAATGTAAAATTATACGAATTATAACTAATTACATGCCCTAAAGCCATTTTATTAACACTGTTTTGTTAATACTCCACAGCTGGCCTTAAGGAGAGCACTTTGACTGAATAAAGCTTAGTTCTGGAAAATCTGCTAATATAATAGGTGCTCTTAACTAAACTAGTTGTATTCCCATCTACTATTAAGACTCCTTTGTTAGTAGCCTGCCTACCTACTTCTAATAATTAGGACAATTAGTACGTAGCTTCTAGTTAAGCCTCTATGCTTATTTAGTGGCTATCCTCTTTAATATACCCTGCCCTTTAAATTTAGTGCATATAAAGCTAAAAGGGCTAATAGTTATCTTACCACTACTGCCTTTAGTTCTATGACATTAATATTATCATTAATAGCGGCATCTGAAAACAGTTTTAGACGTTTTTTTAGTATATATTTAAATATCGCCAAGTATATAGTGTTGGTAAGGTTAAGTAGGTGCAAATGTGGCAAAACCGCGAATAAACCTTTATTGAGTATATAAACCTACTAATACAATTTTATAAATATAAACCCCTAATCCTTTTTAAAATTAGAAAGCATTATTGTAGGAAATGTCTAGTGTATATCTGGTTTAGGGCGATGTTTAAGATCTGTTTTAGAACAACGTTGAGTCCTCTATAGATAATTGAAAATGCAAAGTATTAAGTTAAGGAATATACGTGCGAAAGGGTTTAAAGTCTAAAGGTTAAGATTTAAGGTTGGGTAATCTAGTTTAGGATAATAGATAAAGAAAATGAGTAAATTTAGGGCTAGTTAAAGATGGTATTCCTAAAGTCTTCTAGAAGGTATTAAAGTATAGTGTTGATCCTCTTGTTCGGTTAGGTAGTAGGGAAAAAAAGCTAGAGTAGTAGAGTATGGTAGATCCTATTTACTTTAATCATAGGTAGGAGGTAGAGATAGATCCTTATCTTTAGTTTAAAGGAGCCTAGGAGTATAAATAGAATAATTAGTTAAACGTATAGGCTGTTCCTGACCCTCTAAAATAGGATACCGAACTATTTAGAAAGAGTACTCTCTAAATTAAGCAAAAAGTAAAGGAAAGTTAGAATATAGTAACCAAGAGCAAAACGCCTGACGTATATAATCTCTATATATATTTAGAGCAGTTAAGGAGCTAGTATAAGACTATAAAATTAGTTGGCGACTATAACTTCTTCTATCCTAGGTTAGGAGAGAAATAATTCCTGCGCGTAGATATAAATTAACTATAAAGGGCTGCTCTAGACTTAGAATATAAGGCGAGTTTTACTTATATATATATGCGTAAGTCAAAACCCACTAATAGGATGGGCTATAGTAACCTTTAAGAAGCGAGCAGTCCGATTATACCTATAGGTGGAAATAGTTTTAATTTGTTAAGCCCTCTTTACGTATATATGTTTAAGTCGTTTGCGTATATATGTTTAAGTCGTTTGCGTATATATGTTTAAGTCATTTATAAACATGTGTTTAAGTCGTTTATATATATATACGCAAGTTACAAATTACTAATAAGATGGGCTATAGCAAATGGTTTTAATTTGTTAAGTCCTCTTTGTGTATATATACGTAAGTTTAATAGAGCTACTAACGCCTCCTATATGCAGATCTTCTAGCGGGATCTGTGTTCCGCCTTGGGGCTAATTTCCACTTTTATATTATCTAATAGTTCTTGAGTTAATTGTAACTAATATACCAAATGTGGTAATTTATATATTATATTAATAAAGTATAGAGAGAGCCAATATATAGCTAGTTTTGCCTAGTAATACTAAATATGCATGGTTACCTTCTTATTGCCCTAATTTCCTCCCTATATTTATCTCCTTGCGGCTCTTAAACCGTGCTCTAATTTGCCCTATCTACTAGCCATTTACTCTTTAGTATAGATTGCTTTATTTTAATCTCTAGCTTATTTATACCGGCTGTTAATTCTTTTATTTACTATATCTGGCTACCTATTATACCGGCTTCTAAATTAGACTGAGATTCTAGCTACAGCACCTTAGTTAAGGAATCTCGCCTAAAAACTGGTATTATATTATCCGTCGAGACAGATTTAGAGAAAGCTGTTCCTGTGCTAATCCTATTTAATAGGACCATAAGCCTAGTATATAGAAGTTCTTCCTATCCCTTTATTAGTCGACTATTATATTTAGAAGGCTACTAAAGAGCACCTTGACCTAACAACTTCTCTTAACTTTGGTGTGAACTTCTCTAAGTTAATGGCGTAAATAAATATAATGCGGGTAATGCTAGTTATAGAATAATGCACCTTTTCACCCTAGAGGAACGGCATTTGTTCTGTAATATTGTAAAGGAAAATAAATCCAAATCGCTAGAGCACTTTCTCTACTTAGATAAGTTTTATTTATCGCTATTTAATATTAGTAAGGCTATCGAGCTTTAAGTAAGTTTAATCTTAAATATACTGTAGCTACTCTAATTTAGTTATAGGAGAAAGCGAAAACAATTCTGTTAAACTGGCGCGAACATATTAGGGAAAAGGGTGTAGAAAATGCTAGACTGTTATAGGCACCGGAAATTATAATGTAGTGATTTAACTGGGCAGGTTATGGCATTTATATTTATAGTAGCTATTTTTTATACTATTTATTAGTGTTTAATAATAGATTTTGATATATAATTACACTAAAATTCTTGCGCCCCTAAATTAGTTGGCTTGCGCTACTATAGAGAACCTAGTTTATATACCTAGAAGATTTAAAGCTAAAGTGCCCCTGTAGTAGATAAGAATCCATACCCACCCTAGTTTAACTGCGTAGTGCCCCGTTAGTTAAAGTGAATGCATTTACGGAATAACTCTCTCCTTTGCCCTAACATTCTATAACCAACCTTATCTATTCTTACTATTAATAATCAACTAACTAAAAGCCTTAAAAATAGATGTTAATAGTCTACTTCCCCTAAATCTAACAATACTATTGCCGGCGCCTAAGAAATTTACTTTACCAGATCTAACGTTTCTAGCGCCTAAGAGATTTACTCTACTAGATCTAACGTTTCTAACGCTTAATAGATTCACTTTACTAGATCTAATATTTCTAGCGCTTAAGAGATTTACTTTACTGGATTTAACGTTTTTAGCACCTAAGAAACTCACTCTACTAGATCTATTAATGCTAGTACCTAAGAGATTTACTTTACGAGATCCATTAATGCTAGCGCCTAAGAGATTCACTCTACTAGAGGCTTTGACGTTAATCTTTCTAGTCTTAACACTACTGACTAGCTTCGCAACACTAGATATTTAAGAAAAGCAGGCGTTAACGGTTTGTGCCTTTAGTGCTCCTTTATAGTTAATTTGCTAATATTTAATATAGTATAATATAGCTAACTCTAATCCTAATAGCTGCAATTATTCTATAAATATACCGCCTTTAAGACTAGACCCTTTACTTCTATTAAACTTAATTAGTTTGGGATTAGTTTGGCTTATACTAATATGCCTTTAGAATATATACGCGTTAGTAGTTCATACTACTAGTGCCCCTTTACTAATTACTTTGTTAACGCTTAATGTAGTATAACGCAACTAGATCTTCTGATAGCAGCACGCCTCCTACTAGCGGGCATATGTCGCTTAGCTCGCCTCTTACTAATAGTAGTCCTTCTATAGATACCCCATTATATAGTTAACTACGCGGAAAGCAGCGTTATAACAATGCTTAGGATATGCGATGTAATAAATAAAGAAAAGGAAATATGTAGGAGAAGAATACAAAGTTGCTTTTAGGTATAGCAGTAATAAAATATTAGAATTGTTGTCTAAGGGAGTGCAGTCCTTTACCGTCGCCAGTATTTAGCAATTCTGGTGTTATAACCAGCCGCGAACCTAGTACTGCTAGTAATAGTTAATCTAGCGTTATAAGTAATAGTTAATCTAGGGTTATAAGTAACAGTTAATCTAGCATCACTAGTAGCAGTCCCCTGCTATCACCAGTATTTAGCGATTATAGCGTTATAACTAGTAGTGAATCTAGCATTAATGGTGTTAGCTAATGTATTATTAGCACCTCTGCTAGCCAGTTAAGCGCTATAGTTAGTAATTATTATAGTAATATTAGTGGCAACAGATCCAGTAGTCTAATGCCCCAGCATTGCTTATATCCGTATTATCCGCCCTTCCTAATATCTATTATACTAAGACTTCTAAGGATGCTTCCGTAAGCTACTATAGGGGGATATTAAAACCCAGTTACTAAAAGCAATGGTTAATTACGGGTATAAATGGGATTAAATTTCGGAAACGTTTAAGATTAATGAGCGTGCTTATAAATATTGGTATTGTAACGCGACGCGAGGGCCTTATTATTAGCAAAGTTCGCTATAGTAAGAAGCTAAAGATAAATTCCTGGATGACCAAAGAGCAAAAGGCGTTATATTTAACGTAATTGCCATAGAAATGGGATGCTATATACCTTTATAATGTGTATCTAGATACCAGAGGTATGGGTTATATCTTAGTAACCCTAAAGTATCTTACTTACTACTGTTATAGTAGATATAAACTCAAAAGACCTAACCTTTCCCTTTTCCCCGCTTAATGCTCTACGTATTAGGTTAAGAGGAAAGGTAAGATATAGAAGAGTTAGGAAGACAATATTTTTATTTCCTTACGTACTAGTAAAAATTAAAAAAGTTTTTAGACTATTTTAGCTTCGCTTCTGGGCAGAATAGGTTATATATATTTTAATTAACATAATAACCTTAATAAAAGTAAAAAGGTAGAGTTATGTTTAGGCGGAAAGCGGAAATACTAATATTGGAGTAATTTAGACTTGTAAAGAGCTTAAGAATTAAAGGGAGAGGGATTAATATGGGATTAGGTAGGAGAAACAATTAGGAGATTAGGAGAACTATATAGAAAAAAGATAAAGCGTAATATAACGAATGAATAGTTACTAGAATAGTTACTCTTTAAAATTATATATATATTATTTAGACACAGCTAGGGCTGTAGAATCCCTATAAATCCTAATTAGTATAACTTAGCCTTCTTATACTATAAGGCAGGTAATAGCTTTTGTTACACGTATATATAAGCCCTAAACCCTAAGTATTATGTTAATGTCGTTATAAACGTGGAATAAGTGGCGTCGGCTAGTTATATACTACATTTAGCAGCCTGCGCCTTAAGTACTGCCTTATTTAGCTATCTCCTAGCCTTCTACTACGTATAAATAGCTATCTTCCCACCTCTTAACCGCCAGATACTTCTTATTTAGCCTCTTACCCAGCTTAATAGATACTAACCCTAGTATATAGCGTAGAAAACTCTCTAATGACTATAATGCCTATGTAATAGTAAGAAGCTACTAGTGAATCCAATTTGGAATAACTAAAGGCGATATACACTCTTGATTTAAGCCCTAGTTTAATTAATTATATACTAACCTTTAATATACCTATAGAGGGAAGCTAACCTTCCTTAGTTATACTACTTAAAATATAGTAAGAGAAGGAATTGAATATAGAGGAAAAGGTAAGAAAGTAAGCATGATTTCTGTAACGTATATTCTAATCCGTAAAGGCTAAAAGAAATATCTAGGATATTGTTTTTATAGAAGAGCCCGATAAGAATATTATATGTATTAAAGACTACTTAAGACGCTAAAAATTTATTAACTACTTGGAACTAGGGAGGAAAGTATAAAAAAAGCCGCTAAACTAACCTTACCGTACCTCTACCTCTACCTCCCCTACTTTAGAGTTATATAATAAGTACGGCGGAGCAAATAATTAATCTGGTTTAAATTTTGTTAGAGAAATAGGTAGCCAAAATTAAGGACGAGATAGTGAAGTAGGTAACTATACTAAAGGATACTACGTAGAACTAGTGTAATAAACTTAGAAAGGGGACGGAAAAGTAGATTGCTGCACTAAAGGACGCCATAAGGAGAGAGTGTAAGGAGGTTAAGAAGGGAATGATAAAGAAGCTTAAAATACTAAGGAATACCTAGGACGTTTAGCTTAAAGCTCTTAAGGATATAATAAGATAGGCTGAGAACCTACTAGGGCGGACTAGTAATGGTTTTTAAGGGATATAATTAGACTTACTTTTTAGCAAATCCTAATATACTCTTCTAAAATTTAGATATTTATTAAACGTTAAGCTTTATAACTTTATACTAGTAATCTCTATCTCCCTAATAGCGTTTATAATATATTACTCTCTTTAATGGATTAGATATTAACATTTAAGCGGTCTTTATTTATATCTCTTTGCTATTAGGCCCTTTTATAGCTTAAGCGTAGTATTATATATATGCGATATTACGTACACTCGGTTGGATAGATAGTGCATGCCCTCTTACTAAAGAAATCCTATTCGCTTTTCCGTTTCTTAGTTTCTAATTTTAGATTTTTATTTTTAGTTTCCCGAATTCTAAATCCTAACTTCAAAACATCTTTTTATATTTAACGTTTAGCAAAAATAAGTAATAACGGTCTAATAGAATAAATACCTCTTACGCTACCTCTTCTTCTATAGACAAATTTTAAATCCTTTTACGGTAAAGGGTAATCTACCTTATATTTACTAGGTTGAGTTACTAGCCTTATATCCTTAAAATATACTTTAATACTACTATATAGCCGGCTACTTAGATAGTAAGCCTTCTACTACCGGATTTCTATTACTTATTTAGATCCTATTAGTATAAAGCTAATATATATGTCTTTCTTCGTCTAGAAATACCACTGCTTTCGTTAATAACCAAATTACTATAGCGCTTTAAAAGTTTAGCGTTATTACGGGCTGCGGAATATAGATAAGAAGTGGAGTCTTATATTTTACTAGAAGTAGGAGCTAATATCTAAGTAATAGACGATTTTGGTTGGACGCCGCTGTTATTGGCTGCAAGTGACGGTTATAAGGTGGTGGTAAAACTACTTCTTATACGGGATGACATCGATCTAAACTCTAAGGATAAATTTGGGGCTATACTACTGTTATTAGCTGCAGAATATAGAAGTGAGGTAGTAGTAGAGCTACTGCTTACGCGGGATAATATTAATCTAAATCCTAAGAGCGCTTTTAAAGATATACCGCTATTATAGGCCGCGATAAATGGGTATAAGGGGGTAGTAAAGCTACTGCTAGTATAGGATGGTGTTAGCCTAAACCCTAAGGGCTTCTATAATTAAATACCGCTATTAATAGCTGCGGAGCGCGGGTATAAGGTAATAGTAGAGCTACTGCTAATAAAGGACGGCATTAGCCTAAACTCTACTAATATTAAAGGTCGGACTCCGCTTTTATAGGCTGTAGAGAGTGGATAAGAGGGAATAGTAAAGCTGCTGCTTGCGCGGAAAGGCGTTAACTCTAACTCTAAGGATAGTAATGGTTGGATACCGCTCTTATGGGCTGCTTAATAGGCACGTAAGATTATAGTAGAGCTGTTTCTTAAGGACGGCGTTAACGCGAAATCTAAAGATAAGTATGGTAAAACGCCGTTATGGTGGGTAGTGGAGGGCTGGTATAAAATAAGAGAAATGTATTTATTAAATATGTGGCTAGTAGGGTTTATAAATAAGATATATAAGCTAGTGATTTAGCTGCTGCTTAGAAAGGATGATAATATAGGCTTTGATACTGTATATACTTAACTTTCCTATAAATTAGAAGACTAGTTACTAAGAAAGATTAAAGGCTGCGGTTAACTTCCTTATGCTAAGCAAACTGTTGTTACGGACTCTAACGTCGTCCTCTCCCTATCTATCTTTGTGCTAGCTGCCTCCCAATTTCGCATCGCTATTAAGTTATAGGGGCGTAGCCTCATCTAAAAGATATTTGGCGATCTCTTGGCAGTCCCCATAGATCGCGTAGTTAATTAGGCCGTGAAATTTTAGCCCTAATCTACGTAATGGGGGTTCCTTGTTTATCTATATAACGGGATTACGTCTATTTTTGGTTTTCGCCGCCTTATAAAGGCGCGTGGCTAGCTAAAATGCACCTAGTTTTTTTTAGCTAAGTGCCTATAATTAGAATAAGATCTAGAACTTAACGTTTAGCATCCTAAGATATAGCTGCAATTGCGTCCTTGTCTTAATTGTTAATTTCTCCGTTAAGAAGTATATCGGGCTAAAGCACGCTAATATCTCTAGACTGTTTCCCTTCGCCTTATTAGTCTATATCTCTCCTAATATAATTAGGATAAGCCGATAGTTCTAATCCCTAAAAGTACTTTGGGTTAAAGGCTAAGCGCTATTTATATTTATAGTAGATTATCCTATCTAATTAACCGTAGAGTTCTATTATCTTTATCTATAGGCCCTTTTTAGTTAGAGGAGAGTCCGGAGATAACGACTGGAATTTATTATAAAGTCCGTTAATATTCTACGTAAAGTGTTAAAGGATATGCCTGTTACTTTCGTTTGTAAGTTAGTGGAAGTTAGTAGGTATAGTATAAAAAGCTAGCTTATTTATAATGCAAAAGCCCCTATATATATTTTGAGTTAAATAATTGTTATTATAATTATTAATGTTAAATAGGCTACGTTTAGACTGGCGCCTAGAAAATATAAGGTTTTAAAGGGTATAAACGACATTCTTATACTTAAGTTAATAGGAGTTAGTGGGAACGGTATAAGAAGCTTTCTTCTTTATAATACAAATATTACCGTGCATATTTTCGGTGGAATTACCATTATTGTAATTACTAATCTTAAACGGGCTACGTCTAGATTGGTACCTATAAAGCGTGTAAAAGTCGGGAATTATAAGTATTAAGAGTTAGAAAAGTAGCTTTCTACGGTTTCTAATACACAAGATTTACTTTTCGCAGCTACTAAAATGCTAGCACCGCTTAGAATAACAATCTTCTTCCTTACTATAAATACCTTTTTAAGGTCCTTAAGTGAGATCTCTTTAAGGGATTTCGGTTTAGAATAAGGCTTACTATCTTTAGTAAAATGCGGTTACCTTTTAGGGTAAATTTGTTTAGGTATTTTGGTTTAATAAATTAACTATATAAAGAGGGAAGTGGGGATAAAAGATATATAGAGTAGGTAGTGGGGGTGCTAGTAATTATACTTCGTTTTACACTGATAGAGATACTAAAGAGGGGTAAGTTAGTGTAAGGTAGATACGAAGTACATTCTAGGAACAGAGCTTCGCTATACTCCTATTATATACCCTATGGTCTAATTAATACTATTATAATATATAATGGGCTATCTAAGTAAAACCATTTAGGGGTTCTGTATAAACCGGCAAGGTAGAGCATAAATAGCTTTGCTATAATCGCCTTAGTTGCCTAGATAGCCGTAAGTAGTAAGCGTTAATTAAGGGTTACCTACTAAGTAGAGCCTTAGGTGGGCGCAGAAGTTTTATTTAAGTAAGTAGGTTAGTGTTTCGTGCTAGGGCCTTAGGTATACGAATAATTTTAATAATAGAAATTAAGAATATTGAAAGTAAGAAGGCTGAACAGGCTTGCGGCGGCTTAAGCTATCTGCTGCGGTATAGCATCCCCTTACCCATTCTAGTTGTTTTACTTCGTTTTGAAATTAAGGGCCTGTTAACTACAAATCTAGTATATAAGCTAAATATTTAAGACTTGGCGTTACTAAGGGTCCTTGGACTAAGGTAGTATAGCACTTTAGTAATCTGTTAGCTCTATAGGAGCATCTGCCTTTCTAAAATTAGAATTTATATAGTTGTAGCGAATAAAGATAAGGTAGAGCTACGGCACTGCCTTTTAGGGTATTGTCTTAGGGCTTATATAAAGGTTAGCTTTCTAAATATAAATAGGCATCCCCTAGGCCCTTTAGTTAAAGAAACTATCCTATACTAAGACGTTAAAAAGACAGTATACCTATTCTTAATAGCTTTTATTTACGGCTTTATTAACGTTACTCTCTTAGGAGATCCTGTTTTCGGCTTAACCCCAGTAAAAATCTCTAAGAATTCTATGGTTAATAGCTAGGTAAGAAGTACAGCATTTCTAAATAACCTAGAAGGACCAGTCCTAAGCTAGATAATAATAGCATTGGAGTAAAGTATAATTGTAGGTACCTAGTTTATAGTGGTTAATAGTATAACTGGAACTAAAGGGGACTTAATTAATAAATCTGGCTAGGTGCTTAACTTTAAAGGATAATATAGTGGAATTAACGAGAACGCGCCTTTAATTAATGACGAAGCTATAGATGACGCCGAATTCCTTACTAAAGTTAAGGGTGTATTTCTAGATAAAGGTACGTTCTAGTATCTCCTTTATAGAAAATCGGAATCTTAACTTACTAACTACTCTTTTTTTTTTTAAAGAGAAGTAGTATTTAAGAAGAATCTAAACTTTTAGGAGTAAGGTACGAAGATATATTGTCTGCTATAGCGTTAGATTAACCTGCGGACGATAACTATAAAATTACTACTTATAAACATAAATCTGCTTCCCCTTATAAGTATAAACCTGCTTTGCCTTATAAGTAAAGGTTAGCAATATAGCGTAAGCAAAAAGCAGTTCCGCCTCGTAAGAATACTTCTATTGCGCCTTAAAGATCTACTAAAAAAAGTAAGTATATGGCGATAGACTTCTTTGGGCGAATGCAGTACGGATATAAGCCTAATTTGGGTACCTTAATAGATAAGATAGATTTAAGATAGATTAAAATGTAGATAGAGTGGCTAGCATTAATAAAGGTGGTAAAAGGTAAAGAGAATTATACTTTATAAACGAAGATACGAAAGTTTAAAGAGATTTTAGAATTAGAGTTAGAGTAAGCGTGCTTAGCTAAGATAGAACCTTTAGAGGTATGGAAATATATATATTAAATCCAATAGGTATAAAGGTATATGCTTTTAGGTTATAAGGGAAGGAATGGGATTAAGAGTTATAGAGATATCCTTAATAATTTGTGTAGCTATTTAGATACATTCTACTTCTAAAGCCTATAACGGCAATAGTAAGTAAGGTTATTCTATATAAAGAACTAAAATAGACTTATTATGCTTTTAAGGCTATTAAAGTTAGGTTAAATGATGTTTATTTATAGTTAATGCAGTATTACGTATAAGTAAACCCATGTTAATTAATGTTGGCCTAAGTACGTTGCGATTAATCTAATAGATGCATTTACTAAAACTAATTATATAAATTCGCCCTCTAATTACAACTTACCCTAATAAGATATTGTTTATATTATAAGACTAAACGCGCTAGGAGTACCTTATAGAAACGGATAAAGGAAGCTGGTGCTATTCTAATAAGTAATACTTGCTATAATACTTACCTAATCTACCTAAAACGTATTATAATCGCCACTGCTACCTATAATGCTTATAAGAGAATATAATATAGCGCGTTAACTAACGCACTGCCTTAGCTGGATAAGTATAGCCTTTATAAGAGGGATAAGGGATAATACTATTAAAGAGCAGCCGTGCCATTCGGCGCGCTTTGGGGAATCTTAAAGCTAGTAGTTTAGTCCCTAGGATAGTTATAAGGTCTTATAATTATAGAGAGAGGGAGAAAAGTAGAATCTATAGAGTTTAAGGTTGCCTTGTATAACGCGTTTCGCGAATTAAATAATCTATACAGCCCTATTAGCATAGCTTTAGGAGTTTTTAGTATTAAAATATACTGGAAATCCAGTTTGTCTCCCGCATTTACCTATATAATAGGATTTATTAGGCATAGGAGAGAATTTTTAAAGGGAAGGAGAATGCCTAAAGATAGGGTAGGAAGGAGAAGGAGTATAATTCCGATTATGTTTACACTATGCTGTGCTCTTAGTTTAGAGGGATTCTCTAGCTTAAATATATAGGTATATTCCTTATATTTTTTAATTGGGATTTAGTTTTATAGATCCTAGAATATAAAACTTATACGTATATAATGGTTTAGTTTCTAAAACTATAAAACCGGAACTAGATTTTTAAATCCCAGTTTTAAATTGCTATTTAGGCTTTAACAAAATAACCCTTTTAGTAATATAGCGTAGTGTATATATAGTTAACTGAGCGCGCACAATACTATTAGCCTTAGAGTTATCACTATTATATCTTATCCTTAACTACTTCGTTAAAATTACTTAGAGAAAGATTATATTACATTTACGGTGCTAAATAGACGCATTATTAGGAAGATTGTAAACTCTACTACTTAAGACGAAAATCTTCGAGTTATGGCCGCTGGAAAAGTACTATAGAAAAAAGCAGAAGAACTAGTTTCTCTTTTCTCTTAGTATAAGGTGGACTCCTTACTAGTAAAGGGAAGGAACAAGATCTAAGTAAGCCTCTTGTTAACCGCTAAATGGCACTAAAAAAACCGGTCCTTTTAGTAGCGCTAATTAGGACAATATATAGCCCTAAATTCTAGTTAATACCCCTACCTGCCTCCCCTACTACTACATCCTCCACTACCTCTAATAACCGTTATATAAGAACTAAAACCTTCGCCAGTTTCTCTAAGCCTACTATATAGGCTATAAAAACTAATAAATCCGCCCTAATTTACTAAGGATAATTATGGGAGGTAGGTGCTATCTTTATACAACAAAGTATGGCCTCTTAACTCTCCTCCGCCAAAACCGCAACTAAGGCAAATCTTATTTAAATCCGATGATAGAAACATTTCTAAAGAAGGAGAATCTTAGCCTATCTCTGGTTTAATGTTTCTATTAAACCAAACTTAAAACTTTATAAGGAGAGCTTGGGGGAAATGGGCGGAATAGGCGGAATGGGCGGAATAGGCGGAATAGGCGGAATAGGTAGAATGGGTATAATGGAATAATTATATAAAATTTAAGCCTTTAACTAGATTTTAATATCTAAATGCAAGGTATACTAACCGTTCGTATAGTACTTAAAAGCGGTTCTCTTAAAATATCTCTATAAGGCTCTTAAAGTAATATAGTACTTAGCTCCCCATTTATACGAAAGATAGGAAATAGCTAGGTGCTATTTAATAAGCGGACTTAAAGGAATAGGGTCGTAATGGGCCTGGAAGGTATTATAAGACATCTCCTAGTTTCTATTATGGCAAGGTCTTTTAACTTTAGGTGTAATTAAAAAGGGGTATATCTAAAGGTTAAGATTTCGGAAATAAGAACTGGGATGCGAACTGGGATGTGAACCAGGATTTAGGAAATAAGAAAAAGGAACTGGGATTCTAGAAACGGAAAAGTGGTTTTCTATAAGTAAGCGCATTGATCTTTCTAAATCTTATAGCATTTACTTTTAAGACTTCAAAAAATAGATAGTTTATTTAGTACTCTGTATATCTAGATTATCCATAAACTATCTCTATATTTATTATTCTCTACCTAAAGTTACTAAGTAACTATAAAAGTTTATAAATTATAAGACTAACGCTATAAGAACACCTCCTATATAGTGGCTTAATCTAAGTAATAGATCTCTAGCGCCATTAGAAATTTTAGGCGAGATTAAGGATAAGCTTTAAGAACTACTAGTTGACGTAACCTTGCCTATACTTAAGAGAACTATAGGGTTAGTAACTATAGGAGATAATGGAACCTTAGAGCTCTTAGAAGGGAAAGGATAGGTATTAGTAGTAAGGAGCATAACTAGGGCTGCTTTAATGGTAGAGTTTTAAGTATTTTTTATAAACTGGTCTGCCTCGTCTCTAGGGTTTACGCTAAAAACTATATTAGTATGGTAATAAGACTTGCGGAACGTTTGTGCGTAGTAAAACTATTAAGGTTTCTTAATATCTACCTTAAAATCTATAATAAACTTGCCGCTTATATTTATGGGATTAAATTAATTAAATCCTATATTAAAGGAGCCGTTCTTCTGGTAAGGGTTTTTAAGTTAACTTTATATTAACGTGTAATTAAGACTAAGGAAATTAAATTAAAGTATTGTTCTAACTAATACACTAATAGAGTTAGGATTAAAGGTAAGCTGTCTAGCAGCTCTAACTAAAATCTATACTGCTTAATATAGTACAATTAGTATATAGGTTAGGAATAGGCTATCTAACTAGTAAGCATATTGGAGTGATATTAAATTATTTTATACCGCAGTATAATAGAAGTAAATAGTGCCCGCGGAAGCAGTAGCGGCTAGAGAGGATATAATAGCCTAAAGAAAGAATATAGTTTTGGGTAAGGACGTAAGATAATAGAAGGTGCGACTATTTAAGCTTATATAAAAGGTAAGAAGGGCAATAAAAAAAGGCATTCTAGATTTAGATTTCGTAGTAAATTTAATAAATACAAAAACGGATTTTATAGGCGAGAAAACGGATTTTATAAATGGGAAAACGGATTTTATAAACAAGAAATTGAAAACTAGAATTTATGCCTATATGACCCCTAGGGGAGGTAAACGTTTATTAGCTTAAGAGTAAAGGTGCCTATTTACTAAAGTACGTCGTTCCGTAATAATTATTTAAGAACCTCTGCCTAGTAACCTAGCTTATAATTTATTCTTTAAGCAACCTACTAAGTAGGCACTTAACTTACTAAGTTAACTTTTATTTCCTTAATTATACTTTAAAGTTTATTTCGATTTCCGTTTCCTTAGTTTTACTTTAAATTTTACTTTAACCTCTATTTCTAGTTCTGTATTTTGCCTACAAGAACGGCACTTTTTGTATTACCCTACGATAGTATCTTATAATTAGTTAAGATAGCTACTCTTACTAACAAATTGGTGGCTAAATATAAGAAATATTTAAAATCCGTTAACAACCTAAGTCTCCTTAAGCTGGAAGTGGAAGTAGGCTCTATAGTATAGAAAGTAATAGAGACTAATAAGGCCGGGCTATAGGGTGCTGATCTAGAGTATTACCCTTAGGGCACTTAGTATGACGAATATTTTACTACGGCTATAAGTTAGCTAAGTAATTAGATAAAATTGGAGGAGACTAAATAGGAGGGATCCGGGGGGCAGTTAAAGGAGGAGGAAGAGGAGGAAGAGGGGGGAGAGGAGGAGGAGGAGGAGGAGGGGGAGGGAGGGGAGGGAGGAGGAGGAAGAGGAAGAGAGGAGGAAGAGGAAGAGGAGGAGGAGGAGGAGGAGGAAGAATAGGCTAAGCCTAAGGGGAAGAAAGGGCAAGGCTAAGGGGAAAGAATAGCTAAGCCTAAGGGGAAGAACAGGCTAAGCCTAAGGGGAAAGAATAGGCTAAGCCTAAGGGGAAAGAACAGGCTAAGCCTAAGAAGAAAGAATAGGCTAAGCCTAAGGGGAAAGAATAGGGTTAAGCTAAGGGAAAAGAAGAGGGTAAGACTAAGGTTAAAGAGGAGCCTAGTGAGGGTGCTAAAGGGATAAATGGCATTCCTTATAAAAGTATAGAGAATGGTAGAAAGAACGAGCCTATTAACTTTATAGGTAAAGATAACTTAAAGGAGAACCCTAAGTATAGTCGATTATTATATTATAGGCCTAGTCTAAAGAAGGTAAAGGGTGTACCTATAATAACTATTAGGTGGATTAGTGGAAGGGGTATTAAGTATATTAATAAATACAGACTAAAAAGTTATTTAAAATATTAAATCAAGTTATCTACGGCGGATTCTTAGTATAAAGAGAATCTGCTAGAGAACTAAAAAGTTAGTAACCCTTTTAATTAATATGGAGACTAATAATTAAATAATAGCAAATATAAATATACGAGGCGTTATATTAACGATATTTTTAGAGTCGCTTGGTTTATAGAGGACGTAGTTAATATAGATACTAAGTTAAATCTGCTTAATCTAGATATAAAAGGAGATAAAAGGTACGGTCCTTACTACGTCTTAATTAATTAGGATATTAACGGCAAGTTAGAGAAAAAGTAGAAGACTAGAGTAACTCTATAGTTAAGATAGGGAGCGTATATTGCCAACTAGGCGCTTTATAATTCTGCTACTATTATAGAAGCTAAATTCTCTAAGTTTGTACTAGGTAAAGAGCTAGAAAGAAACAGATTTCCTTTTATTAGGCTTGCTGCGGGAATAGCCCATATATTCCGTAATTAGTCACTTAGCGGATTACCCGCTTTAACAGCCCGTTTATTACCTACTTACGTAGGCCGGTTATTATCCGCTCGTGTAGGCTAGTAATTACCCGCCGTAGACTAGGCCGTCGACGAAGATTCTGCATTTAAGAAATTTAAAGAAGATTACTTTATAATAATAGGAGTTAGCGATTTCTATAAACTTAGTCCTTAGGAAAAAGGGGAATACCTAGTAGTATAGAATATAAATAAGATAAGCTTGGGTTTTTAGGGTTTAGGTTAAGTAACTAAGTTAATTATACTACGCAGTTATCTATACTTTATTATTACTTTCGTTTAGTTATTACTAATTCTCATTTTCGCGTTAAGTTTATTAATTTTCGTATAACCTATATATTATATTAGTTAAGTAATTAATAATCCTCGTTTTATAGCTTTTATATAATCTAAGGTTATATTTATATCTTTGTTAAAAACCTTCCTAGTATCCTAAAAATGAGGAATTAAAGAGGTCTGAATACCTTCCTTTAGTTATCTTTATATAAGTCTATCTTTTAATAATCTAAAAGCCTATTATAATGCCTACCTAGGACCCTTATAGCTAAATTGCTTATAGCTTTAGAACGAATAGGTAGTATAATAAGCATTTATCGATAAGCGCACCTTAAAATGCGGCTATACCCATTTTATACCTTAAGGAGTAATTTTATAGTGTAGATGGTGTTTATATAAAGCTAATAGCCTAAAGGCACGCTACTTAATCCTTAATGTCTCTTTTTTAATTTAGCGCTTTAAAGACGAATTATGCTTAGAATTTAAGAATGCCTAGAGACTAAGAATGCTTAGAAAATGAGAATACTTGGGAAATAAGAATGCTTGGAAATGAGAACGCTTGGAAAATGAGAATGCTTGGAAATGAGAACGCTTGGAAATTGAGAATGCTAGACCGTAGGTAAGGTATTTTACATTTCGTAGCACGAGTAAAAATTTCTAAACTTTGGGGGAATATGAAGAAGACGTATAATCTAACGCTTCTATTTCCCTCTAAACCCTAGAATTTTCTGTTACTGATGCTATATCTCTACTATAACATTTATAGTTTGCCTTATTGGATTATTAAAACAACCTCTTTTAGAGGACGCGAATTTGTTTATCCTTTGGGGCTAATATATTAAAAATGAAAGTTAATAAGCGGTTAGACTGGCTATTATTAGTTTATAAAGGTGGAAAGTATAGAGATATAGAGTACTTAAACTATAAGCCGCTAAATCTTGGCCCTTAGGTAATTGTTATCTGTAAGTATATAAGCGTAATCTTAAGTATACTACTAGAGCGTAGTAGTGATATTGTTATACGCAGTATACTATATAGCGTTATTTATAGATAGTTAAGTTAACTACTATACGAAGTTTGCGCGTAGCTAAACCTTAGCATTAAGCGCGTCCCGTGTTTAGTTATACGACTAGATTTTAGCTTAAAGGTTATACTGCTTAGAAGGAGGAAATATCTAAATAGTTGCTAGATTTAATGAGTTGTGCTTTAACTAGGATGGCTATACCTATTAGCTTTTATAGTTGTCTAGTATTAGGGGTTTAGAGGATTCTTTTAGAGTTAAGATATTTAAAGGTACTTTATCTATAATTTTAATTAGGGCAGCCTTTAAACTTAACTTTTAACGCTAATAGGGAGGCTTAGAAATGTGCTTATTAGATAACTGGCTTAGGCAAAGTGGTTAAAGATAGGGATGCTTAGGTATACTTTTAGTGGGCATTAAAGGTATAGAGTTAAAAATTCGTTAAAAGGCTGATAATAGTAGGGAAGCTTGCTATAAATTAAGGACTTTATCTTAAAGGCGCTTCTTTATACCTATTTAAAAGATATTAAGCTTGGCCTTAAGCGTAAATATTAAAAGTTAAAGTTTAGAAGATGGAACTGTGTTCTAATCTTAATAATTAAGCTCTAATTCGCGAAAACTGAATTCGCTTTCCTAATAACGGTTTTCTAGATTTTAGATTTGTACTGGCCAATTCCTATTTTATAAGGACATTTAAAATGCGCTTGCCTCTTACTATAGTAGATACTTCCCCCTATAAGCAATTATGTTACTATATATAGATTCTAGCGGATATGCGATTAAGAATATATTTACTAGGCATCCTTAACTGCAAAGGATACTAGACCTTAAGGAAAGTGCTTTAATAGCTCTAATAAAACCCGCCCTTATATAGAGAGCTAAAAGTTATACTAATATAATCTACCAATCTATTATATCTCTTAGCGTACCAATTTTAAAAGCTTTTTTAAATTAAATGAACACTACCGCTTCCCCGGAAGTCTTAGTCGCGATATTAAATAATACTTTTAGTGTCAAATAGCTGCAAGAGCTTATTACCCTAGGCACGCTTATATAGGGTGAAACTAAATAGGTGATATATTAGTGTAAGTATATCCCTAGTATAATTATGTTTAGAAAGCTTAAAAAAGAGCATAGGCTAGTGAAGAAGGATATTCTTGGGTAAGTAGCGTATAATAACATTGTTAAGATTAAGCAAGTATTCTTAGAAGGCGAATTTCTAAGAATTAGTGTTAAATACTGTTAATTTATACTTAAAGAAATAATCTATGTTTATGTTGGACTAGAAGAAGCGCAGTTATAGTTTATTACGCGTTTAGTATGTTTTTTAAGCTCTTTAACTTATAGTTAAGTACTAAGAGTTAGGTTTTTAATATACTTAATTACCTTAGGAAGCTGGGAATTTTATATTACTAAGTTAGCCTTATATTAATTCGTGTATCCAGCTAAGACGTATAAGTACTACTCTATAAGTTTTCTGCAAAGAGCTCTATTTATTATACTAACTTTAACGCAGTAAACTTTAAAGAGGCTGTTAAATATGCTCCTAATATTATCCTAAACACTAACTTAGAAGATTTAGGGTTTGTATTACTAGCTTATATAGAGGGGCGCCCCCAACTATAGCTTAGAGATATAAACTATATTTAAGAGTAAAGGGCTATTAATAAGGTATTCAGCTTATATAATTCTAAAAATTGAAGTAGCTGCAACTAATTAATAGATTTTTTGGATAATCTATTTAATTTAAAGAAGATAGCGTTTGCGAAATTCTTTAGGCCAGTAAGGATATTTTATTATTTTCTTATCTTAATTACTAATCCTTATAGTATTATTTTATTATATCTACCAAGGGAAATGGGCGTTATTTAGAGCATTATCTTAAGCTAGTATTATTTAAGTTGTTTATATTATAGAATAAAGGTAGCAATGGAATAGGAGGCTAAGTATAATTTTAGGAATAGTCTTTACCTTTTTAAGTATCTATTTAAAAATCTGTTATCCATTTTCCGATTCTAATATCCATTTAATAAGCTATATAAAATTGGAAAAGTAATAAATTAGTCCTTTTAGCCTAAAAAGTAAATTGTCTTAGCTTAAAATAGAGCGCTTATTTATTTTAAGTGAAAATAGAAGTCCTTTAGTAGATTGCTCTTAGCAGATATATTATAAACTACCCTTACCCACTACTTTAATATGTGGTATATTATATATACTAATAAACCTTAATATCTTCTATTAATTTGTTAATTTAAGCCTCTAATTATTTTAAGAAATATATTATCTAATGCCCCAGACCTACGCTATTATAACCCTAGTAAGACTTTAGACATTAATTATACATTAAACAACCCTACTCTTTAGTCTCCTTCCTTAACAGAGCTAGCAAATTTCTATATATTTATTCTACTATTCTAAAACTACTTTAATTGGCTAAGTAGCAGTCAAGTTAAGGCTTTGGAAGCTACAGTATTGCAGCTAAAAAGGTAATGCATTTCCTTAATTATTTAATAGTGTTAAGGCTAAAAAAAAATTAGGCAATTAAAGTAAGTTTAAGGTAAGGTGGAAACACTCTATAGGGATATGGAAAATCTAGTAGAGTGGGTTAATAGGGTCTTATAATAGGGAAAGTCAATAACTAAAGCACTTAAACCTTATGTTAAGCAGAAGCCTACTATATAGAGGGGAAAGCTAGAAAGCGGTAGCTTTATAAAGGCCTAAATCTAGAAAACTAAGTTTAATAAGATAGAAATGTAAACCTAATAGTGTTTGGTATAATTTACTATTACTAGTATCTACTCTCTACTTATTACCCTATATCTTGCTATAGTTATAACTAAGTAACTATATAGTTCTTAGCAATCTTATAAGTGAAAAAGATTACTATTTAACTAGGTTGTAAAAACAATAAGGTATAAATTAGATAACTAAAAATTGTTGCTAAATATAGCGAAACACTAATTAAGGTTATAGTTGTTAAATATGCTAGGCTATGCTGCTAACTATATAATTGCTATAGCCAAATATAAAGCCGGGCTAAGTATATAGTAAGAACTGGTATAGAAGGGAAGTGGATCTCTAAGAGGTTAAGGTATGTAGGAAATAATTGCATTAATTAGTAGGAAGAAGAGTTAGCTAATCTATAGAATTATATATCTACTGTATTATTAAGAACTATTAACCTGCTAATTAATCTATATACTAGAGTTGGACTACCTTTAGGTTAATCTTTACCTATCCTTTAATGTTAAATTAAAGGAATGCTTGTACTACTACACTAGTCTATAGATTTTGGACTATTACTTTCGCACTCTAGAAGTAGTTGGACTATTATAGCGTCCCTATATACTTTAGCTATAGATAATAGCGTTCTGCCTAAGGAGTCCTTTAAGTTAATATTAACACCCCTATACTTAACTAGAAGTTATACCACTATATTATACTTATAATTAACGGCCTATAATAGTAGTATCCGACTAAAGCGGTCTTTTGTATTAATATAAACATTTTTATATTTTAGAAGCAGTTAAACTATATTTTCATGCCCCTTTTCTACAGCTAGTAATAGCGATGTCCGGCCGTTTTCCTACTTGCAGTTTATATTAACGCTTTTTAAGAGTAGCTATACTACTGCCGTTTGCCTAAACCTTATGGCGTATAACAGCTTATATAAAAAGTTCTCTAGGTTAAGACTGCTAAGTTTACTTTTAATTAACAGCCGTATTACTAATTCGTGTCCGTTCCTTACTGCCTATAATAAATCTATACGCCCGTAGTATTAATATTAAGTTACTACTCCAATTTTGGCGACTTTAAGAGATTTTTAAGTAGTTACATCTTATCCTCGTTTCGCAGCCTATATTAGTACCATACTATCCTCCCGTTTAATATTATGGCGATAAAGGTAGGGGTTTAAAATACTATAGAGGCGGTTGTTTATCCGGGCGAAAGCGTTAATATATCCCTCTATTTATAGGTTCTTAGCTATTAATAACAATATTTTATTTAGCAGATTAAGCAGCAATATTCTCTATAACTGTTTATTAGGATAGTAAATAGTTATACTTAAGCGGCGAGAATACTTACTGCTAAAGTGGAAATCTATATAGGAGCTTTAAAGTGGTAGTAATTATTAATGGGTAAGGAGCTTTAGAGATATGAAGCGTGAAGTGGGAATCCTATAAGCTCGTATAAATAATGTAAGAATGGCGCGTATAAATCCCTTCCTTATGCCTACTCCTTATATAGGGCATTAAAACGCTATATTCTTGCTTAGAAAGAGGATACCCATAGCTGCCACTTTCTGGGGAAATTAAACTCTGGAGTTGCGATTTAGTTTCCTGAGTACGGTTAAAATGTTAAACCGCGTATTTTATTTTTCTAATCCGGCCTACACTAAGCTAGATTTTAGATTCCGAAATCTGGATTTCAGATTTTATAATTAGGATATTTAGATCTGGCGTTTATATATAATTTGCAACTAAATGCTAAGATTATAATATAATAGGCCTACTTCGGAAATATAAATAGCTGTTAGTTCCTGCTAAATAGCAGAACTTAAGCTAGTGCTAGTCGCATTTCTTTCCGCCTAAGTATAAATGACCTACCCTAGATAAGGATTACCTATATAAAGAGTGAGAGTGTATTAAGAGTTTATTATTATGCTTTTAGGTCTCTTTTGTTAAAGCCTAATATAACTCCTTCCTTCGTTATACTAATTGGTAGACGAACTAAATCTAAGCTCCTTAGGTAAATCCTCGGCAAGAAGAACAATCTATCTTTAATAAACTCCTACTATTAGGTCTACCTTTGAAGTAACTTAAAGATATAAAGAGATAACAGCCTATTAATATATATTAACTCTAAGATTTATAATTATAGTTTATTAGATTCCGTACCTAGCTTATAAAATAGGTACAAAATAGTAAGATAGATTAAATGGTTGAAATTAGGCTATTGCTTAGCGAAAGAAATTGTAAATTTTCTTTCTGCTTACGTCCTTACTCCTCTTTTAAATATTATATATTACTTTACTTCGGACCTAGGCGGGCTTTATAGTATATTAAAGTATTTAGCATACTAAGCTACTAAGCCTCTACTATATAGCCTCCCTTAATCTACTTTTTTTTATATACTTGTAGTTCTTAACACTTTATCTACTATATTTAACCCGTCTATTGCAGAAGCTAAGCTCTAGACTAATATAAGAATAGTTATAAAAAGTGTTAAGAAATACGAATAAGAAGACAATATTAAAAAAGACTTAGGTGCTCATTTCTATAGCATTTAAGTCCTTAGATTGAATTAGAAATGGAATTACAGCGTTTATTCCTCCGTATTATATAAACGCCTTCTTTTAGCCTCCATAGAGGCTGTATAGGCCCGCTAATATAACAGATTTCTCTTTAACATACGCTATGTTAAAGCGCTTTCTACAATTATAATAGACAAATTTTGCTTAGATAAGTCATCTTTCTATTTTATTTAGTTATCTTATCCTTAAGGATTTACTATACGAGAATTCCAAAAGCATTTATAAGAATTAATCCGTAAAATGCCAAGCTAGGCATAGCTATAGCATTTTATAGTACCTTTAACTGCTTTTACTTTACTACTAGCGAGTTACACGCCGGGATTTCATTATAAGAGTTATATAATATACTAATCGACTATTTAGCTAATCGGCGTAGATTTCCTTCTATCGCTCGTTTTTAATGCGCTTTTTATAAATGCTTACAGAAACGCGATTTATAATTATACTATCTATAAAGATATGTAATAAAAATTTATTTTGGCTATTTAAGAGGAAATGGAAGCCTTATTTGTAAAAGTGGTATTATAGCCCGCTATAAAGAGTGCCTTACTTATATATTATTAACGACTTAAGTCCTTTTAGCTATAATTCGTACTATTTAAGAGCTATAAATCTTACTTTTGCTATCTAATAAGGATGCCTAAGAAGGTCTTCAACTGCGGCCATGTAGTCTGTAATGTGTGCATTAAGACCTTTGGTCAAAAACCGAAGTCGGAGAAGTATACGTTTATTATTTCTTCTTACTTACTTTGTGGGGTACCCTAGAAAATATCTAGCTTCTAATTCATTCTACCTACGGCTAGCACTTGTGTTCTTTGCATAGATGGAGGCAGTATTTATAGCGTTATACCTCTTACTTTCCTCAATTATATTAAGCAACAAGTTTAGCATTTTGGTTGCCCGCTCTGGGATTATTTCAACTATATCTATAGGACCTTAGTTAGTACGTATTGGTTACTGGTTAGATAATTTATCTCCTAATATACTTTTAAGGCGGCCTAATTAGTATTAATATGTATTTTATGCTATGCGATCTCTAAGAGTCTCTCCGTTGATTCGAAGAGCTTGCTAAAAAGACTTTTCCATAAGATTAAGAAGGACGCCTTTTCTTAACGAGAAGATTTTAAAGACTTATTAGCGCTCTTATTAGAGACTATTAGTATAATTTATCTGCTATTAAGAGCGCGTTCTAATAGAGTTTAGGTATTTCTCCTAAAATGTTTAATCTACTAAAGAATAACACGAAGGTTGCGGTAACGATAACGACTGCGCGACTAACTATGCCTTATTTAATGTTAAACTATAATAGAGGATAAAGACCTCGGGAGTGCGGTATATAGGTTAGAGATATTTATTTATCCGATTTTATTAATATTAATTTAAGGGTACCAACTTATTTAGGCTTAGTGACTAGAGTATAATGTATTAATTAGTAAAGTATAAGTCTCTAGAGCCTACCTTCCTAACTTAAGTTTCCTACTAACTGCGCTAGGAAAGTGCTTCCTGTATATCTGCGGCTCTATAGTATTTTAAGCCTAAAGTACTTAACAACCTAGGTACTTACTAAGATGGTGGCCTTAGGTGCAATAATCCTTATTTTATTGCTTTTTAGGAATGCTAATTTCTCTAGCCGGATAAGGGTTAACTGGATTTTATGCTCTTTCTAGGGACTAGCACTTCTTCTACTTATAAATATAAGGTAGGAGTACAATCCCTAGTTATAAATTAATGTATTTCGCGCCTAGTCTAGGCATTTATAGCCAATTTAGATGGAGAAAGAAAATGGAAAAAGTTTTATAATAGCGTGCCGATGGAAGCGTGTAGCTAATACTATTATCTTAATGCATTTTTTAACGGTCTGGAGCCGAACATTAATGATTTATCTTTACTTAAGGATCTTAAATAATTGGTATATAATTCTATTACGTCTAGCATATAAGTAACTTTGGTAAAGGATTTAATCTATACTTCTATTTTCTACCTTAAGCTTAATAACGTACCTTATTTTGTTAATAGTAACTTCTAATATTAAGGGATTATATTTTGCCGTTTAACTCTTAATTATTAAGGTAGAGAGAACCTTTATTATACCCTTATTAGGACCTCTTTCTTCTTCCTTATTTTTAGGCGGCTGGTGGCTTATATAGAGTCTATACTAAAGGGCGTCCTATTATTTAGATGGTGTATATACTTTACTATAGAAAGTATAGACGAGGAGGTGTGTATATTAATTAGAGGGATTATAAGTAAGCTAAGGGTAATTAGTGGGCTTCTAAAAACACTTTAGTAGTTAGTAATAATTTAAGGTCTAGATGCCCTATTTAGCTGCATTAATTATTAAGCACTAAAGAGGCCTCTTCTAAGCGTTCTGTTAAAACGTAAACGGTAGGAATAGCTAGAATAGTTTTAAATAAACTAATGCTTATAATAACCAGATTTATATTTACGGAAGTAATTTAACTATAAAGTAAAAAATATATATATTATTATATTGCTTAATATAGAATTCCGTTTAAACTTCCCGTAACCCTAACTATTCTTACCTCTTATTTCTTTAATAAATTTGCCCGAATACTTAAGTTTTAGGTTCCTAAAAATAAGTTTACGGAAAATATAGCTAGGGCAATTATTTTAGTTTAATTAAAGGATCTATTATGTCCCTTAAAACTAAAGGTTAATTTTTCTAAAGAATAAATTTATATTAGCGTAAATCGAAATCTAGATTCCGAAGTCGTTTTTCCGGAAAACGAATTTGGAATCTAGTTTAGTATATACTAGATCGGAAAAATTAAAATCTAGACTCTATAGAACTATACCTTAAATGTAGGAGAATTAATATACTATTGGAGGTAGTGCTTAGGATTCCGTATAAATGCTTTGGCGTTAACCTTCTTATATAACTATAGCCCTTTTAAACTTTCTTTATTTTCTGCCTTTAAGATTTTTTACTATATCTACCTCTGCTTATACCCCTCTTTATAGGGTTAATTAAGTTAAGTCAACCCTTTTACTAGGTTAATAGCCTGGTAATAATTGCTTCTATAGCTATAGTGGCCCTTTATCTAGTTAACCTTTCTTTAAAACTCCTCTTTATAGTTATAGATTATCTTAATCTAGCGAGTCTAAGCTTACTTAGTTGGTCGGCGAATTATTTATATATAGCTCTAATAAGCAAGCTTTATTTTATCGCTTTTACGTATACCTATGAGCTCTCTAGCTGTTTAATAACTAGACTTAGTAATATTATACTCTACTATGGAGAAAGAAAAAGGGGGTTAGTTTTAGAATGGGCCGCTATTTATAACCGTATATTTACTTTTAAATCCTTACTAAAAAAAAGGTTAATATCTACCTAAGAGATCCTTACGGAAATATATTATTATACCTCCTAGTAGGATAAGGAAAAACTGGTTTAATAAAGCTACTACTTAAGGCAAGAGTAGATATCTTGGAGCGTAATATTTCTAGCTTTACGCCATTATATTTTGCTACTGGATAGGGATTTACAGACGCTATTTAACTTCTTATTAATAAGGGCGTGGATATTTCCGCTGATTAGATTAGGGATTTAGGGAGGGACTTTTAGGATATAAGCCTATTTAATTGAGGCGCTGATATACTATTGCATTATGCGGCTAATAACGGATATATGGATGTGCTTTAGCTGCTTGTTAAGGTAGATGCTAATGTTAACGTACTAAGCTAGTATAGGCGCATAGCGGCGAGTAGCGTAAGCGTTGTCTTAGGTATAGCTAATGTTCTTAAATTCCTTATAGAGTTTAGGGCTCGTACTCCTCCTATAGTAAGGGTTTTGGCTTATATACACCGTTTAAAAAAGAATTAAATTAATTAAGTAGTGTTACTATAACTTAAAATAAATCTTTAGTCCGTAATATTTAAAGGCTATTTTTATATATAGTGTAAATATATATTAGGCGGAGCTTAAAAGGCCATTTAGAACAGTTTCGCTAATATATAGTTTTTATATAAGTAATTAACTAAAAGGCAGTGTTAGCTAATAGTTAGGATATAGAAAAAAATCTTAGTATGGTCCTTAGCGTGGTAGCCGTTTTACTAAAATAGGAGGGTAAATCCGTTAGTTAGGTAATATAAAGTCGCATTTATTTTGGTTTTTTTAAGAATAAGGCATATCTAATAAGAGTTACCCTGCGCTTTTTCTGTAGAATTTACTATTAGTAGGAACCCTAACTATTTATTAATGGAATATGCTTAAAGAGATACGTGGGTAAGTCTATAAAGGCATCTCTTAATAGTTTTATTAAAGTATCCTATATAGATATAAAAATATCTAATAGTGCGATCCTATAACTAAAAATACTTTAACTAAAGTATA
Source organism: Cenococcum geophilum 1.58 (assembly GCF_001692895.1). Classification (NCBI taxonomy): domain Eukaryota; kingdom Fungi; phylum Ascomycota; class Dothideomycetes; order Gloniales; family Gloniaceae; genus Cenococcum; species Cenococcum geophilum. The sequence goes on from NW_027137568.1 coordinate 373,561, forward strand.
AGAGTAATAAAATACTTATAGACCGTTACTAATATTACTTAAAGCTGACTATTATTGCATTAGTAAAGTATAAAAGGTTTACGCGTATTACCTACTTACCGTTAATATCTCTAAAAGACTTAACCTTAACCCTTGTGCTTAGGAAGATAGGAGCGCTTATATTTATCCTTAAATATAAAGTCTAGGCAGTCCTCCTTATTTAGGGGCGTTAAAGGACTATCTTTTAGATTATTATTATAAGCAGGTAGGTGTCCCCTATTTAATAGCTAATGGTTATAAGTGTTGTAGCCCTTATAAAGCTAGTAACGGAAGTTATAGGCTAGCTCTCGCGCTTAACTAAGAAGGTTGTATTTTAGATAGTCCTGTAGAAGATAGGTTATCTCCGGAGAAGTACTTTATCTTATATAATAGAAAGGTCCTAGAGAATATCTGCGGATATAGATGATAATGTATATATTCTTTTAATCTTTTAAGCTATAAAATAATAAATATATAAATGAGAAGAGTAATAGTAATAGCTTTAATAAGGAGTTTGAAGAGTATAGCAAATTATTTAGTAGAAGAAATTATTTAGATATTGTCCTATCCTGTTTTATATATTATTGCGGGTATCTGGCTTAATAGGGGCCTTTCTTTTGCTTGCTTCCCTAGCTGGCGCTATTAAAGTTAACGTTATGTCTCTAAAATTAGTTTTCTATTTCCTAATTCACGATTCTGCGATTTGTAAATCTAGATCCTGTTTCCTAAATTATGGTTTTAGGATTCGCGAAACCAGAAGAGTGATTAGGAAAATAGTTTCTCCGTCCTACTCGCTCTCTCTAAGAGCGCTAAAAGGCCACCTAACTTTTAAACCGATATAAGAGCTCTTTATAGGGTACATCGGGAAAATATTCGCAGGATGAGATTTAAGTAGACTTTATTTTTCGCGTTTCGCGTAATTAACATGCAATTTAACCAACTTGACACGCAATTGACCAACTTAATACGCAATTAACTAACTTAACATGCAACTTAACTAACTTGACACGCAATTGACCAACTTAATATGTAACTTAACTAACTTAATATGTAATTAACCAACTTAACATATTTAAAAGTTAAATAACACGTAGTTAACCTACTTAACAACTTTAAAAGCTAACTGCATATTTCTTAACATGCAATTAACTAACTTAAAATTTAAATAACACGCAGTTAACCAACTTAACAACTTTAAAAGCTAACTATACATTCCTTAATATGCAATTGAGGTAATATAATATATTATTTTAAAGTTGTATGCCAATTACGCAAATAAATTTTTACTATTTTCTTAGCCTATAGTATGCTAGCTTATAATATATATTAGGATTAAAATAATTTTATATAATCTTATACAATCTTATATAGTCCTATATAGTTTTATATAGGTTCTATACTAGCTTAGCTACTTTTACTATTTGTCCTGGCTTCTATATAATAACGCGATACAGGTTCCTTCTTTAAGAAAGTTATCCGAGTATAGAGTATTATATTAGTTCCAATTAATATAATTATTAATACAGTATAAATCTAGATAAGAAGTAGCGGCTAGAACAATATACGCGCTTTATAGAATAGATGGCATTAAATAAAAGCGACTACCTTTAAGTACTTGCCTAGTATTTACGCTTAAGCGCGGCTACCTTTTCACCTTAACCATACCGTGTGTTAAATGCAGTAGTCTATAATTTAATAGCTAAAGCAGCTCTACTATAGCTCCAGTATACTGTATATATATACCGTACTTATCTAACCTTTTAATATCTAGAATAGTAATAATTAGCTAAAGCTGGCCTATAAGTCTTCTACCTAATAGTATACAGCCCTTTTTAATACGGTCGTTGTTATCTATATACTCTTAGACCTATATATAATTATACCTCCACTAGTTAAAACATTACCAATCTAATACGCAACGTACTACCTCACTAATTTAGGCCTTAAGGTTAGTTGTATTTTTTCCGTCTTGTTTTTAACAGCGGATAGATAGATGTATTTTAATAAGCAGGCGCTTAACCTATAAAGGATCCTTCTTTTTCCGGTCCATATTGGAGTTCTAGGCACGTTCGCCTTATAGTTTTCGCCTATACTTTTAGATAAATACCGCAATGCCGTCTAAAAACCCTAGGATTTTATAGTAGTTTGCTATATAAGATATATAAAGCCACGTCTTTAACCCAAAACGCCTCTAAATAAGATCCGTTGCCTTATCTATATCTTCTAAAGGCCACCGAAGCTTTGCAACTGCTAAATGCTATATTAGTTAAGTAACCTATACCTCTAAACGCTAGGAAGACTATAGTACAAAATTACTATTCGTAAAAGCTATTTTGTCTTCTATTACTAGTACTGCTATCTATCTTAAATTATAAGAGTAGATTTAAGATAGCAAATCCCGTTTATTTATTAAGTTATAAAACGCCTTAATAATGTAACGGTGTCTAGCTTTGCCATTTACGCCAGTGCAGTACCTATCTGCGCATCTGTATAGGCGGATATTTTCCTTAAAATGTATAAGGGCATGGAATTTTAGTATATTAAAATGGCCCGTATTAGAATCCTTTGCCTTTAAACAGAAACTTTAAAATACGCCTTTAAGCATATTAATTTAATATAGGGCGTAGTATATATATCGTAGTGTCTCCTTATTATAGGTATAATACTAAGCTATAATAACGAAGTTATATACGGCTCTTGTAAAATACACAGCATATAGTTCTCTAGACGACAGCAGTAGGGCTAGTATAGCGATAAGTTAACGAACTATAGCTTTTTGTTTATTACCTGTCTATTAAGTAACTTTACTAAATAATAGATTATTAAACCGTTTTAGCCCTATAAAAGCTAAGACTTATCTAAAACGCTAATTAAGCTAAGCCTCCGTAGACATATTTATTATAATTATCTTCATCCCTCTTCTCTTTCTTTTTAGCTAGACAATATTACCTACTAGTTTCCGTACCCATTTGATAAGTTATATAATAATACCCTTTAGAAGCTAATATAGAACATCTACTATTATACCCTTATAGATATTAAATAGGCAATAATGCTATGTAAAACATTCTACTGGGTATACCCAGTTGTTTAAGGATAGAAGAATGTTCTCTAGTTACTAGCGTTTAATCTATCTTCTCGTCTCCTTATAGGTGCGTAGCGGGTATTATTTCTCAGTTAAGTTCTTACGCTTTAAAGGGGGAACCTAGTATATAGTACAGTGCTGTCGGCTTTTAACACCTATAAGCAGCACTTATTCTTTATAGTCTGCCATTATTCTATATATAATTGGATAATATCGTTATATAAAATTATCCGTATATTAAAAGTCTATACCGCTTTCTATAAGATGCTTAATTACTATTATATTTTAGTTTATAGAATATAGCATTAGAATACTAAAGCAGGACTTACGTTTAAGTATAGTTTTCATCGCCTTATAATATGCTTTACTTTTTATATTATTATCCTTTTCTTTAATAACTGGTATAAAACTAATAAGAATATTTACGGGGGATGTCTGTTAGCGTTAAACTTATTAGTTAAGATTACCAATAGTAAGATATACCGGCCAGGCCGATTTATTACTATAGTGCATTATTAGCTAGGTCTTATCGACTGCTATAAGTATAGGAACTACTATAGCACCGCTAGGAACCTTGCCTTATATCTCCCACTACTAGTTACTACTATATAGCTTATTATAGACTTAGTAGTTATTGGCATTATAGAGTCTCTTTAGTGTATATGCTAGTGCATCTTTAAAGGGTCAATGGCCAATTAGAAAGGCAATTATATTTATAATATCCTAATAAAGAATATAGTATTTTCTCTACTTAGAGCCTTTAATATTTAATTCCACCTTACACTTTAATTAGAGCTATTATTCGTCTTATATACTAAATAGAATAGCGGTAATTAGTTCCTCCTATTAATTTATAGATTGGAAGCTAAGTAGGCTATAAAGTAGGCTAAGGCAGGTGTCTTTAAGCAGTGCGTTAACGTCTCCCTTTATACAGTAAATGCGGTGCAGCTATATTAAAAAGGCGTAATTAAACTCTAAATAAAAAGGATTATATAGTATACTTTAGCTATTATTGTGTTATTATATAGTAATATCTAAAATTGTCTAGTTAACTTACTATATATTATTATCGGTCTTATATAAAATTGGTTTACCCGCCTTTATATTCTTAGTTGCTTTAAATGTCTCTACTCTAAGTAATAATAATAACAATAGGACGCTTTTTTGATATGGTATACTGTATAGAGGCACTAGGTGGGTATTCTACTTATATTCTACCGCCACTAAAGTATACTTATTAGTATCCGTGTTTATACTATTTAGTTATAATTACGCGTTATCTAACTAGTTAGAGTGGTAGAATTAATTGCGAATTATAAGTAGTTGGGCCGTAATAAACGTGTAAGTGTTATATCTCTCTTCGCGTGTTTTTTTATAGACGTATTAGTGGCTAGGCAGCCGCCTTTTATAGCACTATAGGTGTTAGTAAAGGCCGCCGTAACTCTTAGGGGTATAAGAACACCATAGACAGCTTCGCTGCATTATCGCTAATTATATATTAAATAATATAGTATTATTTTTAGGCGTAAAGAGTGCGTGTTATAGTACTAACGGTTAATTGCCGGTATTTAATCTAAGTGGCTTGGCTTTATAGCTGCTAAGAGTATACCTTTTATTTTCTTACTAGAACTAGTTATACTAAAGCGTAAGTATAACTAGCTTAATACTAAGTTTAAGGACTTAAGAGTCTAAGGCAACTAAACTAGACACTAAAGCGCAAGTATAACTAGCTTAATACTAAGCTTAATACCGAGTTTAAGGACTTAAAAAAGTCTAAAGCAGCCGAACTATGAACTAAAGACTTAATAGTACCTAAAAAACCTTTATCCGTCTAAATAACAATATATAGTATTCTTAGGCGATAGCTATAGGATTATAGCTATGGCGAAAATATTATTTACTACTGATATTATAGAGCCTAATAATATTAGCTATTTAGACCTATAATTCCGTTGTTTTTATATAAGCCATAGTAAAAAAAAAGGGAGGATTAAGGGTAGTGCTAGTTAAGTTAAGATAACTAAATAAGTTAGTACTTAGAACTATAATATCCGGTCTTAAGTATATAAAGTTCTAACTAATATCTAACTTAAGCTGCCGCCCGGAAGTCTTATATTTGTTATTAGGGTAACGCTAGAGGGTCAGGCTAGATAATAGGTATTAGCAATAATATAGATAATTTAAAGCCCGCGAAGTAACTAAATAGAAAGCCCGTATCTTATAGGCTAACTACTTATCTTTAACGGCTTTTAAAAATTTATTTCTAGAATTCCTTTTAACACTTCCGGTTTCCTATTAAACAAACATATTAGTATAAGCCTATACACTACTAGGGTGCGGAGAGCTAAAATACAGTTAGAGCTCTTTAAATGATTTAGCAGAAAAGAACAGGTTATTTAGGTTAGTCTATAGATCGGCTAGCTTAACCTTAATATCCTACCCTAGCTCGTAAAGATTAGGGCCATCTCTACCCAATATACTACCGTCGATCTGCATATTAGCATCTCCCTTATTTATAGCGGCTAAAGAAGCTTTAGGTATCTAGTCTCTAAAAGGCATTATAATACGGCTTTTAAGAAAGCCCGCTCCGCGCTAGGGCACTAAACGCCATATTATAGGTAGAGCTTATAGTAGTTATATAAGGCGGGATATATTTCTAAGCAGTATATGTTTAGAGAAATTAAGGCCAAGGCAAGCTTAATATAGCTATATTTTTAAAGAGAAATTAAGGCTAAGCCAAGCTTAATATAGTTATATTTTTGAAGATAAAGAGGCTATGGTGTCAGTTTAGGCGGCTATAAAAGTTTAAAAGATTAAGCGGACAATAGCAGGAAATAGAAGAAAAAGGCGCATAAATAAGAGTACGGTGTTATAGGGCTAGAGTAACAATAGCTATATTATGGATAGCTTAATATATAATTCGGACTACAGGACCTATATATAAATAAGTCTAACGAATATCTTTAATATAAGGCGTAGTAGCCATAAGTGGGATCTAGGATACTAGTTTTAGGTTGCCTATATAGTAGACGTAACAGCTTACCTAAAAAAAAGTTGCTTTGTTAGTAACATAGCTTAAAAATAGGTTGTACTTTAGGTAAAAGGGTATCCCAAAGCCTTATCTTATACTTGTAGGATAAAATACCATATTATATTTTACTTTGTTTTATATAATCTTAGACTTTTTATAATATCTTAGATTATCCCCCTACCTCTCTCTACTATACACTTTACCTTATCTTGCGCTTATAGGATAAAATACTATATTATATTTCACTTTTTTTCATATAATCTTAGACCTTTTATAATGTCTTAGATTATCCCCCTACCTCTCTCTACTATATATTTTGCCTTACCTTACACTTACGGAATAAAATGCCATATTATATTTCACTTTTTCGTATAATCTTAGACATTTTTTAATATCTTAGATTATCCTAAACTTGTTTCCCTATCTCTCTAGAGCTGCTTTACTAACTAGTTATAACATAAAGAATAGAATTATTAGCTCTCTTATTGTTATTCACTTAGTTAATAGCGTAAATCTTGCATCTTATCTCGCTATATACCTTTCGTTCCATTTCTTACTCTAAGTTTTATATTTTGTTCTACTGCCTATATTAAAGCTTATATCTTATCCTACTTCTTATATTAAGACTTATATTCCGTTCTATTTCTTATATTACTCTTAGATTGCTCTTATTAGTATCCGCTATTATCTTAAGTTAACACCATTAGCATACCTTCTTATTATAACTATTAGGATTATCTTATTATATTATTACTAATTATCTAATATATTATCCGCTTTACTATCTTTATAAATTACTCCATACTATTCTATATTAAGCTTTTACCCGCTTATAAATATATAGAGTCCCTAACTATAATAGCGGCGCTATATCTAGAATCTAGTTAGTACTTAACCACTATAACTAATAAGAACTTATCGCAAATAAGTGGTCTAAAGCTATAGTAAGGACTTATAATTAACGAAAAAACATATAGCGAAATCCTTTAATACTATGCTAGCGAAATTAATAAAGCGTCTAGTGGTAGGTTACTAATGTCTAAACCTATACAAAATGGAGTTAAGCGTATAGTCTTTGACCTTCTTAACACTAAGTATAGGCACGTGTTTAAGAGATCTAATCTACTATTAGAGTTCGAAGCTTTCACTATTACTGCTAAAAAATCTATATGGCAATATGTAACAACTAATAGACATAGAGGCGTGGAGGTTACAATAACTAATGCTATTTAAAAGCGTGGCGCCTTGTCTTCTAAAAAGTAGTTTATTAACTTATCTAGATTAAGGGCAACCTCCGAGGCTGCCTAGGTGCTCGGTAATCTATCCATTAAAGCCCTATAACAGCTAAATACTACACCTATACCATTCTATAAAATAAGCTTTGCTATATACAGTTACCTAGACAAAACGCTATTTACTAAGGCCCCTATTCTATACGGATTTGTATTAAAAACTAAGTATAAGCATCTATTATCCAATTCTCTAGAGAAAATTAATGTATATTACTATAGATATAACAAGCTGCAGGCCGTAATAAGTAAAAACTTCTTAGCAGATAAATATAGGGATAGCTAGACTATAGTAGATCTGACCACTAGTATACCAATTCTCAACTATATAAACTTAGCATTTATAGTGCTTTCTATAAAAAAGGCTGAACTTAATATAATTATAATTAGAGTTAAAGATCCTAATCGGATTATAAAGCGTAAGAGACTTTATAATTTATAAGATTATATAATATTATATAGAGTTATCTAACGTACGTTTATAGGCATAAGATTTAATAAGGGTAATTCTAAGTCTAACTCTAACCCTAATATTGCACAACTAGTGCCGACTAGAAGAAGAATAGATATACCTACCCTAGGTTAAAGTAGTTATAAGCAGTTAACCCTAAAGTCCATACTACCTATACCTAAGTAGTTAAATCCAAAGCCTATATTAACCCTAAAGTCTACACCACCTATACCTACTAATGCATTATTAGCTATATGGCCGGCTATAATTAAAACTACTTATAGCTAGACCTGTAGTAGTAAAGACTAGCCTCTACTAGATAAATTAGAGCTCTTAAAAGGCGTAAATCTAGACAAAGTATAAACATTTAAGACAATGCTATAGGATAAAATAAAAGGATAGTGTAATAAATGGCCAAAGTTTAATCGCAAAATGTTTATTAATATATTATTTAAGGATATAAATAATAACCCTAACCTAATTTATATTAGGGAAATTAATCTTAACCGCATATAGGAGCGCCGCCACTTTAACGCCTTAATTAACCCTATTTCAACTAATAAGGAACTAGAAGATAAGCACGAGGATAAAATTAAGGAGGTTAATTAGGAAGTTAATTACCTAAAGGACGTGCGAGAAGCATATATCAACCCAATATTATAGGTAAAGGCGCTATAGTTCCTCTCATTTTTATTAACTGTTTATAACACTCTTTAAGATGCAACCTTCCACTTACATAGTATAAAAAAGGGTAAAGCTATATAGATATATCAGCTACTTAGTATTACCCATACTCTTCTTAATTATGCAACCCTAGGTGGGACCTTTCTCGCGGATATAATAGGTTTAGGCAAGACACTTTAAATGCTTTTAATCTAGTATACCGGTGTGTTAATAACCAAGATTAACCTTAACTGGCTTAATTAGAAAAATTAAAAAGGTAGAGATAAAAGTCTCTACCTTACCCCTAGTATAGATAAATACCTGTAGCCGCCTAACGCCTAATGCCCGAGTTAAATAAATAGCATGCTATAGTGCTGTTATATTAAGGGAAGTATTGCTAGAAAATTTCTTAACCGGCTAGTAGAACTAACTATATATATTACTAGATAGAATCTACTACCCTAAGCGGTTAAAGACGTTAAATTATAGTTTAAGACCTTAGAACTAAATAATTTTATTCCTAGAGGCAAACTACAAGTCCGCGTACGCTATATGGCTTTTATTAGGTTTAGCATAAAGAAGTATAATTTCACGGATAAAGATAGGGATATTCTTAAACCTATAAAATATAAAGGAAAAGGCGAAGTGGTCTAGTGGAAAATGGACCCAAGATCGGCTTTATATCTTATAATTACGACCTTATAAACTTAGGCAATAACCTAAACCGCTTAAAAACAGTATAAAACCATTTTCAATCTCTATAGAGACGGTGGTCCTTATTATATTATTAGTGGGATTTTTACTAATAAGTTCTATATAGATAGGTTAGAGACAGGTTATTTAATAAAAATCGCTAAATAAGTATACAATAATTAAGCAGTATTTTCTTACTTCTGACGCCCGGGCCGGTTTTATAAGGACGGCAATGGTAAAATAACCTACTACACCTCTTAACCTTTAGTAGTGTTTACTTCTAGTACGCTAACTAGCAAAGGTTTTATAAGTCTAATTCCTGCCTTAGAAATTTTTAGGGCCCCTAATTAAACGGATTCCCTAAATATAAAATTAATTAATAATCGCAATATTAAAGCGTTAATTAAATATAAAAAGCTAGGAGTAGCTAATTACTCTTCTCTTCCAAATAAGGTTATTATAGGCTTTAAAGAATGCTCCTCTTTAATTGCAAAGGTCTTAATTATACGCAGGATGGGGGAAGACCGATGGTTTAATAGGAGGGTAATTAATAAGCTACTACTGGTTGTCTACCAAGACTACTATATAACGAATAATTTAATATTTAAACCGTATATTAAGAAGCTCTAGCGTGGAGTATTCCTAGAAGCTTTTAAACAGCTAAATAAAGCTTTTAGACACTGAAAAGCTAAAGGAAGAAAAGGAGAAGAACCTATCTTTAATATGGATTAATTTCTAAAGGGAGCCAATTGCTTATTAAAAATTTTTACTATCTTTCTAGGCCTAGCTAAGGTAGGAGATAAGTGGTAGGATATGTGGTAGAAGGATGAGACAAAAGTTGGAATAAAGCTAAGGTAGATAGTTAACGAGTTCCGTAGCGAAAAATAGGATAAACCTTTAGATAAGAATCTACTTTAGAAGAATTAGAGTATAATTACTAACTCCGGGAAACTAAATAGAATTATAAAATACGTTAATAAAGTACTTAAAAGGAATCCTAATAAGAGACTACTGTTTAGCAGTTACGAACTAGCGGCATATACGCTATTACGCCTTATAAGTTAGCTATTAGACTAGTAGTAAACTGTTACTAATAATATAATATAGTATTTCTATAAAAGGCTCAGCTAGTCTAAATATTTAACTATTTACTAGATAGAGTCTAGGATATCCCTAAAAGACTAGGAGGATATCTATAAAGCGTTTTATATTCTAATAGGCGGTCCTTACTAAAATAACGTAGTCTAGTTTCTTATTATTAACCAAAGAGTTAGAGGAAAGGGTCTAAATTTGGTCTCTACGCATAGAGTCCATCTACTTAAACTGGCGACAACGGTAGATATAGAGGTGTAAGTGTTCGGCCGAGCTGCTAGATCTAGACAGCTAGCGCTAGTAGTTACTATGTTAATAATATATAGTACGGATAAGTAGAACCTAATTAATATAGTTATGTTAGCAAGGCGTATAATAACTAAAAGGATAATAATTAATAAGTTCCACAAAGTATTTAAAGCCCAATCTACTTAGTAGGCTAATAATAATATAATGGAAATAGCGTAGCTAGTGCAGTTAAAGCAGCGACCCCCTATAATAAGAGTATATCTTAGTATAATGTATATATATATAGACAATATGCAACTATTTAATATTTTATAATATATTATCTTAGTATTAACTACCTTATAACTAACTAAACCTTAAAAAGTTTAAATTTTGTCCAGATTAATATTACTCCGGCTACTAACTACCTTAACACCTATTAAGTAATCTAGCCTATAACCCTACTAACTCTCGTTCCTAATATACATTAACAATTCCTATTAAGGTGTATCCTTTTTACTAATAGACTATATATATATGCCATCTTTATTATTCCAAAAGCCTAATTAGTACGTAAGAGGATTATCCCGTAACTAAAGCTCCCTCTATATCTTAAATTGTTACAAGAAGTAAGACGGCATTAGAATAGATAAACTAACGTTTATAACTACTGCTTTCGTCTACTAATTGCACAGTTATAGCGCATATACGTAGTTGTCTGCTATAAGGGGGAACCGTTAGTAGTAGTTTTCGAGATCTCACTATCCCGTGTAAAACTTTCACTACTGCCTATAACGTCTTAATAACCACCAGCTCCTACCCATACGCTATATAACGTCTATACGAAATCCCTAATGGCGAAGAAAAGCGTACCCTAATTATTCTATTTAATCTGCCTCCTGCCTTTTTCTATTAGTATAAGATATTAAATTAACCTATAATATAATGCTGACTGAAATAATTAGCAAACCTAGCTCCGCTAGATAAATATACTTAATTATAAGGACCGAAACCCCATTACTATTAAGCTTATCATACTACAAAATAAAAGGGCTATTATTAATATTGGTACGTTTTAAAGGCACTTTATTAGCCGGCACTAACAGATATAAGTTAATAGACTACCTACTACTTTATATTTAACGGTTTTAAGAACAATAGGGCAAAATATGCTGTTATTTATTATGCTCTTACCGACTATAACATTTAATTTATTATAGGCTAGAAATTTAACCTTAAAGACAAGTAAAAGGTAGACTTTTAGGATATGTTAGATATATTATGGACGAAACCTTTATATAACCTACCCGCATTAAAACACCTTAATAGCAGTACTATACCGTTGGATTTTGCTATTAGGCATTAGTAACTAAGCAACCTTAAATCTTCCCCTTATTGCCTAGCCCTAAGCCTTATTACGTCGCTAAGACTTATTATATTGTTAAGTTTCATTGCATTGCCGCTGAGCCTTATTACGTTACTGAGCCTTATTGCATTATTAAGTCTTATTACGTCGCCGAGCCTTATTACATTGCCGAGCCTTATTATATTATTAAGTCTTATTACATTACTAAGTCTTATTGCATCGCCGTTAAGCCTTATTACGTCATTAAGCCCTATTACATCGCCGCCGAGCCTCCTAGCCAGATTAAGCAATTGGACGTCGCGTATTTAACTCCCAGGCGTAGCGGGTTTAATTCCCACTTATCGCGCATTAAAAATATTAAAAATATTAAAAAAGAAGGTCGTTTCCTATTAAATTAGGCGTTAGTAAGGCTCTAAATTAAGCTTATATTTTTGTATATGTCCCGCAACGCCTAAAGTCATATATTTAACGAAATCTTAGCACTATATACTAAGCATATCGGCTCTTCCACGTCAAGTTTTAATCACGTTGGGCTAGCTCTAAATCATAGCAAGAGATAGAATGCACTATACCACTATACCACAAGGACTTTGGAATGTGATCTTATGAATTTAACTAAATTATAACCCCTTCCTAAACCTTACGATTAAACCAGATCCTTAGGGAAAGATCCCTACATTAAATCTTAGGGAACGTTTGGTTACGACTTTAGATTAAATCTAAAGGCCGCAGAATATATCCAAGCTAAAGCTTAAATCTAATTCTAACGCGATTATTTGGTTAATCTGGCGACTTTCTAATCCGAAAGCTCCTCTAAATCAGTAAGCGCGTTAAATTCGCAAGCTATACCGTATATAGAATCTAAATTTATAAATATAAGGTATCTCTATTACTATAGTGGCTACTATAGCAACGGGGGCGCCATATTTCAGTAAGCAGTTAATCTGCTATATCTCTGCCACTACAGTAGCAAAACACCTTAAGTTTAACACCACGCCAAGTATTATAACTTTCCTGCAGTAACTAAGTAACCCTAAACTAAAGCGATTATAGAACTTACTATACCACTATGCCGTAAAGGCCCTTAGTTATAGTCTTATGAATTTAATTAAAATATAAATACCTTCCTAAATCTAACGATTAAATATTTCCACGTGCAACACTATGCCAAGGATTACAATATAGATTGCTTAGATATGGCTTTACTATAATACAACGGCTTTACGCCAATCGATTAATCTATAAGAGATTTAGGTAGTAAAATTACTGCTAAGAGTTACTGCCCGGATCCTAGCCAACAAATACCTATAACCATAATCTTAGTAAATAGCAAAAAGTATATAGCAGTACTAAGACAATAGTAGGACAATATGAGATAATAATAGGACAATATAATATAATAGCAGGACAATAATAGGACAATATAATACAATGGCAGGATAATAACAGGACAATATAACACAATAGTAAGACAATAGCAGGACAATGTTAGGATAATATAATATAATAGTAGGGCGATGACAGGACAATATAATATAATGGTAGGACAATGTAATATAATAGCAGGACAATGTAATATAATAGCAGGACAATGTGATATAATGGTAGGACAATATAATATAATGGCAGGACAATATAACATAATGGCAGGACAATATGGGATAATATAGGACAATATAACATAATGGTAGGATAATAGCAGGACAATATAAGACAATATAAAAAAATAAAATATAAGATATAAAAAGAGGGAGCCCTAACGCTTCCTCTTCTTCCTATTTCTACGGCCCTAGCGCCTAATATAGTGTAATATCGTCTATCCGTATAAGCGATAGTATTAAGACGGTTAGAAGTACTAGGAAATTTTATAAAGTATATATTACTTTAAGCAACATACCTAAATAACTAGTCTAGCGTATAGTTTGTATAACATATAATAATAACAAAAGGATCTCCCATTATTATATTACTAAGCAACGCCTTTAAAGCCACGTTTTTCTAGTGCCTAGAGGTCTTTGGATTATTACAAGACGCTTTATAAGAACTCGTTTTAGTATAATAGCTTAAGATTTATTAAGCCCTATAGTAGTCATATCTAACTAGTCTTTAAGAATATAAACATTCTTAAATAAGGAAGCATCCTCAATAGCCATAATTAAACTAAGATCCGTATAAGGCTTATTTATAACATATTATAGTGCTTTAATATTTTATTAAACTTAAACAAGGTGTTCTAATAACGGGAATCTATTAGTAGTTAGATATCTTCTTATTTAGAAAACATTATATACTTACGGCTCTCTTATTAGCTTTTATAATGCCAATATAGTATAGTAACTGACTTCGTAAAATCTAGTTTATTTCTTAACTATCGTCCATAATACGGATAAGTCGATCTTAATATCTTTAGGTCTTAAAGAATAAGTTAACCTTTAGGGGATTCTATTCTAATGCGGCCAATAGTCTTACCGCCACTATTACAAGTATACATTTCGTTTAAAAATTATTAGTCTTAGGAGTTAAAGTAACTAGAAACCTGGCAACTAGTCTTTTCGACTAATCCTAACAGATTATCTTCCTTACTTTCCTAAATAAGAACGCCACGTAGATTACCAGCCCTTAAGGTAAAAATATTACTAAGCTAGTATAGACCTTACAGATATCAGGGGATGACTACTTTAGAATTGTGGCATGCTTACCTATTTATATATACCAACTCCATTACTATATCTAGATTCCGGCAAACTAAAAAGGGTTTGCTCTAATTTAACCTACTACTTCTCTTAATAGTTTAATCGTGTCTTCTCTTAAAAGATTGTATTAAGAGCTTAGATATTTCTTTGTCAAGCTATATAAACCTAAGATCTTATTAACTTATAGTGGAATATCTCCGTTTTCGCTGATAATATTCTAGCCCTTATTAGGGATATTAAGTATTTTAGTGGAGGTTAGAACCTCCAATCATGCTAACTAGGCTCTACCAGTTATAGGCTAACTGGGCGTCTTAAAGTATTGGTAAATATAGTTACTAGTATATATTAAGCTACCTAGAAAGGATTTATATATATAGAACTATAGCACCATAGCCTAGAGGCTGTATGCGCATTATTGTACGTAGTATAATATAATAAATATATAAAAAATATATAAAAAAAAAAAGTATTAACGAATCCGGGTGCTGAATTAAGCTTATAGACGGAGACGTAAAAGGAATAGGAGGTCGTAAGTCTAGGTAGTATAGTGGGTAAAGAAGCGTTCGCTAATACGCTTATTTATTTCTTATAAGACATTTAACCGATTATTTTATATAATAACTAAACAATATACCTGTCTATACAATTCTGTATATCGGTCTTAGCGCGTAATTAAGACGTCTTTCCTACCACACCTCCCCTAACGCTTCTAGAATTATAGCACTAATAATAGACCTAAGCCATAATACTAAAGACACTCTTAAGTAAGATCTAGGGCTTACAAACGAACAATATAATACGATCTACTATAATATTAAAATTAAAATGTCGACACGCGGGCTCCTTGGATAGCTACTACGCTCCCTTATAAGTAAGGCATAAATACGGCAAATATTAAACGAAATCTCCAACGAATTCCCATCTGTGTTTCTAGGTTTACCCAAAAACCTATATACTAAATATATTAAACAGCTTGCCTAGCGCTATAGCTATAACGCGACGCGTTAAATAAACAAAACGGCTCCTACTAGGCAAATTATAATAGGCAACCTAGTACTCCTATACTCCGCCATTACGTATTATCTACTAGCCGGCATACTAAAGGCAATAAGGTAGGAGGGAATACTAAGGTTATATAGAACAATAACAATACTAATCCGGTAGGCAGCTAATAAAGAGCTAATAATTATCCTAACCTAAAAGCTAGCGACTAGTAAGAATAACGCTCTAGATATACATGTTAATAATATAAGCTTTAATATATTTATAGACATACTAGGCTAGGATATTAACTTTAACCCTAAAAGCAAAACGCTTTACTACTATGTTAGCAATAAGATAGCTAGAGGACGAATTTAGCTTATAAATAAAGAGAAATAGCGCAGTATAGTTAAGGATATATTTCTATAAGAAATGGATAGGTTTTTATTTATAATAGAATAAAGAAAAATAAGTAGGTTACTACTTAAAGTTAAGCCAGCGTTACTAACTTATATTTATAATCTGCGCTGCCAGCTAAGAATAATACAATTACTTACCCTCTATTTCCGCACCCTTGCCTTTACTAGACAACTCGCACTCTATATATATAAGAATAGGTAGAACTGGTAAACGGGTTAATACTAAGGCGATACTTAACCTATAGCTATCCTAAAAAACCTCTCCTAGTTAAAAAAGAGCCCTTACTCTACACCTTAACCCGCAACAAAAAAGGCGAAGGCAACTATAACCGTAGCATAGATTATGCGCCTTAAAGCCACTGCTTTATCTAGAATACTTACTAGTTTAATAGATTACTATATATAAAGGTAGACGGCTTAATAGAGCCCCTTAGTATACTATTAGGCGAGGGAGTCTTAGAACAATATAACCTAAGATATTCTTATAACTTATCTAGCATTCTTAAAACGCCTAAGGGGATTAGACAATAAAGCCTAAAGTTTATACCCGTTCTTTTTAGTAAACTTATTAGGGTAATATATATTAACACCGTCCCCGGCTCGCTCTTAGTATCCAACACCCAATCCTTATATCTATGCTTACGCTTTCCTTACCATTCTGCTAAATTTAATTGCTGTTGCGATATATATATAGGGGATAGGTTAGGCTTACTATAGGCTGGCGGGGTTAACAACGCGGAAGAATAACGTTGGATATTTATGGTAGAAATACTAGGTGTTATATAAGGGTGTGGAATATAGCGATATAACTGTATAAAAGTATAATTACTGTCCTACATACCGCCTATGCCTACCCTAGCATTATCTACACTAGCAAGCTGCACGGATAAGGTAGATAAGCTTCACTTTAAGCGCGAGACGGGTGTTAAACCTAGTATAGGTAGACTAGAATAAGGTATAGAATCTAAAAGCCAGCGCCCTAGGTGGGTAAAGTAGTTTAATAAGGTACCTCCCTATTAAATTCAGACACAAGCCTTACTAGCCTACTACTTTTATTACCGGGATTAACATTTAACCTTTTATATACGTATACCGTATCTACTAAGGGATATACTAATAGAATAAAACAGTTTCGCGTACAATAGCAAATAGTATTAGACAATCTTTAACTATACAATAATGTTTTCTTAACTACTAACTTAACGCGAGTTAATAGGTCGCGGTCGCGGCTTAACCGCAACCGGTTAGAACTAGCAGCTAATTATAATAAATGCACCCCTATTTAAGTCATTTGCAAGCACTATAGCAATAATACTCCTACTAATACTGCTATTAGTCCAATATATACTATACCAGTATACATTCTTTTAAGTTGTTAATTTATATACGCCCTAAATATTATAGAAACAGCTATAAAGTAACCCATTCTAGCTATAAGCTATACCTTTTGCTAACTAGGCAAATACAGGAGTGTTACTATAGCAGATAAACGTAAAAACGCGTTATTAAACACTTAAACTAGTAGTAAGAACCCTACTTTAAGTTAATATAGGATAAGGAAACGAGGATAATTGGTATAATTAACCTTACGTCTCTACCTAGCCTACTGCTAGGAGTTGCCCACGTCCTAGCTAACGGAAGGAAGAACGCGCTAACGGAGAATAAGCACGTGGAACCTAGTTAGGACAAGTATATAGAACCTAGCCAGAACGAGCACGTGGAACCTAGCTAGAATGAGCAATATTATAACTTTGGTCTAGTTATATCTAGGCGCGGAAAGGAGTAGGCACGTAATAAACCCCGTTAACGTCAAATATAATATATTAAGCTGGCTAATAATATATAGAATATATATGGCCGCCTTTGGCTTAAAAGGGTAATATCTAATAATAAGAATAGCGACTCTAGTCTAGTTGTATCTGGGCGTAGAGAGGAGTAGGTATGTAATAGACCCTATTAACATCATATATAATATATTAAGCTGGCTAACAATATATAGAATATACATGGCCGCCTCTAGCTAAAAAGGGTAATCTTTAATAATAAGGATAGTGACTGCGAGTCTATACCTGCTTTTTTTATAAAATAATAGCAACCAAATATTAATAAATCTACTAAATCTGTTAATAATCTGGCAGCAGAACTAGCTTAGTTAAAGACATAAAGTCCCAATCTTTTAGTTAAGGTAGGTTATACCTTTATGTATAACCGGAGTCTAACTATAATACTTAATAGTCTCCTCTACTATTTAGCACTTGGCGAGCCCTAGTAAATAGAATACTCTCTTTACTATCTAACCGCCCACCGCTATAAAAAGCAGCATCTTTACAATATACCTCCAGCTCTTAACGATTGCGTATTAGTTTAAAATACTCTCCTACGCGCCTAATCCGTACCTTACCGCGTAAACAATTGCGTGCTAGTTTAAAATACTCTCTTACGCGCCTAATCTAAACCTTATTACATAAACAACCAACATTTAGCTTTATATTCTCCCTAGTAAGCCGTGTTTGCCTAAACCCTAATATAGCTTCGTCTATAAAACAAGTAACCTCCCTCTAATATAGAGTATACTAATCTAGTGTTCGATCTAAAGGGGACCTAGATAGCACTAGGGAAAGTAAAAACAAGTTAGACTACGACGATTTTAACCTAACTACCGCGATACGGGCAAGAGAAGAGTACCTCTAGATATCACAACGGCGACGTATAAAAGAAAACCCACCTAAGAGACATAAGCCTATATTTGCGCTTTATAGGTCTATTTTACTAGCAAGGCTAGTAACTAACTCTGGGACTTATAACGGGTATCTTATTAACCTATAGTTTAACCGCTTTCTAGGCCTTATTAAGGATATAATAAAAAAGGCATAGTTAGAAGCTATTTTAAAGCAGCTAAAAGTAGTGTAAAAAAAAGCTAATTGTATTCCTAACCCGGTGTCCGCTTATAAGGTATCTATATACTAGAAATATTATATTAAATTGTCCACTAACAATCTTAATATTATATACAGCTATTTGACGTAATAGGGAACTTTAGGAACTACGCGATTATAAAGGCTTGTATAGTTATAAGGGAGGTATATAGGCTAGGGTTTAATAACGCGCCCGAACTAATTGTGGAACTACTAACTAATTACAATTTTATTGCGCTAGATTACATAAAGGTATTTTGCCCGTACTATTTAGTAAAATGCTAATAAGAGTTAATAGCTAAGTAATAACCGCTTCCGTTCCAACGTAATAGTTGCTAGTATAGCTAGTATATTTTATAGTAGAGGAAGAAACGGCCTTGCCTAATTACCCTACTCTTGTAATATGTTTAAAAAGCTTACCGGTAATACTATTACTTTCGTTTTAATAGTAATATATTATGCAATTAGGAAGTATAGAACTAGGTCTAAGGGAATAAATAACTTTTATGGCACTGTTGTTAGCGGTTAGTGTATATCTGGTGTTTTACTACCTATTATTATTCTCTAACCCGTTATAGAAGCCTACGCCAACCTCTTAGGCAGCTAGAACCAGATATCTAGAAAACGGCAATCTAGAATCTAGCTGCGGCTTTAGCCTATAGTTATTAAACATACTACGGGCCTAATGCCGGATTAATTAACTATAGAAATTATTAAGGACCTATATAAAGATGACCTTAATAACCTTATAGCGGATCTAAGCAATAACGTAAGAGAGAGGTTCCTTACAAGCCTTAGCGACAACGAAACTAACGCGATTATTAACTTAGGCTATTTATTAGTGAGCCGGGCTATACTATCTAATCTACTAAGTCTGTCTTAAAGGGAGAGCTCTAGAGTAGGCTAGACTAGTCTACTAAGTCTATCCCAAATAGAGAGCTTTAGAGTAGGCCAGACTAGTCCGCCAAGTCCGTCTTAAAGGGAGAGCCCTAGAGTAAGCTAGAAAATCTAGGCCCTACTACTACTATAATATTTGCTAATTTAACTTTTAGAACTAGCTAAGTTCGTTAGATTTAGTAGAATATACATCCTCTGCCCTAGTGTACCACTTTATCCTAAATATAGGAACTAGCAAGCTTAGGCCAGAAAGGTTTAAATCTAATAAGTCATTTGCATAATTTAAGCAGTACTACAGCCTTACAGAGGACAGCTATGGCTAGTATAGTAACGGAAAAGTAACATTAAATTTAATTAAGAATGAGGAGCAGTATATAAAGTTTATAATATATACTCTAGACTTTAGTATAGAGGAGCCGGTAGAGTTTTTAGTAGGAGATTAGGTATAGGACTTTCTATACTCTTCTACAGGATGACTGCGGCTTCTTTATTATATATACTAGCTCTTAATCTACCTTTCTTTCGGCCTATATCTGCTACTCTTAGTAGCTACTTTTTGGCTATATATATATGCTATACTAGCAAAGCTAAATACTTATAGTATATTATTGTCATAAGGAGAGCAGGAAAGATCTTATGCTTTTAGAATATATTATAAAACAGTTAGGATATTATATTAAATTATCTAAAACAATATAATGGATTGTATAAAGAAGTGTATATAATTTGCCTTGCTAGCCTTATAAATAGCTTTAAAATAGCCTTTGTTTATTATCTAAAATATACTATTAGTATAAAAGAGGTGGATGGCTCCAAATACAATTATGGTTGCAGGTTGCGTACAGGTTGCGCGCAGGCTGCGCGCAGGCTACGTGTCAAAAAAACACGACATAGGCTAGTCGGTCGAGTTGCCAAATGCCCTCAACTGCGCGCCAATTGCGTCAACCACCAACTATTGAGGCCATTGGTAGGGTACCATATTTTGCCGATGTAGACTAGCTAGTGCGGAGATGCTAACATATAATGACGTCTCTGTATAGAAGGGGATATTATTCGCACCTTATTAAAGGCTAATTACAATTACGATTTATAACTATACTACGGTTAAAACGAGACACGTTATAGGGCGGTTAGGTTATCTAGCCTAGGCGACTCGCCCTACCCTGTTTTATATACGTTTTACTAACCGCTAGCTATAAGCCCCTACTAGAATCTTAGCAAAACTTCACTTATACATAGTGGAAGAGTATAAGAGAGTGAAATATTATTTTATTTAACTGGCCGACACCTTCGGATCCTTCTATGCTTACTAGAGAATCTCTTTTATCTAGGAATAAAGCCCCCTATCTTCCTTCTCCCACCTCCTATCTGTTAGGAAAACTACCTTTCGCAGCTTATTAACCTACAGGACTAGCGGTTTGTGGTAAGGCGTGAATATCTTAGTACGGTTAAGAAAATGCCTTTCCCTGCTTACTAGCCTAGACTTTAACTTAGCTAGCTTTATAGTATTCTTATAGTTTTAGCACTTAAACTTAGTTATACCGATATCTTTACCCGGCCCGTTATAGTGTACGTATATCTAAAAAAGCACCTAGAAGAACGACTCCAGATTATGCCTAAAGGAGTATTTCTCGCTAAGAAGCACTCCAATTGCTATAAACGCTCTTGTGCCGGTCTTGCCCCGCGCTCCCGAAGGCCCTTCCCGCCGCTCTTTAATCGCAAGATTAAGGTTAATTAAAAATGATCGCCAAGAAGAATTATCGTCTTCCTTGTTTATTAAGAGGTTGCCTATTAAAATATTATATTAGAGGATGCCGGCCTGCGTATGTAAAGACTTATATCCTTTAATACCACCCTCTAGCGCAGCAAGCATTGCAGCCTAAGAGCTTGCCTTATAAAGAGCCTTTCTATAGTTATAAGTAACAACGCGTTAATGCACTCAATTCTATATAATAGGGTACTTAATCGGAGAGGTCGAATATATACGCTTGCTGGGCGGTAACGGGGCGTTAGTGTAGCTGGAATATCTCTTTCTACTAGTACTTCGGCTTGTCCTCGTACTGCCTTACACTTTAGTTAATCTTAGAGGCATTATTAAGCCTTTTAGCCTATAGTTTGTCACTTTAGTAATATCTAGCCCCTTGCGGATATTAAAGATATTATCGTCTTGTCTACCTATATAAATAGTCTTATAGTGATAGTACCTAGCTATATTGACTACTCCTTTCTCCGTTGCCTTATGTAGTAGGTTACCTTCTTCCTCGCGCTCCGGGTACTGCTATAAGTCTTTAATAATAAGGGGTGCCTTAGAGATATTACCCTTACGGTATACTTTCTAGCAAGTTGTTACTTAACTAGCAATACAGCGTGCCTGCTTTATAACTTCGTTAAGGATAAGGCGCTTAGTTTGACCGTTACGTATAATTTTAATATATTGGTTGCCGTCTAATATTAGAATAATAGGGTTAAATCTAAGCTATTCCTTATTTATCTAGAGGAATCCTAATATCGCCGAGGTAAATTGTAATCCATCTTTATTAATATTGAATGGTGAAGATGCAATACCTCTTACTTAGTTATACTCCTATAACCGCATAATAGATCTATAGAGGGTAAAGCCTAAGATAAAGTAACGAGTATCCTGAGTAGTAAAGATTTCTTTTATATATTTTCCTAAATCAAACTATGCCTTCAAGGCTATATCATTATTTGGATTACTCTTTAGCTCTTCTAGCACAAGTATATGCGACTAATAGTGTTAGGAGCTTTCGCCGGCTATTAGATTATCTATAAAACTAATATTTAGCTTTTGCTTCGCTGCGGACCCTTATAAGGGCTGCTTAGTATATATAATAAGCTTTTATTATATCTTTAGGGCGGACCCATACTCTTTTATAAAGCCTAAAAATAATCCAATTAGGTTATTAAACTACTTTAGGACATTATCTTGCTCTGCGCTTTTAGGCCAGTTACGCTAGCCGCCCTTAGCGTATAGTAGATTATCCCCTTCCTTATATTTCTTAAAAACGGCGGCGCTTACCGCCTTAAGGCCTTTTACTTCCCTAAAGAATACTTTATATAAGTTAGGAATCCCAACATAAAGAGGGCCTAGCTCCTCCTTTAGAACATTATTCACGTATTTCCTGTGTTTAGATAAGTTAGCGAAGCTACTTATATTGCGTTGATGTGGGGTTTAAACGTAGAGTGGTAGCGGTTAGGGGGGAGGTGTAGACTCTGTTATAGTGGCGATAGTATTACTCTATACGTTCTTATCTAATTCGCGATTAAGAACTGTTTTTAGGAGAGGAGTAAACTATTTAATATTAAAGTTGTCGGAATTAACTAAGGAGCTAAGTTGGAGAAGGTCACTATAAATAGTACTATAGCCAGCGCTAAATAGCAGTAATTAAGTAGCGGGAAGGTTTTATAATGCCAGAATAAGGTTAACTACGAGATTTTTAAGCCCTATATGTGTTAGAGGGGACTTATTAAATAAATTAATAAATACCTTTATCGCCTATCTAATGCAATAAGTCTAGAGAGCTAGGGATGCCTAGATCCTAATAAGTTAAGTTAAATAAATCGCGAAAGTTATTTAGTCCTTCCCTAATAGGCTTTATTTTAATTATCTCTAATTTAAAGAGATTTATTATTTTAAGTAAACGCGCTAAGAGCTACGTTAGGAGGGCCGCGTAGTAGGTAGGTAGGTAGGTAAGAAGAGGAGATTAAAGGGGCTAGCATATAAAGATGGTATAGTAGTAGGTAAGTATAGGGAGGCCAGGAATATATTAAGCGCGTCTTATAATAAGGGAATAACTAGGGGGAAAAGTGTAAGGAAGGAAGTAAGGTAGGAGTAAATATAAAAGATTAAAGGTTAGGTGTAGAAAAGTTAAGCTAACCTAACGTGGCTTAGACTGAGGCTTTGTAGGGCTTAGTTAAATACTAAGCTATAATAACTAGTTTTAGTTTGTTCCGTAACGCGTAAGGCTCTAATATAGTAGGGCTTCTAAGAGTGGGTTAACTAGGGTTAGTTATATAAGCGCCTATATATAATTACGTAGCTGGTCCTAAAATAAGCTAAACCTAATATACTAGATAGTTAACCTCTTTTCACAGCGATTAATCGACCTATTTCCTGAAATTAGGATCTAGTTTCTTGAAACCGGATCTGGTTTTTAGGATCGCGCCCTTTTTATAGTAGTTAATTAGCTGTCTCCTAGGGCTAGGGTCAGGGCCTTAGCTTTAGGGTGGGGTTGCGATTTAAGCCAAGGTAAAAATAGCCTTATGCTTACCCCTCCTAAGACCATTAAGCCGCTTGGCTTAATACTATCCCTTATACCGTTGTCAGCCGTGTAGATATGGCCCGTGCGCGATTATAAGAATATTAAAACCTTAACTACTAAAGTGTTGCGGCAGAATTACTGACCGCCTGTAAATAAGTAGGTTTACCTTTTTAGCCGTATTTAGTGTGTTTGGCTTAGTAGGCGTTCCTAATAGTTAATAGGCCCGTTTCCCGAAAACAGAATTAGGATACGGTCTTTAGAATTAGAATATAGTCTTTAAAATTAGACCTAGTTCTTAGAACAAGATTTAGTTTTTAGAGTCGTAACCTAGGCTAATATTAAGGGATATATCCTGTATTTATTCTTAATATTCCCATCTTATTAATATAAAATTTAGAGTTAACCTACATCTTAGTTATTTTATAAAAACACTAAAGAAGTATGTTTGACAGGTAAGCCGCTTGACAAGCGTGCCTGCGATTAATTGATTAATAAGCAATCAATTGCAACCAGGAATTGTTATCAAGTAATTAATCGCAACTAGGAATTCTCATCAAGCGCCTGCAATTAATTGATATAAAATCTCACTAACGGAGGGGTGGTTCGTGATAGACTTTTAATATTAAGGTGTACGATTTTAATAAGGTATGCAGTATTAATCTAATTAGATTGCTTAGGAATACAGCAATTAAATACGCTAAGATTAACAGGTTTAGCGTAGTCTACCACTAAAACGCGTTTTATTAGTTATATTTACTTACGCCTGTTCCCATAGGGTTTTCTTAATTATCTTCCAACCTCTATTACCTTAACTACCTCTAATACTATGCCTCTTAACCCCTTCTAACGGGCCAAACGAAGGCCTAAAACCTCGCCCTCACCCTTACCGTCTTTATTATCATTAAATTTGACACCGTTAACGCGTAATTCCCCTATTCTAATTAACGACGCGCCTAAATCGCAGGGTAGTAAGGTGCCCGAAATACCTACTCTACCTTAACCAACTCTATTAAATATACGACTGGGCAACGCTATAGCTTCTTATATCTTTATAATTAAGTAGGACAAGCTTCGCTATAATTTAAACCTATTAAAAGAACCTCACTATTAAGCCAGGCACAAGCGGCACGTTAATACTGGTTTTACACCCTTACNAATCTATAGGCATAGTGCAGATATTAAGGATAAAGAGGGCAGGCGCTGGTGGGTTTATAAGCTCTGCTATATCTCTAAACGATACTAGGAGGGCGTGTATCTATTAGAAAGTACTACTGGAGCAGTAAGGCATATAAGAAAATAGTATAATATTATTATTACACAAGATAGCAAAAATATTAAATTATTAACGTCTCTACCAGGCAGCCCTTTTAAAGTTGCCGTTACCGCAACTCTAAAGCCTACTACTAAATCTGAAGTAGCGAACTCTTAAACACTATTTAATAGCAAGAAATATAATCAGAACTATATAGATTGGATCATTGCTAATAATGTAACCTTTCGGCAGGTATACAGCTTACGGCTTAGGAAGCTACTTACTATACCTTATTTAGCTGCTACCTTAGCTGGCATTATTAGCGAATAGGTGCTTAAAGCTCTACTTAAGCGACGGCTTGCAATCAAAGGCCTTCTAAGGGAGAGTATTAGCAAGGTTAACATTAGCAGCGACCTTTAGACGGGAGGAAATAAGCGCAATTACGTCGGCGTCGTTGCTCACTGGATTAGTAAGTTTAACTTCTATATTAATAAGTCATCGCTTACCTAAATTAGCTGCTAAAGGTAACCTTTCTACCGCCCTTATTAGCCTCCCTTAATTGATCGGCTCCTATACCGGCTCTAATATCGCGCGATTAATTGCAGATGTGATTATAAAATATTATATAGAGGACAATATTGGCGCCTTTATAATGGACAACGCTAAAGACAACGATAAGCTTATAGAAACGATTATAACGATATTTCTAACTATAGATCCAAAATAGGCTCGACTTTAGTGCGCTGGATATATTATTAACCTTATCATTAAAGCCGCGCTCTTTAGCAAAGGCGTAAGTAAGCTTTAAAAGTAAATTGCTAGTGCAGGTGCTAATAATATCTTCCAAATCTGGAGTAAGATAGGGCCAATTAGCAGAGCAAAGACAATTACGGTGTACATTGGACGAACTAATTAGTGGCAAATGGCCTTTTGGAACTGCTAGACTGACTATAAGGAAGGTAATAAGAAAGTCTTCTATCTAGAACTCTTAAAAGACGGTGGAGTACGCTGGAACGCTGTATATATAATAATTAAGAGAGGTATATTCTAATACAATTGCTTCCTTTTAGGTGGGGTTCTATATAGAGTTTAGTTGTTGCCAAATATTCTACTTAACCTCTACTATTCTCTACCACCTTATTATATCGTTAAACTACCTTTAGCGCGCGTAGATACAGCCTATAGCTTACCCCTCCGCTAGTAGATTTAATGGAATTTGATGGCGATAACGCTTAGCCTCTTGCCGTTAAATTACTTAAAAATAGACTTTTGCTAACTTCTTATGTCTAATAGTACTTGAACTTTGGAACCCTATTAAACTCTACTAAACCCGCTAGGTTAAGCCTGCCGATAAAGATGCGTATAATCTCTCGTAGGACTTTCTTATAAATAAGGACTTTAAGACGCTGAAGAAGTTTAAGCGACTTCTTAAGCCTTTTAAGACTCTTACTAATAAACTATAAGGCAACGCGAACGCTAGAGGCTTTAAGGGCTCTTATAGTGCAGTTTAGGAGGTCCTTTAAAGTATAAACTATATATTTAAGGTCCTATAACGAGCTGATAATAAGATTAAGGCGTTACTGGTAGAGTACTCGGAGTACTATAAAGCAGGAGTTTATTACGCATATATAAAGCTTATTAAATATTTCAGCCTTACTAACCAAACACCTATCTACCAAGCAGCAATTGTCCTCCACTTAGCCTATAAGTTTAACTACTTTAAACAGGAGTGGGCTAGTAAGGCTGTATGGCAATTATAATGCAAGAAAGACGTTACCGCGTTATACAAGCAGTATAAGGAGAAGTATACGCAGTTAGAGGATAAGGAGGATAATGAGCCGGTTGCTCCTGAGCGGCTTATGTATAAGAAGCGTCGTAATTCGGATTCGTCGTCGTCGGGCGAAGAAGGCTTTAACTTTTATAGTATACTTACTAGTGAATATAGAGCTCGTAAGCGTTAAAGACTTAAATCTAAACTCGAGCGCTTTACTAAAGATACCCCCACTAAAGCTGAACAATATATTGTTAACCCGCTGGCTTATTAGTAAGGTATTAAGCACGTTATATCCAATCCTCTATCGTATAGCAATGGACCTCTTTTCTATACCGGCGATGAGCTCTGAGTGCGAGCGTAAGTTTAGCTCTGCTAATGACGTAATTACTAACGACCGGAACCGCCTGGCTAATGAGATAATTAAGGCGCTGGAGCTTTAGAAGAGCTAGTTAAATAAAGGGCATTTAGAAAAGGATAAGGATAAATAAGGAGTACAGGGAGGACTTATTTTTAGAGTGTACATTTACTATATAAGGCAAAGCTCTGCTAAAAAAATATCTAGTACCCAGATTCTCTATCACGGACTACCCGATTAGGTAATTCTTGGCAATCAATCGCAATCATTTTAATTAATCAGCTAATTCTCATCAGTCGATCAATCGTAACTAGGATTTTGGCCAATCAATCGCAACCGGGGGTCCCTGCCTGCGATTGATTGCCTGTTAAACACACTGCACTAAAGAGCTGCTAAGCCATTAATTATTTATTATAGTTATATATCTAAAGCAAAGATCACTATTAAGGTTAAAGCGAGCTATAAATAAAAACTTTTAAAAGCAAAAGGAGACCTTCTTAGAAAAGGCCGATAGATTAAAGCAATACTTTAACGCAGATTGCTATATCCTTATACGGCGTAATAGTCGATTTTATATTTATATATCTATAGATTAACCTTTATGGCCTCTAAACCTATAAGACCTAATAGGCCCTCTTCTTTCTATTACTATACGGAATATACTAACTGTTTTAAAGGAAAGGTTCTATCCTATTTTAGTTAAAAAGACTCTAGCACATTTTGACTAGGGTGAAGAAAATGGGTTAATAAAGGTTAATTCTAAGATATCTGTAAAGCGACGACCTTAAGGACTAAGCGAGTTATAGGGCAGTTAACTTATTACTACTAAGCATATAAGGTAGAGGACTTACTAAGCTTACTTACTATAAGCAAGTCTCTAACTTCAATCTAATATATAAGAACTTATTTATTTACATATAGATAAAAACAAGAGATTCTTAACATAGAAGCAACTATATAGAAATAAAATACCAAGCTAAGGAAATCCTAGTTAACGCCTTAATCCTTAATAAATGCTAAAAGAGATAAATGTAATTGCGAAAATCTTTATAAGAAATTTCTTATTCCTTAAAGTAGAAAGTATAGTTAAGGTCGAAGTGAGCTATAAACGAGAATTTTTAGGGGTAAATAGTGACCTTAAATAAAGCTAATAGATTATGGCGGTATTACTAGCGGATATATATGTTATAGCGCGGCGTAATAGTCAATGTTATCTAGTTATCTATATATTTATAGATTAGCCTTTATAGCCTCCAGACCTAAAAACCCTCGTTTTCTTTTATTATTTTATAAACTAACTTCTATTTTAAGGACAAATTCTATCCTTTACTAGTAAAGAAGACGCTAGTAGAGAGTGACTAGACTTAAACACGTAATAGGGGAACGTAGTTCTGCTCGCTTTAGACGCTAAGCTTAGTTAGATCTGCTAACTTATTACTAATTAAGTATTTAAATGCGGTAAATACTCGCTATAAAGGGCAGGGCTAGTTCTAGCTTAAATTTAATAAAATTTCTTTAATAAGCAAATGATATAAATAACTAAAGAGCGTACTATTTAAGCTAATAAATTTCCTCCTTAATTCTGCAGACTTCTCTATCCTAAGGCTAAGCGTGCCCTTTTCCTCTTTACCGTGATCTTGCTTCTAGCCTTTACACCCCATTTATCTCTATAATCTAAAGTTTTATTACTACCTCCCTTAAGAGTGTGGATTTCGTTTTAAAACCGCCTAATAGTACCTCTTATTTCTCTCTAGTTACTTCTTAGGCTGTTAATCCAATTGTTAGCCTTCCCTAGATAACTTATAATATAGTAGTTACTTTCTTTAAGGCTGCTAACTTTTCCGTTAATTTGGCTAAGCCTATAGCTAAGTTAATTAACTAAGCTACTTAGTCTCTTTATTGCCCCTAATAGAGTAAGCTGGGGGTTAATAAGCTTTATTAGAAAGAGTTACTAGGCGGACTATATTAAGATAACCTCTTTATCTTATTAGTGCGGGGCGAGTATTTCCTTATAGTTCCTTCCGTATTAGCCTTATTATTCTCTAAATTACTCTTACGTTCTAGTACTAACTAGATATCCTACTTATATAAGCCGGCGAACGGATAAAACTATAGGGAAGCAACTATTGTATACCTACCCTACTATATTAACGGCCTTATTGGAGCCCTTAGGATTAGAAGTAAGCGGTATATCCTAGCTCCGTTAGCGGTATCTTATAAAGGATTTAATGTTTAGAGCGCACCTTAATCCAATATAATGTAGTATCCTCTATTATAGCGTCTAAGTTGTTTATTATTAAAGAGATAAGGCAGCTAATAGTTTAAGTGTCTTTACGATAAAGTAAGGAGGGATTTTCTTAAAGGATACTGTACTTAATATAGGTCTGGTTAAAGGATATAGAGGCCTTTTATATCCTGCTCCTCTCTACTACTTAATTAATGGGAGAGCTGACGGTGGGCTCCGCTTTAACTATGCCTTAAAAGTTAAGCCGATTTACTAACTTAGGGGTATTAGTATAGCATCACGAATGCGCTATAATACAGCTATAATAGGAGTATAATCCTTCCCCGTCTACACCCTACTTTACTGTGCCTCTATAGGAGGGTTACATTAAACGGCAAGGGTTAACGTTAACCCCTTTCTTCCAATTATTTTGAGACGGCGATATAGAGGCAGCTAGTTAAGTGTTGCTTTACACAGCAATGCCTATCTAGTTGCGTGGCTTTACTTAAGCCCCATTACGCGCCTCAATATAACTTCCCGTCGCCTTAACAAATCAATAGCTGACGAGCCTGGCCTAAGGTCAAGACAAGGTAAACAGGCAACTTAGCTTTTAGATAGCCCCAATAGTATAGGGTTTAGAGGCGTTTATATAAAGTTGTAAACTAGAACTAGAAGCCAAGAATAACTCCCTAATAACGCCTTACCTAGTAGGAATAGTATTATATAATCCACTCCTAACGCCTACCCTTTATAGAGCCGGATACTGCTTAAGTAGTGACTTATCTTAGCCAGTTAATCTTATATATTTAACCCTAATCTGTGGTAAAGGAGCTGTTAGTCCGTTATAGGGTAGTTTAATTAGCATTTTAGCTAAGCCCTTTACAAACGCTCCGCCTTATACGGGCGGTATAACAACTTCTGTTAATCTGCCTTGCGTTAAAGGAGGACTTATATTTAAGACACTAAGTAGCCAGTACTTAGGCGCATAGACTTACACTCTTATTTATACGTTCTACTGCGTCCTCATTTCTATAAGTAGTCGGTTTACTTTTTACCTATTATTTGTCTATTAGAACACTCTACCTTCTCCTTTTTTCACTAGCCGTTCTATCTAGTCATTAACGTTAATCCTCTTCTCCTCTATAGCAACTATTCTGGAATTTGCTTTGGATCCTCGCTCGTAAAATTAACTAAAAAAAAAAAGCTAAACGCACTATTGTGGATTTAAGGCGTTGGTGTTGGCCTAAGTACTATCGGACTTCTTAGTCTTTACTATGCGTAGGTACCCTCTAGACTATAAAATTGCCCTTCTCCATCGTGCTCTTTTTAGGAAAAATTAAAAACCGTGCTTATAATAGCATATTTAGATCTAGTAACACTCTTAAAAGCCTATTAAGCAGCCTGGATAAGGCCTAACGGCAAACGACCTAATAAAGAGGCCGGTATAGGCCTGCGAAGATCGTTATATCTTAAGCTAATAACTAAGGAGGAAAGGCTAAAAGTAGCTTTAAAGCGTAATATACCTGCCTAGGATTAGATTCGTGCCGTCCTATTTAGCTTATAGATAAATATACTTCTTCTTGCTGTTCCCGTTGGCTTTATAGTTAATTATCTTTATGTTAACGGTATTACTATATTTATTATTAACTTTATTGCCATTATTCCGCTTACTGTAATGCTTAATTACGCTATTAAAGAGATTGCGCTCCGCGCCGGTAATATATTAGGTGGTTTTTTAAACATAACTTTTAGGTACGTTTTTCCGCTTCTTATTTGTCCTAATATTATCTAACATTTGGCGCAGAAACGCTGTTAAATTAATTGTCTCTATTTTAGCCCTAACTAAGGGCCAGATTACTATTGTTAAAACTTCCTTAATTAGTAGTATGCTTTCGAACTTACTTCTTATCCTTAGTATATGCTTTTTCTTTAGAGGTATTAACTGGGTAGAATAATATTTTAATATAATAGTAGTAGGTACTGCGGCCGGTCTTTTAGCTCTATACGTCGGCAGTCTAATTATTCTAACTGCCTTCCACTCTACGCTATTAAGTAAGTTTAATAATAGCTTTATACCTATAATAGGTACTAACCTACGTAGCTACGAGCCCTAATAGCTCTATACTTAATCTGGAGCTTTCCCGTAGAATAGCCGTTATCCTCCTAATTATGTATATTTGCTACCTTATATTTTAATTAAAGTTATATACCGAAATGTGTAATACTCTAAGCTAAAGGGCTCCTAAGCATAGGTCCTCCTATAAGCAGGGTATGCCTCTTTATAGTATTGTATAGATTGGTGCTAGAGCGCCGGCTATATTTAGAGGCGGAGTAAACCAAGAACAGCCTGTGCAGGATTTAAACGTAGAAAAGGAAGACGACGAGATTAAGGAGCCCTAATTGACGATCTGGGGTGCAATTATAACCCTTAAAATCTCTACCGCGTTAGTCGCCTTCTGTTCCGAGTTTATAGTTAATAGCATTAGTGATATTACGGTAAGCGGCACTATCTCCACCACTTTTGTCGGTTTTATCCTACTCCTAATTATTGGGAACGCTACTAAGTATATAATAGCGGTTATAGTAGCTTGCAAGGATAAAATAAGTCTAGTAATTAATGTTGCTATTAGATCTAGCATATAAATCGCTTTTTTAGTTCTCCTATTTATTGTTATACTTAGTTAGATTATAGGCTAGGATTATATAACGCTTTATTTTAATACCTTTCTAATTGCTATTTTGTTTATTGCCGTGCTCCTAGTAAATTATCTTATCTAAGATAGCAAATTTAGTAAGTTTTCCTTTTTATATAGGTAATCCACTACAACTAATACTAAAATAGACTGGCTTGAAGGCGTTCTTATTATGGCAATCTATACTATTATTGCAGTTACTAGCTAGTTTTATTAAGTTTTAGATCCTTTCTGTCCTGCTTAGTTTAAGCCTCTAATTGATATCTTACTCCTCTATAGGTGTTGACCAGTTTCTATTACCTAGAGCTAAATAGGATTTTTATAAACTATGTGTATGGCTTTCTAGCGAACCCTAGGTTAATTTTCTTATATCTGTTAAGCCGTCCAGGTTGCCTAAAATATTACTTTCTTTTGTTTTCTCTTGAAAAAAATTTTTATATTTATATCCCTTTTCTTTTATGTATATATACAGATTGTGTCTTATTATACTGTTCTCTACTACTTAAATCCTCTTGTATATTTATTATACCTATAATAGTGCGAGAGTAATTGCTACTATTAACGAATTAATATGTCTAATATATCTCTAGCATAATAGATATATAGGACAGGTAACTATATGCAAAATTTCTAAAGTGCAAAAACCGGAAGCCGATTTATAAGCGACTATTCCTTAACCTAGTGTGTATAGGGCTGTAAGGCTAAGGTAGTATAAGCTAAAGGCGTAAAGCGAGATCTATAGGACCTTTAGAGTCTAAGGGGAAGATATTCTAGAACCTGGAACGAGAACTGCGAGGCGTTTAAGGCCGTTGGAATACGAAGTAGATAAGAGTAAGAGAGGTGATCCACTTATTTGGGCGGTATATATTTACGTTAAATCGTAAGGCTGGTTTTAGCTACGTTGTAAATCCGCTCTCCTTTCTAATATATATTTAAGTTTGCTGGCTCGCTAGCAATTAAAATTCCTATAAAGAACTAGATAAGTGATAAAACGTTATATATAAGCTGTCTGCTTATTATAGGCGATAAGCAAGTGCTAAATAGACGGTAAATAGGTGGTAATACTAATGCCGTTTGCTATAAAGAGGACCTTATTATAAACTCTCGCGGCTAAGTTACCCCCTATC
Source organism: Cenococcum geophilum 1.58 (assembly GCF_001692895.1). Classification (NCBI taxonomy): domain Eukaryota; kingdom Fungi; phylum Ascomycota; class Dothideomycetes; order Gloniales; family Gloniaceae; genus Cenococcum; species Cenococcum geophilum. The sequence goes on from NW_027137568.1 coordinate 407,090, forward strand.
TCTCTTACTTCCCTACTTACTTACTACTCCTTCTAATTGAGAATTCTCTCTAAATGAAAACTTCTTAATATGACATAATCTATTACTAAAGAGAGAAGGAGCTACCTACCAATACCTTCCTCCCTTCCTTTTTCCCTTCCCTCTCTTTTTTTACTCGTTATCTTAAATATATAGCAATGATAATACGTTCCCCTTGCAATATATACTAGCGGAGGGAAAGTCCGCGTATATTAGTGAGACACTCTATATACATTAAATGCATGTTTTTTAAAATGCATTATGCCACCTAGTTTGGTAGAATATTTGTAGTAGCGATATTGAAACTCTCTCTAATATTTGGGGAGTCGAAAGTAGGTATCTACATGCTTCTTAAGAACGTCTTTTCACGGTATATAGCGCATCCGTTTTTTATACGAGAACTCGCTATTGCCTATATAAATGAGGTATACTAGGTGGGGAAGCTTTATGTCTTTCTCGGAGTAAATCTATCTAGTCTATAATTTACTACTTTATCTATTACCCTTTGCCCTATTAGTAACTTAGGGTAGTTATTAGCAAAGATACTTAATAAACTTTCCACGGAGGTACTCCTGCTAATTGTTAGCAAGGTACGGCCGATTCTTATATACTTTAAGCTTTAGCGCTAATCGGTATAGGCCGCGAATAGGGCGGATTTAAAGAGGCTCTGCGAGGTCTCAAAACGTCTCTATTAAGTTTTATTACCGCTCCTATATCTAAATATAGCCGCTATACGTTGCGGGTCTAACCACTTACTATAATTTAAGGCAAGTTTATTCTCCTTCTTAAATCTTGCTTATATAGGCTACTTATTACGCGAACTCTAATTAACATAATAACTAGTGTCTAGTTAAAGGAAAAGCCCTTTGCCAGCCTTAATAGCTTACTAGCAAACTTTTAAAGGATAGATTAGGAAACAGTCCCGTGTATACTAAGAGCATAATTTTTATAGACTTTATATTTAATCCGTTTACCCTACTTAACATTAAAGAAATGCTTCCGCCGGAAGTATTTTGCAGTATTAGTTTAGATTAATTTTAGTACTATATAATATGTTAACTGCCTAGCATTTTAGGGCTAAACTGTCCTAACCAAGCTTGGTCTCCACGCTAAAGGACTTATATAGTAGGACTATCTTAATATAGACAGTAAGGCAGGCGCCGGTGTATACCTCTTTATTTTTCTCTCTTATTTCTCTACCTCTACCTTACCTATTAGCAGGCAAGGATTAATTCTTAAAAGAATATTAGAGTCTATGGAAGACGCTAGAGTTTAGGTACTAGATATTGTTATATCTATCGCCGTATCTATTATTACATCTATTATTACTTCTGCTAAGTTGCTGCCGGCGCTAGCGCTAGCGTCGCCCTTATTCCTCTTTTACTTCTTCCTACCGAACGTCTTCTAAGTTCCGTTATTTAAGGGTAAGCTAAGCGAATAGGACGGACCGGACGGACTAGACGGAAAGTTAGGTGTGTAAACCCTACTATATACTAATGCTACGTGACTAGGCTATACGGAGAGTCCGTTAATTTAAGTGTCCTTCTTTCCTTAGCAACGGTATTTAGGATATAGAAAGGGCTGCTTAAATATACTTTCTTTCCAGATATAGATTAGTCTAAAATACCTTATAAGACCTTGCTTAGGAAGAAAGGAGCTAGAATAGATAAGATATTTAAATAGGTCCTCGGCCAGGTTTACATAGGAGGGGAAATTAGGCGCGTAAATCTTGCTATAAACCGTTTTAACATAGTTGCTCTATATAGACTCGCCCCCACTAATCTAAGAATCCTCTATCCCTAGGCAGCGGCATTTAGGGCACTAGAAGGGCTGCTTAAATATCCCGTTTTTAATATAAATCTTTTTATAGTACTTTATAAGTTTACTATAGCGGTAATAAACGCTATAGTTAAGAAGGCATTTGGGCTATTCCTTGCGACCCCTTATTCCCTTTATTCTAGTTAAGGATAGAAGCGCACCCTACTCGCCCTCTACGTTACCTACTTTATCCTTTTTATTCTTTTTATCCTTTTTATCTTCTTCGCGTGTTACCTAATCTATATTATCTACCTTACGCTCTAAAGTTTTTGCATTTAAAGACGGGTCCGCTTTTAGCTAGCGAGTTAAGTATCTAATAAGTAGGTTTATAAACCGTTCTAAACACTATTTAAAGGGCTAGTATTTATTAACGTCCTAGGTGCGACTCTGTAGAAACCAAGCAATCGCAGCCGCCGCGTCGCGAGAGCGCTTTCTTAGAGTGACTTTGCCTAGAGCGCCTTTGCCTAGAGTACCCTCGCCGGAAGCAGATCCGGCGGTTCGTGCGGTAGGTATACCTATAGTTAGTAAACCTAGGGCTTTTAATCCATTAACGCGACTAAAGTATTCTGCCCTCTTCTCCTATACCTTTAAAGATGATAAAATCTTAATAATATAGCGGAGCTGCCCGTTAAGCGCCGTTGCTGCCTTATAATCTTTTACTTGCTTTACCGCTTCTAGGCTTCCGCAGAGATTATATACATCCTTACGCTGTTTAAACTCCCGTAAGTCCTCCTCGCTTAAGCTAATAGAAGTATTTACGTCCCTCTACAGGGATATATTATAGAGGCGCTAAAAGAAGGCATTATTCCGTCTGGCTATAGATCTAAAGGCTAACCCTATAAGATCCTTATAGACGCGTTTAGTCTAATAGCTACTTTAGAATACTTAGGTTGTGTTAGATAAAATATAATTATATAGTATATTAGAGAGAACGCCTAGCGGTTTAAAGAAGTTAGTAGCTATCCCTACTATTTATAAAGTTAAGAAGGAAAATAGTAGGGAAACGCGCTGCTTAATATATGTATGTGTATATACATATATTTGCCTTAAATTCTCTTACTATTAAGTCTAGCTCTTACGCTAACCCGTAGCGCGTAAATATATAAGTCCTCCTAGAAATTGGCCACGAGGTATATTTAGTGCTATAAATAGTTAAAACTTAAGTAAGTAAGTAGAAAAATAGGCTAGTCTAGTATCTCTTTCTTTTACTTTAGTAGGAGGAAGTCTACTTCTTTAAGGGCGGGTTAATAAAGTAGCGCGTTAATAGACTTAAAGCTAGGCTTAAAGGCGTTATCTATAATCGCATATATAGTAATAAGGCTAGTAAGGCATATATTCAGATATAAGACGAGGGTAATAAAAAAGGATATCTTGTTAGAACAGAGGAGGTAAGTAAGGGAAAGTAACTAGGGTAAGGTAAGGAGTTTCTAAAGACGCAGAGTAAGGATAGGGTTGGGCTTATACGTCGGCTCTAGAGCTACAGCTGGCCCGCTTTTTCTTATTCTTCTTAACTATAATTATAGTAACGAGCCTTATCCTCATTTGGTCATTTAGGTCCTATATAACTGCTAAACTAACTTACTAATATAGGAGGCGTATTATAGAGGCTGGTCTAAAGCCGCTAATGCCCGCTATTAGGAGGACGGTGTAAAACGCGAGCTAGGTATTAGGCTTATAATTAATATCCCCAGCACGCTCCTATAGCGTGTTAAGGACAACGATAATATCTTTAGCTATTGCCTTAACCTTCTTAAAGGTCTAATTAACTGTAAGACTAAGCTCGTTTATAAGGCCATTATAGATCTACTAAAAGGGGGGGGGGGTAAAATAGACATTTTAACCTTTTTATATACCTACGCAAAGGATCCGTAGAGGGGAATAAGAGGAAAGGGAAGGGGAAGGGGGATAGGGAGGAGGGGTGTAGGGTTCGTTAGTGTAACCGACCTTAAATATCTTAAAGATCGGCCCTTATACACGTTACTTAGTGTAGTTAATAAACTTCAGTCTCTAAAGAGCCTTATTCTTAGGATTTTACCGCCTTTTCTTTAGTAGGATTATAGAGTCGGCTTAAGTAATAAGCCCCCTCTAGAACTGCGTAATAGAAGAAGCTATATTTACTATCTACCTATATTTATACTCTTACGGTCTAAGGACCAGATATCTTTACTTTAAGTTTTTAACGTATGTTTAGAGGAATACTTAGTAATAATCCTTAGCTGTTTTAAACGCGAGGTATAGGTTAAGCTAAATACTATTTAGGTTTACTTATAGGATATCCCTAATAAATCTATATAGAGAGGCGCGTGGGTTAGTAAGGAGAAGGTAACTAGAAATAAAAGGAGAGGCAGAGAAGGGAAGGGTAATAAAAGATATTAGATAGATGGGTAAGGGCGTACTTATTTATAATCTCTAGACTACTATAGTACGATTATAACAGTAGCCCGTTACGTCCGCAATTACTAGGCGGTTATTTAGTAGCTAGAAGGCGTATAATTTTAAGGCTAATAAGGCCCTCTACCTCCGCGACTCTAGGTTATTAAAAAAGCAGCGCTTAGCTTTAGAGGGCCCTATATTTACCTTCTCTAGTAGACGCGAATTAATAAGGGATATAGGGATGGATATAGGGACGGATATAGGGACGGATATAGGGACGGATATAGGGACGGATATAGGGATGGATGTGGAGACTGTTATAGAACGGCCGTTACCGTATTATGCGGTGCTTATTGCTACTAAAGGGAAGCTATCTTTAGGGCATAGAAGAACGGAAGTAGCGAGGGATAGACGCGGACGGAGGGATTAGAAGGATAGTAGGCGGGCTAATTAGTTAGAAATCGCGATAGCGAACAAGTAAAAGGAGTAGTTAGAATTTAAGGTTAGGGATAGAGAAGGAGATAAGACTGCTAGAGACTATGGGTGGAACGGCAGGTAAAGGATATATATATCTCTATTTATCTTAGGGGGGGCCTAAAATAGAACCCCTAGCGGTTAAACTAGGCGTTAAGGGCAGTATAGTACGGGAAAGATAGGCCTATATTTTTGCAGCGGGCTAAGAATATAGAGGAGGTAGAAGGAAGAAGGCGGCACGGCACGGGCGTATGATTAGGAGCGCTTGCGCGGAGGTTAAGAGGGGGAAGGAGAAAAGGGAGGGAGGAGCGAGCAAGCGAGAAAGAGAGAGGCGGCGAGGTTAAAAAACTAGATGGCGTTTTCAATAGAGGCGCGGAACTTTAAAAAGAACAAAAGGTAGGGTTAGAAAAAGAAAATAAATTACTAAATAAAATGGTTAGTTTTCCGCAAGGGCTATAAAAAAACGTAGATTCCGAGTAGTAGCTTAGCGAAATGTTTACGGCTTTATAGACGGATTTGCTTAAAGCCCTATACGGAGCTCTAAAGCTCTACTAACACGCAGTACTAATATACTAGGAAGTCTTATAAACGTCCCTACGAATGTCTACGGTTGTCTCTACAAACGTCTATACAAATACCTACACAAACGTCTGCACGAACGCCTACATAAATACCTGCACAAACGCCTACACGAACGCCTATATAAAGCTCTGCTTAAAGCTCTATAAAAGCTCCGCACGAACCTCCGTACAAAGCTCTATAAAAGTTCTACTAAAAGCTCTACTAAAGCCTCTACCGAAGCCTCTGTAAAAGCTCTACCCACGTAGTAAATAGAGTACGCAGTAAATAGAGCACGTAGTGCGCAGGGGGGGGGGTCTAAGAGGGTCTCCCCCTTAAGCTTAAAGTTCTACTTAAAGCTCCACTTAAAGCTTAATACGGGCCTCTAAAGCTCTACTAACACGCAGTACTAATATACTAGGAAGGTTCTATAATTGGCCCATATAATTAATCGCTATATAATTGTCTTTATAAATGGCTCTACAAACGGCTCTATAAACGTCTACATAATCGCCCGTATAAACGCCCGTATAAACGCCTATATAAACAATTAATTAAACGTCTATACAATTGCCTATACAATCGTCTCTATAAACGTCTCTATAATTAATCGCCCATATAAACGTCTGCACGCCTATATATAGCTCTATTAAAGCTTTACACAAAGCTCTATATAAAGCTCTATAGAAGCTCTACTAAAGCCTTTATAAAACCTCTGCCTATGTAGTAAATAGAGCACACAGTATATAGGGGGGGGTCCAAGGGGGTCTCCCCCTTAAGCTTAAAGCTCTACTTAAAGCTCTACTTAAAGCTTTACTTAAGGCTTAATACAGAGCTCTAAAGCTCTACTAATACGCAGTACTAATATACTAGGAAGGCTCTATAATTGTCTATATAAGCGGCTTTATAAACGGCTCTATAAACGTCTATATAATTGCCCATATAAACGCCTATACAATTAATTAAATGTCTATACAATTGTCTATATAATCGTCTCTACAAACGTCTTTGCAATTAATCGCCAGTCTACACATCTACACGTCTGCACGTCTGCACGTCTGTATATCTGTATATAGCTCTACACGTAGTTCTATACGTAGCTCTATACGTAGCTCTATATAAAGCTCTATATAAACCTCTATATATAGCTCTATATAAAGCTCTATATAAACCTCTATTAAAGCTCTGTATAAGCCTCTATTAAAGCTCTATATAAACCTCTATTAAAGCTCTATATAAGCCTCTACCTAAAGCTTACCCCTTACTATAAAGCAGCCCCTATAGCGTAACGCGATAGAGGTATATATATATTACTTCTAACTTAAGACTAACTTAAGTAGGGCGCCTTAGTTACTATAGTAGATCCTTTTAATAAGATAATACTACCTAGTAGTAACTAAGGTGCCTTAGCTTTACTACTACTTCTAAAAGCTCTATAAGGGGATTTAGGGGGTCTCCTCTTAGAAAGCCTTATATATATATATATAGATATTAATTAGACTATATTACTTCTAAATTAAACCTAACTTAAGTAGGGCGCCTTAGTTACTGTAATAGATCCCCCTAGTAAGATAATATTACTTAGTAGTAACTAAGGCGCATTAGCCTTACTACTACTTTTAAATTAAGTAAAAGCTCTATAGAGGGGGGGTCCAGGGGGTCTCCCCCTAGAAAACCTTATATCTATATCTATATTAATATATTAATTAAACTCTATATATAAGGCTCTAAGTTAAAGCTTTTAAACTTAGGTTAAAGTTTACGTAGGGTACCTAACGTTCCGCATATTAAGTCTTATAGCTTCTATATTACAACCCTATCCTTTCTACGTAAAGGCAAGATTATTTATACTAGCCAGCGTGTTGGGATGGTCCGCTCTAAGCTTCTTCTTATAAGTCTCTTACTTCCACCTCCAGCGCTTCGGCAGCCTCCCATCGGCCTTAGTTCGTATACGTCGATGCCAGGTTACCCATGCTGGTTATCGTGTCGGGATGGTCCGCTCTAAGTTTCGCCTTGCGAGTCCCCATTACCCGCACAAACAGCTCTCCGGCCGACCCCCACCGGCCCTGGTCCCAGTACGTCGACGCCAGATTGGCCATGCTGGTCAGCGTGTTGGGATGGTCCGCTCCGAGTTTCTTCTTGCGAGTCTCCCTTACTTCTACCTCCAGCGCCTCGGCCTCCTTCTACCGCCCTCCTAAGTTCCTTGCCAACCCCAGCATCGCCATACTGCTCAGTGTCTCCATGCCCTCTGCACCAAACAGCTTTGTCCTAACCTTCAATGAAATCGTAGCCATATTTTCCGCCTCCCCTGCGTTTCCTCTTTCCCGCGCGTACCACGCTCCGTTATAAAGCAGCAGGGCCCATTCCTTACGCGCACCTTCGCTCTTAGGTCGCTGTGCTGACGCTGCCCTTACGTACGGAAAAAGCTCTCGGCACTTCTCCCAATTCTCATATTCTCCTGTCGGAAACGCTGCGCAGAGGCTGGCGATGAACTGCTGTCTCCATTCTTCCGCTTGTTCCTTGCTTTCAAGCCACTTTTGCGTCGCCAGCTGCACCAGGCCGTGCATCTCCAACGTGTTCGCATCCGTCGTGGCAGAAACGAATGAGTCCTTCCTTTTCGTCCTCTGCCCCTGCGTCTTCGTACGCAATTCGCGTGACGCCCGGCTCGCGAAGTAGTGCTTTCGGGATCCCCTGTCGGTCAAAAAAGCTCATAAGCGACAGCAGATTGGTAGCCGATCGTCGTGTACTTTAAACGTGTTCAAACGATATCTGCCACGTTATGATGATAGAGAAAGCTTTCCCCAGTGCCACCTCATATCCCTCTAGCGCTCCCAATTTATCTCCTCTACCTTCTTATATATTCCTTAATACCCCAGCAACAACGCTAGAACAATAATGGACCCTACTATAGCTTAAACCAGCCATTAGTTGTTACAAGCTAGCTATTCTATATACCTTAAGAGGCTTCGTTTTACTTTATAAGCATTATTCTCTAGAACTAAATTCATTCCAGCCAACTAATCTAGCTACTATTAGCTATCCTAAGTTGAGGCACAACATCCGCTTGCTCCGCCTCCTATTTAGCTAGCGCTTTTAAGGAAGATATATAATTCGGATAACTAACGCCTAAAATACGGTAGCGCAGCTATATACATTCCCTTATTAGATCTATAGCTTCTATATTATAACCCTATCCTTTCTATATAAAGGCAAGATTATTTATACTAGTTAGCGTAGAGGGATGGTCTGCTCTAAGTTTCTTTTTATAAGTCTCTATTACTTCCACCTCTAGCTCTTCGGCAGCCTCCTATCGGCCTTAGTTCCAGTACGTTAACGCCAGATTACCTATACTAGTTAGCGTATCGGGATAGTCCGCTTCGAGTTTCTTCTTACTTATCTCTATTACTTCCACCTCTAGCTCTTTAGCAGCCTTCTATCGGCCTTAGTTCCTATACGTTAACGCCAGATTAGCCATGCTTATTAGCGTGTCGGGATAGTCCGCTCCGAGTTTCTTCTTACTTATCTCCATCACTTCCACCTCTAGCTCTTCGGCAGCCTCCTATTAACCCCTAAGGTTATACGCCAAACCTAGCATCGCCATACTGCTCAGCGTATCTTTATGCTCTCGTCCAAACATCTTCTTCCTTACATTTATTACCTGGACCAACATCCTACCCGCCTCCATCCCATTTCCCATTCTCCACGCGTACCATGCTGCCTTGTATAGTATTGTAGCCCAGTCTTTCAATGCCTCGTGTCCCTCTGGCTGCTGCGCCGCTGCCGATTTGGCATGTGGAAAAAGCGTCTGGCATCTTACCCAGTTCTCGTATTCTCCCGTCGGAAACTCTGCACAGAGGTTCCTAATAAACTGCCGCTTCCACTTTTCTAGCTGCCCGTGAACAGTAAGCCATCTTCGCGTCGCTAGCTGCACTAGCCCGTGCATTTCAAAGGTTGTGCCGTCGGCATTGACAGAGGTGAACGAGTAGTCGCGTAGTGCCAGGACATCGTCTTCGAACCCATCGCTCGCGCTGGATTGCGATGCGTTGTTATCGTCCTCGCCCCAATCGTCATTGTCCCTGTCGCGCTCGTCCTGGCCTTTCTGCGCAATTTCCTCTTCAGTGTGATTTCGAAGTAGAGCCTCTGGAATTCCTTGGCGGTCGTAGAAGCTCATAAGCGCCAGCAAGTCAGCTGCTGAGGGTCGGATCTGGTGGATGTGGTCGAAAGATATTTGCCAAGTTATGATAATAGAGTTCTTTGCCTCCCAATCTCGGCGGAGCTGTCCTCCTTCGCAGTCGAGGAGACTTTTTCTCTTGAGATCGCTCCTTCGGAAATCCCGAAGGTACTGTTGCACGGAACAACGGGGCCGTCGCTGCGAGATGTATGCCGCCGCTTGGACCATGGCAAGTGGCATAAACTCCAGCGCGGCCGCAAGCTTGATGACTTCTTCAATGACTTCCTCGCTGCTGTCCTGCTGCCCTAACTTTCTGTGCAAAAGCGCCAGTGCATCCCTCTTGTCCATCGGCTCAATTGCAATGATATCGCGCTGTTCAACCAGCTGTAACGCCACGTTTCTGCTGCGCGTCGTAACCAGAACTGATCCGGTCTGGCACTGCGGAACATAGCTTACGAGCGGCCGCGAGCTTTTTCCCTCCAAGCCGTTGGTTTGTCCATCGCGACCGGCGCTTGGAGCCTCCAGCAGGAAGCCAGCATCGTCGACATTGTCGAGGATGAGGACCCATTTCCCTTTCCTTTCATCCCGCAGCCAGTCGTGTACAAGCTCGAATATATCTGCTTTTGGATTCTGCCGCCCGGGCATCTTGACGGAGCTTGCAATGTCGCGATAGCTCTGCTCAAGCCGCGCCGCGTTGCTCGCGTGGGCCCAGAACACCCACGTTTCGGCCGATCGCTCTCGTGTTCGGTACGTAAATTCGATGGCGAGTTGCGACTTGCTTCACAGCGGTCAGCCATCTGTTGTGGTTGAAGCGTCCGCACTTACCCGACGCCGCCCAGGCCGACGAGCGCGGTCCAGGAGCCCGGTACCATACATTTTTGGTGAATCTGGTCGAGTATTGCGCCTCGCTCAACAAAGTCGGCGTCGCGACTGAAGGGTATCACGGCCGATGGATGTGGTGGAGTCTCTGGTCGTTCTTAGGCGGGGCTACCGTTAGCGCTTGCTCGGACCCTGCGGACCCTCGGACCCTCCCGCAACTTACCAGGCGGAACGTGGAACGTGGTATTGACTGGGCCGTGAATAATGCCAGCCTGGAAGCCGGCATTCGCGTCGCCAAAGGATATCGCGGAGGTCATGATACTGTCGCAGCAGAGTATGCATCAGCGGTGGTGTCTGCGGCGAAGCGCCAGCTAGATCTTAGCCTGGCGATCTTAGTGCGCTGGAGCTCAGTCTCGAGGCGTTGCAACCAATGTCTTTCAATCCCGAGCGAACAGCGCAGAGATGAGGTAGATGCTGCAGGCAGTTGCATGGCTGAGATGCAAGGCTGCAGGCTGGAGGCCGGCGCTAAGCATGAGCTTGATCGTCAACCTGCTCACCCCGCCGCTGCCTCGTTAGTATTTAACGCCTGCACAGATTCTCAAAATAGCAGGTAAACCTCCTACCATAGTACGATCTATAACTACCGTAAGCCATAATGGACAGCGACAAAGTCATCCGACTAGGCAAGTGCTCTACGTTGCAAAGGCGAAGGACCGTGCTCATCTATCAGATATCACGGCAACCCATTCATGCCAACCCCGAGAAAAGACATGGGACGAAGTGTTACAGGTTAGGGAAGCCCCAGGTGTGCGAGTACAGGACTCACAGGGCTACAGGAGCTCCACTCCGTCCGGGTTCAAATCATGTGGGTCGCCTATGGAGCAGCTCCGTTCGTGATTTGATACAAAATAGATTTACGTCTACCAAGTCGTTCCTCAACACTGCGCCAGAACTTCATGAGAGCCTTAGAAGCAAGTTAAACATTCCTCAGTTCTTTTTTGACAGGATGTATCTCCAATCGAACGGCTTTTCTGGATATGACATCTGGCTTGACCAGAATGAAGAAGTGGAGTCTTACAGTAAGTGAAAGTGGGCAAGGTCTGGAGGACCGCCGAGGTGTTGCTTATCAGGATTCAGCGTATTGGTCTCGCTTCACCGTCAAGCAGACGTACGATAAGCTCAAGCCAAAAAGGACGTTCACACCACATGTCTCAAACCATAACTCCAGCCCCGACAACTGGCACGCTGATATCGCAATACATGGGCCACAGAGTACGCGGCATGGATGGGAATGGTACGAGATGGGGTTCTTCACTTACTGGAATCAGTCGGGGCTGACCACGCTCCTGTGCTTCGATTTGCCTGCGAGGTCGCAATCAGATATCCAGTCAATGTTTGGTTCGCAGAGTATCGATCGTTCTTGCCCCTACGCCATGTTTTCGCTTATCTCGGATGCGCTACTTCGACTGTACGATGATTCGGTCTGGTCCATTAGAAATCACATCAGCCAGTGGGAAGCTGTAAGTCTCATTCTCCATACTTGCTGGCCAACGGCAGTGGGACTCATTCGCGACAGAGAAGGTCACAAGAGATCGACTACTTCCTTTTACACGAAATCGCGAGACACGCTGTGCATGTCAGTGAGACCCTGAACGTGACTATACAGTCTCTCGACGCCATACGGCAACATCACGAGAGGTTTCGTACAAACACCGACCTCGCCCTTAGCAACAATGGACGCAGACGGTGGGACAAAGTCGGGAGTCGCTTTGAGTTTCAGCTCCGATTTCTACAAGGCTTGCTTCAACGGTCTGAGGCAAACAATGCCCGGATCCAGAACGAGATCACTCTTGTAAGTCTATGATGGAAGGTATGCAGTGGATTGTCAAGCTTACGGCAACAGGCGTTCAATGCGGCAGCCCAGAGAGACAGCAAGATTCAAGTGCGGATAGGAGAAGAAGCGAAGAGAGAGGCTTCAGCGATGAAGGGAATTGCTATGGTTACAATGACTTTCCTGCCAGCTACCTTTGCTTCCGTGGGTCGCCCAACCCCTTATACGTGCATATCTGGCTAACAGAACCCGTTGAACAGACGCTCTTTGGAATGAACTTCTTTTCGTTTGGGCCTAGCGAAGGCATTGAAAGATCATCCTTCATTGTATCCCGTCATTTCTGGATATATTGGGCCTTCACTGTTCCGATGACTTTTGTAACGTTTGCTATGTGGTTTGGGTGGAACTATGGGGCTAAACGCTTAAGGCTGTCAAGTTCAAGATCTGGTGCCCTTCGCGCTTGAATGTGCATTGAACTACGTGTGGTAACGTTAGATTTGATAGAAAAAGACTAGAGAAAAATAGGTCTAGCTCTGTTTTGAGAAAGCCGATCGGCGATCGTAATCAGGCTAAATTGAAGACGAGTGCTGCTGCCTACACCTATTGCGGGCAACCCACTACTTCCCACCTTCTGCAAGTTATTGCAAAAGGCGCTCGTTGAAAACAATGGCTAAAAACCATCAGTTTACCATAGGATGGATCTCCCCTCTCCCTCTGGAAAAAGAGGCTGCGAGACTTGTACTGGACGAAGAATATCCGCAAGAGGAAGTCCAATACCAGAATGCCTTCTACCTGGGTGGTCGAATCGGAAAACATGAGGTTGTCATTGGAGTGCAGAGAAAAATGGGGCTCAGTCAGGCTGCAATCCTTGCTGAGAAGATGCGCACTGGATTTCCTAACATCAAATATTTTCTCCTGGTCGGCATTGCTGGCGGCGTACCTCGCTACGGACCGGCCGGTGCAGTCTCTGAGATCGTGCTTGGGGATGTGGTCGTTAGCTCTCCGCGAGGTAACCATGGCGGGGTCTTGCAGTACGACAAAGGCGCATGGCAGGGTCAAGGGCGCCTGAACTTTCGCGGGTACACGAATGGCGTTCCCGGTGATCTTATGGCCGCTATCAACAATTTTCGTGCGGAAGGCTGGTCGAAAACCAACATTGCAGAAGTCTTGAAGCAGATGCGTCTTAAGCTTGATGAAAAGCGACGGCACCAATACGACGACCCAGGCCCCAGTCGTGACAGGCTCTTCGAAGACACCTATGAACATCAAGGTACTGAACTGGACGATTGCAAAGAATGCTGCGACGCGGACTACACCACTTCGCGTTCTGACCGAGGAGACGGAGCTACCCGATTGCTTGACGAGCCATCTGTCCATTTCGGCAACATTGCATCAAGCAATCAACTGCAGATATCCGCCATTGAGCGAAACAGAGTTCAACAAGAGCATGAAGCCATCTGCTTTGAGATGGAAGCAGCAGGAGTTCTGGAAGAGTATCCGTGTGTGGTCGTTCGGGGCATCTGCGACTATGCAGATTCTCATAAGAATAAGGGCTGGCAGAACTACGCGGCAGCTACAGCGGCAGCATACGCCAAAGGGCTGTTGTCCATGATCCCTGCAACAGACGCTGCAAGCAGTGTGCAGTCTGCAAAATCGTCTTCACCTCAGCACACAGCACAGGTATCGAACGTTGCGTTCGGAAACAACAATAGGGGCTTTCAGGCCGGGAGCATTCACGGCAACATTAGCGGCCTACATTTTGGAGGGAATTGAGGTCTTAGTTCTAGACACTAGCAACTCAACGATAGAAGTTGATTTCTAAGATACTTCTCTGCACAATAATCGGGCAACGCGATGCAAATACATGTGAAATGAAAGCCATGGCGAGGCTGGTGGGGCGAGCGGGTCGACGATCAGGCTGCCACGCACCAAGACCGCCAGGCTAGGGTCCTGCTGGCGCTTCGCCACAGATACCATCACTGATGCACCCTCAGTTGCCATCATGGCCTCTGCCATATCCTTCGGCGATGCGAACGCCGGCTTCCAAGCAGGCGAGATCAACGGCCCGGCCAATGCCACGTTCACAAAGTAGTTCGGTACGATTTCCGGCAGCCGCGGCGTCGTGCTCGGCGACGTCGATGTCCCATTCCATACTAACGCTAGACAGGCTCGCAGACAAACCATCACTACTACCTAGGCAAGTCACTGCCGGCATGCTGCAGCTCGCGGACCATGGCTGACGGTACCCTCTCCCTACAGCAAGGCCAGAGACGCCGCCGAGCTCTTCCTGTGCCGCCCCTTTCGCCGCGACCCAGACTTTGTCGATCGCGGAACGCTGCTCGGCCAGATACGCGAAAAGCTACCCGCGCCCGCATCGCGGATAGCGCTGGTGGGCCTGGGTGGTGTGGGGTGGGGTGGAGATGGCGCCTAGGCCAGTGCTCGCGCCTAACGTTGGCACAGAAAGTCGCAGCTCGCCATCGAGCACTGCTACCGAACCGCAGATCGATCGCCGGGGACGTGGGTGTTCTGGGTGCACGCCAGCAATGCGGCCCGGCTCGAGCAAGGCTTCCGAGACATCGCGGACCTAGTCAAGCTTGCAGGCCGCACAGATCCGCAAGCGAACGTGTTTAAGCTTGCGCGCGACTGGCTTCGCGATGAGAAGAACGGCAGGTGGTTGCTAGTCCTCGACAATGCCGACGACGCTGTTGTTCTCTCCACCAACGAGCAGTGGCAAGGACGCTCCGCTGCATCACCTATCAGCATATCTACCCCCAAGCAAGTGCGGTTCAGTCCTTGTGACCAGTCGGACGAAGCCCGCGGCATCGCGACTAGTTGAGGAGCAACAAGCGAAAGACCAGTCTACTGAACCAGGAGGCAGGGCATCTTCGAAGAGACGGGGAAGCCAAGAACTCCATCAACAGCAACGATCCCTTCGTGTGGCATTTAACACTTTTCGTATTGGGCGCTTTGGGCGTTTCTGCTTGGGTTAGCATGCTGCAGGCATCCTAGCTAGCGTGATCTTATTAGCAAGCCCCACTAAAACACCTCGATATTGCGATGCCGACGAAATGCCATCTAAGGCCAGCCACCATAAAAACACTGAATATATTTTTTTGAAGAAGTTAGGCAAGAAGTTGTAATATATAACGTTATGACCGTACGTTCCTGTCCTTCCTCTATTAACTAGCTGCTAATTATATAGGAAAAGCCTACATTAGAGTCCCCCGAATCCTCACCACCTATATAATTTATATGTGTTCTTAACGTTAATAAGGATAAGCTAGTAGAGGATCAGCTTAAGGTTATAAGGGAGGACGTATTGTATACGTTAAATAAGGTGGATTAGATGCTACAGGTAATTAAACGGTTTAATTAGTAATTGTTTAGTATAGAGGCGCGTTTAAAGGCAGTAGAGGAGGGCTTAAGGATAGACGCTGTAGTAAAAGCTTAATTAGCTCTGGAGTCTTAATATTAGAGGCGTAAAGAAGTAGAGGATTAAAAATAGTTACCTAGTTATTGCCTACTGAATGAAAGTCGTTAAAGCACCATAGGTATAGAGGAAGCCTATAAACCTCGCAATCGTATACTATTCGCCTTATCTTTACTATAAGCTTCTTTACGTACTTCCATCTATATATCTAGCACATTAGTAAGCTCTTATAGCCTTGCTTCTTTATATAGCTCTTAATATAGCGGTAAGTTCGCACATACCGTTAAATTGTAGGTAGTGGGGTTTTGGTAGTAATATAGGTACTTTTTTAATTTGTTTTAATATTTTTATAACTAGGCCTAATACTAGGTTTATATTGCCCGTAATTTGGTAATATTAAATAAAGAAGACGCTTAGTATCTTCCTTATTTACGCCTATTTGCCAACTACCTATAATAACAAGGTTCTATACTAATTATATATAGAAGCGGCGATAGGTTTAAAGGAAGGGCTTTCTTAACGTTTAGAAGATCTTCTTGCTAATAATATAGGCGTTAATTATAGCTGTATTAAGCGCCTAGAAGAATAAGGGCATTTAGGTACGTATAGTGGTAATCTAGGTAGTATAGTAGCTTTAAAGTTGATTATGGATATTAATACCGCCTATCTAGTTATTGTAGTTAATAGAGAGCCTAGGAAGCGTTAACTTCTTAATTAAATTATCGCCCTAAACGTTAGCTACTAGCTTCTTAAGAAAGGAATTATATACTCGCGGCCGGCGCTAATTAACTTTATTAATATCCTTATCGCTGCATAAGTAAGCTATTATTAAAAACTATACTAAATTCTTATCCTGCCATATAATTAAAAGCACTAAATTAGCTGCGTTAATAACTACTCCTATAATAAAGTTAAACGGCAACCTTGCCTTCCTTTTATTAGCCCTTTTATACACCTCTAGATAGTCCTTTAAGTTTAATTAAGCTATGCTAGCTATAGTAATTCTAAGTTACTAAAGCACCTAGAGCAACGGAATATTTATAAAGTAGTTATCTAAAAATAGGCAGAATTAACGGGCCTAAAGAGGAAGCTGCTAGGTACGGTAGAGAACGTACTTAGAGGTCTTTAAAAGGATAATATCTTAGTAATCTCTTTAAGAAGGAAGCCTAAAAAAGTAGCTAGGTAAGGTAAATATAAAGCTATAGTAATATCTATATTAATAAAGACTTATTATTTTAAAGCCTTTAAGTACTGGCTTACTAGGCAATTTAATTATAGCTATAGATCGTCTAGTAAACCTTACTATTATCTTATTAAAACTAACTATAGATCTAGGTATAACGTACTTCCTAAACGCCTTACCTAGAGGAGTTATTAACGGCTTAATTTTCTTAAAGATTTGGCGTTTAACGCCTTCTAGTAGAGGCGGTAATATATAAAAGAAGCGCTTAAGTTACTCCTATCTTTTTTAGCCTATAAATAAGCTAATTAGGTGTTAAGGATATTTAAGATCTATTGCCTAAAAGTCTCGCACTTAAGGAGCTTTAAAGACGCCTATATAGATAATAAGCTCTACCTAAATTATTAACTCGCCAGTAGATGTCTTCTTTTACGCCTATAATTGTTTACTAGCGTGCCGTCCTAATTAGTAATATCTACTAGCGCTTTAAGAGGCTATATAGAGGTTTATATTAGTTACAAGCCTTTTAAATACACTAATACTAAAGAATAGTAGAAATACTTAAATAGGTAGGTCCTATTTAGATTTATATCTATTAAACGTTATACTAATCTAATCTGCTAGTGTACAGTAAGTAAGGCGCTTAGTATCCTCATTTTAATTATTTTAATTAGATTTAACCCTTATGCTAACGCTATTAATAAGCTTACTAGTACGCTAAGCGGCAAATATTAATTTATCTAGAAGGTTGATAACTTTAAGATTTAGTTTAGGAACGGCGGCTATAGGCTCCTATATAATAGGAACGGTAGAAAGGCCTATTCTTACAACTTCTTTAGCTAATAGCTCTGGTAATTTAGTCTCGTCCACCTTATCTGCCTTATCCTTAGCAGTCTCGCCATAGGCCTTAAAAACAGCTCCTAATTCGTCCTTAATATCCTCCATCTGGCTACTTAGCTAAGCCTTAATATCCTCACTTAGTACCGCCTGCTGTATAGCTGCTGGGGCCACTAAAGCCTCTAGAGGCTGTACAACTACTGCCGCCAAACTATCGTGTGTATACTGCGTTGCTTAAAAGGATTGTAAATAAGACTCCTATGCTTTAGGTACTTTTGGAAGCTTTGGAGTCTTTAGAGGCTTTAGAGGCTTTAGAGCCGCGTGACGTTTTTTGGGCGGTATAAGGACGATATTTCGCAGAGGATTTAATGATCAAATAGACGGCAACAATATTGGAGCTTTTTGATCAACTACAACACCAAATATTCTGTGGGCCTCCTAGCCACGTCGCTGCTGCTCACCGTAATCAAAGACGTCAATGAGGCGCCAGCACCCCTACCGCCGAGCGACCGCACTGACCAGAGGCTTGACATTAATCAATATACGGTATAGAGCCTTTAGATTGGCTTGAGAGGCTTGCATATACGAAAAGTGCAAGAAACGGTTGCCACACAAAGGGATACGAAGCTGCTTCGACATTCTATAAAGGGGCAAGCAACAGATGCGCACATTTTCTTGATCTAGAGCATCCAATGCCTTAATTATTCCTGTTTAGTAATCCGCAGAGCACGGATAGAGTTAGAACAGCACTTGCTACTTGTATGCTCTAGCTAATGAATAGTGTAGAAGATTGTGGTAGTATGAAGACAGGTGTACATGAAGAGTCCTAGGGAAGTTGTAGCCTAGATTTAATCTGTCAGCGCGAAGGCGTTGGCAGAGGTGGTACAAGGGGGTGACATGAGCGG
Organism: Cenococcum geophilum 1.58; assembly: GCF_001692895.1. Classification (NCBI taxonomy): domain Eukaryota; kingdom Fungi; phylum Ascomycota; class Dothideomycetes; order Gloniales; family Gloniaceae; genus Cenococcum; species Cenococcum geophilum. The sequence goes on from NW_027137568.1 coordinate 425,504, forward strand.
GCCAACCGCCCTCCCTGCAAGTTTGGTGGCATTATAACCATATCGGCAGCATTTTAGCGGGACGCTACTATAATGCCACCAAAACTTGCAGGGAGGGCGGTTGGGAGAAATTGCTACGACGTGGAAGGACTAGCGCTACGCTTGTGGACCTTACCCTAGTCCTGTGGACTCCTGGACCAATCAGATCACACTAAGAGGAATTTCTCCCCGAGGGTCTGAGAGCTTATGGGCGCCCTTTGTATGAGAACTCAATGTTTCTTATTAGGTGATAACTCTTCCACCACAACGCATATCTTAACCCTTTTATAACGTCTAGTTATTATAAAAATACTATAAGGTAGGAGCTCTTTAATTTCTCTATCTATTGCATTAAATAATAACGTCGTAGCTATATTATATAGTTGGTTGCATTAGTCGCATTTTGTTAGTTGTATTTTCTTATTAGTTATTGTAATCTTGCCTTACTGCTATGCCTTACATACTCCTCTATGTCTAATTATCTCTAAAATAATACGAGCTAAAAGCTCCTTTTCTTCTCTATTGCCTCTATATTATAGTAATATCGTAGCTCTATTTTACAAGAAGTTAGATATAGGTAGTCTATCAGTTTTAGTCTAGTTTTGTTACAATTTTGCCTCACTGCCAAAACTTATATACTTCTCTAGGTCTAATTATCTCTAAAATAATATAAGGTAAAAGCTCTTTATCTTCTCTATCGTCTCTATATTATAGTAATATTATAGCTCTATTTTACGAGAAGTTAGATATAAGTAGTTAGTTGGTTTTAGTTAAAATCTATAAAATATTTAAATTGAAATCTTGTAACGGAACCTTATAGCAAGAACTACGGTAGGTCCTGTTATTGGGCTAAGTGTATAGAAAATGCAAATAATAATAGTCGATAATAAATAACAACTAGTAGAGTGGTTGCCCAATAGATTAACTTCAATTATATTCTAAGAATTACTATAAGAAAGGAACTATCTAGGTAGGAACTAAGGGTCCTTAAATATATAACCATACTCCTATAAAATCCTTCTTATATATAATATATATATACTCTATCTACTCTATTACGGATTATACAGATCCTATAGATTATATAAATTACGTTACATAACTTTAGCTACTATTCCTTATCACATAGTTCTATTGGCTCCATTTTGGATTATGCCTAAATTAACTAACTAGCTTCTTCTAACTCTTCCCTAAGTAGTTATAACATTATACTTAAAGTGTCCGTAACACCATCTCCCTCCTCTTTATCTTTGTCCTTAAAGATTTAAAATATCTCTAAGTTATTTACTAGAGGTATAATATCTATCTAATTAATTTGGTTAATATTGTTACTTATTATACCTAAAGCAATTCCTTCTTCTTTAACTACTCGTCATGTTTACACTATTACTATAATATTATCTCTTAATAAGATCATGCCATTTCTATATTCTCGCTATTTAAAAGAGGGGTTAGTTTATATTATGTTGGCGAGTCTATCTTCGTAATAACCGTCCTCTTATTTAAAGTATACTAAAGTAAATATTTGTTCGTCTTATAACGTTTACTCCGTCTTTAATACCAAGTATATATAACCTATTACTCTTAATAGTCGTCTAGTTCCCTAATTAATTCGTCTTAGGGTTTTATATTTAATCTACTGCTATATAGCTAGATAATAAACTGTCTATTACTCTTACTAAGTTATACTAATCTTAAGACGCTAAATAGGAGGCGGCAAATACTTAACAATGAGCCCTTAAGTCTCGTTTGGCGGCGTCCGCTTAGTTAATCCGTCTTAAAAAGGTTTATAAAAAGGTCTATTTTAAAAAATAGAAACTTATAGAATAAGGTTTATAGGAACTTAGTAATAAAAAAACGGATTTTCTTTTAATAGAGAAGGAAATAGATCTAAGTAGTTTAGTAACTACTCTTCTTAGGTCCCCCTTAGGTAACTTATTCTTTAGCAATCTTTTTTTATTAATACTGCCTAACCTAATTTCTTCTAATACTCCTATACCTTTCTTATAGCATTCTTTAAATTCTCTAGTAGCTTCTAAGTAGTCTTAGTATAGTCTATCTACTTAACCTTATACTATATTTTATTATTAATATCCTTATAACTAACAATCTTTAAAACTTACTATTTATCTTCCTCTTATCCTCTATACGTGTCTACTTTATAAACTAGTAGCTTAACATTTCTATATGCTAGCTCTAGTATTATAATATACTATATAGGGTAGATCTTTATTTTAGCTAGTAGGTTTAACTTAAATATAACCGGTAAAATCCTTTATGTAATTTTAAAAGGTCCTAGTCTAACGTAGTCTAACTTCTTACTTAGTTGTTAACTCTTAAAATTTTTATATAGTAGCTACACTCTATCTCCCTCCTTAAGATCTAGTCCTTTAGATCTCTTAGCATTATAGTACTTTTTTATTCTTTCTTATATCTTTTTTACTAATTCCATAATGTCTATATAAAGATTTATTAATGTCTTTATTCTCTCCTTAGCTATACTACTCGTTTTCCTTACTTATTATAGTAACAATAATATTCTTAGCTTATATCTATAATTTGCCTTAAATAGTAATATGCCTATTTCTTCTTAAGNTGTTGCATTATATATAAACTATATAACTAGTAATAACAATACCTAATTATTCTATATATAATTAATATAATGCCTTAGATACTACTCTAGTGTCTAATTTAATCTTTCCGTTTAACTGTTTGTCTATAAATAATATACAGTAAAAGTTGCTGCTTAAACTCCTTACTCTACTAAAAACACTTCCTAGAATACTACTATAAATCTTAAATCCCTATCCGATATAATTTTACTTAGTGCTCTATATCTTATAAATACTTCCTTAATATAGATTCTAGCGACATCTTCCGCTAATATTTCTTCTATATATACTATAAAGTATCCCTATTTTATAAGCTTATCTACTATTACTAAGATTACGTTATAATCTTATCCGGTAATAGGATCTCTTAACTTTAGTAACTTTATAATAAAGTCCTATAATATAACTTCCTATAGTCTCTCTAGTATTTTAATAGGTTACAGCCCTCCATATAGCTTATACCTTATTAGTTTATTTCTTTAGCAATCTAGACATTCCTTTATTACTTTTTTTATAATATTCTAGATCCTATTAATAATATACTCCTCTTAGAGTTGTAACACTAAGCCTATAGCCCTATTATATCCTTAAGTTAATCCCTTATAGAATTCCTCTATAAATTGCTCTACTATGCTTCTTAGGATGTACTTTACTTCTTAGTTTTTATATATATCCGCTTATAGATCTTCTAGCTATATTTCTAGAATCCTTTACTCCTAAAAGCTCTCTAGTGACTTGTAAATCCCCTCTAGTTCACTATCTTCCTAAGTTGCTGCGATTTTTAGATAATTATACCTAATTAATCCGTCTATATCTTTTCGCAATAAAGCCCCCAATAGCTTTTTATTATTCTATAGTTCAGCCTTTTAACTTAGAGCGTCTGCTTATATATTATCTATACCCTTAGTATACTAAATCTTAAAATAGTATTCTATAAGCATCTCTGCCTATCTAACCTATCTTTAGTTAAGTTCCTTTATTATTAGGAATCCTATTAGGTTCTTATAATCTGTCTTAACTATAAATAGTTTCTCTATACCTTATAAAAATGCTCTCTATTCCTTTAATACTATAACTATACCTAATAACTCCTTATTATAGATGTTATAGTTTAACTCTAGTAGTGTTATCTTTCGACTATAGTATGCTATTAGGTGCTATCTATTTTAATACCTTTATATAAAGCATGCCCCTAGTATATAATCTAATATATCTATTTCTATAACTATCTCTAGTCCTAGTTAATAGATTTTAAGAACTAGCTCCTAGGTAAACAACTCTTTAATTTTCTTAAATAGTTCTTATTACTCTTTTTCCTATACCTATAGTTCTTCTTTCTTTATTAATCGCGTAAATAGTTTAATATCCTTTAACTATTACGATATAAACCTTCTATAGTAATAATCTTAACTGCGTAATGTTCTCTAGTTCTTACCAATTTACTATAGCCTTAATCTTCTTTAAATCTATACTAAGTTGGCCTAGTTTAATAATAAATTTAATGAAATTAGTCTTCCTAGTAAAGAACTTACATTTCTTAATTACTACTAGCATCTATTCTTCTTATAGTCTCTTTAAGACCTATTTAACGTGTTCCCCGTGTTCTTCCTTAATCATTAAGTAGATAATAATATCGTTAAGATATACTATAATAAATTCATCTAAGTATTCTCCTAATATGTTATTAATTCGCTTTTAGAACGTTGCTAGTGCGTTTATAAGCCCGAATTGTATAACTAATAGCTTATATAGTCCTTCCTTTAATCTAAAGGCTGCCTTCTATTCGTTACCTTCCTTAATTCTAATCTGGTAGTATACCTATCTTAAATCTATTTTTATAAAGATTTGCGCATTACCTATCCTGTCTTAAATTTCGCTAATTATGGGTAAAGGATACCTATCCTTCCTAGTAATGCTATTTAACTATCTATAGTTAATATACAGCCTTAGTTTGCCATTTTTCTTTAGTATAAATAGTACTAGATAACCTGCTAATAACTGCGATGGTCTAATATATCCCTTTTATAGGTTTTCTTAGATAAACTCTTTTAGTGCTCTACCTTCTTCTTCGGTAAGCTTATAGATTGGAAAGAACTTTAGACTTATTCCTAGTTCCAATTCTATCTTATAGTCCTATGCTATATATTCTAATAGCTTTTCACTTTTTAGTAACTATAGTTTCTTGCCATACTTATAGTATCTCTTTAGTATATAACTTAAGCCTCGCTTAGTTTCTTTATATATTACTCTAACTTAGTACTATACTAACTTGGCTTATTATTGCGTCCTACGGCGTTAAGTATCTCTAATATTAACCTAACCTATAATCTAATTAATTTTCGGATTATATTCTTATAACTAAGGCATCCCTAGTACTGCCTTATCCTATCCTAATAGTAGGATATTAAAAGTGTTGGACTCATAAGGGGATATCACGTAGCTACGGTTCGTAGATAGTATAATAGTTATTGTTCTTAATTCTTAATAGGAATAAGGAAAGGGGTAAGGAACTTAAGGTTCCTTACCGCGCTAGGGCCATGTCGACACGTGACGGCAACTTGCCTCATTCCCAACACTGGCAACTCTTCTTTTCGTGGTTGCCATCTATATATATACAAACAGATAGGATGCAATAATACCCAATAGTGTACAACAATACCAGATAGTGTATAATAATACTAAACAATATGCGACAATATGCGATAATACGGTAGTTGGTAGGATTTGGCTGATAACGCGAAGACATAGGGGCCGCTAAGGCGCTAGTAGTAAGCGAGCTAATGGCGATTTTCTATCCCGGGGATAAAAAATCCTAATTGGCCAGCTTAACGACTAGTGTCGGTAGAACTCTATACCGCCACCCAAATTAATTAGGCGCGGTGCTCTTGGCACGAATCTGACTACTTAGATAACTTTAACCGGCGGTCGAAGTTCTATAAGATCTTAACTTCTCTAAATTTCCCTCTTAACCTAACCTTTAACTCGTATATATAGAGTATTTGTGTTAATAAACGTCTCTAGTGCCTTGTTTGGGTTTGCCTTTATTATCGCATCTACTAGGTTATTTTGGCTATTAATCTATTAGATCTTAAAGAGTTTTTAACGCTTGTAGAACTACTAAAGTGCCATAATATCGATTATAAGGCGTTTCTCCTTTATAGTACTAAGCTTAACTAAATACTCGTAGAGGGAATATAAGTTGGTGCACACGATTATAGGGATAGCGGGAAGTTTAAGTTAGTCTGTAATTATCTTAAGGGTAGTTCCAATTGCAATTGCTATATTAACTCCGCTAACTATTCTATATATTTCTAACGCTAGAACGCTTTAAGTAACGTACTTACTTTTGGTTAAGCTCTAATAAATAAGATTACCGTAGATCGTAAAGTTATTCTCTCCAGTAGATTTATTCGCAATAATAATCTTATATCCTAGCTGGAAGCTAAAATCTTTATTATTTATAAACGATCTATTAATAAATACGAAGAGCTTAGCGGTAGGAAGATTAATAGGCACGTAGAGTAGTCCCTAATTAAGATAGTTTATTTGCTAGGAAAGATGTTTATTTAGGGCAAGAATGTCGTCCTTAGTTAGTTCCTAGTATTAGGTAGTAACGAAGAGATTAAATAAAGCCTTAGGTTAATAAATAGAAGTAATATAAGCTTCGCAAGCGCGTTACTCCACGTATCCTTGCTTTAGGGAATTAACGTTAATAACGTTAATCTTCTTACCTTAACCCTTCTAGCGTAAAGTAATAGAATCCTTATTTAGGGAGAGGATGCATCTATTAAAGAGTAATAGTATTGTTAAATTAAGCTTTTCTTTTAGCTTTGCTATAAGATTTGCCTTTACTAGCTTATCTTCTTTAAGAGCTAAGAATTGGTCGTCCTCTAAGATAATTATATTATTAGTTTATATGCCAACAATTCTAAACGGAGTTTCTATAGTTATAATAAGGAAGCAGGGATTAAATATAGAAGTAGTTATTAAAAGCTTCTCTTTATAGTGCTTACTGTAGGTAGCCTATTAGTAAGTTCCTACCTCTATAATTTTATATAATGGCTTAAGCATAACCATAATCGTATCTTTAGGATATTAGTGGCGAATTTGCTCTAGAAGGTATGCCAATATTAAGCGCTAAAGGTGCGTCTCTAATTGGGTGTAGGCTTAAGTAATATCTCACAAATAAACCGCTATTCTATTCTTTATTAAGGAGGGAGCTAGCGTAATAATAACTTACTAACTAGCTTATTAAATTATAGAAGACTGTGTAAGAATTACCTCCTTACTATTATCGTTATAGCCTTAAATAATAAGCCTTAATTTTTTAAATGGGGCGTTAGTAGCTTTGCCCTTAATCTTATTAACTATTCTTAACTTAAAGATGCAAACTCTATTAAACTTAGTAGGGTTATACTTCTTAAATTTAAAGACTCCTCTTATAATGAGATTATTAATCTCCTACTTATTAGATGCTTAGAAAGGAGCTCCTAAAGTTATAATACAACTTTTCTTTTAGAGCTGTTTTACGAGTTTAAAGTTAGCCTTCTCCTTAGCTGTTATAAAGGCCATTAATAACTTAACTCTATTCTTAATGGCGGCAACAAATTATTCTTTAAAATTAATAAGATATTAGTAATTTTGTAATCCCTTTGGGCAACCTCTGCCGCGTTATAGTTATAGCGCATCTACTACAATTATATTAGGATTATAGTCGCCTTCTAAAGTATATTAATCGTGGTTTTCTTTTAGGGTATCTTCTAGGGCATCCTATAAAGGCTTAGAATTATTATCTTTATAGTAAGGCTTAATAATAGTTAAATGGAATTAAGTAGGTCTGTAAGGCATCTAAATAGTATAAGTTTAACCATTAATTATAATAAGTTGGTGTAGGCCTAACTATCCTCCCTTTTTACGCTATACGCGTACCTTAGACTAAAGTGGCAAATTAAGCGTAGTTAAGGTGTTTGGGCCATTTCTTATTTCTAGTGCATTATTAACCTAGCGTGTAGCGTAGAGATATCGCACCTCCTTTATTACCTTATAAATAGCCTTAGCTTATTATATAATAGAGGGAGATAGTAGAGAATTATTAGTTATTTAAGGGTAGGCGCTAAAGATTAGTAATATAGGTATAAGTCCATCTAGGCTAGCGGAATTATTAATAGCTTTAATAGCCATTTATAAGGTAAGTTCTTCGCTAGCGTCCTTTAGTTCTAAAGAGATAATCTTATATACACGGCGTAATGGCGCATAATATTATTCCACTTTTTTAATACTATTATGTGCCTTAATAGGGACTTCCTTAACTTTAATTGCCATTACCTTTATCTATTATCAAAACTCTATAGATAAAAAGTTCTTTCCTATATTATAGACAATTTAATTAGGGGGTCCTAAATAGACATTAATCCAGTATAACTAAAGGGTCTCCTATGCGTTTCTAGCTAATATATCTTTTAAAAAACACGCGGCTTAGAAGAAGGTTAAAAAGTTAACAACTTAGAGTACTAGCTTACCGCTAAGATATATAACGTTAATAATAATATAAAAGTTGAAGTTGTAGTTATCCTTAAGGGTGAACTTAAATCGGCCAGGGGACTTCTAGTTCATTTAGCAGTAATAGTAATACTTTATAAGATACTTAATTGCCTTAACCTTAACTTTATAGCCTACTTACTAAAGAACCTTAAGTAATTAATAAATAGATAGGTGGCTAAAATAACGGTGTAGTTGGCGTAATTCTAACTTAGTTAAATGGCTCTAAGCAATACTCTTTTTTAGTTAATGAAGGAGTAACTAGGGGTAACCCTACTTACGTATAACGGGCACCTAATTATCTCCCTAAATAAGTATATTTTTAAGGTTATTAAGCCTAACACTTAACTTATTTATATCTTTAATGTAAAATAAAAATGGAGTGTTTATAGAAATAATGTAAAAACTAATATACCCTAAGGGGGTTTAAACCCTAATTGTGCTGAGAGAGATTATAGTACCTTTACTAAAACGAATTATATACTGGCCTGCCGTTAAATAGTTAATTTAAATAGAGCTATTAAGCTGCTAAAGGGCTTAAACTTAAGGTTCTCCTACTATAGATACTCCTGCGGCTTTAGTATCCGGCATAATACTATAAAAGATATTTGCTAAGTATCTGTCGTTAAAGGAAAACGCGAAGCTCTTCTTTAGCTCGTTAAAGATATCTAACTTTATAATAGAATGGAGCGTAGATTGGTTATTAAGGATAGCAACGGTTTATATACCATTTACCTCACTATACTTAGTAAAGTATTAGTTAGGTAAGTAGTCCTTAATTTCTATATTTATAAGGAGCTGTTTAGTCTTATTAACCTTACCCTTAAGGTCTTTTACGCCTTTATATTAAACTAAAAAGCTTTAAAAGTAGGCCATAGTAACCTTATAATTTCCAATATTTTTTATACTTTAACGGAACTTGTTATATGCCTCTTTTTACTTATTAAGGGAGTATCTAGTTAACTAGTAATTTGGCTTCTTATAAACATAGCATTTCTTCTAGTAATTACTTTAAAATAAACCTCTATAAGGACCTCCATAATTACCTTATAGTTAATATTAATTATACCCTCTTTCGTATTCCCTACTACGGCCACTATATATTTAATTAGTCTAGTTATAATCATATTAGTTAGGAATACTTAGTTAGGTAGGGTTTTCGGTATAGAACTATTAAGATTCTTATATTCGTATTATAGTACCTACGGCGGAGCGTAGCTTAGTATATACTCCTTTAAACGTATTTATAGGTTTATATAGCGCCAAGTTGCACTTAGGAACGCTATAGCATGCTAAAATAACCTAGTCCCTTAGGCTATTCTTATTTTAGTAAGTTTTAGTAAGGCCACATTAGATTTTCTAGAGTTTATTAAAGAGTAGTTAAAGGCACTCTAAACGAGTCTTTATTGGGTTGGAAGCAATAACTCTCTAAAATATAGTCTCCCACCATTCGGATATATAAAGTTAGCGATTCTTATCGGTCTTAAAGTGGGCTCTAGTGAGCTAAAGCATTACATTAAAGTTATAGTTTTTACCCACAATATAGTTATAATAGAATATTGCCGCCCGTCCCTTTAATATAATAGAGAAAGCGTAATAGTACTAATGGCATTAAATTCTAACTTTATTGTAACAGTTATAAAAAACCTATAGTTTTGCTCTAAGTATATTATACAGTTCTCCTCTAAACTTCTTCTCTTTATCTGAATATACCTTTATTAGATTCGTGACTTCTTATAGTAAAGGCTTACCGGTTAGCTAGAGTGGAGGAGGTAAAGGCGGAGCAACTCTAAGTAGGAGAGCACCTTTAGGTAGGAGAGCAGCTTTAGGTAGGGGGTTAGTGTTCTAGGGGTTTTAATATAAATTAAAGTTGCCTTTTAAAGAATATGGGTTATTTTTAGGTTTCCGTAGTTAACGTATAATCTTAGCTTTTATCCATATTAGTTCTTTTATACTAGTAATAACGGCCTAAATATTACTAGCAATTAGGTTACTGTTCTTAGCAATGTATACCCCATTCTTATAGAGAAAGTCTTAAAAGTCCTAAATAATATTAACGTTGCTAAGTGCCTAGGTATTAGCAGTCCATCCTATAAAATCCTCCCTAAAATACTCCCATAGTTGTAAGTCGGCGTAGTATCTATTTTAGTAAAATATAATATAGTGTAGGAGAAAGCCGTTAACTTATTTTACGGTATAAGTTGTTATATTAAAGGCGAATTCGTCCTAATCTTTATTAATAAGTTTCGCGTGCTTAGCTACCCCTGGTGGTAAGGAGTCTTTCTAGTTATTTAAGGTAGGCGTAGCCATGTTTTCGGAGGGAGGGAAGTGTTATTGGTGTAGGGTTTATCGTTTGGTACGCGTTTGTCGTTTAGTACGCGTTTATAACGTATATTTGCGGTTATAGGGCTTAAGACCAGTTCTGGCCTTAAATCGCGAAGACTTATAAAGCGTATTGTTCTGCGTAATGGACGCAAGAATCTATAATCTTAGAAAGGCTTAGGACCAGTTCTGGCCTTTAGATCCTTAGATTTGTGGAAAAGTTCTATTTAAGGTTTAGGACCAGTTCTGACCTTAAAAGACAGCTTCCCTTAGCACGAGTAGCACTAGTATAGTAGCTCGTCTCTTCTTGGTGAATACCTAGCTGTTCTATAGCATAACTATAAAGTTAACCACTAATCAGTGTTGGACTCACAAGGGGATATCACGTAACTACGGTTCGTAGATAGTATAATGGTTATTGTTCTTAATTCTTAATAGGAATGAGGAAAGGGGTAAGGAACTTAAGGTTCCTCACTGCGCTAGGGCCATGTCGACACGTGACGGCAACTTGCCTCATTCCCGACAAAAAGATATCTTAATTCGTCTTCCTTTAATAGTTAACTAAATAGGTCCTGTTTTAAGATTAATAATTCCTCCTCTATAGGCTATTAGATCTCCTAAAATCGTAATTAATAGGTAAGGTTGCTCTTTCTATCTATAAGGTAATCCTATTCTCTTAACTACTACTAGTAAGATATATTTTTGCGTTGCTCTACTATCTACTAGCGCTTTAAACTATTAATCTTACTATCTAACTCTTAAATTTAGGTATTATCCTTAAATTCCTTTAAGGGTCTAAGGCTCTACTACTAGCTCCTTTTAGTTTTATAGGCCTCTACTTTTCCTAACTGTTAGCTACTTAATCCTTATATACTTAGCTTATTCTTTAGCTAATACCTAGTTCGCTTTTTATCTTTAATATACTATAGATACGTATTCTCTAGATATTCCTACTACTATTATCTATCTAAGCATTCTTCCGTAAGGAATCTTCCTAATTAAAGTATTAAATCCCCTTCTCCTTAGGTTTCTACTGGATGCCAGCTATATATATACTTAGCATTCTTATATTATTACTTATCTATTATCTAATACATCCTTATAGGGTATTTCCGATTTTTTTCCTTCGGATTCTTATATATCTCGCATATATCGTCTATATACGCAATCTATAATAACGTGTAATATACTAGGTGCTTTAGGTTAACTCTTAGCTTATCTTCGCCCTTAAGTTTAAACCTTTATTATGCCAATCTAAACATTATAACTTTATTCGCAGGTACTAAGATACGTTTTTTACTTCTTTAGCCCCCTAATTGTTCCTCTAAATCCTTTAATATTATAATTAAGGCTCCTTTAATATAAGTTATAGCCTTCTCTATAATTAGGTAGTTTTAGACAACTTTTTTATCTAACTATATATAGAAATCTTTTTACTTATCATTATGTCTCTATCTATATTACTTTTAGTATAGTTATTAGAGTATATACGGCTTATCTATAAGGAAGTATCTTTTCGTTACTATATTATAATAGCCCTTTATATATTATTCTTCAAACCTAGTAAGAATTCCTAAATCCTCTTTATTTTCTAGTTTAGTAAGCCACTTAGCTCTTAGTATACCTACTCTCGGCCTATTAGTAATTCTTTATACTAGCGCTCTATCCCTTATATATCCCAATGCACTAAATCTCCTATCTAGTTTCTATTCTTGCTATACAATAATTCTTTATCTAAACTCTTCTATAGTTTCTTTTAGTTTACGTCTTACTAATAGATCCTTAAAGTCTTTATACTTCTTAATCTTAGTATTAACTTTTTAATCTTTAGTCTAAACACTATATTCTACTAGTAAGTCCTCTAGGTCTATATATCTATCTCTTAGTCTAGTTACTATCTATATTACAGATTCTTTGGTCTATAAAGAAGCTCCTTACCTCTTATTTATAAGTGTCCTAATTTATACCCCAAATTCTTAACCCCTTAGATTCTTTAATCCTAAACTTACTTCTAACTTAAGCTTAACTCCAGCCTTAGTTTAACTAGGCTTTATTAATATTCTTATCTCGTCTTAAGAATCTTAAATCTCACTTATCTCGTCTTAAGAATCTTATGCCTGTAGGAAACTTCGTTCTAAGCTTATTCGTATATTACTAAACTAAGCCATTACTCTACTCTATTAGTTATTATCCGTTATAGGTCCTTAAGCTTACCTTATCTCGTCTTAAGAATCTTAGTTATCTCTTATCTTATCTTAAGAATCTTAAGCCTATAGCCTTTTGCCTTTATTAAGTGCCAAAGTAGTTTACTATCCTACTTCTCTTACATCTCGCAAAGCGATAGATATTATATCTAGTAGGGTCTTAATCCCTACTAATATTCCCTATTATATAGTGGAATTATCCTCTACCTCTAGTATAATATCTCTAATAGCTACGTGTTTCTAGTAAACCGCCCTTATTACCTTATTATTATAAAATATTTCGCCTATATTAAATTTATCGTCTTTAATATCCGATCTATAAACTAGTTTATTAGTTCCTTTATATCCTATAGGTACTAGCTCCTATAGCTAATAGCTTACGCTATACTTAGCGTTTTTATAAATTTAGTATGCGTTATTATAATAAAACGCAAAACTTTTAATTAAACACTCTTTTATTCCTTACAGCATATTATTATCCCTCTATACGTATATATCGTCTACTATTAGTTTAGTTCCCTTTATTATATAGTATCTCTAACTATCTTTATAATCCCTCGCGAAGTAACCTTATTTTCCGCAATTTATATAAGCTCCTTCTCTAAACTATTACTTTTATTATAGAGTTTGCCTAAACATCTTCTACTACTAAGATCCTTAATTTAGCTTCTACTCCTTAGTCCTATAATTACTAGATTCTTAACCTCTAAGTTTTTATAGTTTCTTACTCTATTTCTTATAGGCTTCTTTAGTACTACTTAGGTCTATTAGCTCTGCGCCATACTATAGTTTTTAACTTAGCTTTAGTTATTGCGTACTTAGCGCCCTATATAACTATAGAACTTTATCCTAACCTTTCTTAGTCTATTCCCTTTAGTAGATCTAATTATTAATCTTAATCACTTAATTTATTAGTTCCCTTAGGGTATCCGCATCTTCTATTAGGATAATTACGTCCTAAACTTTAGCCTTAAGTCCCTGTTTATACTATACTATAAGCGCCCTATTATTCCACTCTACTTATATTGCTAACGTCTAAAACTATATTATATACTTAATTACTAAGGTTTGCTACGTAATATCTTAGAGTTTTCTTTCTACTATAGTTACTGCCTCTAGGTCTCTAAACATTTATATAAGTCGCTCTATAAATTCATTTTAGCTTAAGAACATAAACCATACCTCTTAGTTCGTCATTATTATTCTATTTACCTAGATTTCTATAAAATAAGGCTTAAACCATTTAAGTGCTCTTCCTATTAAAAACAATCCTGTGTATGCTATTTAATCTATAGGTATTACTAGCTTAGCTCCTTTTTACGCAACCTTAAAATATATCTGCGTAAGGAATCCTTTAAGCTTTAATCTCTCTCTTAAGAATTTTTTAATTAATAGTAACTTAACCTTTATTACGCCTATCCCGTTAATCCTATTTTCTAATATTACATTATTTTCTATTAGCTAGTTAACTATCTCTTATAGCTATCTAACTATTACAGGTTGCTATAAGTTAGTATCTACTATACTAGTATTATTACCTAACCTTAATATAGTTGCTGCCGTTAATGGCGTTATAGTAGCTGCTTTTAGTAGCATATTGTTACGGCACTGGCAAATTGCCGTCACGTGATGGCAAAGTGCGGTCACGTGACCGGAGGATTGTATATAACTTCGAGCGGTGCTTTTGTTCTTTCCCTTTTCTTTCTCTAGCTTTAGATCCTCGTTTATAGACAATCCAACCGTATAGGCCTACGCGTCTCTCTTGCCGTGTCCGTGCCTCAATTAACCGAGTTGCTAATATTATCCAAAGCTTACTCTACTCTTTCTTCCTAAGAAGGAACTTAAATATATCTATAAGAATATAGAATAGGACCCTAAGGACAAGAATAGGACTATAAGGACAGGACCTAAAAGAAAAGAATAGAACCCTAAGGAAAGGACCTATAAGACACGCATAGACTAGAACCCCTAAAGAAATTACCTAAAATTACCTAATACCCCTACCACCATGCCACAAAACATAGTAGTAGGTAAAGCAGCTGCAGGACCCTTAAATACTTTAGACGAAGAAATAATTAACGTTTTAACCCCCTAGGCGGAGCTTGCGGCTACTAATACCAAAATTAAATAACTACAAGAGCTGCTTAAAGCTAGAGATACCCCTATATCTAATAATAAGTTATTATTAAACAACTAAAGACTTACTATAGTCCTTTAGGCCCTATCCTAGCGCCTTAATAGATCTACCAAGGCCTATATAGCACTAAAGCGGTTAGTAAAGGTCGCAAATCCCCCGCTACTTATAGACGGAACTGACCCTATATTTAATAATTAGAAGCTTTAATTGCGGGATAAGCTTAAAGTTAATATAGACCACTTCCCTAACGCCCGAGCTAAAATGGCCTACGTCTTCGGCCGTACTAGCGGAGACGCCTAGACGCATTTACGCCTATAATACACTAAAGACTTAGTAGACCCCTTCATCTCTAAAGAAGAAATAATTAAATACTTATCTTCTATTTATAAAGACCCTTTTAAAGTATAAAACGCCCGCCTTAGCTATAAAAGCCTAAATATAAAAATAATGGAGACCTTTTCGGCCTTCTAAATGTAACGGAACCTTATAGCAAGAACTACGGTGGGTCCTGTTATTGGGCTAGGTGTGTAAGAAATGCAAATAATAATAGTCAACAAGTAATAACAACTGGTAGAGTGGTTGCCTAATAGATTAACTCTAATTATATTCCGAGAATCACTATAAGGAAGGAACCATCTAGGTAGGGACTAAGGGTCCTTAAATACACAACCACACCCCTATAAAATCCTTCTTGTATATAATATACGTGTGCTCTACCTGCTTTATTATAGATTATATAGATTACATAGATTATATTATATAACCTCGGCTACTATTTCTCGTTACATAGTTCTACCGGTTTTATTCTAGACCGTGCTCTTATTAACTAACTAGCTTTTTTTAACTCCTCTCTAAGTAGTTATAATATTATACTTAAAGCGTCCGTAACACTATCTCCCTTCTCTTTATCTTCGTCCTTAAAGATTCCTAATATTTCTAAGTTGTTTACTAAAGGTATAATATCCGTCTAATTAATTTAGTTAATATTATTACTCATTATACCTAAAGCAATTTCTTCTTCTTTAACTATTTATTGTACTCGCACTATTGCTACAATATTGTCTCTAGGTAAGATTATACCGTCTCCATATTCTCGTTGTTTAAGAAAGGGGCTAGTTTATATTACGCTGGCGAACCCATTTTCGCGATAACCGTCCTCTTACTTAGAGTGCACTAAAGCGAATATTTATTTGTCCTATAACGTTCGCTCCGTCTCTAATACTAAATATACGCAACCTATTACTCTTAATAGTCGTCTAGTTCCCTAATTAATTTATCTTAGGGTCTTATATTTAATCTACTGCTACGCGGCTAGATAATAAGCTGTCTATTACTCTTGCTAAATTATACCGTTCTTAGGACGCTAAATAGGAGGCTGCCAATACTTAGCAAAGGGCCCTTAAGTCTCGTCTTGCGGCGTCCACTCAGTTAATTTGTCTTAAGAAGGTGCGTGAGAAGGTTTGTTTTAAAGAGTAGAAACTTATAAAATAAGGTCTGCAGGAACTTAGCAATAAAAGAACAGATTTTCTTCTAATAGAGAAGGAAATAGATCCAAGTAGCTCGGTAACTACTCTTTTTAGGTTCCCCTTAGGTGACTTATTTTTTAGCGATCCTTCCTTATTAATACTGCCTGACTTAATCTCTTCTAATACTCCTATACCTTTCCTATAGCGTTCTTTAAATTCTCTAGTAGCTCCTAGATAGTCTTATTATAGCCTATCCACTTAACCTTATACTATATTTTATTGTTAATGTCCTTATAACTAATAATCTTTAAAACTTGCTATTTGTCTTCTTTCTATCCTCTATATATATCTGCTTTATAAACCGGTGGCTTAATATTTCTATATACTAGCTCTAGTATTATAATATACTATATAGGGTAGATCTTTATTTTAGCTAGTAGGTTTAACCTAAACATAACTAGTAAAATCTTCTATGTAATTTTAAAAGGTCCTAGTCTAACATAGTTTAACTTTTTGCTTAGTTGTCGACTCTTAAAATTTTTATATAGTAGCTATACTTTATCTCCCTCCTTAAGATCTAGTCCCTTAGATCTCTTAGCNTNATANTACNTTTTTATTNTCTNTTATACTTTCTTTACTAATTCTATAAGGTCTATATAAAGATTTATTAACGTCTTTATTCTTTTTTTAGCTTATATCCATAATTTGCCTTAAATAGTGATATACCTATTCCTTCTTAAGGTGTTGTATTGTATATAAACTATATAACTAGTAATAGCAATACCTAATTGTTCTATATATAATTAATATAATACCTTAGATACTGTTTTAATATCTAATTTAGTCTTTCTGTTTAACTGTTTATCTGCGGATAATATACGGTAAAAGTTGCTGCTTAAACTCCTTGCTCTGCTAAGAACACTTTCTAAAATACTGCTATAAATCTTAGATCTTTATCCAATATAATCTTACTTAGTACTTTATATCTTATAAATACTTCTTTAATATAGATTCTAGCGACATCTTCCGCTAATATTTCTTCTGTATATACTATAAAGTATCCCTACTTTATAAGCTTATCTACTATTACTAAGATCGCGTTATAATCTTATCTAGTAATAGGATCTCTTAATTTTAGTAACTTTACAATAAAGTCCTATAATATAACCTCCTATAGTCTCTCTAGTATTTTAATAGGTTATAGCCCTCCGTATAGCTTATACCTTATTAGTTTATTCCTTTAGTAATCTAGATATTCTTTTATAACTTTTCTAGCTATCCTCTAGATTTTATTAATAATATACTCTTTCTAGAGTTTTAACACTAAGCCTATAGCTCTATTATATCCCTAAGTTAATCCCCTATAGAATTCTTCTACAAATTACTCTACTATACTTCTTAGGATGTACTTTACTTCTTAATTTTCGTATATATCTATCTATGAATCTTCTAGCTATACCTTTAGAATTATTTATTCCTAAAAGCTTTTTAGTATCTTATAGACTTTCTCTAGTTTATTACTCTCTTAAGTTGCTATAATCTTTAGATAATTATACCTAATTAGTCTATCTATATCCTTTTATAGTAAAGCCCCTAATAGCTTTTTATTATTTTACAGTTTAGCCTTTCTACTTAGAGCGTCTGCTTATGTATTATCTATACCTTTAGTATACTAAATCTTAAAATAGTATTCTATAAGCATCTTTACCCATCTAACCTATCTTTAGTTAAGTTCCTTTATTATTAGGAATCCTATTAGGTTCTTATAATCCGTCTTAACCATAAATAGTTTCTCTATACCTTATAAGAATGCTCTCTATTTCTTTAATACTATAACTATACCTAATAACTCCTTATTATAGATGTTATAGTTTAACTCTAGTAGTATTATTTTTTAACTATAGTATACCACTAGGTGCCATCTATCTAAATATTTCTATATAAAGTATACCCCTAGTATATAGTCTAATACGTCTATTTCTATAACCATCTCTAGTTCTAGTTAATAGATTTTAAGAACTAGCTCCTAAGTAAATAACTCTTTAACTTTCCTAAAGAGTTCTCTTTATTCCTCTCCCTATACCTATAGTTCTTCTTTCTTTATTAACCGCGTAAGTAATTTAATATCTTTTAACTACTATACTATAAACCTTCTGTAGTAATTACAAAACCCTAGGAATAACCTTAACTATATAACGTTCTCTAGTTTTTACTAATTTACTATAGCCTCAATCTTTTTTAGATCTATACTAAGTTAGCCTAGTTTAATAATAAATCCTACAAAATCGGTCTTCCTAGTAAAGAAATTGCATTTCTTAATTACTACTAGCATCTATTCTTCCTATAATCTCCTTAAGACCCATTTAACGTATTCCCCGTATTCTTCCTTAGTTATTAAGTAGATAATAATATTATCAAGGTATACTATAACAAATTCATCCAAGTATTCTCCTAATATATTATTAATACGCTTCTAAAACATTGCTAGTGCGTTTATAAGCCCAAATTATATAACTAATAGTTTATATAATCTTTCCTTTAACCTAAAGGCTGCCTTCTATTTATTACCTTCCTTAATTCTAATTTAATAGTACGCCCATCTTAGATCTATCTTTATAAAGATTTACGCATTACCTATCCTATTTTAGATTTTACTAATTAAGGGTAAAGGATACCTATCCTTTCTGGTAATGTTGTTTAACTATTTATAGTTAATACACAGTCTTAGTTTACTATTTTTCTTTAGTACAAATAGTACTAGATAACCCACTAATAACTGCAATGGTCTAATATATCCCTTTCGTAAGTTTTTCTAGATAAACTCTTTTAATGCTCTACCTTCCTCTTTAGTAAGCTTATAGATTAAAAAGAACTTTAGACTTATTCCTAGTTCCAATTCTATCTTATAGTCCTATACTACATATTCTAATAGCTTTTTACTCTTAGGTAACTATAACTTCTTACTATACTTATTGTCGGAAATAAGGCAAGTTGCCATCGCATGAAGCATATTGCCGTCACGTGTTGACATGGCCCTAGCGTGGTGAGGAACCTTAAGTTCCTCACCCCTTTCCTCATTCCTATCAATAAGAATTAACCAACATTACTGTAACCCTACTTAAGTAGTCGTTATTAGTGAGTCACCCTTTGTTTCTAATACTGATTAGTGGTTAAATACACAGTTAACTATAGAGCAGCTAGGTTTTTAAATAGAAGAGACAGTCTTGTATAGGGGTGCCATATACGCTTATATGGAATGGATCCCGGTAATACTGTGCTACCTTAGACTTGCGGAAAACTAGTAACAGAAGTGTTACTAAGTACTAGGAGATACTAAGTTACGTCTATTACGTAAAATAACCACGTTTACGAAGATTTAGTTAAGTACTTTAAGTTAGAAGTGTTACTAAACCTATAGTCCTAAAATTAACGTCCAAAACGCGTTAAATAACTACGCATACGAAGATTTGGTTAAGTACTTTAGGTTAGAAGTATTACTAAACCTATAGTCCTAAAGTTAATGTCTAAAACGTGTTAACAATATCTTAATTACCTACCTTTTAACAGCAAACCTACGAGATTCTACAAAGCCAAAAACCCTACCTACCTTCAACGTACGACACCCCGTCAATTCTATACCTACTATAGCGTTAACCTACCCAAAAAAGTACGAGAAAAGCATTAACCTGGAGATATAGAATATAGACATTGACCCTATAAACGCTAAGGAACAGGACCTAAACGGATTCTTAGTATACTGTATAGTATACTATACAGACAGTAAATATAACAATACCGAGCTATAGTGTTGTATAAAGGAGGACTTTATTAGATAGATAAAGGAAATATAAGCTTTTGCGAAGAAGGATGTTATATAAGACTTCCGTAACTTCCTTTAGGAGAATAGAGTATTTGTCCCTATAGATGGGGGTATTATTAGAGACAATATTTAGGAGCAAGTTATTAACGTAAAAGAAAAGCACAAATAGACTCTATAAGAGGTTAAGCACTAACTACGCACTAAGAGGAAGCTTAACTTATAATGGAATCCAAACGATATATTAATAGAGACGCGCTCTAATTCCATTACTCTAGGCATAAGTTCTTATGTTCCGCATCTATCGCTTCTACCTCTATCTCTAGCTCCCTAGAATCCACTAATTTAACTAGTAACGTTAACTACTACCCCTTAAGAGTAAGCGCAAGATCCCCTTACTTCGCGATTTAATAACCTTTAAACTCTACTATAGGAAGATTAGGTACCACGCCGTGTTCTACTAAGCCCTATATCTCTACTACAGCCTATAAAGTAATCCCCACCTTAATCTCTAATGCAATTTTAATGTGGTTTAATACTACTTAGAGGTATTTTAAAAATACTTATAGAGCTTATAAAGCTCTATACGGACTAGGANAAGAAGTTTAGCGGGGAACTATATAACATCCTTAATTTAAAGCTACGTATCTTCTATAACTATTACTAGAAGGTTAGACTAGAACCTAACTAATATTATAACGCCTATTCCGTTATACTTAAGGGCCGCGCTAGTACCTTCTATTATAATTATTTAGCAGGAAAAAGATATAATTTTAACCGAATAATATATAAAATAAGATACTACTTTAAAATAAAAGAGAATAAGTAGCAATATATATTAGAGTAGAGAGAGACTACCTTTTTAAGAATTATTACTACAAACCTAGGTATCTCTTAGCTTAATTATCTTTAAAAGCTCTTTAATTAACTTTAGATAATTTAGCGTGGTTTATCCGAATTATATTAAGAGGACCTTAGCCTACGCGATTAAGTTATTAGCGCATACTAAGGTATTAAAGAATGTAATCTTACTCTCTTTAACCCTATAAGTACTTATAAAGGAGTGTGTGCTTAATTAAGATCCTCTATTAGCACTGCTCTACGCTCTTAAGAAGTATAGTAATTTAACGCCTAACTTTAACCTACCTTAATCGACCTGGCCGACTAATATAATTATAACTGGACTAATTGAATATATAGTAGACGTGGTAGGGGATACGGTAAAGGGTATAATTAATGTTAACTATAAGGCAATTATAGAGGTCCTTATAGAGGTTCACTTTGGAGCGATTATTAGAAGAAGTACTATGTTTATAAGAAGCTAAATTACTAGTTAACTAGACACCCTCTTAATAGATAAAAGGAGGTATATAATAGGTTTCGCTAAAGCGCATAAAACGTTGGAAACTAAGAGGTTACTATAGCCTACTTCTAAAACTTCCTAGTTTAATATAAAGGCGAAGAAGATCTTAAGGGTAAGGTTAATGAGGCTAAATAGCTCCTTATAAATATAGAAATTAAGAACTACTCTCCTAACTAATACTTCACTAAGTATAGTAAGGTAAATGGCATATAAACCGTTGCTATCCTTAATAACCAATCTACGCTCTATTCTATTATAAAGTTAGATATCTTTAATGAGCCAAAGGAAAGTTCCGCGTTCTCCTTTAACGACAAATACTTAATAAACGTCTTCTATGGCATTATACTAGATACTAGAGCCGCAGGAGTATCTATAGTAGGAGAGCCTTAAGTTTGAGCTCTTTAGTAGCTTAATAGCTCTATTTAGATTAACTAATTAATAGCAGGCTAATATATAATTCGCTTTAGTAAGGGTACTATAATCTTTCTTAGCATAATTAAGGTCCAAACCCCGTTAGGATATATTACTTTCCATATTATCCCCATAAATACCCTATTTCTATTCTGTATCTAAGATATAAATAAATTAGGTATTAAGCTTAATAACTTTAAAAATATGCTTGTCTAGGGAGATAGTCGGGTGCCCGTTATACGCAAGTAGGGTCACCCTTAGTTGCTCCTTTAACAGCTAGAAAGGAGCGTTACTTAAAGCCACCTAACTAAGTTAGAGTTACGTTAACTACACCATCGTTTTAGCCACCCATCTATTTACTAATTGCTTAGGGTTCTTTAATAAGCAGGTTATAAAGTTGAGGTTAAGGTAATTAAATATCTTATAAAGTACTACTACCACTGCCAAATAAACTAGAAGTCCCCTAGCCGATTTAAGTTTACTCTTAAAGACGACTATAACTTTAACTTCTATATTATTATAGATGTTATATATCTTAGCGGCAAGCCAGTACTCCAAGTTATTGACTTCTTAACCTCCTTCTAAGCCGCACGCTTTTTAAAAGATATATTAGCTAGAAACGCATAGGATACTCTTTAATTATACTAGATTAATATCTACCTAGAACCCCCTAATTAAATTGTTTATAATGTAGAAAAGAACTTTTTATCTACAGAGTTTTAATAATAGGCAAAGGCAATGACAATTAAGGTTAAGGAAGTCCCCGTTAAGGCATATAATAGTATTAAAAAAGTAAAATAATATTATACGCCATTACGCTACGTATATAAGATTATTTCTTTAAAACTAGAGGGTACTAGCAAAGAGCTTATCCTATAGATGGCTGTTAAGGCTATTAATAATACCGCTGGCCTAAATAGGCTCGTACCTACATTGCTAGTCTTTAGCGCCTACCCTTAAATAACTAACAATTCTCTATTATCTCCCTCTATTACGTAATAAGCTAAGGCTATTCACAAGGTAATAAAGGAGGTGCGATATTTCTACGCTACGCGCTAGGTTAATAACGCACTAGGAATAAGAAATAGCCTAAATACCTTAACTACGCTTAATCTGCCACTCTAATTAGAGGTACGCGTATAGCGTAAAAAGGGAGGATAGTTAGGCCTATATAAACTTATTATAATTAATAGTTAAACTTATACTCTTTAGATGCCCTATAGACCCACTTAATTCCGCTTAACTATTATTAAGCCCTACTATAGGGATAACAGCTCTAAGCCTTTATAGGATGCCCTAAAGGATACCCTAAAGGAGAACTATAATTAACGTACTTTAGAAGGCGAAGGTAATTTTAATATAATTATAGTAGACGTACCGCAACTATAACACGGTAGAGGTCGCCCAAAGGGATTATAAAATCGCTAACATCTTATTAATTTTAAAGAGCAATTTATTACCGCTATTAAGAATAAAGATAAACTATTAATAGCCTTTATAACAGCTAAAGAGAAGGCTAACTTTAAACTTGCAAAATAGCTCTAAAAGGAAGGCTGTATTATAACTTTAGGAGCTCCTTTTTAAGTATCTAATAAGCAGGAGATCAACAGTCTTATTATAAGAGGAGTCTTTAAATTTAAGAAATATGACCCTACTAAGTTCAATAGAGTCCGTATATTTAAGTTAAGAATAGTTAATAAGATTAAAGGCAAAGCTACTAATACCCCATTTAAGAAGTCAAGGCTAGTTATTTAAGGTTATAACAATAACAGTAAGGAAGTAATCCTTATATAATCCCCTATAATTTAACGAGCTAGTTAACAAGTTATTATTACGCTAGCTCCCTCCTTAATAAAAAATGGAATAGCGGTTTACCTATAAGATATCACTTAGGCCTACACCCAATTAGAGACGCGCCTTTAGCGCTTAATATTAGCATACCTTCTAGAGCAAATTCGCCACTAATATCCTAAGAATACGATTATGGTCGTACTTAAGCTATTATATAGAATTGCAAAGGCAGGAACTTATTGGTGGGCTACCTATAGTAAGCACTATAAGGAGAAGCTTTTAATAACTACTTCTATATTTAATCCCTGCTTCCTTATTATAACTACAGAAACTCCATTTAGAATTATTGGCATATAAACAGACAATATAATTATCTTAGGAGACGACCAATTTTTAGCTCTTAAAGAAGATAAGCTAGTAAAGGTAAACCTTATAGTAAAGCTAAAGGAAAGACTTAACTTAGTAATACCATTACTCTTTAATAGATATATCCTCTCCTTAAATAAGGGCTCTATTACTCTACGCTAGAAGGGTTAAGGCAAGAAGATTAATATTATTAACGTTAATTCTCTAAAGCAAGGATATATAGAGCAACGCGCTCGCGGAGCTTATATAGCTTCTATCTATTAACCTAAGGCTTCCTTTAATCTCTCTATTGCCGCTTAACACTAGAAATTAACTAAGAATAACGTTTTTGCCCTAAATAAGCGTTTTTTCTAGTAAATAAACTATCTTAATAGGGGACTACTTTATATACCTATTAACCTTCCTACCGCCAAGCTCTTCGTATTCGTTAATAGATCGTTTATAAATAATAAAGATTTTAGCTCCTAGCTAGGATATAAGATTATTATTATAAACAAATCTACTAGAGAGAATAACTTTATAATCCACGGCAACCTTATNTATTANAGCTTAACTAAAAGTAAGCGCGTTACTTAAAGCGTTTTAGCGTTAGAGATATATAGAATAGTCGGCGGAGTTAATATAGCAATTACAATTAGAACTACCCTTAAGATAATTACAGACCGGCTTAAACTTCCCGCTATCCCTACAATTGTATACACTAACTCATATTCCCTTTATAAGTGTTTAGTTAAGCTTAGTACTATAAAGGAGAAGCGTCTTATAATTAATATTATAGCACTTTAGCAGTCCTATAAGCGTTAAGAACTCTTTAAAATCTAATAGATTAATAGCTAAGATAACCTAGTAGATATAATAATAAAGGCAAACCCAAATAGGGCACTAGAGACGTTTGTTAATATAAATACTCTATATATATAAGTTAAAGGTTAGGTTAAGAGGGAAATTTAAAGAAGTTAAGATCTTATAGAACTTTAACCGCCGGTTAAAGTTACCTAATTAGTTAGATTTTTGCCAAGAGCGCCACGCCTAATTAATTTAGGTAGCGGTGTGGACTTCTACCAACTAATTAGGATTTTCCATGCCCGGTATGGAAAATCGCCATTGGCTTGCTTACTACTAGCGTCTTAGCGGCCCACCCGTTTTTATGTTATCTACTAAATTCTACTAACTGCCGCATTATTGTATATCGTCTGGTTTTATTATATATTATCTGGTTTTATTATATATTATCTAGTATTATTATATACTGTCTATTTGTATATATATATATAGCAACCATAAAAAAAAGAGTTGCTAGTGTCAGGAATAAGGCAAGTTGCCGTCGCATAAAGCATATTGCCGTCACGTGTTAATATAGCCCTAGTATAGTGAGGAACCTTAAGTTCCTTACCCCTTTCCTCATTCCTATCAATAAGAATTAACCAACATCACTGTAACCCTACTCGAGTAGTCGTTATTGGTGAGTCACCCTGTGTTTCCAACACTTATAGTATCTCTTTAGTATATAACTTAAGCCTCGCTTAGTCTCTTTATATATTACTCCGACTTAGTACTATACTAACTTAGCTTATTATTATATCTTACGGCGTTAAGTATCCCTAATATTGACCTAACCTATAATCTAATCAATTCTTAGGTTATATTCCTGTAACTAAGGTATTCCTAGTACTGCCTTATCCCGTCCTAATGGTAGGATATTAAAAGACATCTTAATTCGTCTCCCTTTAATAGTTAACTAAATAGGTCCTATTTTAAGATTAATAATCCTTCCTCTATAGGCTATTAGATCTCCTAAAATTATAACTAATAGGTAAGGTTGCTCCTTTTATCTATAAGGTAATCCTATTCTCTTAACTGCTATTAGCGAGATATAGTTCCTTATTACTCCACTATCTATTAATACCTTAAACTGTTAATCTTACTATTTTATTTATAAATTTAGGTGCCGTCCTTAAATTCCTTTAAGGGTCTAAGGCTCTACTACTAGCTCCCTTTAGTCCTATAGGCCTCTACTTTTCCCAACTATTAGCTACTTAATCCTATTATACTTAGCTTATTCCTTAGCTAATGCCTAGTTTACTTTTTATCTTTAATATACTATAGACACATATTCTCTAGGTATTTCTACTACTATTATCCATCTAAGTATTCTTCTATAAGGAATCTTCCTAGTTAAAGTATTAAATCTCCTTCCTCTTAGACTTCTGCTAAATGCTATCTATATATATATTTGGCATTTCTATACTATTACTTATCTATTATCTAGTATATCCTTATAGGGTATTTCTAATTCTTTTCCTTTAGATTCTTATATATTTTATATATATCGTCCACGCACGCAATCTATAATAACATATAGTGCGCTAGGTGCTTTAGGTTAACTCTTAGCTCGTCTTTATTCTTAAGTTTAAACCTCTATCGTGCTAATCTAAACATTATAACTTTATTTACAGGTACTAAGATACGCCTTTCGCTTCTCTAGTTCTCTAAACGCTCCTCTAAATCCTTTAACGTTATAATTAAGGCTCTTTTAATATAAGTTATAGCCTTTTCTGTAATTAAGTGGTTTTAGATAACTTTTTTATCCAACTATATATAGAAATCTTCCCACTTATTGTTATATCTCTACCTATACCACTTTTAGTATAGCTGCTAGAGTATATACGGTCTATCCATAAAGAAGTATCTTCTTATTACTATATTGTAATAGCCCTTTATATATTATTCTTTAAACCTAGTAGGGATTCCTAAATCCTCTTTATTTTTTAGTTCGGTAAGCTACTTAGCTCTTAGTATGCCTACCCTAAGCCTATTAATAATTCTTTATACTAGTGCTCTGTCCTTTATACGTCCTAATATACTAAATTTCTTATCTAGTTTCTACTCTTGCTATGCAATAATTCTTACTCTAAATTCTTCCATAGTTTCCTTTAGTTTACGCCTTATACTTAGATCCTTAAAGTCTTCTTACTTCTTAATCTTAGTATTAACTTTTTAATCTTTAGTCTAAACACTATGTTCTACTAGTAAGTCCTTTAGGTCTATATATCTATCTCCTAGTCTAGTTACTATTTATATCGCAGATTCTCTAATCTATAAAGAAGCTCCTTACCTCTTACCTATAGGTGTCCTAATTTATACTCCAAATTCTTAATCCCTTAGATTCTTTAATCCTAAGCTTACTTCTAACTTAAGCTTAGCTCTAGCCTTAGTCTAACTAGGCTTACTTAGTATTCTTATCTCGTCTTAAGAGTCTTAAATCTCACTTATCTTATCTTAAGAATCTTATACCTATAGGAATCTTCGTCCCGAGCTTATTTATATATCTTTAAACTAAGCTACTACTCTACTCTATCGGTTTTTGTCCGTTATAGGTCCTTAAGCTTACCTTATCTTATCTTAAGAATCTTAGTCGTCTTTTATCTTATCTTAAAAATCTTAAGCCTTTAGCCTTTTGCCTTTATTAAGTGCCGAAGTAGTTCGCTATCCTTCTTCTCTTATATCTTATAAAGTAATAGACATCGTGTCTAGTAGGGTCTTAATCCCTACTAATATTCCCTATTCTATAGTGGAATTATCCTTTACTTCTATTATAATATCTTTAATAGCTACGTATTCCTAGTAAACCGCTTTTATTGCCTTATTATTACGGAATATTTTGCCTATATTAAATTTATCGTCCTTAATATCCAATCTGCGAACTAGTTTATTAGTTCCTCTATATCCTATAGGTGCTAGCTCCTATAGCTAGTAGCTTACGCCGTACTTAGCGTCCTTATAAATTTAGTATACGTTATTATAATAAAATGCAAAACTTTTAATTAAACATTCTTTTGTTCCTCGTAGTATATTATTATCCCTTTATACATATATATTATCTACCATTGGCCTTATTCCCTTTATTACATAGTATCTCTAACTATTTTTATAATCCCTTATAAAGTGACCTTGTTTTCCATAATTTATATAAGCTCCCTCTCTAAACTATTACTTTTACTATAGAGTCTACCTAAACATCTTCTACTACTAAGATCCTTAGTTTAGCCTCTACTCCTTAGTCCTATAATTACTAAATCCTTAACCTCTAGGTTTCTACGGTTTCTTACTCTATCTCTTATAGGCTTCTTTAGTACCACTTAGGTCCATTAGCTTTACGCCATACCATAGTTTTTAACTTAGCTTTAGTTATTATATACTCTACGCCTTATATAACTATAGAACTCTATCCTAACCTTTCTTAGCCTATTCCCTTTAGTAGATCCAATTATTAATCTTAATCGCCTAATCTATTAACTCCCTTAGGGTGTCCGTATCTTTTATTAGAATAATTACGTCCTAAACTTTAGCCTTAAGTCCCTGTTTATACTATGCTATAAGCGCCCTATTATTCTACTTAACTTATATTACTAATATCTAGAACTACGTTATATACTTAATTGCTAAGGTTTACTGCGTAATATCTTAGAGTTTTCTTTCCGCCGTAGTTACTGCCTCTAGGTCTCCGAATATTTATATAAATCGCTTAACAAATCTATTCTAGCTTAAGAATATAAACCGTACCTCTTAGTTTATAGTCGTTATTCCGTTTACCTAGATTTCTATAAGGTAAGGCTTAAACCACTTAAGTGCTCTTCCTGTTAGAAATAATCCTGCGTATGCTATTTAATCTATAGGTATTACTAGCTTAGCTCCCTCTTACGTGACCTTAAAGTGCATTTACATAAGGAATCCTTTAAGCTTTAATCTCTCTCCTAAGTACCTTTTAATTAATAGTAACTTAACCTTTACTGCGCCTATCCCGTTAATTTTATTTTCTAATATTATATTATTTTCTATTAGCTAGTTAACTATTTCTTATAACTTTCTAACCGTTATAGGTTACTATAAGTTAGTGTCTGCTATACTAGTATTATTACCTAACCTTAATATAGTTGCCGCCGTTAATAGCGTTATAGTAGCTGCTTTTAGTAGCATATTGTCCAACTTACTATATTTAATACCGTAACTAGGTAGTAATTATGTAACGGAACCTTATAGCAAGAACTACGGTAGGTCCTATTATTAGGCTAGGTATATAGGAAATGCAAATAATAATAGTCAACAAGTAATAATAACTGGTAGAGTGGTTGCCTAATAGATTAACTTTAATTATATTCCGAGAATTACTACAAGAAAGGAACCATTTAGGTAGGGACTAAGGGTCCTTAAATACACAACCACACCCCTATAAAATCCTTCTTGTACGTAATATACGTGTGCTCTACCTACTCTATTATAGATTATATAGATTATATAGATTATATAGATCACATCATGTAACCTTAGCTACTATTCCTCGTCATATAGTTCTACCGGTTCTATCCTAGACCGTGCTCTTATTAACTAACTAGCTTCTTTCGACTCCTCTCTAAGTAGTCGTAACATTGTACTTAAAGCGTCCGTAACACTAAACCCGCTTTCTATACCTAGCCGGATAGGCCTAGATCCCCCAGGAAGACCTACTACCAGACCTCTTCGACAAGCTTACCCTAGACCTATAGTGGGCCATATTACTAGCTTATACTACGGCATAGATGTTAAAGGAACTTATAGACTATTACCTAGCTATTAACTAAGGCCTCTATTAAATTAAGGTACGTGCCAATTGGCTAAAAACTAGAAACCTTATAAACCAAGCCGCAAATACTGCGAGTACAGCCCGTAGTGCCCCGGCATAATTGGTAACTCCTATAGTTAACCCAGTAGCTAGCCGAGTAGCTACCCCTACTATAGGCTTAGTGTACACCTAACCTATATATAGCGACCCCTATATATAGGCCTTTAGCGATTAAGGAGCTTGCTTCTCGTGCGGTTAAATAGGCTACCCTGTAAGGAACTGCCTAATAAAGGCAAAAACAAATAAGGTCCTGTTAATCTAGAAGGATAGTATAGAGCCGGAAAAAGAGAAACCCTAAAGGAAGACTCCTCTCTAGGGTTAAAAGGGATTAATATGTTATATATTAATCTAGGTCGGCTAGTTAGTAGTAGAAGCTACACTATCCCTTATACTTTATTTCGTAATAGATATTAAGTTTTAACCTCTGCTTTAGCTAACTTAGGAGTAAATACCTTTACCTTAATTAATATAAAGTGCGCTATAAAACTAGCTGACTTTTTAAATGTACCCCTTAAAGAACTGCCCAAACTAATCCCTATTTACGGTTATAACGGACAAATAGGGCCACCTATTATAACTATCTTACGGATTTACCTCCGTGTTAACGGACGAAGGTAGTATAATATCCCCTTCCTTATTACAGACCTTAGAAGCTACGATATAATCTTAGAAAGAAAATGGCTAGCCTATTTAGACTTATAGCTTAATGTATAGAATAGACGGCTTATTTGGCCCGAAACCCTACCCCTAACCCCTTCCTTTATAAAAGAAATTAGTATTATAATAGAGAACCTTATACGGCCCTAGATAAATACTATTTACTAGGCTAATACTATATATAGGGACCAGGTCTTCAAAAAAGAAGTATGGCGTAATTAGCAACGGATCTATATACTATATCGCCCCTAAGCTACCTATACCACGCCACCTGTACTAGAAACCTAGGGAGTTAGTAGCGACCTAGCTAAGCCCCCTATGGGGAACTTAGGCCCTATATAGCCACAAAGGACAACAAGGAGTATTAGATGCTATACTAAGCTAATAAATTAGAGGGATAATTTATAGAAGATGGAATAGGAGCTAAGAAAGACTATAAACCCTAAACCGCAAAATATAGTCTAATAAACGGCCGTAAAGAAACCTACGGACCTCCCACTAATTAATATTTGCTATATTAGCGCCGTAGGATTCTACTAGAACTTAGTCCAGCCTAACACTATTGCCTTTACTACTAGCTTATATAAAATTAATTAAATAATTAAAGAAAAGGAAAGCGAGCTTAGTAGGCAGGAAAGTAAGCTTATAGATAAGGAGCTAGTAGAACAGAAACTACCTTATCAACATTAGAAATTTAAGGACGTATTCTCTAAGGCAGCGTCTAATATACTCCCGCCTTACTAACCGTACAACCACAAGATTAAGATTAAGCCAGATAAGGAAAACACCCTTAACTTTAGCCCCCTTTACTAGCAGTCTACTGCCGAATTATAGGCTATAAAGCAGTACCTTATCGATAACCTAGATAAGGGCTTTATTAAGCCTAGCTAAGCCCCTTTTAACTCGCCTATTCTCTTTACTAAAAAGCTAAATAGAGGACTCCGTTTCTATATCGACTATTATAAGCTAAATAATATAACCCGCAAGGACCGCTATCCGCTGCCCCTACTTAATAAGACTTTAGCCTAAATAAGTAGAGCTAAGGTCTTTATAAAGCTCGATATCCGCCAAGCCTTCTATCAAATTAGGATAGACCCTAGGTCTAAGAATCTTACTACCTTTTAGACCCACTACAGAACATATAAATATAAGGTACTTCCTTTTAGACTAACTAACGGACCGGCTATATACCAGCGGTATATAAACGATGTACTCTTTAACTACCTTAATAACTTCTATACGGCCTACCTAGATAATATTATAATCTACTCTAAGAATGAGCTGGAATATGAGGAGCATATCTATAAAGTCCTATAACGGCTCCGCGAGGCTGGCCTCCAGGCCAATATTAAGAAGTTAGAGTTTAGTGTTAAGCGTATAAAGTACCTAGGGTTTATTATCAGTATAGATGGAATTAAAACCAACCCAGAGAAAACGGCCACAATTACCTAGTAGGCACCCCCACGGACCGTAAAGGGGGTACAATCGTTCCTAGAATTCTATAACTTCTACTAACGCTTTATTAAAGACTATAGCAAGATTATTAGGCCTCTTAACCGCCTTACCCGAAAAGACCAGCCCTTTCACTTTAACGCTATATATAAGCAGGCCTTTGACAAGCTTAAAAAACGGCTAGTCTTAGCCCCGCTACTCGCCCACTTTAACCCAAAACGGCCCTCAATACTAGAAACTAATACCTTAGATGGCGTAATAGCTAGTGTTTTCTCCTAAAAGCAACTAGACGGAGAATAGCACCCTATTATATACTATTTAAAGACTATAATAGACGCTAAGCTAAACTACCCTATCCATAATAAAGAAATGCTAGCTATTATCTTTAGCTTCTAGTACTGGCGAGTATAGCTAGAAGGGACCCCCGAACCTATCCAGGTAGTTTTAGATTACTAAACCTTAGAATATTTTATAACAATAAAGGCCCTTACGGCCCAGTAGGCTCGATAGGTAGACATCCTATCCTAGTTCAACTTCTTAATTATATATAGGCTAGGCGCCACAAACTGTGCGGACGCCCTTATAAGGCGTAAACAAGACCTAGACGACCAGGTAGCCGCAAAGATCTCATTATAAACTTAAATACTACTACGACTAAAATACCTTAACCCCCGGATATAGACAGAACTAAGTACGGACTCTACAGATACTAAGATATATCCTATTAACTCCATAGAACTTAACCTTATTAATAAACTGCTACAGGCAAACTATACAGCCCTATCTCTATAAGAGTACTATAAAAAGGCAAAGGACGTTACCAGCCTATAGTCCCTTAAAAATGGACTACTTAAGCACTATAAACGGCTAGTAGTAGCAGAGAAACAGAACCTACGGACCCAGCTTATTACCAAAGTACATACCTAGGTATCTACGGCCCACCTAGGAAAAAATAAGACCCATAGGATTATTAGCGAGCACTACTACTAGCCCAGAATAGTTATAGATATTAACCGCTTTATACAGAACTATAACAACTATTATAGGTCTATAATTCCACAAGATAAAACCCTAGGACTATTAAAGCCACTCCCAATACCAGAACGCCCCTAGTAGTATATCTCTATAGACTTCCACAAGCTACCTCTAGACCGCGACGGATACGATATAGTTATAATTCTAGTTCACCGCTTTAGCAAGCGCCTATTTTTAATTCCCTATTACAAAAATATTAATACTAAAGAGGCGGCCTAACTGTATATCTACTACGTTTATAGAATCTACGGACTACCAGATACTATTATATCCAATTATAGGCCGTAGTTTATATCGGCCTTCTGGAACGAGTTCACCCGGATCTTAGGTATTAGGCTAAAGCTTTCTATAGCATACAACCCCTAAACAGACGGTTAGATAGAGATTATAAATTAATACTTAGACTAGAGATTCCGGCTATTTATTAACTACTTCTAGGATAACTAGGGCGAATTATTACCCCTAATAGACTACGCCCAGGCAACCCTACCCTACGACTCTATAGGATTCGCACCTATTTAGTTAGAAATAGGTTATTTACCCTATATAAGCTTTAATTAGGAAAGACCAGAAGGACCCTAGACCGTATATAAAAAACTATCTTATAAGGAAGCCTAGCAGTACGCCAAACACTTAGAAGAAGCCTAGAAAGTAGCCCGTATAAACCTAAAAAAGGCCTAGAAATTAATAAAATAATAGGTAAATAAGTATAAACGCGAGCTAGACTTTACCGTAGGCGATATAGTCTAGGTTATAATAAAAAACTAAAAGACAGAACGGCCTAGCCGTAAGCTAGACTATAAGATAGCAGGACCATATAAGATTTTTAATAAAGTAGGCAACTCGTATAAGGTTAAACTTCCGGATTTAATTAAGGTCTACCCTATTTTCTCGCCCGATAAGCTATAAAAGGCTATAAATAACCTATTGCCTAAACAAAAGAACAAACCGCCCCTACTAATTTAAGTTAATAGCGATAATAAATAGAAAATTAAAGAAATACTAGCCTATAAACTTATAAGGGGAACGCTAAAGTATTATATTAGCTAGAAAGGATATAACTTAGACCCTACTTAGTACCCTATATAGAACTTTATAGGTAGTCCCTATAAGCTTTAGAAGTTCTATAGCCGTTACCCCAATAAACCTAGACCGCTAAAGTACCTAGATAAATAGATGGAATGCTAGTATAATAAAGATAATAAGCTACCGGAAGAGCATAAAGATAAGAATACCCTATAAGTGTAATATGGACGTACAAAGCCTGAGGGCAGGCTTTCTCAGAGGGGGGGTAATGTTACGGCACTGGCAAATTGCCGTCACGTGATGGCAAAGTGCGGTCACGTGACCGGAGGATTGTATATAACTTCGAGCGGTGCTTCCGTTCTTCCCCTTTCCTTTCTCTAGCTTTAGATCCTCGTTTATAGATAATCCAACCGTACAGGCCTACGCGTCTCTCTTGCCGTGTCCGTGCCTCGATTGACCGAGTCGCTAACATATATTATCTAACCTACTTATATTTAATACTATAACTAGGTAGTAATTATATAACGGAACCTTATAGCAAGAACTACGGTAGGTCCTATTATTAGGCTAGGTATATAGAAAATGCAAATAATAATAGTCGATAATAAATAATAACTAGTAGAGTGGTTGCCTAATAGATTAACTCTAATTATATTCTAAGAATTACTATAAGGAAGGAACTATCTAGGTAGGGACTAAGGGTCCTTAAATACACAACCGTACTCCTATAAAATCCTTCTTATACGTAATGTACGTATGCTCTATCTGCTCTGTCACGGATTATATAGATCCTACAGATTATACAGATCACGTCACATGACTTCGGCTACTATTCCTCGTCACATGGTTCTATCGGCTCCATTCTGGACCGTGCCTAAATCAACCAACTAGCTTCTTCCGACTCTTCCCCAAGTAGTCGTAACATCGTACTTAAAGTGTCCGTAACAAATCTAACTTACATTCTGCGACGATGTGTCTCGCCCCCTAGTATTCTTAGTAGGGTGTTATAATTTATAAATATATAGATATAATTACCTAAAGAACCTATTGCATCAATAAAATATATAATAACTCTTATAGTAAGGACGTCGCTTGTAGAAATACACAGGGTTTGATTTTTAAAACATTCAAATCTCACCAAAGCGACGCCCATAAGCTCTCAGACGCTCCGCAGAAGATTTTGTCAGGTGACAGGGGTGCGCAGGGGGCTGAAATTAGTGCGCTGTTCTAATTGGTCCAGAAGAGGGTCTATGCGTTATCCCATGTCACGGAACAAATCTTCTGCGGAGCGTCTGATTCATGAGATAAGGTTTGACAGGATATTCTGTCAGCCGCAAGTCTGGTTTTGATTCCGGTGTTCCGCACGGACCATCTACTAGATGGACGCCGGCGGGTTAAGGGATACTAAGTAGAGCTATTCTAAACCCTAATGAGTATAATCAAGATTAGGATTACCTCTCTTATATCTTTAGGTGTAATCTGCAGCCTGCAAATGAGTAGATTAATGGGTCGTTGATCTGGAAGGGGACGTCGCAGGAATGCGGTAGTCGCCCGTGCAATTAGTTGGCGCGCGGGTCTACATCACCACTATAACGTAGTTATATTATTCATGTGATATCGTGACCGAAATAGAAATATATATAAGCTTCAATTTGGCCGATTTGAAATATATATAAGCTAGTTGTTGGTTTTATTATAAATTGATCAAATATCACCTCTATGTGGCTCGCTACGTGGGGTGGCTCGCTTTCCGGTCAGCTACGTTATGACACATTTCATCAGCGGGAAGTGGGAGAATTTTTGATGCAGCCTCATTCCTGTAGGCAAATAAATTCTTACCGGCCCTCTTCACAGGTGCGTTTCCATCGTCAACCCATCCCCCACCACGAAACACCTCATCCCAACGAAAATGAAACGCCGCCTCCAAATCCGCGTCGCAACAGGCGGCCACGCAGAAGGCTATGACCCCTCGGAGGACCTGACGGGCATCCTCCAGGCCGCGAGGGCCGGCAACGCGCAGGCGGTGCGGCAGTACCTCGACCGCGGCACGAGCGTCGAGACCAAGGACGACGACTTCCAGTACACGGTCCTGCACCACGCCACACTGAGCGGCAGCGCTGACACCGTGCGGCTGGTGCTGAGCCGCCGCGCGAACGTCAACGTCGCCGCGGACGACGAGAGTGCGCTCATCATCGCGGCCCGAAAGGGGGACGCCGCTATCGTCCGCATGCTCCTGCAGGCCGGGGCGTATGTCTCGGGCCTGACCAGCCCCGGCACGTACCCGCTGCTCGCGGCCGCCGGGGCCAAAGACGAGGCCGTCATCGACCTCCTCCTTCGTGCCGGGGCTAGCGTTCGGGCTGTCGACACCCAGGGGCAGGGCGTCCTGCACAAAGCCGCGACGGGGAATATTTGCGTGTTGCAGGCGCTTCTGCGTGCCGGCGCGTCTGTCAATGCCGTGGACAACGAGGGCCGCACGCCGCTGCATCTCGCTGTGGAGATACACTGGGAGCACGTGAAGGAGCAGATGAACGTTCGCTCGGAGATTGTCCAGGTTTTGCTCGCCGACGGAGCGGACCCCAATGCGAGGGCCAAGGACGGCGCTACGCCACTGCATGTGGCGATTATGTCGCGGACAACCGACGCGGTGAAGCACCTGCTCGAGGCTGGCGCGGATGTCAATGCCAGGGACAACGATGGGTGGATCCCGCTTATGGGGGCCGCATATGACGGCGACCCGGGCATTGTGCGCCTGCTCCTCCGGCACTCCGCCGCTGTGGCGTCCCCGTCCGCCGGCCTTGGCAACGCGCTGCAGACTGCTGCTGTCCGGGGGAACGTCAGGGTGCTGCGGCTGCTGCTTGATGGCGGCGTGGATGTTAACTTGTCAGGCGGCGAGTACGGGAATGCCTTGCAGGCGGGGGCGTTCAATGGGCGCCTGAACGTGGTTCGCAACCTTGTGAGTCGTGACGCCCGGATCGACATGCGCGGGAAGCATGCGGATGCTGTCCAGGCTGCTACCGCCGGGAGGAAGCGTGCCGTTGCGGATTGGCTTCGCGGCTGGCAGGCTGGCACAGTGACGCTGAGGGGCGACCAGGAGACCATAGTGGTGAAGGGGAGGCAGACCACGAAGCGGGTTGATCTCAATAAAGATGATCCCAGGCCGGAAGACGATCCGGATGGCTACGGCGAGTATGAGCAGGAGGAGTACCCCGAGCCCGAACCCGTGCCCGAACCAGCCTGGAGCCGGGGTGTTTCCGGTACAAACATGTACTCCGCTGGGCCTAGTGGTGCAGGAGGGTCGGGATGGGGTGACTCCAACGTGTGCCGCGAGTGCGGCAAGCAGTTCAAGACGTCGGGTGCCTTGCTGCAGCACCAGAACTCCACGGGCCACGGAGGCGAAGACGACGGGGACGATGAAGATGAAGCGAACTACAGTGACGATAACAATTTGGGCGACAGCTACGACAACGAGTGCCCGATGTGCGGCAAGTCGTTCAGTTCTGTGAATGCCCTCTCCTGCCACATGCGAGACACCGGGCATGGTATGGGCGGACCAAACACGTACGGGGCCAGCTACGAGGGCGAGAGTGAGGAAGATGATTCCACCATGTGCCATGTCTGCGGCAGGAACTTCAAGACGCACCAGTCCCTCTTGCAGCACCAGAGGGACACGGGGCATGATGAGGACGATGAGGACGATGAGGACGATGATTTGATGTGTAGGATGTGCCGGATGCGGTTTGCGAGCAGGAACGACCTGTTCCGACACTTGGATCAGAATGAACATCACAGGATTTGATCATGGCGAGACGCAGTGGATCGAGATGGACGTGCTGGGAAATCGTTTCCCATTCGTTTCTCATTTCTAGCATAGAACAGCAAAATGAATCTAAGCCGGCGTGTTGTAAATTCTGTTGGTAGCGGGGGTATTTGGGCAGTCTCTTTGAGCTCAGCGATTTGCACGTGGCAGGTCACGTGGCACAGCACGGGCCACACTGGAGAGAGCTTCTTCTATATAGAGCATCTTATATCTTTCCGCCAGCCTAGTCAGTGGTCTGACAAATTCCTTTCCTATTATACACCACCCGGACGCATCTCGATGTAAGTGCCTTATTAGCGCTGCTGATCATTCGGAGAACGCCGTCTGTTTTACTAGGTAAAATGGGGTTATAGGCAAAATATAAGGCATATTGCCAGGGTGTACGGTAGGGAGCAGGCAAGCCGAGCATGAGTTACATAAGAGAGTCGATGGAAGAGGACGATATGGTAATGAGTAGGGCAATACCCTAGTATAGAGACGAATCGATGGGGGAGGAAGGTAAGGTAAAAAGTAAGAGAGAGAAGGTGAGATTTAGTGTGGTGGGCGGAGGTTTCGCTTATCGGGCCGACCTTTTAGCGTGGTCTAGCCGACCTGTACGCACGTATCAACGACACAGATCGAGGCTGCTTACTATTTGCAGGGGGTGTCCATGATGAATGGTGCCCAACACGTAGCCTGACTGAGATCCCTTTGTGTGGCAGAAGAGACTTTTCGTATTAGGCGCTTTGGGCGCTCCTGCCTGGGTTAGCATGCTGCAAGCACCCTAGCTAGCGTGATTTTATTAGTAAGCTTCACCAAAACACGTCAATATTGTGATGCTAATAAAATACTATAGAACGCCACCACTATAAATACTTATAGGTAGTTTTAAGAAAGTTGGGCAAAAATTTTATAATGTATAATATTATAAATTTCTGCCCTTTATTAGCTAGCCCTAAAAGCTTTAAAGCTAAAAATACACAACTTTTTTTAAGCAGCATAGAAATAATATTTTACTAATAATTTGATAGTTAAATAGATGGCGACGATATTGAAGCTTTTTAATCAACTATACTAAATATTATAGGCTTCCTGGCTATGTTGGTGCTATTACCCGAATATCCAAGCGTCAAAAGCGTCAATGAGGCGCTAGCATCCTTACTGCTAAGCAACCGCACTGACCAGAGGCTTCAACACCAAGTTCTGTACGGTATAGATCTAGATTGGCTTATGAGGCGTGCATATACGAAAAGTCCTTGAAAACCCGCCACACAAAGGGATGTCACTGTACCCCGCTAGCTTGCAGGCTTTGGGCACACATGCATTAGCCACTCTCGTTGCCTGATCTTTGGGTATGCACAAGTCGCTCGATGTCATTTGTCAGGTTGCCAGTGCTTAAATCCCCTCGATGAGAAGGGAAATGGAGCACGAATCGTGAGGATGGCCGACCACACTAGTCAGATATGGCGGCTCTGCTTCTAGCAACATAAGTCAGCTTTGGCTTTCTCTTGACCACTCCAAACCCCATTAAGCCTCCTGAAGTCGTA
Source organism: Cenococcum geophilum 1.58 (assembly GCF_001692895.1). Taxonomy (NCBI): domain Eukaryota; kingdom Fungi; phylum Ascomycota; class Dothideomycetes; order Gloniales; family Gloniaceae; genus Cenococcum; species Cenococcum geophilum. The sequence goes on from NW_027137568.1 coordinate 464,724, forward strand.
GTGCCTGTTGTGGTGGTCCAAAATGTCTGCGAAAGTAATTAGTGAGCCAGCGAATGCTAGTGTCGAGTATGTGAGCTTCATCATGCAGTTTTCCGAATGGACATTTTACTGATTTACAAATAGCATCGTATTAGTTCATGGTTGGTGTGGGGAGGAGCAGCCTTGGACTCGGGGGCAGGGCAAAGATGCCGTTTGTTGGCCGGAGAGTATTCTTCCTGCTTTGGCGCCTCGGGCTCGGATCGTGACTTTCATCTACGACGCCAAAGTAGACAGGTTTTGGGCTGCCAAAAGAGATAACGACATAGACACCATCTCTGAAGACCTCTTGTGGGAATTGCAAGAGGTGCGATCCAAAACGAAAACGGTGAGTTGGAGCAAGACCTGCACAAAGGTTTAGAAACTGACTCTTGGTGAAGACTAAGCGTCCCGTAATTTTTGTTGCTCATAGTATCGGCGGCCTAGTTTGCGAAAATGTGATGCTCTCACAGCTTCAACTCACGACGGATGAACTCAGCTAACCAAATTTTCAGGCGCTTGTGATGGCAAGCAACGGATCGCCAGCCGACAAAGAGCTCGGTAAGCTGGTGCAGCGATTTGCCCTCATCGGAACGCCGTCCCATGCCGACAAAGGTCTCTGGGCGGAGACAGGGGAGAAATTCTTCCAGCTCTGCGGAGAAAGCAGTCGTGCTGCTGCAGTGCGAGATGACCTCAAGAAGTCGGAGAAGCTGGCGGAGATCGGCGAGAACTTCCAAGCTTTCGTTCAGTCCCGAACAGCGCCAGGCGCCTTCGAAGTGGCATGCTTTTACGAAGGTATGGCTACCAAGATGGGAAAGACCAGGGTCGTGATTGTGGACGAGTCTGCTGTCAAGATCCCTGGTTGCCGAAATCCGTCTAGGCTGGAGGCTAATCACCAAGGCATGGCGGAAGCCGCGAGCAAGAATGACGCCCATTTCAAGCGCCTATCCCGGGTACTGGTCAGGTGGGCTGAAGAGCTCGGGAATGTGGAAGGTGACGATGAACTGGTGCGAAACCAGTTCAACGCGACATTTCATGGTGAGAATCGGGGCTTCCAGCTGGGTCAGAATACTGGCACCATTAACGACGTCCGATTTGGCGCTGAGCCGGCGAATTAGGGTGATGACAACTGGAGCCCTCTGTAATTTCGACGAATACCTGACAAGTGTCTGTTTCAAGGGGCTGCACTGCCACCACATTAGAAATGCTGTGTCGAGAACTGAGCTCGTCGTTAGTGGTGGTATAGATGCAATTCTCTGTATGGCCGAGCCACATGTAGAAGCAGGGCTTCAAATAACCAGATATTAGCTGAGTAGATGCCAGTTTCGGCCAATGCGGAGCTGTTCTATGCATGCGTGTTGCCGTATGACCGGTTTTCCGAGCCTAACTCCGCATACAGACGAGGCTGAGAAAAGAGGCACCAATCACTGAAATACAATAAACGGGGCTGGCCATTCTTTCTATTTATAGGCACACACGATTCCGGCATTCCTTCACCTGCGACCTTCAAGCAAACCTCAAGCGGCTCTAAAGCCCAAGACCAATGGCAGCGCAATACAACGCGACATTCCATGGTGACAACAAGGAAGGCATTCAACTTGGCACCAACCTTGGAACGATCAACGCCTACTATTATGCGGCAAAACTAGGTATTGCCAGTCCCCATAGCCCTCCGCCCGCTTTCTCGACTAATGAATGTGTGTTTTGAACTGAAGAACGATCCGAGGCTGTTTTCAATCCCCTCTCCAATGTCCCTTTCGAGAGAGATGAGAACTTTGTCGGAAGAGACTCTATTCTCAGCACAATAGAGGACAAACTACTGCCGACGTCAACTTCAAAGCACCGCCGAGTCGCACTCGTGGGACCGCCTGGAGTAGGGTGAGTGGACGACGCCAACGGGCCCAGTTATGCTGAACCTTACCGACGCAGCAAAACCCAAATCGCTGTAGAATATGCAGCCCGCCTCCGCGCAAGAGCCCCAGACACCTGGGTCTTCTGGGTTGATGCCAGAGACGCGTACGGTTTTACCGAGTCATATCGCAACATCGCCAGGGTTGCAAAGATACCGGGGTGGGAGGAATCCAAAACCGACACTCTGCACAACCTGGTCTTCGAGTGGCTGAAGAAAGATCAGATCAGCCCTTGGCTTATGATTCTGGACAACAATGATGACGCTGACATGCTCTTTACTCCACAAGGGTCAGAAGATGGGAAACGTGGAAAGAGTGAGGCACAACGAGTTACCCTTGTACTAGCCCTGTTGGTGCTGACTGCGCGCCTTAGGTCTTGTCCAGTATATCCCGGACTGTTCACACGGCTCAGTCCTCGTCACTACACGGGACGACGGAGCGGCCGGAAGCCTCTGCGATGGAAGCTCCATTGACATCCGGGAAATGGATGTATCCGAAGCTAAAGATCTGTTCCGAAAGAAACTGACCTGGGAGACTGTGAATGAAAGCGACCTTGAGTTGCTCCTGAAACAGCTGGAGTATCTCCCGCTAGCCATCTCTCATGCGGTCGCATTCATTTCACAGAATAACTCGTCTGTCCAGCGGTACCTTACCCTGCTAAAACAAGAATCCGAGTTCGTCAAGCTTCTCGAAAGGGAAGTCAGGGACCAGCGTCGCAGCCCCGTCCCGTGGTCCGTCATGAACACGTGGAAGGTATCGTTCGACTTCCTCAAAGAGCGCGAACCGCAGGCCGTCGAGCTACTCTCCATGTTGTGCTTCCTAGACAGACAGGGCATTCCGGGATTTCTGCTGCAAGGGGAGAGCGGCGACACAGAATTTACAACCAAGATACTAGGGCCCCTCCTTCGGTTCCGTTTCCTCTCTCAGGTGAAGATGCAGAGAACAGGAGATGTCTTCGAGATGCACTCTCTTGTGCATCGCTTCACATTGCGATGGGTGGAGCAGAGCGACGCGCCCATATATGCTGCCAAGGCCCTGAAAGCCGTCTCGGACAAGTTTCCCGGCGCCGACAACCCTGTTGAAGAAGTGTGCCAGCAGCTACACTCTCATGCGCGTGCTGTACTCGAGACATCTTATGGCAACCCCGATAAGGCCACGAGAGCCAAGCTTCTGCACAACGCTGCCGCTTACGAGGCCGACCTCGGCAGCATCAAGATCGCTGAGAAATGGATTACCGAGGCCTTAGAAATCCGAAAAGTTGAGATTGGGGAGAATCATATCGATACTCTGTACAGCATGAACAACCTCGCCATGGCGTGCTATCAGTCCGGAAAATCTAGGAAGGCGGTGTCTTGTCAGGAGGAAGTCGTAAAGCGGTTCACCAAAGTGAAGGGGAAGAGAAACACCGAGACTCTCGCCGCCATGAACCTTCTGGTGAAGTATTACCTGGATGTCAGCAAGTGGACGAAGGCCGAGAAGCTCTCCACGTGGGTTGTGGAAGTCTCGGAGAGCCTTGAAGACGAGGACCCGGTGGAGACCTTGGACCGGAAGATGACGCTGGTCCTGGTGCAAAGGAGCATGGGGAAATATGAGCTCGCACAGAGCCTCGCGGAGAGCGTACTGGAAGAGAAATTCAATCTTCAAAAACAGATTCTGTCCGTCCGGGAGAAGGATGGTGAGGGTGAGAGGCAAGAGGAGTTTGTCGATCTGTTCGATGTGGTGGACTCAGAGCGAACCCTAGCGCTGATTCACAGGGACCAAGGTCAGTTGGACAAGGCTGCTGAATACATGGAACGAGTCGTCGAGACCACGAAGCAATCTCACGGCGAGCAGCACCCCAGGACTCTGCGCTGCCAAATCGAAATGGCCTTGATCTTCGAAGAGCAGGGAAAGCTTACGGAAGCAGAATGCCTGGGCCTGCAGGTGACAGGAAAGCTGGCACAGACGCTTAGCAAGGAGCACCCAGACACGTTGGCGAGCTGGAGCAATCTAGTGCTGGTGTATGAGAAGTTGGGAAAGCTGGAGGACGCAGAGGGGGACGGCGAAATTGTGGTTGAGACGTCAGAGAAGGTCTTTGGAAAGGACAGTCGCCAGACCCTTCACAGCAAGGGGAACCTTGCATCGGTATACCGGAATCGGGGCAAGCTGGCTAAGGCGGCGGCGTTGGGCGAGGAAGTGTTGAAGTTACGGGAGTCGGCGCTGGGAAAGACCCACCCTGACGTGCTCATGGGCATCACCAATCTTGCTTTAACGTACCAGAAGCAGGGACGTCATTCAGATGTGCGGGAACTGTTTCAGCGGGCCGCCTCGCCTCAACGTGTTGGCGGTTCACAGACGAGTCTACTCGTCTTATCTGCCCTGCTTTTCTTATTGGTTTCGCTCGTTCGGTTCGGTTGGCATATTGTGTAGCACACCATTCACGAGGGCTGAGTTCTTAACCGACACACCTTCAGCCTTGGAATACGAAACTGAGGTTTGGAGCAATGTGCGAACCTATCATTGGCTAGAACGCCCACCTACATTATGACAGTAGCCGCTGTGTGGCTCGACACATCAGCCTCGAAGTTACGATCGCACAGCTGTCAACGGGACATTTGGTTCCTTTACACGTAACCATTGGGAAGGACGAAAATGCCGCTATCGAACAGCTTCTAGAGGGCAACTTGAACAGCTATGCTCGCCTTCTGTGCATCTGCAGGACAATGGTGTTCTTGGCCAAACATGCCCCCAACTACCTGTGAGAGTTGGCGGAGGCTCGACTCAGTTCGTCACCCTCCGCCCTGTAGTGGCACTTGCTGACAGCCCGGCGGCCGCAACGGTCCAAGTGCCTTATTTCAGTGAAGTATATGATATGGTTGTCCTCTGGGTAGTCTCTCAACCATTCACGCATAAGGCTCGATCATCCCTTGCTCACCTCGGCCGACTAAGGTACGGCGACGATGATGGAGCGGAGGAAAAGCCTCTGAGCTACTTACCTTGGAATGCGAGGCTTTACTTCTTCTAAAAGAACCATCTACTTTGGTTTCGCTCCACAAAAAAGGATCTCGGCTTTCGCCTACAAGAAGTGGTTTCGATCTTATGTATCGGTAGATCTCCAGTAATCATGAAATAGCTCTTTAATAAGTGTCGAGTTGAGTACCTGAAGCTGATCCAGAACAAGACCTCTATCTTTGAGCACCGAGATGGCAAGTGAAGAAGGATGAAGGGAAGAGATATCAGGCCCATGTCGACCGTCATTATAAACGAGAAGGAGAAGACGGCGTTGTTAAGAGATACCAAGACCTTCCTCGACCCACGAGCTCGAGCATGGTATTCTAACCGCGGCATTCCTTACCGGAGAGGCTACCTGCTATATGAACAACCTGGGACTGGAAAATCCAGTCTGAGCTTGTTAATAGCCAGTTGTTATGATTTAGAGATCTATGTTCTTAATATCTCCAATGTTGACGGCGACTCCTTGGGCACTTTGTTCACAGAGCTCCCCCCTCGTTGCGTCCTGCTAAAAGATGTTGACGCCGTCGGTATGACGAAATCCTGGCAAGCGGAAACGGAGAAAACTGGCCAAACTGAGGCAGGCTCTGCCAAAAAAACTGAATCCAAGGGGAAATCGTCCCTATTGGACCTTCTCGACGCTCTCGACGGAGTATGATCACACGAAGGTTGCGTTCTCATCATAACCACGAATCACATCGAGCGTTCAGATCCGGCACTCATACGAGCTGGACGCGCAGACAGAAAAGTCGAGCTTCCCTATGCCAACAAGGACGTGGTTACTCGACTTTCTGCATGGTCTTTAAGCAGTCGAAAGACGGTATCCCCGGCCTAGAAGAGTCGTTTGAAGATGACGAAACAGTCGAGCGACTTGCAAATGAGCTTGCCGGCATGGCTAAAATTCTCCCCGGCGGAAATACAATCCTTCTTGTTAGAACATAGGCAGGTCAGAAAAGGCACAACTAATCGTCGGAGAGTCAACGATGTGGCCCGGAACGGAGCGACGCAGGACAGTCCGATGCAATCTGGCCGAGTGCCCATTGGTTTCGTTGGAGATGTGGAGTGGGTTCAAGTTAGATAGTACACTACGATCCTCGAGGGTCTTCATGCTTCGGTTGAGCTTCCGGTTCGCCTAGCACACGGGGGCCTTTCACACCTGCTGTTCAAGACGGTAACTTTTCGGTGGACCCGTCGTGCAAACGGGACAGACAGGATCCGCACGGTAACTCTTGGCAGTAACTTTACTGTCCGAATCTTCTGGCAAGTTTCATTCTGCCGGCGCAAAATTAGTGGCTTAGAGCTTATTTATTAGAGTCGTAGCTTAATTTAGCACGGCCTACCCCCAGAGGCACCTCTGCACCTCTTTTACGCCCTACGCCTCTACGCCTCTACGCCTTTATATCTCCGCGTCTTTTAGATCTTTGTGTCTGCGTCTATGTCTCTACACCTCTCTACCTAACCCCCTATAAGACGTGCAAAGGGACGCATGGGAAGACGCAAGGAGACATGGGCATAGACACGGGCAGAGACACAAATGAGTAGACGCACGACCAGAGCTACGACCAGAGCTACGACCAGAGTCACAAGCAGAGACACGACCAGAGACACGATCAGAGACACGACCAGAGACACAAGTAGAGCCACGACCAGAGTCACAAGAAAAGACGTAGAAAAGTGTAGAGGTATAGAGGTGCAAGGCGTAGAGGTAGGAAGGGGTGTCTAAAAAGGGAATATCAAAGCTTAACCTTAATTTACCCTTGTAGATTAACCGAGCACTGTTCATCTAGACACACCTCCACCGACCCACCTTCCCCCCTTTGCTCCTCCCTCTCCCTCTGCCCGTGGCTCTGCTCGTGGCTCTACTTGTGGCTCTACTTATACCCCTGCTTGTGCCTCTGCACGCACCTCTGCTCGCATCTCTGCTCGTTCCTTGCCCGTGCCTCTCTTACGAAGGGAGACGCGTAGAGAGAGAGAGAGACGCGTATGAGGAGACGCGTAGGGGGAGACGCGTAGGGGGAGACACGTAAAGCACAAGAAAGAGTAAAAACAGATAACGGGAAGGCTAAAATATGCCCTAAGTAGTGTCTTGGCTTCCTTTACCGCCTGCTGAGCCGCCGCCGATCAAAAGATTCAGACAGTAAAGTTACTGCCAAGAGTTACTGTCCAGATCCTGTCCGCAAACGGGAGAGGGTGCAACGTAATGATACGTTCGGGAGAGTAATGTCTCTCCCATCACCCGCAGTTAGAGATAGCCAAGTTTACATTCATGTATCTTTCCTGCTTTCGAACCTATCGATCACAGCGCGGATCGCGCGCACTTGGCCACGTAGCTCGTCCCGCTCTGCTTTCATCTTACTGTAGTTATCGATTTTGTTAATGACGAGGCTTCTACGCCAGACCACCATGGTTTGAACCCACTGTCTCCCTTTCTTATCATTTCTGAATTCTGCTCTACATGATTTCGCTCTTGAGAAAAGCGCTGGAACCTTACCACCTAGTGATTGGCAGATGAGCCGAAACGCTGGACGAGGCCTTTGGCTGCTCATCATCCCCACCGTACTTTACAGTACAGCTCGGTGCACGACTAGGGGTGTGAGCTTACACTTACACATGTACATACATTCGTGTACATACACGGTATACACGTGTATTCTAGAGGCTTACACCGTGTATTGCACCGGTCATATGCTTAGTAAACAGTGTAATGAAGAGTCTTTCGTTTTACCTCAGCGAGCTCAGACGCGATTTTTTAGCTAGCATCGGAATAACCTACGCTGTCTTCCGAATTGCAAAATCACGTCTAAGAGGGTTTGGCGAGATTTGTTAAAATCCTAAGCAAAATCCGTAAAACGGAGATTACGGATATCTAATTTATTTATTCACATAACGCGTTATTATTAAACCCCATAGTTACTTTTTTTTTAAGACTTAGGGCTTCTAAATAGTATAAATTTTATTATATAGCTACCACTTAGTCCTAACATTAATTTCGTTAAAGTTAAAAAACGCGTTATTAAAAGCCTAAGCATATATTATATCTTATTAAATAGTCTGCTAATATAGATAAAACTATACAGATATATAGGTATCTACTACTTAAAGCTATTGCAACACCTAGTAGGTGCTATAGTTGGGTCCTTCCTTAAAAATATCCTCCCTTAGCCCAGAGCTACTACTAGGGGGTAAGCTTTAGGCAGAGCCTTATGTAGAGCCTTAGTAGAGCTTCGTGTAGAGCTTCGTGCAGAGCTTCGTGCAGAGCTTCGTGCAGAGCTTCGTGCAGAGCTTCGTGCAGAGCTTCATGCAGAGCCACGTGCAGGCGTGCAGGCGTGCAGACGTGTAGATGTGCAGACGTGCAGACGTTCGTACGGGCGATCAATTGCAGAGACGTTTGTAGAGACGTTTGTATGGGCAATTGATCGATTGATTGTATGGGCGTTTGTACGGGCGTTTGTACGGGCGTTTGTACGGGCGATTGTAGAACCTTCCTAGTATATTAGTGCTGCGTGTTAATAGAGCTTTGGAGCTCTATATAGGTGAAGAAAAGAGACTATATATACATGAGGTAGGTGGCGAAACGCTNATAACGATGCTNACGATAGAGCTGACGACTACGACTTGTAATTGCCACTGTCGACAACGCCACTCAGTCAGTATTTGGTAATGGGAATCGACAATAGGGCTTCGAGTAGAGCTTCGAGCAGAGCTTCGAGCAGAGCTTCGAGCAGAGCTTCGAGCAGAGCTTCGAGCAGAGCTTCGAGCAGAGCTTCATGCGGAGCTTCATGCAGAGCTTTTGCAGAGCTTTTGCAGAGCTTCGGTAGAGCTCCGTGCAGAGCTCTGTGCAGGTCTCCCCCTAAGCTTCGTTCCGTAGAGCTCTCGCAAAGCTCCACAGCTCTACGCAGAGGGCTGCCGGCGTAGGCGTAAGCGTTCAGCGTTAGTGTTTACTGCGCGGCTCGGCGGTGCAGAGGTAGAATTAGGGTGTAAGGGATATTATTGCGGACACCTCGGGTTGCCCTCAGGACAACCCCCGGACGCCCCTCGGATGGTCGCCGGTCACGTGCCGGAGGCACGTGCCCGTAGTATATAGTCTCCACGATCCCAGAGGCCTTACCTCCTCAAGGATTCGTCTCTCTCACCAATCTATCCTGTTCCAATCGTGTCCTTATAGCCCCCTGTCTACAAGATCCCCTTACATTCAAATCCTTTCTACTCTTTTTTAGAAGGGTAGTCGGCTTTAAGGACCAGATTATTTGTTTATATCTTTTATTTACAACTACTATCCTCCCTTAAAATCTTGCGATAACTTAAATAGAAACTCCACAGATACCTTATAGAAAGCCGTCGCGTAAAGGCAGGAAGGTCCCTCTAATAGTAAGAGATTGCGATAATATAACCCTCTAGGCAAGACGGCCGAACGAGCCCTAATACCTAGATGCTTTAGGAGCTTAAAGACTCTTACACACCTATAATTACTAGCAACGCTAAGGAAAATATAAACACCCTCTATAATAGTTATAATACTACTAAAAAGCAGCTAGAACCCCTCTAGCCCCACCTAGGCTAATTAGAAGATTAAGTACTAAAGGTAACTTTAAGATCTTCTCTTAAGCTAAAAATGCTAGAGGAATATATTAATGCGTCTAACTAGGGAACCAACCGGAACCCTCCCGGAAAACCACCAGCCTATAATTAGTATAGTAGTAGTATATAGACTGCTTATAAGCTAAACAGGCCTACCCCTTTAAATAATTTAAGCTAATTACTAACTTAAGACCCGAGCCTCGTTAGGAAGCCTATACTAGCTACTAGTATTAATACTACCTCTATAGCAGGAGCCTCCTTAGGCCTAAGTTTAGAAGGTTAAAAGCCCTATACTAATCTCCTTTAAAATAGATATTAGGAAGCTATTATAAGGCTCTTAGAAGCTATATAGGAGGAAGCCACTAATAAATATATTAGAACCCTTTAAGGGTAAATCTAGATCTAGTAGGGTCTAATCTAAGCTAGGTAAATTTTTTTATAACTTAGTTAAGGCTAAGGGCTTTTTAAAAGCTACTTAATACCTACCTAAGGAGGTATAGAAGACTTAGAGAGTTATCTACACTATAAATAGAAAAAGGATATAAACTAACTAGCTAAGGCCTTTAGTAGTTTAGAACTCCGCTATAAACCTAATACCTAGCAGTTAGATAATTAGGTTCGTAAGGTAGATAACTTCTTTAAGATACTAATAATATAAGATAATACTAAAGTGCGTATACGCTAAATTATTAGCAAGATTAAAGACTAATTACTAAACTAGATCGTATTTAATCAGCTTAATAAAGAGTAAATTACTATATAGCTATAGCTGTAAACCTTCTTAAAGAAATGGACTTAAGATCTGTATATTGTATAATATAATAATATAAAGCTATTCTGGAATGGGATATAGCTTAACTACTATAACTTTTACCAGTTTATAAACTTTATAAAAACTTATACTTAATAGATAGATCTAAAGCCCTTTAAAAATAAGGACGGTAGCATCTATAAGAAGGAGAAGATTAGGTTTATCTAGGCTAAAATTAAGCTAGCAATTTATAATAAAATAAAGTATATAGGAGCCCTATTGCGGATTACTATATATACGGATTTTAAACGAGTAGTTCTAAACGCTAAAGATATGGTAAGGAATTAAACCTCTTCCGGTAGGAAGCCGGGGGGTTACTAAAAGCGTAGGTACTTTAATAGCAATGTAGGGCAGACCTAACCTTTAAAGAAGCCGTTCTTAAAGAGAACTTTAGAAAGGTTAAAGTTAGGGGCCTTAAATAACGGAAAAGACTCTTAGGGCCAACCTAATACCCGTTTAGTACCTTTATAGGAACACTTTAAGAAGTTAAGAGAAAACTATAGAGGTAGATCCTATTAGAAAAATAAGTAGGGTAATAACCGCACTAATAATCTAAAAAAAGAAAAGCTTTAGTTATGGACCTCTTCTAGCTATAACTACGGTAAGATATAGAAGAAAAAACTCTTTATATTGCTGTTAAGCTAGAAATAATACTCCCTATAGGTAAGGTATAATAGTTCTAAGCACTATATAATAGCGGCGCTAAAATTAATCTTATATAATATAATTTGTAAAAGAGTATAAACTTATCCTATTATAAAGGTAGCGGAAACCTATTATAGGCTTCCTAGATAAGCATTAGATTAAGCTATATAGTGCCTATAAGCTTATAGTATTAGTAGCTAATATATATAACCGCACTAAGGTAGTTAGCCCGTAACCCTTTTAAGCGGCTAACTTTATAGGTTATAATCTTATCCTTAGATACCCTTAGCTGGCGGAAGTAGATCCTAAAATACGCTTTAAGATTAGAGCCTTTAAATAATAGAATAATAAAGATTTAGAAGGGCGTATATTACTAATAAGCCTAAAGAATATCCTAGAGAATGTAGCTTTAGGTAAAATAGTATATACTTTATACCTAAAGGAGTATTAAATCTAACCCCTATTTAATAGTAAGATAGGTATAAAGCCTAGTATAGGTAATAACCCTTTTATAACGAAGACCCTATAGGGAACTACTAAATAAGTCGCAAAGATATTATAGGGAGGCGGTGATCTTAAGGATCTTATAAGATACTTTAACCGCTATAGGTTACTCTAGCTTAAGCAATATATAAAGAGTATACTACGGTACCTCAAACGCTATATTAAGGAGTTCTCTACCCTTTACTGGCTACTGTATAAAATAGTTTAATATATAGTGGCAACTATATATAAGTAACTACTATAGCGTATAACGCTGCCCGTGGGTATTCTAAGGGAGCTCTAAAACCTACCTAATAATAATATAAAAAATAAACGCAACCCTAATTTGTTAAATATTCTAGTAGGCCTAAGGGACTTACTAAGGGTATTTTTGGGTAGGAAAGCTAAAGTCCTACTATAGAACTTAGAGTACGATTATATAATTAATCTAAAAGAAGGTAAATAACTGCTAAACCTTCCTATTTATAACCTCTTGCGTAAAGAGCTTAAGATCCTATAGGAGTACCTTAATAGGTTACTAAAAAAGGGGTAGATCCGGCCTAGTAAGTCACTATTAGGTGTACTAATCCTCTTTATTTTAAAACTAGATAGAACTATAAGGCTATACGTAGACTATTGCGGTCTTAATAAGATTATAATTAAGAACCGTTACCTACTACTACTAGTTAGTAAAATGCTAGATTAACTATTTAGGGCGAAGATCTTTATAAAGCTAGATCTTTTTTTTATTTTTTTTTTATTTTTATATCCGTTGTATTATACTACGTATAATACTACGCATGCAGCCTCTAGGCTATGGCGCTATAGTTCTATATATATAAATCCTTCCTAGGCAGCTTAATATGTACTAGTAGCTAAATAGACACTCTAGCCCATTTTTAAAATGCTAGGGGAGCTCTAGCGACTAGTGTTTTTTTATTCTAGTATTTTGCTTACTATGGTCCAGTTTATACCAAGAAAAGGAAATCCTAGCTCTTTTATCTATTTCTACCGTATTCTGCCGTTCCTAGAGTAGAAAAAGCGCTCTAAAAGAAAGATTTTTATTAAATAGTTTTGCACTTAAGAATAAGAGGCGTTATAATAGCTTGCTAGCTTAGAAGCAGCTACCAATTACCCCTAAAGCGACTTTTTATCCTGTACCCTATCTCTTCTCCTTGCTAAAGAAATGGGTAGGGAATTAGTAATTAATAGGTACTCTCCCTAAAAATAACCTACTAATGGTATTTTATAAGGGCGAACCTTGTTACATAAACCTACTCCTATAGGAAAATTTTTACGAAGTTGTCTTGTATAGGGTATAAACACTAATTCGCCTATACACCTTAGATTTAACGTGCTAAAGTAATACGGCCCGGTCCCTTCCCCTCCCCTACTATAGCCACCCCTATCTGCGCATCTGCGGTACGCCTATAGTGCGGTATTGTATGGTATGTTGTGGCGGTGGTGGCGGTTGTGGTAGAGGTCGTCTGCAGCGCGATNGCCGTAGACAGGTTGTGGAGGTCGTNTGCAGCGCGATGGCTGTAGACAGGTTGTGGAGGTCGTCTGTAGCGCGATGGCTGTAGACAGGTTGTGGAGAGGTTGTCTGCAGCGCGATGGCCGTAGATAGGTTATGGAGAGGTCGTTTGCAGCGTGATGGCCGTAGACAGGTTGTGGAGAGGTCTGCAGCGTGATGGCCGTAGATAGGTTATAGAGAGGTCGTCTGCAGCGTGATGGCCGTAGATAGGTTGGAGAGGGGTCGTCTACAGCGTAATGGCCGTAGATAGGTTGGAGAGGGGTTGTCTGCAGCGTGATGGCCGTAGACAGGTTGGAGAGGGGTCGTCTGTAGCGTGATGGCTGTAGACAGGTTAGAGAGGGGTTGTTTACAGCGTGATGGCCGTAGACAGGTTGGAGAGGGGTCGTCTACAGCGTGATGGCTGTAGACTAGTTATGGTGGAGGTCGTCTATAGCGTGATGGCTATAGACTAGTTGTGGTGGAGGTCGTCTGCAGCGTGATGGCTGTAGACTAGTTGTGGTAGAGGTTGCGTCCGGTGACGTGTCTTTAGGGGCTATATAGCCTGCGGCGCCATAGCGACGACGACGGAGGAGCGAAGGGGAGACGATGACGGAGGAGCAAGGGAGACGACGAAGGGGGAGACGACGACGGAGGAGCGAAGGGGGAGACGACGACGGAGGAGCGAAGGGGGAGACGACGACGGAGGAGCGAAGGGGGAGACAACGACGGAGGAGCGAAGGGGGAGACGACTAAAGCTAGATCTATAAGACGCCTACTATAGGCTCTGTATTAAAGAAGGGGATAAGTAAAAGACCGCTTTTAAGACCTAATATAGCTACTTTAAGTATTTAGTGATGCCTTTTGGGCTAGCTAATACGCCTATAACATTTTAATTATATATTTATAGAGCCTTAGGGGGACTAGTTAACCGTATATATATCGTCTATTTAGATAATATCCTAATCTACTTAGAAGATAAGGATTAATATAAGTAACACATCCGCGAAGTGCTAGAACGTTTAGATAATTAAGGCCTCTACACTAAAGCGTTAAAGTATATCTTTAATACTAAGTAGGTTAAGTTCCTGGGTTATATTATAATATTTATAGGTATAGTTATAGACCTAATACGGGTATAGATAATCTAGGAGTGGCTAGAGCTAGAGAGCTACTAGGATATTTAAGTGTTTCTAGGCTTTACTAATTTCTATAGGCGCTTTATTTATAACTACTTAGACGTTACTTAATACCTATTTAACTATATTATAAAAGCTTCCTAAAACCTAACCTAAGGAGCAAAAAGCTTAAAGGTAGTAAGGAAGAAAACTAAAAAGGGATTAACTAAATAGTATAAGCTATAGTTATAGCCTAAAAAGGTTTAAGAGGCCTTTTAAGAACTTTACGTAAAGTTTACGGAAGCTTTATTACTGCGGCATTTTAACCTAGATTAGCTATTAATAATAATTACTAATATATTAAATTTTGCTCTTATTAGTATTCTATTATAACCTAATAGGCACCTAGACGCTACCTAGCTCTATTAGAGACCAGTAATATTTTATAATAGAAAATTCTAGGGACCTAAAGTTAGGTATTATACCTACGATAAGGAACTGCTGGCTATAGTTAACTGCTTTAAATAGTGGCGATACTACCCTAAGTACGCGAGCTATACCACTCATGTACTCTTAGATTACTATAATTTACGCTACTTTATAACTATAAAGAAGCTTATACCTTAACAAGCTAGATAGGCAGAAAAGCTTATACGATTTAATTTTGAGATTAAATATAAGCTAGGGGAAAATAATTCTACTAATAGACCGTTATAACGGCCAGACTATGCCAAAGGCTTTAAAACGGGAGAAGGAAAACAGATAATAGATATCTTACTCCCTATATTATAGAACAAGCTCTAGGTATAGAATGCTTAAGTACCTATAGCTTTATATACTAAGTCTTAGGCGGTATAAGCCTTATTGGTTTTTACTAATATTCTAGCTAGTACCTGGTCCGTTACTAATAAGGGTCTAAATATACCTAGATAGGACGTCCCTAATATATTCTTGGAACCTAGTAATATACTATCCCTAATTGCTAAGCTATCCCCTTAAACTAATAGCGAAGCTATAGAGCAATTAGAACTCGGAGCCCTATAATAACTAAAGGACTTTAACCTTATAGCGGCCTTCCTAATATATACATATTAAAGAGTTGTAAGATCTATAGTACTAGAGTAGTATAGGACAAAATAGCTTTTACCTAAGAACTATTTAAAAGGTTAATAGATCTTATCTATAAGGTATAACAGAGGGACGCTTTCTATACTATCCTTAATATAGAAGTAAACCGGAAACGTGACGGAAAGGAAGCTACTAGGCGCTACTATTAGGAACTAGACCCGATAGGCTTACTATATAGAGGTAGTAAGGTTTAGGTGCTATAAGAAGTAAATCTACAATAGAAGATTCTTATAAAGAATTACGATGATCCTCTAGGCGGCCACTATAGTTAAGTAAAGATAGTAGAATTACTTTAACGCAAATACTATTAGCTAAGGCTTAATTAGGAAGTAAAGGAGTATATTAGCTATTATAAGAAGTGTTAAGTATATAAGATCCGCAGGCATAAGCTATAGCGTCTACTTAAATTAGTTCCCCCCGCTAGTAAGCTATAGTAACATTACGCCATAGACTTTATTATAGATCTCCCGCTATCTAAAGATAGCTAAGAATAAATATACAATTTGGTTCTTATACTTATTAATAGGTTTTTAAAGTACGTCTAATACCTTCCCGTTAATAAGACGATTAATATATAAGAGCTCGCCAACCTAATTAAGAAGAAATGCTTTCTTAAAGTAAATCAGCCGCACTCTATTATTACTAATAGGGGCAGCGTCTTTATAAGTTAGTACTAGTTAAATTTATACTTCTATTTAAAGATAGACCACCGTTATAGTACTGCTTTTTACCTATAGACGAATGGGTAAACGGAACGCTAGAACTAGTGTAGTGGGGTAAAATAGGCTACTACTTAGTGCCTTGGCATCTTCCTATATATATTAAGCCTTCGGCTTCTCTCCTTTTCTTAATCACGACCTACCGAGAATATATTCTTTCCTTTCTTTCTTACTGACTGCTTTCCTACTAATTGATTACGACTGATAACCAACTAACTAACTAACTGACCGACTGACCGACCGACAGACAGACAGACAGCACTATGACTTTCCTATCTGAGAGTGGTCCTACCCTCCCATACTAGGAACTGAAGTCTTACCTATAAATGTATTTAAACTACTAGTAAGATAACTAGTGCGAGCTACTTCTATATGCGGAGTACGCTTACAATTTAAAGTAATATATATTGTATAAGTATGCACCAATCTAGATTACCTATAACGTCTAACTATTTAGGTTTAATAATATACCTAATAATTACTAGCTAAGGCCGTATAATTAGTTATAAAATCCTACTAGGAAGTTTAAGGACATTTACTAAAGAGTATAAGGATACCTCTAGAAATAGAAGGAGTAATAAAAGTATATAAAGTAGAGCTTATAAGATGCCTAAGAGTAATAGAGACTTTAGTATAACCGTAAGTACTAGGATAAGCATTTTGGAGTAGGTAATAAGATTCTATTACGTTTAATAAATATTAAGACCTGTTAACTATTAAAGAAGCTTAATATAAGATACCTAGGTCCCTTCTAAGTTAAGAAATAAATTAGTAAGCTAGCCTATTGTCTCTAGCTACCCCTATCTATAGCCTATATATATTTAGTATTTTATATAAACCTACTATAGCTATAGTATAGACTACCGCTAGAAAAGAACTTCCGTTTAGGTCTAATTAAACACCCTAAAGTAGTAGGCGAGCGGTATAAGGTTAAAGCTATACTACGCTATAAGTCTATTAAGAACAAGCTTTAATTTAAAGTTAAATAGCTAGGCTGGCCCACTAAGGACTCTATATAGAAACTAGAGGATTACCTTAATTATTATAAAGATATTCTAAAAGAATATTAGGACTAAGGTCTATAATTTATAAGTCGTAGAAAGCGCTCTAATACTATAGTGTTATCGCGACCTATAAAGAGAGCTCGCGAAAAGAGTAAATAGGTTAAATTGGATATAGAATGGATAGGCTTCGGAAACTATAGGAATAGTGCTATAGCCTAAGGCAGGACGGGTCCTTAGCCTTTTTACGTATATAGTATAAAGTTAATAGGGCATTTTGCTAGAATTGCATTTCTATTTATTAATTTATACTAGGAACATTGTTTTTAGGGCTTCTAAGCCCTTTCTAAAAGCCTTATAAGGCCTTTTTAAGCACCTAATTAAGGTCCTTAATTGCTACTATATATAAGAACAAATCCTAAAAGTCTAAACTATAAATGCCTAATCTGAAAAGCCACTACGCCTTATTATTATTAGGAGTAGGATTAGTATCTATCGGGCTATTAAGTAATAGCTAACGAGAATAGGATTTAGATACCTTAGTAGGTGTATAAGTAGGTATAAAAACAGGGGTAGGATAATAAGGTGTAGCTAGAGCAAAGACTCTTAAACGCTTAACACTAATATTAGGTCTAAACCAATACTAACGAAGCTCTTACGGCGTAAGCTTATAGTTAATAAAGATATACTTAAGCCTAGAATAAATAGAGATGTTGGCTAGCTAGTATAGTCTAGAACCACTAAGACCTTACTATAGTAACTATTAGTTACCTATCTACTAGGTACCTAAAGGGTAACCTACCTAATACCGTATTATATTATACTCTTTTAAAACTTAACGCGTATATACAAACTCCTTTTTGTGGTAGATAGCGACCTTCTTCTTATTACCCCTATCCCGCACCTTATCCTTAGTATACTAACCTTACTCTTATATTAGACGTTACTAGCTAGCTTACTAGGAATTGTAGGCAGTGTAGATAGCTATAGTATAGTTTTAAATTTAACTAAAACGTTTAGTATTGGCGCTAGAATAAGATAAAGCCTGGGTAATATAGTAGTTAAGGATATTAAAGGATTGTTGCTACTTAGACCTAGGCTATTAAAGCTTAAAGTTAGTAATAGAAATCTATTAAGGATAGAAAAGCTTACCTTAATGTAACTACCGCTCTTAGTACGTATGCATTAATTATAAGGACTAACGGTATTAAATTTAACGTAGTGCGTCTTATTATAAGCCTTTAGAATCCTATTATTAGATTTCTAATCTTTTAAAGACGTATAGGCAAAATTATTTAGGTAGGACTAGCACTAGTTATAAGTTAGTGGAGGTTAGGGTTATATATATAAAGGTAGGGCTAGGATACGCTATAAAATCTACTTAAAAGAGCAGTTAGTAGGAGAATAAAGAGGTATATTAAATTAATAATAAAAAAGAAGAAAATCTTAATAATATATTAAAGATATGTCTAAATTAGACGAAGGTTAATAATAGGAAGTAAGGTGTTAAGGAAAAGGATTAAGCTTAATAAGTAAAGTATCTTTATACTTTACCGTCCAATACCCTTTTAGTAAATAGCCGCAACCTTACTAATATAACTCTGTTATAATAGCGCTATTTAAAAGGAAGGAAACACGCGTATAAGTTATTTAACTATTACTTCCTTATAAAAACTAACTATGCGGCTAGGGGAAGGCAATTAAGACATTAAATTAAAGACGTATATAGGTTAAATTAGACCTAAAACAATACTATAATATTAAAGAACAACATTATAGACGTTCTTAATAATCGTATAATAGCTATAGGTGCTATTATAAAGAGTCTCTCCTATTTACTAGGTAGTAGAGCTACGCTAAATATACGGTATAGGACTATTAGATTTAAAAGCATATATATTAAATCTTAGGAGATAAGTTATAAGGGGATCTTATAGACAGGGGGCTATAAGGACACGATTAGAATAGGATAGATTAGTAAGAGAGATAAATCCTTAAGGAGGTAAGGCCTTTAGGATCGTGGAGACTATATACTATAGGTATGTGCCTCCGGTATATAACCGGCGACTATCTAAGGGGCGTCCGGGGGTTGTCCTAAGGGCAACCTAAGGTGTCCGTAATAATATCCCTTACATTACCCCCCCCCTTCTTATAGTTGGCCCCCAATCGCCATTACCTTATAGTAGGGAGATTATAAGGGCTTGTCCCGGAAGAGGTTTAGAGAAATATTAAAAAGGTGTTGGTATGCCGCTGTATATTATCTATCTATCTAACCCCTACTTTAAACTCCTAAAAAACCTTAATAAGGGAAAAACGTGACTGGAGAAAAGATGTAAGGATTGCTAAAAGACCTATTAGAAGCCTACTAGAAGTATACTGGTAACTACCTAGGCTAATATAGGGATTTTTATATAACTCTACTTCTAAGCCTTTATACCGGTCTATAATTAATTATAAGTATTATAAGCAATTTGGTGTTCTAGTATAGTTCCGTAGAACCTTTTAATATAGGATTTAATATACAGAGCCTTAGCTTGCCGTCGTCTTTAACTACTAAGATATAGTTTATAATTCTTTCTTATAATCCTTTTCTTATAATCCTCTACGTCACTAACGCATTACTCCCGCATTTACCCTTAGGCTATTAGATGCGGTTAAGGTATTAATTAGTTAGTTAAAAAGACTTATCTCTTAAGATTTGGTGTATATACTTTTAAATCTAGTAGTCCTATACTATATATTTGGCGTAGCTTTACTACCCAGTAAACAGGGACATTTTATAATAGCAATTATAGCAATTATACGATTATCAAGAACGTCCATAACGTTATTCTTTAATACTATAGTATCGTTTTAGGTCTAATTTAACCTATATACGTTTTTAATTTAACGTCTTAATTGCCTTCCCTTAGCCGCGTAGTTAGTTTTTATAAGGAAGTAATAGTTAAATAACTTATACGCGTGTTTCCTTTTTTTAAATAGCGCTATTATAACAGAGTTATATTGGTAAGGTTGCGGCTATTTACTAAAAGGGTATTAGAAGGTAAAGTATAAAGACACCTTACTTATTAAGCTGCTCCTTTTCTTAAACACCTTACTTCTCGCCATTAACCGTTGTCCAATTTTAGACGTATCTTTGATATATTATTAAGATTTTCTTCTTTTCCATTATCAATTTAATATACCTCTTTGTTCTTCTACTAACTACTCTTTTAAGTAGATTCCATAGCGTATCCTAGCCCTACCTTTATATATAGAACCCCAACCTCCGCTAACTTACAACTAGTGCTAGTCCTACCTAAATAATTTTACCTATACGTCTTTAAAAGACTAGAAATCTAATAATAGGATTCTAAAGGCTTATAATAAGACGCACTACGTCTAATCTAATACCTTTAGCCTTTATAATTAATGCATACGTACTAAAAGTAGTAGTTATGTTAAGGTAAGTTTTTCTATTCTTAATAGATTTCTATTACTAACTTTAAGCTTTAATAGCCTAGGCCTAAGTAGCAACAATCTTTTAATATCCTTAACTACTATATTACCCGGGCTTTATCTTATTCTAGCGCTAACACTAAACGTCTTAGTTGTATTTAAGACTATGCTATAGCTATCTATACTGCCTATAATTCTTAGTAAGCTAGCTAGTAACGCCTAATATAAGAGTAAGGTTAGTATACTAAGGATAGGGTGCGGAATATGGGTAATAAAAAGAAGGTCGCTGTCTACTATAAAAAGAAGTTTACGTATATGCGTTAAGTTTTAAAAGAGCATAATATAATGCGGTATTAGGTAGGTTACTCTTCAGGCACCTAGCAAATAGGTAACTAATAGTTGCTATAGCAAGGTCTTAGTGGTTCTGGACTATACCAGCCAGCTAATATCTCTATTTATTCTAGGCTTAAGCGTGTCTTTATTAACTATAAGCTTACGCCGTAAGAGCTTTATTAGTATTAGTTTAGACCTAATATTAGTATTAAGCGTTTAAGAGTCTCTGCTCTATCTACACCTTATTATCCTCCCCCTATTTTTATACCTACTCGTACCCCTACTAAGGGGTCTAGATCCCATTCTTATTAGCTATCACTTAGTAGCCTAATAGATACTAATCCTGCTCCTAAGGGTAAGGTATAGTGGCTTTTCGGATTAAGTATTTAGGATTTATTTTTATATATAGTAGCAATTAAGGACCTTAATTAGGTGCTTAGGAAGGCCTTAAAAGGCTTTTAGGAAGGGCTTAGGAGCCCTAGAAATAATATTCCTAATATAGATAAATAAATAAAAATACAATTCTAGCAAAATACCCTATTAACTCTATACTATATACGTAAAAAGGCTAAGGACCTATTCTGCCTTAAGCTGTAGCCCTATCCCTATAGTTTCTGGAGCCTATCCATTCCATATCTAATTTAACCTATTTACTCTTTTCGCGAGCTTTCTTTATAGGTCGCGATAATACCATAGTATTAGAGCGCTTTTTGCGACTTATAGATTATAGACCTTAATCCCAATATTCTTTTAGAATATCTTTATAATAATTAAGGTAATCCTCTAGTTCCTATATAGAGTCCTTAGCGGGCTAGCCTAGCTATTTAACTTTAAATTAAAGCTTATTCTTAACAGACTTATAGCATAGTATAGCTTTAACCTTATACCACTCGCCCACCACCTTAGGGTGTTTAATTGGGCCTAGACGGAAGTTCTTTTCTAATAGTAGTCTATACTATAGCTCTAGTAGGTTTATATAAAACACTAAATGTATATAGACTATAGATAGGGGTAGCTAGAGATAGTGGGCTAGCTTACTAATTCGTTCCTTAACTTAGAAGGGACCTAGGTATCTTATATTAAGCTTCTTTAATAGTTAGTGGGTCTTAATATTTGTTAAACATAATAGAACCTTATCGCCTACTCTAAAATGCTTGTCTTAATACTTACGGTTATACTAAAGTCTCTATTACTCTTGGGTATCTTATAGGCTCTGCTTTATATACTTCTATTACTCCTCCTATTTCTAGAGGTATCCTTATACTCTTTAGTAGATGTCCTTAAACTTTCTAATAGGGTCCTATAACTAATCATGCGGCCTTAGCTAGTAATCGTTAGGTATACTATTAAACCTAAATAGTTGGACGCCGTAGGTAATCTAGATTAGTATATACTTATACAATACGTATTACTTCAAATTATAAGCGTACTCCGCGTATAGAAGTAGCTCGCACTAGTTATTTTACTAGTAGTTTAAATACATCCGTAGGTAAGACTCTAGTTCCTAATTCTGGTGTTCCGTTTACCTATCCGTCTACAGGTAGAAAGCCGTACTATAATAGTAGTCTATCTTTAAATAGAAGCATAGATCTGACCAGTACTAACTTATAAAGACGCTGCCCCTATTAGTAATAATAGAGTGCGGCTAATCTACTTTAAGAAAGCATTTCTCCTTAATTAAGTTAGTAAGCGCTTATATATTAATCGTCTTATTAATAGGAAGGTATTAGACGTACTTTAAAAACCTATTAATAAGTATAAGGACCAAATCATATGTTCGTCCTTAGCTATCTTTAGATAGCGAGAGATCCGTAATAAAGTCCATAGCGTAATATTACTATGGCTTACTAGTGGGGGGAACTAATTTAAGTAGACCCTATGGCTTATGCCTACGGATCTTATATACTTAACACTTCTCGCAATGGCTGATGTACTCCTTTGCTTCCTACTTAAGCCTTAGCCAATAGTATTTACACTAAAGTAATTCTACTATCTTTGCTTAACTATAGTGGCCGCCTAGGGGATCATTGTAATTCTTTATAAGAATCTTCTGTCGTAGATTTGCTTCTTATAGCACCTAAACCTTACTACCTCTACGCAGTAAGCCCATTAGGTCTAGTTCCCAATAGTAGCACCTAGTAGCTTCCTTTCCATTACGTTTCCGGTCTATTTCCGTATTAAAGGTAGCATAGAAAGTGTCCCTCTGTTATACCTTACGGATAAGATCTGTTAACCCTTTGGATAGTTCCCGGGTAAAAGCTGTTTTATCCTATACTGCTCTAAGTATAAGACTAGATAGTACTATAGATTTTGCAACTCTTTAATATATATACGTTAGGAAGGCCGCTATAAGGTTAAAGTCCTTTAGTTATTATAGGGCTCTAAGTTCCGATTGCTCTATAGCTTTACTATTTATTTAAGGGAATAGCTTAGCAATTAGAGATAGTATATTACTAGGTTCCAAGAATATATTAGGGACGTCCTATTTAGGTATATTTGGACCCTTATTAGTAACGGACTAGGTACTAGCCGGAACGTTAGTGGAAACTAATGGGGCTTATACCGCCTAAGACTTAGTATATAGAGCTATAGGTACTTAAGCATTCTATACCTAGAGCTTATTCTATAATATAGGGAGTAAGATATCTATTATTTGTTTTCCTTCTCCTGTTTTAAAGCCTTTAGTATAATCTGGCCGTTATAACGGTCTATTAGTAGGGTTATTTTTCCCTAGCTTATATTTAATCTCGAAATTAAATTACGTAAGCTCCTCTACCTATCTAGCTTATTAAGGTATAAGCTCTTTTATAGTTATAAAGTAGCGTAGATTATAGTAATCTAAGAGTATATAAGTGGTATAGCTTATATACTTAAGGTAGTATCGCCACTATTTAAAGCAGTTAACTATAGCCAGCAGTTCCTTATTATAGGTATAATACTTAACTTTAGGTTCCTAGAATTTTCTGCTATAAAATACTACTAGTCTTTAATGGAGCTGAGTAGCGTCTAGATGCCTATTAGGTTATAGCAGAATACTAATAAGGGCAAAATTTAATATATTAGTAATTATCATTAATAGCTAATCTATGTTAAAATGCCGCAATAATAAAGCTTTTATAAACTTTATATAAAGTTTCTAAAAGGCCTTCTAAACCTTTCCGGGCCATAACCATAGCTTATACTATTTAGTTAGTCCCTTTTTAGTTTTCTTCCTTACCGCCTTTAAGCTTTTTGCTCCTTAGGTTAGGTCTTAGGAAGCTTCTATAATATAGTTAGATAGGTATTGGGCAATATCTAAGTAGTTATAGATAAAGCGCCTATAGAAATTGGTAAAGCCTAGAAACACTTAAATATCCTAGTAGCTCTCTAGCTCCGGCCACTTCTAGATTGTCTATACCCTTACTAGGTCTATAACTACACCTATAGGCGTTATAATATACCCCAGAAACTCAACCTACTTAGTATTAAAGATATACTTTAACGCCTTAGCGTAGAGGCCCTAATTATCTAAACATTCCAGCACTTTGCGGATATATTGCTTATATTAATCCTTATCTTCTAAGTAGATTAAGATATTATCTAAATAAATAACGTATATACGGTTAACTAGTCCCCCTAAGGCTCTATAAATATACGATTAGAATATTATAGGCATATTAGCTAGCCTAAAAGGCATTACTAGATACTTAAAGTAGCCATATTAGGTCTTAAAAGCGGTTTTTTACTTATCTCCTTTTTTAATACGGAGCCTATAATAGGCGTCTTATAAATCTAACTTTATAAAGACCTTCGCCCTAAATAGTTAATCTAGCATTTTACTAACTAGTAGTAGTAGGTAACGGTTCTTAATTATAATCTTATTAAGACTATAATAGTCTACGTATAACCTTATAGTTCTATCTAGTTTTAGAATAAAGAGGATTGGCGCGCCTAACGGTAACTTACTAAGCCAGATCTATTCCTTTTCTAGTAAGCTATTGAGGTACTCCTATAGGATCTTAAGCTCTTTACGCAAGAGGTTGTAGATAGGAAGGTTTAGCGGTTACTTACCTTCTTTTAGATTAATTATATAATCGTACTCCGAGTTCTATAGTAGGACTTTAGCTCTCCTACCCGAAAATACCCTTAGTAAGTCCCTTAGGCCTACTAGAATATTTAATAAATTAGGGTTACGTTTATCTTCCGCATTATTATTAGGTAGGTCCCGGAGCTCCCTTAGAATACTCGTAGGCAGCGTTATACGCTATAGTAGTTGCTTATATATAGTTGCTACTATACATTAAACCGTTTTATACGGTAGCTAGTAAAGGTAGGGAACTCCTTAACACAGTGTTTAAGGTGCCGTAGTATACTTTTTATATATTACTTAAGCTAGAGTAACCTATAGCGGTTAAAGTATCTTATAAGATCTTTAAGATCGCTGCCTCCCTATAATATCTCCGCGACCTATCTAGTAGTTCCCTGTAAGGTTTCCGTTATAAAGGGGTTATTACCTATACTAGGCTTTATACCTATTTTGCTATTAAATAGGGGTTAGATCTAATACTCCTTTAGGTATAGAGCGTATACTATTTTACCTAGGGCTATATTCTCTAGGATGTTCTTTAGGCTTATTAGTAATATACGCCCTTTTAAATCTTTATTATTCTACTATTTAAAGGCTCTAGTCTTAAAGCGTATCTTAGGATCTGCTTTTATAAGCTAAGGGTATCTAAGGATAAGGTTATAACCTATAAAGTTAGCCGCCTAGAAGGGTTACGGGCTAACTACCTTAGTGCGGTTATATATATCGGCTATTAATACTATAAGCTTATAGGCACTATATAGCTTAATCTAATGCTTATCTAGGAAGCCTATAATAGGTTTCCGCTACCTTTACAATAGGATAAGTTTATACTCTTTTACCAAATTATATTATATAAGATTAATTTTAGCGCCGCTATTATATAGTGCTTAGAACTGTTATACCTTACCTATAGGGAGTATTATTTCCAGCTTAATAGTAATATAGAGAGTCTCTCCTTCCGTATCTTGCCCTAGTTATAGCTAGAAGAGGTCCGCGACTAGGGCTTTTCTTTTTTTAGATCGTTAGTGCGGTTATTGCCCTGCTTATTTTTCTAATAGGATCTACCTTTAAAGTTTTCTCTTAACTTTTTAGAGTATTTCTGTAAAGGTACCGGACGGGTATTAGGTTAACCCTAAGAGTCTTTCCCGTTGTTTAAGGTTCCTAACTTTAACCCTTTTAAAGTTCTCTTTAAGAACGGCTTCTTTAAAGGTTAGGTCTGCTCTACGTTATTACTAAAGTGCCTATACTTCTAGTAACCCCCTAGCTTCCTACTAAAAGAGGTCTGGTTTCTTACCGCATCCTTAGCGTTTAGAACCGCTCGTTTAAAATCCGCATATACAGTAATCCGCGGTAAGGCTCCTACGCGCTTTATTTTGTTATAAATTGCTAGCTTAATTCTAGCCTAGATAAATCCAATCTTCTCCTTTTTACGGATACTACCGTCCTTATTTTTAAAGGGCTTTAAATCTATCTATTAAGTATAAGTTTTTATAAAGTTTATAAACTGGCGGAAGTCTTAACGGTCTAGCTATATACCATTCCAGAATTGTTTTATATTATTATATTATACAATATACGGATCTTAGGTCTAACCCTTTAGGAAGGTCTATAGCTATAGCCATATTATAATTTACTCTTTATTAAG
Source organism: Cenococcum geophilum 1.58 (assembly GCF_001692895.1). Lineage (NCBI taxonomy): Eukaryota > Fungi > Ascomycota > Dothideomycetes > Gloniales > Gloniaceae > Cenococcum > Cenococcum geophilum. The sequence goes on from NW_027137568.1 coordinate 491,115, forward strand.
TTAATTAAGCGCAATCTAGTTTAGCGATTAATCTTTAATTTTACTAATAATCCAGCGTATACGCTCTTTAGTATTATCTTGTATTATTAGCATCTTAAAGAAATTGTCTACCTCGCAAACCTAATCGTCCAGCTATTAGGCGTTAGGTCTATAACGAAGTTCTAAACTACTAGAGGCCTTAGCTAGTTAGTTTATATCCTTTTTCTATTTATTATATAGGTGCCTCTCTAAGTCTTCTACACCTCCTTAAGTAGGTACTAGGTAGCCCCTAGGAAGCTCTTAGCCTTAACTAGGTTATAAAAGAATTTACCTAGCTTAAATTAAACCCTACTAGATCTAGATTTGCCCTTAGAGGGTTCTAATATATTTATTAGTAGCTTCCTCCCGCATAGCTTCCGAGAGCCTTATAATAGCTTCCTAATATCCGTCTTAAAGGAGATCGGTATAGGGCTCTTAACCTTTTAAACTTGGGCCTAGGAAGGCTCCTACTATAGAGGTAGTATTAGTACTAGTAGCTGGTATAGGCTTCCTAACGGGGCTTAGGTCTTAAGTTAGTAATTTGCTTAGATTACCTAAAGGGGTAGGCCTACTTAGCTTATAAGCAGTCTATATACCGCCACTATGCTAATTATAGGCCGGTAGTCTTCCGGGAGGGTTCTGGTTAGTTCCCTAGTCGGATATATTAATATATTCCTTTAGCATTTTTAGCTTAAGGAAAGATCTTAGAGTTACCTCTAGCGCTTAATCTTTTAATTGGCCTAAGTAGGGCTGGAGGGGTTCCGGCTACTTTCTAGCAGTATTGCGATCGTTATAAAGGGTATTTATATTTTCCTTAGCGTTGCTAGTAACCGTAGGTGTGTAAGAGTTTTTAAGCTCCTAGAGTATCTAGGTATTAGGGCTTATTTAGCTATCTTACCTAAAGGGTTATATTATCGCAATCTCTCGCTATTAGAGGGACTTTCCTGCCTTTACGCGACGGCTTTCTATAAAGTATCCGTAGAGTTTCTATTTAGGTCGTTATAAGATTTTTAAGGAGGATAGTAGTTGTAAATAAAAGATATAAACAAACAATCTAGTTTTTAAAGCCGACTACCCTTCTAAAAAAGAGTAGGAAGGATTTAAATATAAGGGGATTTTATAGATAGGGGGCTATAAGGACACAATTAGAATAGGATAGATTAGTAAGAGAGACAAATCCTTAAGGAGGTAAGGCCTCTAGGATTGTAGAGACTATATACTACGGGTACGTACCTCTAATACGTAACTGGCGACTATCTAAGGGGCGTCCGGGGGTTGTCCTAAGGGCAACCTAAGGTGTTTGCAATAATATCCCTTATATAAGTCTTCTTAATTAACTAATTAATACCTTAACCGCATTTAATAGCCTAAGGGTAGATACGGGAACAATGCGTTAGTAACGTAGAGGATTATATAAAACGATTATAGATTATATCTTAATAGTTAAAGATAATAGTAAGCCAAGGCCCTATACGTTAAATTTTATACTAAAAGGTTCTACGGAACTATACTAGAACACTAAATTACCTAAAATACTTATAATTAATTACAAACTAGTATAAAGGCTTAGAAGCAGAGTTATATAAAAATCCCTATATTAGCCTAGNTAGTTACTAGTATACTTNTANTAGGCTTCTAATANGTCTNTTAGTAATCCTTACNTCTTTTCTNTAGTTATNTTTTTTCCTTATTAAGGTTTTTTAGGAGTTTAAAGTAGGGGTTAGATAGATAGATAATATACAGCGGCATACTAATACCTTTTTAAACCTCTTCTAGGACGAGCCCTTATAATCTCCCTACCGTAAGGTAATGGCAATTGGGGGCCGACCGTAAGAAGGGGGGGGGGTAATGTAAGGGATATTATTGCGGACACTTTAGGTTGTCCTTAGGACAACCCCTAGACGCCCCTTAGATGGTCGCCGGTTACGTGCTAAAGGTATATACCCGTAGTATATAGTCTCTACAATCCTAAAGGCCTTACCTCCTTAAGGATTCGTCTCTCTTACTAATCTATCCTGTTCTAATTGTGTCCTTATAGCCCCCTATCTATAAGATCCCCTTATATAGAGCCTTTACGGCGACGACTTTCTTTTATTATCGCGTGGGTATAAGGAGCTAAGGGTCTTATAGCCTTATAGAGTAGGCTTTTCTCTATAATTTAGTGTAATTTTTATATTAATAAGTATTGTGGAAGGGTAGATTAATTTTGTTAAAGTTAATAAGGTCTTCTTATATAAATAGTGTTAAGGTTTTCTATAAATCTCGCTAAAGTCCCTTAGACTAAGAAAACGATTACTGTCCTAAATTAGCTTAGTAGATAGTGCGGATATTTTAATATCCGCAATTAATTTTTTAGTCTAAGCTTCTGAGGTAATCTTTCGTCTACCTTAGCGAGCTTAAACGTGATTTTTTTAGCTAGTGTCGGAATAGAAGGCCCTACTACCTCGTGTACGGTACCACCTCGTGCATGGTTTTCCCCTACCAAAATACACCAAAATACACCTTGTTAAAAATTTTATAACTTAATAATTATAAAATTTATTACTATAAGATTTGAAATATGGTTTATTAAATAGTAAATTTATTATTTTATGAAATAAAAACCATGAAATTATAATATATATATTTTATAAATTAAGTTTAAAAAAGATCATTTTAATATTATATATAACTTTCAATAATAATTATATACTATCTATTATTAAGTTAAATTATTATATTTTATATATACGTTATATAAATAAAGGGTTTTATAATACTTTAGGCTTTATAATTATATAATTATATTATTTAAATTTACATTTAATAAAATATATATTTGTTTACATTTAAATTATAAATAATACTTTTATATTATAAATTATATTTTTAATATAATATAATAATAAAAGTATAATTAAATTTACTTTTATGTTATATATAACTCTTTTTATATTTCTTTATATTTTTGTATAAAATTATATAAAATTATATAATTTTATTATAAATAATATAGATAATAATAATTTTTTCCAAAAATTAACTTAACATAGTTTAGTATAATTATTTAAAATTATAAATTAGTTAAATATTATTCTATTTATTAACTTATCGATTTATTAATATAAAGTTTAATATTTTAATATTTTAATAAATACTAAGTATTTTTGTAAAATAAAATTTTATAATAAAAATTTACATATTTGGATATGCTATATTTAAATTTCAAGTTATTTTATTAAAAGGGTGATTTTTAAATATAAAAAGACTGGAAAACGTGCATGAGGTGGTACCGTGCACGAGGTGGTGGGGCCTTCTAACCTACGCCGTCTTCCGAATTGCAAAATCACGTCTAAGAGTTATCTTAGTGAGCGACTTAGACGGCAAGGGCAAACTAAAGGCGCACTTACTAATACTAAAGTATTACTAATCTCTATCCTAAAAATCGCCACTTTTTTTTAACCAATTAGCTATCTACTAACCTTAAGTTTACCCTGCCGTTTAAGGGCCTATAGTGCGGAACTCTATAGCGCTTAACTTTAATTTAAGTAATTTTATATAAGAGACACTTCCTCCTATATATTTAACTCCCTAATAATATCTTTTTAACCTAATAAGCTAACGAGTTAAGTTAGACTAATCTCCTCTATAATTGATTACTTTTTAATAATAAGAACACTACTTCCTTATAAGTTACGCACTTTTAGTATTTTAATAAATACTAACGCGTTCTTATCTCTACTCTCTAATATTAACTCTATTTCCCCCTTAACACTATCCTCTATATCTCCGTCGCCTTAAAGGTAAGTAATTATACCCCTTACTAGTTATTAAAGGCGAATTAGAAAACGGCGAAGCTCTTTTTCCTAGCGCTAAAAGCTACGGGCAATATAAATACTATAGCAGTAGAACAACTTTAATATTAAGTAATTCCTTAAGGTATAGGTTATAAAGGGTGTTAATAATAGATCGGGTAGCCTCTATATTAGTTAGCAGATCTTATTATTACGTTTTACTTTAGAATAGGTAGAGGTTTATATAGCCCTTTAATTAACTAGTTATATATTAGTAGGGGATATTTCCTTAATAGAACTTATCTAAGAACTTAATGCACTACTTAGGCAGCTATATTTTAACAAGTTTAATAGCTCTACCTCTATATAGAAGGTTAACTTCTTTTAAGTATTAAAAAAAAAAAACTGCTTCTAAATAAACTGCTCTACTTAGAAAGCTTATAAGTAATTAACGCTAGGGCTAGAGCAGTTATAAAGGATTAGGCAATTCTAAGATAGTCTAGTAGTAGTTATATTTAATTACTTCTATTATCTATAAGAGTCGCGCGTAGTTTACTACCAATTTCTTTATAAAAATATTAGGAATCTACCTACTTAGAAGTGGTATTAAGTATTAAGTTATTAAGGTACTAGCTAGGCTAGGTCTCTATAATAGTTATTATTCGTACTAACTTAATAATATAAGTAAGTCGTATCCATAGGCACGAAATACATGTAGTATCGTATGCTTATTTAGATGGTGACTGTCGATTCTATTAAGGTAGACTACGTGGTCTATATACTGACGCGCCTCCCCCCTAATTAGTTAACACGTAGGTAGTTGGTGCACGAACGCGTAAATACGCGTTCGTATACTAGGTGCTATAATTATACACTAGCGGTACTTGGAAAATAAAACCACTTATATACAGCCTCCGTAATTGCCTTAATAGAACTATAAAACACATAAGAAAATATATAAGAAATCCCTCCTAAGGTGCCTTCTGGGCTGCCTTCCAAACGGTGCCCTAAGCTGGCCGTAAGTTCTACTTACGGTCCGTAAAATGAACCGCACGGCCTTTTAACGGGCCGTAGATGAGCCATAGGTTAGATCTTAAGGGCCGCTAAGGCGCTAGTGCTAAGCAAGCCAATGGCGATTTTCTATCCCGGGGATAGAAAATTGTAATTAGTTAATTTAACCACCCTGTAGAATTTGGCAGGTTACATAAGTCCACTAAGTTCTACTGTAGCTTTTCCACTATTTTCCACCTATACCGTAACATAGGCAATTTTACGGCAATTTAGGGCAATTTGGGGCAATCTGCCTATGCCAATTATTTAATAGCTTATGGTCCGTAGGATGGACCGTATAGTAAACCGTACGGCCTTCCAATAAGCCGTAGATATACCGTAGGTACTCCATTAGTCTCGTTCCACCTATTTTATAACTTTTAGATTAAGCTTATTTATATTAATTAGGATTTTAAGGGCTTAATACGGCTTTGCCTTAGTTATAGCGTCTACTAAGTTATTTCCGCCGCTGATCTATTTAACCTCCACAATTTTATGTCGTTTATAGGCCTAACGTAAGCATATTAGGTTGACTATAAGCCTCTTCTTTTATATCGTACCTAGTTTAACTAGGCAGTTGTAGAGGGACTTTAAATCGGTGCATAAAACTAGGGGTAACTGCTCTAGTTATAGAATCTTTTAGACCGTTAATTTAATTACGGCTGCTATATTAAAACTATAAGCTAGTGTATATAGTTTAGAAGCTAGTACACTGCGGGTTACTTATTTACACTTAATTAAAAACTAGTATAGTATATTTACGTCCTAATTACGGTCCGTAAGTATAATTATAAAGCCGATTTGCGATAATAGGTCCCTATTATTAGTAAAGGAGGCGTCCGTAAATACTAGTAAGCTAAGGAAACTTAGGTCTAGTAGTACAAATATAAGTCCCCTTACTATATTGTTAATTTGCCACTAAATGCGCTTATTAAGCTACTTAATATTTTCTTCTTATAAATCTACTACCTAGGCCGCAAAGGATAAATTATAGGCAGATTTGGGTTAATAGACTATGGCAATATAGGCGCCTCTTGCACGCTATACAACGTATTAGTCCTTTATATTTACGGTCTTACGGGTCTCTTTGCGGGAGCTAGTAAGGTCCGTAGGCTTTACTATAACGGGCTTTAGGTTTTAAGCTTGGCGTTCCTAAGTCAGCTTAATTAGGTTGCCCTTTTATATAATTAGGCCTCCATTAAACTTAATCGGATTCTACTTAGTTAACTACTCTCGCGGCTTTGCCAAGAACTTAGCCTTTTATAGTTTAGTTTCTTTAACGTCTGTGAAGGTCTGGTCTACTAGGAATAGGGTATTATTTATTTAAAGTCCAATAATACTAAGGCCGTTTAATAGGCTGTATAGGAGGCAGGGGTTATAGGTTAACTATTCCATTTTAAGTTTACTAACGTGGTGCTAGTGGTATATCTTAAACCAATGGTTTCTAGCTTCTAGTACCCTATAAAGAGGTTTTACGACCCATAAAATTATTCCTAGTTATAGGTTAAGCTTATAGGGTAGTTATATAAAGATGTCCCTACTTAGGTAAGTATTTAACTATACGTAGGCTTATAAGATATCCCGTAAGTAAAGGGCTACAGGTTTAGTTTACTGTAGTCCAGGCGTAAGTATAAGTATAATCCGTTAACTAACTTATTAAATTATAGGCGATTGCGTAAGGACTAGGTCCTTTCCCTAATTATTATAAGCTTATATAACGAGCCTTAATTTCTTAAAAGCTTTATTAGTACTAGGGTGCTTAATCTTATTAACAAAGCGTAAGTTAAATATACGGACGCCTTGCGGAATATCTTTTTCCGTTATAATTGCAAAGACGCCCTTTTTAAGTAGTCCATTAATCTCTTTACGCCATAAGTCTATAAAAGGGGTTTTCTATACTAGGACTAATATATTCGCAGGCGGAGATTATCTTGCAGATATGCCTGCAAAGGTTAGGTAATTCTTTATTATAGGGTTCTTAGTTACGGGATGCTTTTAGGGGCGTCCTTAGCCACGCTTTATAGTAGGTTTAGCGGGTTTAATAAGTTCCTAGGGGACTTCTAAGGTAAGTAGGGGTACTTTTAGTTTATCTAGTTCGGCAGGTACTTCTAGTTCGTCTAGTTTAACGTTATAGGCGTTTTTAGATCAAAAGTAGGGTTTTACGGACATGCTTCTAAAGCTAGTTAGCCCGCTAGGAAGCTATACGCAGCACGTCTCGTTTTCTACGGCTAGTAGGCAATAGGGTCCATTCCAGCTACCGCTTTTACGCCATATAAGGACTTTAGAGTTAAGCGGGAGGTTGTGTACTAAGGTTATATTAGGTCCGTTACGGTAGTATAAGGCGTTATTAATAGTTTATTTAGCCCGTAGCTTAACTATCTCAGCCATCGCCTTCCGTATTGCAGCTGCTTATTCCGTAATAGCTAGGGCAAAAGGGCCTAGGTTGCTCATCCTTAGGTAGGCTCCGTAAACTAAGAGGGTAGGTACTAATCCGTTAAGGCCAGCGGTGTCGTTAACGGCTTTTACGGCTATCTGTAGAGCCAGTTCCTTTTAAATGTCCTTATATTCGTCTATAATAATCTAGTAAGCTCTTTATAAGGCTAAGTAAGCTCGCTTAATAAGCCTAATAGACCAATATGCCTTAACTAGGACAGCTTTTATTAATATAGCTATGGCCGTAGCATACTGCTAGAATTCCTTACTGATAAAGTTCCTACTAGTATTGTGGGTGATATACTTAGGGGGTCTAACGTATGTGTTAATTTAATAGGTCTATAAAATATCCTAAGTATATTTTGCGGATATATTTTACAGCTAACGGGCGGCTTAATAGCAGGTTACCTCGTCAATTATGTATAATACTAGGCTACCGTTAATGTGCATAATGTCTATATATACTAAGTGGTTGAAATTAAGGTCTTTATAAAAAGTAAACTTAAATCGGCCTAGGGAACGTCCGTATTTCTAGCAGAAGGAGCAGTATTTAGTTAGGTGGTTAACTGCCTTCCTATTAACGTCGTTATATTTAGAGCGTTCAAGGACTCTATACAGCTTTTCGGCTAACAGATGGCCGAAACGGCGGTATAGGCGGTAGATTTCCGTACTAGTAAGGTAGCATGGGTTATAGTCAAAAGATTCCTAAATATAGGTCTGTAAAGTCTCTCCCTATATAAGGAACGGGTGTCTAAATCGTTATATAATTGGTAGGGTAATATATTTACTTCCTAGGGTAGTTACGGGGCTAATTAGGGTGTCCGTAATATTATTATAGTATACCTATAACCTATCTATATCTGTAAGACAGAGTAGAAAGGGGGTGTCCGCTTTTACTACGTGGAAGTTAACTAGGCCAATTAAAGTCTTAACTTTAACTAATCTAATTAATGCGGTTAAGCTAATGCCGAATTAAACATTTACGGCCCTAGTTTGTGTAATATTAATATTTATATTATTATTTGTGGTGGTCCTATATACAAGGTATTATCCGTAGCCTATAGTAGACTTCTTAGAGGCACCTATATCGATTATAACACTATAGAATTCCTTAGGGGTATAGCGTTCTATAGTAATATATATAAATAGGTCTTACTTATAATCTATAATATCTATAACGGGGGTGCTTATAGAATAGTTTTTAGGCGTAACTAAGTGTATAAAGGAACGGTCGGCTAATACGATCGTAATATTAAAGGTTTAGCTATCCGTAAAAGGTCTAAAAGTAGTTAGGAATATCTCTAAGGTCTCTTATTCCTAAGCGTTTAAGTTAAAGTTAATTATAAGGGCTTCTATTAACTTATTAGGGGGCTCTTCTACTTCCTCTCCTTCGTATTCCAAAATAAACTAGTTAATACGGCTATTAAGTCTCTTCCTAGACTTATTACGTTCTTTCTAGGTATATCTTATAGACCAATATTCTTCTTTACCGCATATAAAGCACTTCTAGCTAGTTTGTCTATGGGGGTATGCTTTTATATAGGGGTTGCTATAGGGGTTATAGGTAGGACTTAGTCGGTATAGGTGCTGCTAGTAGTAGCGGCGGTCCGTAAAGTAGATGTCTAAGTCTATTTACGGATATTAAATATCCGTAATAAAGGCTTAAGTACTACCTAGTGGGTTTAAGACTTCGTACGTTATAATAAAGAAGCGTAGATCATTAATAAGGCCAGCTAAGGTATTTATAGGCTTATAGTAGGCGTACTTACAGGGCTCTACTTCCTAGTAGGCCGTAATAAGTTTATTATATAGAAAGTCGTCTATTTAAAGCTTAGCGTTAAGGCCGTGCTATAGGTGCTGGAGGTCTTTAATAAGAATTTGCAGGCACTCTATAGTCGATTTTTTAGTATTCTTGTTAATTACGGTCCATAGCTTAGTTGCATTCTATTAGGTAAGGATATTACGCTTATATTCTGGTCCTTTAAAGTAATTACGGGTAGCTTTATATAGCTTATTAAAGGGAACACCAAGGGGGTTACTCTTAAGGTTGGTATAGTAGTGGTCGAGTACTAGGCCGCGCAGCATAGTAGAGTAGGCTTAGATAAATTCCTATTTAGAAATATCAGCCTTCTAGTAGAGGTCCGTAAAGATAGTTAGTTTAAAGTTAAAGTTATTATTTTTACCGCTATACTTAGATTTATCGGTATAGAGCTTAGCTAGGTTTACTAGCTCCTTGCTATAGGTCTTTACTTAGGTGGATTGCGGATCTATAACTTGCGGATATATAGCTTGCGGATATATAGTTTACGGATATATAGCTTATGGATCTATAACTTAAATAGCAGAAGGGGTTTAGTCCGTATTTTGGTTTACGGGGGTATTATAGTCCGTAATTTGGGTTACGGGGGTATTGCGGTCCGTAACTTGAGTACTAGGTATACTTTAGCCAGTAAAATTAATTCTAAAACTGCTTGGGTTTATAGGACGAATTTAGTTAAGTAGGTTAGGTATAAGGCTAGCGATTACATTAAGTTTAGAAGAAGTAAAGAGTTCCTTAGTTTCTTGGAACTAGTCTAGGATTTCCTCTTTAGTCTATTCCGTTTGGTCCTTCTTATATATTATATTATATAAGGACTATATAACAGTAACTCATTTATTCCTTTTAACCCATATACCTTAGTTACGTAAGAGGGTCCGTAGGTTATAGGTGGTAATAAGGTTATATGCTTTAAAGATAGCTTCTATAAAGTCCGCGAAGTCTTCCTAGTATTACTCCTATAGGTCGACGTTTATAAGCTTAAAATATTTATATTTAAGAACTTTAAATTTAATATAGTTGTTAACGTCAGGTATAGACGTAAGGTCAACTCCCTACCTCCACTTTTCCTAACCTTTATTGACTTGCTTTCTTAGGTCTACTATACTGTATTATATAGTATAGTATATAGTAGGTGGCAGAGGTCTTATAGGGTCCGTAAAAGCGGTTAGCGGGTCCGTAACGGTTTATAGGAGGGTAGGGGGTTTCCGTAAGGGGTCTTAATAGGTCCGTAGTAGTTCGCAAAAAGGTAGGGGGTCTCTATAAGGGGTTTAAAAAGACGTCGGAGGTATTAAAAGAGGGTATAGTAAGAATAGGGGTTCGAGGTTTGAAGGTAGGTTAAGGGTAAGGGTTCCGTATAGGTCTGTATTCGCGTTTATAAACTTCCGGTAAACCATATTAAGACTTAAATAAGTATACAGAGTTAGAGATAAGTCTATAATCCCCGACTTCCAACCTTCTAGCAGGTCGTACTAGGAGTCTAAACGGGTAGTCGCTGTTAAGTATCGCTCGGGGGGAGGTATTAAGTGATTGCTGATCTGTGCGCGCTTACTAATTAGTGTTTATACTAACTTAATAGTATAAGTAAGTCGTATCCACGGGCACAAAATATATATAGTATCGTATGCTTGTTTGGATGGTGACTATCGATTCTATTAAGGTAGACTACGTAGTCTATATACTAACGCGCCTCCCCCCTAATTAGTTAGCACGTAGGTGGTTAGTGCACGAACGCGTAAATACGCGTTCGTATACTAGGTGCTGTAATTATACAGTTATAAATATATTAATCGACACCTTATAGATATTGCTAATAATATAAAGAAAGGTTTAACCCCCTAGCTTATATTTTATATAGCTAACTAATAAAAAGAATAAGCTACTAAGTGTAACGGAATCTTATAGCAAGAACTACGATAGGTCCTGTTATTGGGCTAGGTATGTAGGAAATGCAAGTATAAAAGTCGACAATGTAATAACAACTGGTGGAGTGGTTGCCTAATAGATTAACTCCAATTATATTCTAAGAATTACTACAAGGAAGGAACTATCTAGGTAGGGACTAAGGGTCCTTAAATACACAACTATACTCCTATAAAATCCTTCTTATATATAATATATATCTTATATATAAGGTATATAAGTTCCTCTTATTCCTCTTATTTAATACGTAGCACATTATATAACCTTAGTTACTATTCCTCATTATATAGTTCTATTGGCTCTATCCTAGACCATACCTAAATTAACCAACTAGCTTCTTCCAACTCTTCCCTAAGTAGTTATAATATTATACTTAAAGCATCCGTAACACTATCTCCCTCCTCTTTATCTTTATCCTTAAAGATTCCTAATATCTCTAAGTTATTTACTAGAGGTATAATATCCGTCTAATTAATTTAGTTAATATTATTACTTATTATACCTAAAGCAATTTCTTCTTCACACACCCAACGTCGTGCTCGCACTATTACTGTAATATTATCTCTTAATAAGATTATACCGTTTCCGTGTTCTCGCTATTTAAAAGAGGGGTTAGTTTTTATTACGCTAGCGAACCCATCTTTATAATAACTGTTCTCTTACTTAAAGTATACTAAAGCGAATATTTATTCATCCTATAACATTCGCTCTACCTTTAATACTAAATATGCGCGACCTATTACTCTTAATAGTTGTCTAGTTCCCTAATTAATTTATCTTAGGGTCTTATATTTAATCTACTGCTACGCGGCTAGATAGTAAACTATCTTAAGCCCTTACTAAGTTAGAACGTTCTCGTAACGCCAAATAGAAGGCCCTAAATACTTAAATTGCGGCATCTGCTTATTTACTCCATCTTAAGAAGATATATAAGAAGGTTTATTTTAAGGAGTAGAAACTTATAAAATAGGGTCTATAGGAACTAGGTAATAAAAGAACGGATTCTTTTCTAATAGAGAAGGAAATAGATCCGAATAGTTCGGCAACTACTCTTTTTAGGTCCCCCTTAGGTAACTTATTCTTTAACGATCCTTCTTTATTAATACTACCTAACCTAATTTCTTCTAATACTCCTATACCTTTCCTATAGCGTTCTTTAAGTTTTCTAGTAGCTCCTAGGTAGTCTTAGTATAGCCTATCCACTTAACCTNNTACTATNTTTTATTATTAACGTCCTTATAACTAATAATCTTTAAAACTTACCATTTGTCTTCTTCTTGTCCTCTATACATATTTGCCTTATAAACTAGTAGCTTAACTTTCCTATATACTAGCTCTAGTATTGCAATATACTATATAGGGTAGATCTTTATTCTAGCTAGTAGGTTTAACTTAAACATAACCGGTAAAATTTTTTACGTAATTTTAAAAGGTCCTAGTCTAACGTGGTCTAACTTCTTACTTAGTCATTAACTCTTGAAATTTTTGTATAGTAGCCATACTTTATCTCCCTCCTTAAGATCTAGTCCCTTAGATCTCTTAACGTTATAGTACTTTTTTATTCTCTTTTATACTCTCTTTACTAATTCCATAAGGTCTATATAAAGATTTATTAGTGTCTTTATTCTTTCTTTAGCTATACTACTAGTCTTCTTCACTTGCCGTAGTAATAACGATATTCTTAGCTTATATCTATAATTCGCCTTAAATAGTAATATGCCTATTCCTTCTTAAGGTATTATATTATATATAAATTATATAACTGGTAATAGCGATACCTAATTATTCTATACATAATTAATATAATACCTTAGATACTACTCTAGTATTTAATTTAATCTTTCTATCTAACCGTCTGTCTGCGGATAATATACGGTAGAAGTTACTACTTAAACTCCTTACTCTGCTAAGAATACTTCCTAAAATGCTATTACGAATCTTAAATCTCTATCTAATATAATCTTACTTAGTGCTCTATATTTTACGAATACTTCTTTAATATAGATTCTAGCGACATCTTCTACTAATATTTCTTCTATACACGCTATAAAGTATCCCTACTTCGTAAGCTTATCTACTATTACTAAAATTACGTTATAATCTTATCCGGTAATAGGATCTCTTAACTTTAGTAACTTAATGATAAAGTCCTATAATATAACCTTCTATAATCTCTCTAGTATTTTAATAGGTTATAGCCCTCCATATAGCTTATGCCTTATTAGTTTATTTCTTTAGCAATCTAAACACTCTTTTATAACCTTCCTAGCTATCCTCTAAATTCCGTCAATAATATACTCCTCTTAGAGTCTTAATACTAAGCCTATAGCTCTATTATGTCCTTAAGTTAATCCCTTATAGAACTCTTCTATATATTACTCTGCTATACTTCTTAGGATATACTTTACTTCTCAATTTTTGTATATATCCGTTTATAGATCTTCTAGTTATGCTTCTAGAATTCTTTATACCTAAAAGCTCTCTAGTATCTCGTAGACCTTCTCTAGTTCTTCCTAAGTTGCTATAATTTTCGGGTAATTATACCTAATTAATCCGTCTATATCTCATTGCAGTAAAGCCCCTAATAGCTTTTCGTTATTTTATAGTTTAGCTTTACAGCTTAGAGCGTCTACCTACGTGTTGTCTATACCCTTAGTATACTAAATCTTAAAATAGTATTCCGCAAGCATCTCTGCCTATCTAACCTATCTTTAGTCAAGTTCCTTCGTTATTAGGAATCCTATTAGGTTCTTATAATCCATCTTAACTATAAATAGTTTCTCTATACCTTATAAGAATGCTCTCTATTCCTTTAATACTATAACTATACCTAATAACTTCTTATTATAGATATTATAGTCCAACTCTAGTAGTGTTATCTTCCAACTATAGTATGCCACTAGGTGCTATCTATCTTAATGTTTTTATATAAAGTATACCCCTAGTATATAGTCTAATACATCTATCTCTATAACCGTCTCTAGTCCTAGTTAATAGATCTTAAGAACTAGCTCCTAGGTAAATAACTCTTTAATTTTTTTAAAAAGTTCTTACTATTCCTCTCCCTATACCTATAGTTTTTCTTTCTTTATTAATCGCGTAAATAGTTTAATATCCTTTAACTATTACGCTATAAACCTTTTGCAGTAATTGCAAAACCCTAGAAATAATCTTAATTGCGTAACGTTCTCTAGTTCTTACTAATTTACTATAGCCTCAATCTTCTTTAGATCTATACTAAGTTAGCCTAGTTTAATAATAAATCCTATAAAATCGGTCTTCCTAGTAAAGAACTCGTATTTCTTAATTACTACTAGTATCTATTCTTCTTATAGTCTCTTTAAAACCTATTTAACGTATTCCCCGTATTCTTCCTTAGTTATTAAGTAAATAATAATATTGTTAAGATATACTATAACAAATTTATCTAAGTATTCTCCTAATACATTATTAATACGTTTCTAGAACGTTGCTAATACATTTATAAGTCCGAATTATATAACTAATAGTTTATATAGTCCTTCCTTTAACCTAAAGGCTGCTTTTTATTTGTTACCTTCCTTAATTTTAATCTAATAGTACGCCTATCTTAGATCTATCTTCGTAAAGATTTACGCATTACTTATCCTATCTTAGATTTCGCTAATTAAGGGTAAAGGATACCTATCCTTTCTAGTAATGCTATTTAACTATCTATAGTTAATATATAGCCTTAGCTTACTATTTTCCTTTAATATAAATAGTACTAGATAACCTGCTAATAACTACAGTAGTCTAATATATCCCTTTTATAGGTTTTCCTAGACAAACTCTTTTAATACTCTACCTTCTTCTTTAGTAAGCTTATAGATTAAAAAAAACTTTAGACTTATTCCTAGTTCTAACTCTATCTTATAGTCCTATACTATATACTTTAACAGCTTTTTACTTTCTAGTAACTATAGTTTTTTACTATACTTATGGTATCTCTTTAGTATATAGCTTAGCCCTTTCTCTATTTCTTTATAGGTTGCTTCTACTTAGTACTATACCAACTTAGCTTATTATCGTATCTTACGGCGTTAAGTATTCCTAATATTAACCTAACCTATAACCCAATTAATCTTTAGATTATATTCCTATAACTAAGGCATTCCTAATACTGCCTTATCCCGTCCTAATAGTAGAATATTAAAAAACACCTTAATTTATCTTCCTTTGATGGTTAACTAAATAGGTCCTATTTTAAGGTTAATAATCCCTCCTCCGTAGGCTATTAGATCTCCTAAAATTATAACTAATAGGTAAGGTTGCTCCTTCTATCTATAAGGTAATCCTATTCTCTTAACTACTACTAATAAGATATAGTTCCGCGTTGCTCTACTATCTATTAGCGCTTTAAACTGCTAATCTTACTATTTAACTCGTAAATTTAGGTGTCGTCCTTAAATTCCTTTAAGGGTCTAAGGCTCTACTACTAGCTTCCTCTAGTCCTATAGGCCTCTACTTTTCCTAATTATTAGCTACTTAATCCTTATATACTTAGCTTACTCTTTAGCTAATATCTAGTTCGCTTTTTATTCTTAATATACTATAAATAAGTATTCTCTAGGCATTTCTACCACTATCATCCATCTAAGTATTCTTCTGTAAGAAATTTTCCTAGTTAAAGTATTAAATTACCTAACTTCTAAACTTCTACTGGATGCCAGCTATGTATATACTTAGCATTCCTATATTATTGCTCATCTATTATCCAATATATCCTTATAGGGTATTTCTAATTCTTTTCCTTTGGATTCTTATACATCTTATATATATTATCCATGTATATAATCTATAATAACGTATAGCATGCTAGGTGCTTTAGGTTAACTCTTAGCTTGTTTTTATCTTTAAGTTTAAACCTTTATTATGCTAATCTAAACGTTATAACTTTATTTATAGGTACTAAGATGCGCCTCTTACTTCTCTAGTCCTCTAATTGTTCCTCTAGATTCTTTAACATTATAATTAAGGCTCCTTTAATATAAGTTATAGCCTTTTCCGTAATTAGGTAGTCTTAGATAACTTTTTCGTCTAACTATATATAGAAATCTTTCCACTCGTCATTATGCCTTTGCCTATACTACTTTTAGTATAGCTACTAGAGTATATACGGCTTATCCGTAAGGAAGTATCTTTTTATTACTATATTATAACAGCCCTTAGTATATTGTTCCTTAAACCTAATTAGGATTTCTAGATTCTCTTTATTTTCTAGTTTAATAAGCTACTTAGCTCTTAGTATACCTGCCTTAGGCCTATTAGTAATTCTTTATACTAGTACCCTATCCTTTATACGTCCTAATATACTAGATCTCTTATCTAGTTTCTGTTCTTGCCATGCGATAATTCTTTACCTAAATTCTTCTATAGTTTCTTTTGGTTTACGTCTCGCTAATAGATCCTTAAAGTCTTCTTACTTCTTAATCTTAGTATTAACTCTTTAATCTTTAGTCCGAATACTATATTCTACTAGTAAGTCCTCTAGGTCTATATATCTATCTCCTAGTCTAGTTACTATTTATATTACAGATTCTCTAATTTATAAAAAAGCTCCTTACCTCTTACCTATAGGTGCCCTAATTTATACTCTAAATTCTTAGTCCCTTAGATTCTTTAATCCTAAGCTCGCTTCTAACTTAAGCTTAGCTCCAGCCTTAGTCTATCTAGGCTTACTTAGTATTCTTATCTCGTCTTAAAAGTCTTAAATCTCACTCATCTTGTCTTAAGAATCTTATGCCTGTAGGAACTTCTATCCCAAGCTTATTCGTATATTCTTAAACTAAGCTACTGCTCTACTCTATCGGTTTTCGTCTATTATAGGTCCTTAAGCTTGCCTTATCTCATCTTAAGAATCTTAAGCCTTTGGCCTTTTGCCTTTATTAAGTGCTAAAGTAGTTCGCTGTTCTACTTCTCTTACGTCTCGCAAAGCGATAGATATTATATCTAGTAGGGTCTTAATCCCTATTAATATTCCCTATTCTATAGTGGAATTATCCTCTACCTCTAGTATAATATCTCTAATGGCTGCGTATTCCTAGTAAACCGCTTTTTATTACCTTATCGTCACGGAATATTTCGCCTACGTTAAATTTATTATCCTTAATATCCAATCTGCGAACTAGTTCGTTGGTACCTCTACATCCTATAAGTGCTAGCTTCTATAGCTAGTAGCTTACGCTATACTTAGCGTTCTTATAAATTTGGTATACGTTATTATAACAAAACGTAAAACTTTTAATTAAACATTCCTTTATTCCTCGCAGCATATTATCGTCCCTCTGTACGTATATATTGTCTACTACTAGTCTAGTTCCCTTTATTGTATAGTATCTCTAACCATCTTTATAATTTCTTATAAAGTAACCTTATTTTCCGCAATTTATATAAGCTCCTTTTTTAAACCATTTTTCTTACTATAGAGTCCGCCTAAACGTCTTCTGCTACTAAGATCCCTAGTTTAGCCTCTACTTCTTAGACTTTTAATCACTTAATCCTTATCCTCTAGGTTTCTATAGTTTCTTACTCCATCTCTTATAGGCTTCTTTAGTACTACTTAGGTCCATTAGCTCTGCGCCATACTATAGTTTCTAACTTAGCTTTAGTTATTGCGTACTCTACGCCTTATATAACTATAGAACTCTATCCTAACCTCTTTTAGTCTGTTTCCTTTAGTAGATCTAATTATTAATCTTAATCGCTTAATCTATTAGTTCCCTTAGGGTATCCGCATCTTCCATTAGGATAATCGCGTCCTAAACTTTAGCCTTAAGTCCCTATTTATACTGTGCCATAAGCGCCTTATTATTCCACTTAACTTATATTGCTAACGTCTAGAACTACGTTATATACTTAATTGCTAAGGTTCGTTATATAATGTCTTAAAGTTTTCTCCTTGCCGTAGTTACTGCCTCTAGGTCTTTAAATATTTATATAAGTCGCTCTATAAATCCATTCTAGCTTAAAAACATAAACTGTACCTCTTGGTTTGTAGTTGTTATTCCGTTTACCTAGATTTCTATAAGGTAAGGCTTAAACTATTTAAGTACTCTTTCTGTTAAAAACAATCCTGCGTATACTATTTAATCCATAGGTATTGCTAGCTTAGCTCCCTCTTACGCGACCTTAAAGTGCATTTACGTAAGAAATCCTTTAAGCTTCGATCTCTTACCTAAGTACCTCTTAATCGATGGTAACTTAACCTTTACTGCGCCTATCCCGTTAATCCTATTTTCCAACATTACATTATTTTCTGTTAACTAGTTAACTATCTCTTATAGCTATCTAACCGTTATAGGTTACTATAAGTTAGTATCTGCTATATTAGTGTCGTTACCTAACCTTAATATAGTTGCCGCCGTCAATAGCGTTATAGTAGCTGCTTTTGGTGGCATATTGTCCGACTTCTTATATTAATACTATAACTAGGTAGTAATTATATAACGGAACCTTATAGTAAGAACTACAATAGGTCCTATTATTAGGCTAGGTGTATAGGAAATGCAAGTATAAAAGTTAACAATATAATAATAACTGGTGGAGTGGTTGCTTAACAGATTATCTCTAATTATATTCTAAGAATTACTATAAGGAAGGAACTATCTAGGTAGGGACTAAGGGTCCTTAAATATACAACCGTACTTCTATAAAATCCTTCTTATACGTAATATACGTCTTATATATAAGGTACGTAAGTTCCTCTCATTCCTCTTGTTTAATACGTAGCATATTATATAACCTTAGTTACCATTCCTTGTCATATAGTTCTATCGGCTCCATCCTAGACCGTACCTAAATTAACCAACTAGCTTCTTCCGACTCTTCCCTAAGTAGTCGTAATATTATACTTAAAGCGTCCGTAACACTAAGCCTTACAGTTAATCCTTAAGCGCTATTAGTCTACGATAACTTTATAGATTAAGTGCTTAGGTCTTCCGGAATAAGAATGCGTAATATAACTACTATACCTTTTATCCTTTATTCTAAGATTTTAACTACTAGCCTTAAGCAGTTAATATTTAACCTATTATAACTGCTTTTCTTTAATAATATTATCTTATCTTTAGGTCTTTAACAGGACTATATCTTATAGCAGTTATTAATATACTTTATTACTACTACTATCTATAAGCTTTATTTATAAGCAGTTAAATATATTTTTAGTAGTAAGCTAGGTCTTTTTCCTATAGTACTAAAGTTTAACCTACTATCTTTTTAAAAGACTACTATAACGGAACCTTATAGCAGGTACTACAATAGGCTCATTATTAGGCTAGGTGTATAGGTGATTTAAATTAAAGTTAATAACGTAATAATAACTAGTGGAGTAGTTACCTAATAGATTAACTCTAATTGTATTCTAAGAATTACTATAAGGAAGGAACTATCTAGGTAGGGACTAAGGGTCCTTAAATACACAACTGTATTTTTATAAAATCCTTCTTATATATAATATACGTATACTCTATCTACTTTATTATAGATTATATAGATTATATAGATTATATTATATAACTTTAATTACTATTCCTCGTTATATAGCTCTATTGGCTCCATTCTAAACTATACCTAAATTAACTAACTAGCTTCTTCTAACTCCTCTCTAAGTAGTTATAATATTGTATTTAAAGCGTCCGTAATACTATCTTCCTTCTCTTTATCTTCGTCCTTAAAGATCCTAAATATCTCTAAGTTGTTTACTAGAGCTATAATATCCGTTTAATTAATTTAGTTAATATTATTACTTATTATACCTAAAGCAATTTCTTCTTCCTTAACTACTCGCCGTGCTCGCACTATTACTGCGATACTGTCTCTTAGTGAGATTATACTATCTTTATATTTTCGCTGCTTAAAAGAGGGGTTAGTTTGCGTTGCGTTAGTAAACCTATCTTTATAATAACTATTCTTTTACTTAAAGTGTACTAAAGCAAATATTTATTCGTCTTATAACGTTTACCCCATCTCTAATACTAAATATACGCGACCTATTATTTTTAATAGTCGTCTAGTTCCCTAATTAATTTGTCTTAGGGTCTTATGTTTAATCTACTGCTATATAACTAGATAATAAACTATTTATTACCCTAGCGGAGTTATATTATTCTTAGGATATTAAATAAGAGGCTGCTAATGCTTAGTAATGGGCCCTTAAGTCTTATCTAGCGGTGTCCGCTCGGTTAATCCGTCTTAAAAAGGTTTATAAAAAGGTCCGTTTTAAGGAGTAGAAACTTATAAAATAAGGTCTATAGAAACTTAGTAATAAAAAAATGGATCCTTTTTTTGTCAGATAATCTGTATTCTCTGTGGCGTAGGACGTGCACGAGTTACGTGCACGGGTCACGTGCATTATAAATATCTTCGTTTAAGCCTAGGGGCCCTAGGTCAAGAAACGATCAAGACACGATTAAGATTATTAATCAATTAACCCATTTTATTAATGAAGAGCTCTATATAAGTTATCTGATAGTTATACGCCCGGTCCGCCGATATAAGAAGCTATTTAGCTATTACTTAATCATTTGAACAAATCTACCTTATCGTCAGACTCTGACACCTTATTGTTATAAGACGACCCTAATTGAAATCCTACTTTAATTGTTACAGGACGAGATTCCACCTTAATTGTTAAAGGACAATCCTAACGATAAGGATGATTCTGTGATAAGGACGATCCTAACAACGAATTCCATCTTAATTCCTATCTACCTATCAGTTAAATGACTCTATTAACGTTGAGTTTATTAAATACAATCATCCTTAATAAGCTAGAAGACTGGGAATAATAGCTATAGTAACTCCAAGCCCTTATGGATTAGCAAATATAAGCCTACGTTAACCCAGCTATAGAAGCACCTTAAGAAGGTCTACTTAAAACTATCTTATCTAAAGGTCACAGATTTTAATAAGAATGCAACCTTATATATACAGCTCTCGTCAAATCAACAGAAAGCGTATAAGAACAGCAGATGATACTATGACTAGGACATAAAGTACTTCCTAAAATAGGAAGAGTATCTGTAATAGATACGCACCTAGATCACGACTACAGTATTAATTTAGAAGAAGCTACTACTTAACCCTTCCTTAACAGTTAAAGAATGGCTATCCCAATTAAAGGAGAACACAGAACCTACCTCGTTATTTATTAGGAAGAAGGTACAACACCAGTACATAGAAGCCCTTAAGGGGTTTAAATACTTATCAAAATTAAATTAGTGGTTAGATTAATAGGAACACGTAATAGTACTAGGAGAGAAGTATAAGATCCCTTAAATGTCCAATAGAATCTGGCTTTAAGATTTAGCAGAAGTTTATCGGCAAAATATGGTACCCTTTAAATGGCCTCAATGGTTGGTGGTTGACGCAATTGGCGCGCAGTTGAGGGCATTTGGCAACTCGACCGACTAGCCTATGTCGTGTTTTTTTGACACGCAGCCTGCGCGCAACCTGCTAGCAATCTGCGCATTTGGCAACCATAATTATATTTACCTCTTTTATACTAATAATATATTTTAAATAAATAAAAGCTATTTTAAAGCTATTTATAAGGCTAGCAAAATAAATATTATTATTTTAGATAATTTAATATAATATAGCGATGGTTCTCTTCTACCTATTTACCTATTGACTTACCTACCTGCCTGCATCGCCTACCTATTTACATCGCTACCTATCTATATCTACCTATCTGCATTTGCCTACCTATCTACATCTACCCTACCTATCTATATTTACCTACCCGTTAGCATCTACCTACCTATCTATATCTACTTACCTATCTGCATCTACCTACCTTTATAATCTACTTGTCTGCATCTGCCTACCTATCTATATCTGCCTACCCGTTAGCATCTACCTACCTATCTATATCTGCTTGCCTATCTGCATCTACTTACCTATCTGCATCTGCCTACCTATCTATATCTGCTTACCTGTCTGCATCTACCTACCTATCTACATCTACCTACCCGTCAGCATCTACCTGTTTGTGCCTACCTATCTGTGCTACCTTAATTCGATCGATCGATCGAATCGTTTATAGTGTTGGCTGGCTAGTCGTTATCGTCTGGCTCTGGCGACGGTTGTCTGGTTCTGGCGACGGTCGTCTGGTTCTGGCGACGGTCATCTGGCTCTGGCAACGGTCGTCTAGTTCTGGTAACGGTCGTCTGGTTCTGGTAACGGTCGTCTGGCTGGCGACGGTCGTCTGGTTCTGGCGACAGTCGTCTGGTTCTGGCGACAGTCGTCTGGTTCTGGCGACAGTCGTCTGGTTCTGGCGACGGTCGTCTGGTTCTGGTAACGGTCGTCTAGTTCTGGCGACGATTCGTCTGGCTCTAGCAACGGTCGTCTGGTTCTGGTAACGGGTCGTCTGGCTGGCGACAGTCGTCTGGTTCTAGCAACGGTCGTCTGGCTCTGGCAACGGTCGTCTAGGTTCTGGCGACGGTTCATCTGGCTCTGGCAACGGTTATCTGGTTCTAGTAACGGTCGTCTAGTTCTGGCGACGGTCGTCTGGTTCTAGTAACAGTCGTCTGGTTCTAGCGACGGTCGTCTGGTTCTGGTAACGGTCGTCTAGCTGGCGACGGTCGTCTAGTTCTGGCGACGGTCGTCTGGTTCTGGTAACGGTCGTCTAGCTAGCGACGGTCGTCTGGTTCTGGCGACAGTCGTCTAGTTCTGGTAACGGTCGTCTAGCTGGCGACGGTTGTCTGGTTCTAGTAACGGTCGTCTAGCTAGCGACGGTCGTCTAGTTCTGGCGACGATCGTCTGGCTCTGGCACGGTCGTCTAGTTCTAGCGACGGTTGTTTGGCTGGCGATGGTCGTCTGGTTCTGGTAACGGTCATCTAGTTCTGGCGACGGTCGTCTAGTTCTAGCAACGGTCCTCTACTAGCTGCCGTTCTGGTGCCCTCCCTAGGTAGGAAGGATATAAAGAAGGAAGGAAGGGTAAAAAATAAGGTGGCTATATAGGGTAGAGGCACGTGTAGAGGCTATCGGGAATATAGCGGGGACCCGATGCAGAGCTTCGTGTAGAGCCTCTGTACGCAGAGCTTCGCGCAGAGCCTTCGTGCAGAGCCTCTGTACGCAGAGCTTCGTGTAGAGCTTCGTGTAGAGCCTCTATGCGCAGAGCTTCGTGCAGAGCCTCTGTACGCAGAGCTTCGTGCAGATCTTTGTGCAGAGCCTCTATGCGCAGAGCTTCGTGCAGAGCTCTGTACGCAGAGCTTCGTGTAGAGCTTCGTATAGAGCCTCTATGCGCAGAGCTTCGTGCAGAGCCTCTGTACGCAGAGCTTCGTATAGAGCCTCGTGCAGAGCCTCTAAGTATAAGACTATAAGATTGTATAAGATTGTATAAGATTGTATAAGATTATATATAATAGTTAAAATATAGTATATAACTTTACCTTAATCGCACGTTAAGAAATATACAGTTAGCTTTTTAAAGTTATTAAGTAGGTTAACTGCATATCAAGTTAGTTAAATTGTATATTAAGTAGGTTAACTATATATTAAGTTAGTTAAATTATATGTTAAGTAGGTTAACTGCGTGTTAAGTTAGTTAAATTATATGTTAAGTAGGTTAACTGCGTGTTAAGTTAGTTAAATTATATGTTAAGTAGGTTAACTGCGTGTTAAGTTAGTTAAATTGCATGTTAAGTAGGTCAACTGCGTGTTAAGTTAGTTAAATTGCATATTAAGTAGGTTAACTGCGTGTTGAGTTAGTTAAATTGCATATTAAGTAGGTCAACTGCGTGTTAAGTTAGTTAATTGCGTGTCAAGTTAGTCAAATTGCATGTCAATTACGCGAAACGCGAAAACCAAAGTCTACTTGAATCTCATCCTGCGAATATTTTCCCGATGTTATTTGACCTTTTAGCGACGCCTACTATATAAAGTACACTACTGAGTTAAATAACCCGCAGAAGTTGAGATCTTCTAAATACCGTAGAGTAGTAAAGGAGCTGCAAGAAGGACTTAGAACACCCTCGAAGAAAGCTAATACTACTATAAGAGGGAGTACCTTTAATGCAGACTTTGCAGAGTAAGCCATTAAGGATCACTCTAATACTACTAAAGGTTCACGAAGAGGAAAAGCCTTAGTATATAATAGACGCTTAAAGAGAGCCGGGACACTAGTGGATAAGGAGACGTCCTATAAGAAGCCAACGCCTAAGTGCTTAGCGTGCGGAATACGAGGATACTCCCTACGGGACTATTGGTGTTTATTTAAAGATAAGAGACCTGTAGGAGTTATAATAGGAGATGTGCGCATTAATAGGGCACTAAAGAAGGTAGAAAAGAATAAGAATCTTACTAACTAAGTTGCGAAGATTAGACTTAAAGAATAGAAAGACAAGGCTTAACAACGACAGGATAAGAGTTAGGAAGTTAAAATCAAGGGAGAAGCTAATGCGATATTCCTAGAATCGTATTATACCGGTTAACTCCATCCACTAAAGCTATTAACTATTCTTAACTTAGGAACTACTCTCTATATCTTAAATAACCTCTCTTATTTCTATAACTTTAGGAAAGCTCTAAGATATAAATACGTTATCGCCGGCAGCTTAGAAGCGCCTATACTAGGTTACGGCGACGTTACTATCTAAGTTATAAAACCTAACAAGAGCAAGGGAATCCTACGTCTTAAGGACGTTGCCTTTTATACGGACTTTAATATAAACCTTATATCGTTCCGTCTACTTTAAAAACAAGGGTACTACTAGGACAATAAAGGAGATAACAATCTTCTAGTTCGGAAGGACAACATAATCCTATATTAAATGGAAGAACGTCACAGATAATAGACTATCGAATACGTCCGACTAGGAAGTCTATTAGCGTTTAATATAAGCCGACTACTACATTAACGGAAGCGCAAAGCATTATTAAGAGACGCTCGTCCAGATTCGAAAGGAGATGCACGTCTATAGCATCTGCGTCTAGGTTATCCAGGACCTATAAGCCTTTATTATTTAGGTCTTAACGCCTTAGGAGTTAAGCTTTAAGGCCTAAAGACGACGGAATATTAATATTACAGTCTCGTCAAAATTAAGCGTTAGGTCTTACGAAGGTTCTTAAAACAGAAAATTAATAAACCCTATCTTAACCTCTATATTAACTGGACTAACCTTAAGGAAGCGCATGCTAGATTTATACGAGTTATGTTTATCTATAACACCTTTTTAAGAAGAACCTTCCTGTATTTTATAATAACGTATAGTAAAGAGAAGGAAATACTATAAGTGCTTAAAGATTTCACCTAATGGATTCGTCTGAGGTATAACCTTAAGGTTAACACTATCAGATTAGATAACGAGCTAGGGAGAAAGAGAACCCTTAAATGGCTACAGACTTAAGGAATTATATTTAAGCCTTTGGCGCTATATAATAATAATTCATTGCTTAACGTCCGATTTAGATC
Source organism: Cenococcum geophilum 1.58 (assembly GCF_001692895.1). Classification (NCBI taxonomy): domain Eukaryota; kingdom Fungi; phylum Ascomycota; class Dothideomycetes; order Gloniales; family Gloniaceae; genus Cenococcum; species Cenococcum geophilum. Next base: position 516,565 of record NW_027137568.1, read on the forward strand.
CCTATTGGGCCCACGCGGACTACTCCTTATTTACATGTGGGGAGAAAACTCTATTTAAGAAAAATAAGAAAACCCCATAATCTATCTCCCCGCCTTTTAGGACTCGCCTACTTAGCGCCTATAAGTCGCCTATGGTACTCTACTACCTTACTATTTAACCTCCTTAGGAACCACTACTGCCGTAATAAGCCTATGGACGCGCTAGTATTATAAACTTTTACTCTACTACTGTAGAGTTACTAGGGGGCACCTGCTGCTCGCCCCCTTACCTTCTATTACTATTTCCCTTATAACCCGGAACTAATTTAGCACATTTTAACTAATAAGCCACTGGGTAACCACCTTAAGGCCTTTTTATATTAAGAGTAGTATATTATAGTTCTCTGTGCTAGCTACTAAGAGTATTATTTCTTAATTGGTATATAGGGGGCATAGTAGTATTACGTGTTTTAGTGTTTGTTTTAGCCAGCTATATTTGTATCTTAGGCTACCTACTAGAACACCCACCCAGTAAAGCCAATCTTTTAGTCCTATTATTCCTGTTCTTAAGAGTGTTGCTATTATATTTTCTGCCTTTATTAGGCCTTCTTGGAGCCCTTAGGTATTTACCCCCTATAGTATTAACTATGCTATAGCTTAGGTTTATCTTGCCTAAGTTAGCCTCTATACCTTTAACTCCTATTTACCTCTCCAGCGTTAGTCCAACTAGTATTACATTACGGTAGATAGTTTCCCGGCATTTTTACGTGTTCTACTTTAGCTCCTTTTTCTATCTTACTATTATCTTTACTAACCTCTTATACGTTTCCCTTCCTCCTTTATATAGGCCTGGGCCCTAAAGCAACACTATTTTTCTTTTACTTTCTTTACCTGTTTTTTAAATATCTCTTCCCTACTTTAGGGTTATTGGTTTATTCTCCTATAGGGCACCCTAGGGTCCCTTTATAGTTTACTTAGGCGTGTCTTAATATACTTTATAATATTAGAGTTGCGTTTATTTTACGTCCTTTATATTGCAGCGGCTTTAATATATAACTGTAGGGGGGGAATATTGAATTCCTTCTTAAGCAGTGCTGTAGCCGTTCGCTTGTACCCGCCTATAATACTCTAAAGGTAGGCTGTTTGGACCTTTTAAAGTAGTTTAAGAAGTAATTTTAGGGGGCCCTTTTTAGTTTCTCTAATGGTCTAAATACTAGATCTATATATTATAGTTAGCCAGACGACTACTGTATATAGTAGGCGTGACCTCTAAAAGTATGGACCCTATATAGAATTAATAATCCTAGATAAAGCAATAAACTGTGCTTGGCCTTTATAGGCCGCTTGCGCCGCATATACGCTCTATTAGAGCTTGCTATCTACCTATACTCCTAGTACCCTTAGGCCCTAAACTAGTTAACCCCTAAAGCCTTAGATGTAAATTATATGCTAGAGATCTGCAGATTAGTTGTGTTTTTTTATAAAATAGATTAGCTAGTATTTCTCTGGTAAGAATTAGACTCTATAACGTCTTGCCTATTTTATATAAGTATTATAGGCTTTCTCTAGTATTCTGCAATTCTCTACGGCTATTGGCCCGTATATAATTAGGTTTGTATTATTAATAAAGCCTATCCCCTAGGTCGCCCCTTCCTTAAAGGAGTTAAGTAGGTTGCTTATAAAGAAAAGGAAGAGTATAGGCAAGAGGGGTGATCCTTATAGTATTCCTATTACAACTATAATAGGGAGGCTCTGGTATCCGCTGAAGACTAGTAATGTTTCTTTCTGGCCTGTAAACCCTTAGACAAATTATATAATCCATTTTAGGAAGCCCTTTGCCCTAAGGATATATAGAAGACGCTTGTGGGGTATATTATTGTAGGTACTACTAATATTTAGGCTAAGCATTAATACTATAAAGTCCTTTTGCATCGCCCATGCAGATTTAATAGTGGCAGTGAGTAGCGTAAGTGCTGATAGTGTTAAGCGGTTCTTTCTTGCCCCTATTTAGCTTTATAGTAGTAGGGCATATTCCTCTACTATATCTGCTATGCGTTCCGCTATTACCCTTTTTAAGATCTTACTAAGGGTGTTTTCTAAGGCAATAGGGTGGTAGCTTCCTGGGATTAAGTAATCTACTTTACCTTCTTTTTATAGGATAACCATCGTTATAGATCTTCTAAGTCGTGGGTAGTAGCCTATAGTAAAACATGCTCTGGCTATATCTATAAGCTAAGGTGCTATAAGTGGCCTATAGGTTTTTAGGGCCTTATTTAGAATCCCATCTAGTCCTAGTACTATATTATTTAAAAGGCGGCTAATAGTTCTAGCTATTTTCTCTATTGTTATATTGCTATTAACCTATAGGCGAGTTACCGGTATTTCGCCCGTGATATTACTAAGGTCTACTAAAGCTAGTTAGGGGAAGAACCTTTCTATAAGAATTTTTACCTTCTTATTATTGTTATTTATGGCCTGTAATTCTCCTGCTCTTTATAGGGGTAGTAGGTATAGGTCTTTTGCTAAGCGCCCTGCCTTTTTCTTTACCCATTTTGCTATAGCCTAAAGGCCCTTATTATAGGGGAGGCTCGGGTTAGAAGTATACTTATTTATAAACCGTCTCTAGTTATTTCTTGCTTCTTTTTTTAGGGTATTCTTTAGCTAGTTTCTTATGTCTTTAGGGTTGTGGCTACTTATATATTTCCTTCTTACTTATTATTAGCTAGTAACTAGAACTGCGCATTATATGGACTATATATATCGCGTATAGGGGCCCAGTTTTAAAATCGGGTAGTGCTCTTTTAGCCTATTTTTAATTGCTACCTGGATCCTTTTTAGTCTTCGGTTAATTTCCCTAGGGGTAGCCAATAAGCCTCGCTTATTTGGTATTAGGTAGATTTCTTCTAGGTCTTAGAGTTGTTGTTTAACTATATTAAGAAAACTGTCTATTTTAAGCTTCCTTATTGTGTATCTTTTTCTATTTAGTTGCGCTTTGGTATCTAGGTTTAGCTATATCTAGATAGGGATATAGTTTAGGATAAGTACCTATTCTTTTTTGGGGTTATACCTTTTAAGTCTCTAATATAGGCCTTCGTCTATAAATATGAGGTTAATTATACTTCTGGCGGTGCCTTGTTGCTATATAATTGCTCTTAGGGGGGTGGCTAGCTTAAGGCCCTAGATATCTATAGCTCTTAGTAGGCACTCTAACTATTAATCTNCAGNAATATAGATNCCCNCCNACNNNNGGTNGTNGAGGTTTATATCTCCTAGTANNATAAACTCTATACCTTCNGTTTTTAGTAAGCTTATTACTAATATAATATTCTCTATTTGTAGGACCCCTTTAACCCTAGGGTTATACACATTAATAATTTATACCGGTCCCCTATATATTTGGATTATTATAACTATAATATCTAGGTTAACTGCCTGCTATAACTATAAGGATAGGCTAATAGCCTTACTAATTATAAAGCATACGCGTATAGCTACTTTTGGTTTATATAGGAGCTAGAATCCTTAGGGGCAGTATATTAATTATATAAAGGTATTATAATATGGCTCTTATATAGTAAGGATATAGTGTTTCTCTAGGTCTAAACTATTTAGTAGGGGCCTTGCAAGGCAGTAGTTTGTGTTGCTGTAGTTATACTATATAATAGATAGGTAGCGGACCCCTAGCGAGGGTCCTTTAACTCTCCTTTATTCCTCGCTTCTTCTATTTCCACTTTCTCTAGGATATTTAGAGCTTCTGTCTCTTGTATCTACACCCTAGTTACTACTTATTTTATATAAAGCTTTTTATTCCCGTATCTTATATTCCTATTAGCGCTTCTATATCTAAATCTATTATTATTACCGGTTCTTCCCCTATTCTTACTAGTTGGCTATATACCCTTTATAGGTTAGTTACAAATGTTATATTTGCCGCATTAAGTCTAATTCTTAATTATCCTGGTCTTAAGCCTACTATCGCTATCTATAGGGGTCTTCCTATGGGGCGTCCTCTCCCTTATGTCCCTTATAACCCTTATATCCCTAATTAGTCTAGTAATGTCGCGCGGCGTTGCTTCTAGCCTATTAAGGCTTAGGATGGCTGGCCTAGCCCTTTAGTGTTAAAGGTAGGAAACGCTAGGAAAGCACCTGTGTCCCCCTAGCTTATTGCCTATTATTTCCATTTATATAACCTAGCGTACAGTTATTCCCGTAGCTGTTAAGCCCTTGCCTTCCGTCTCCTATATTTAATATAGTCTTCTCTCTCCTACGCCTTATATGTGCTTCGGTAGCAGTTCGCGCATTTTATTTAGTCTTAATTTAAGCAATATCTCGTATTATAGGGGCCTATATAGTGGCCGTAGCACACCTATACTGCGTATATAGATTAGGTGTGTCCCTATTATATATAGTAATAGTATCATTCTAGGCGTAGTCTATAGTTGTAGAGCCTTATATTATATATAAGACCATTTATAATTATTCCTTTTTAGATAAGGAGTTTTTGTATTCCTAATGTATGTGTGCTAATAATAAGGGAGCTATATATTCGTCCGGCGTCTCCCTAGCGAGTCTCTAGTAACCCTTATATCCTCTTATTATTTTTATTATATACTTAGTTTGCATTTTCCTATTAAAGCTATTAGATTTAGGTGATTTTAAGTCCTAGTATAAGGCGTTCCGTTTATCTTACTATCTTCTATATAATTGCTATATTATCCGCCTAGCGTCCTTTTTCTACCCTAAGGCTTATAGGAACCGCTAGGACTTTAACTAGGTAATCCTTGCGGAGTACTTTTATGCTAATACGTTCTCCTAGCCTATCCCCTACCCTTATAGCTCGTTCCTTTGCCTATTAGTCCTTTAGGGTAACTTTAATNTCTCCGCTCTTAAGGTGTTAGACTATAATAGCGTTATAGACCTCTTTATATATCTTTATAATGACTTTTATTTCTAATTATCCCCTAAGCCCCTCTACTTATTCTATATTTAGTTATATTATAATTATATACCTAGTTATTAACTTAAGGGAGGTAGGTTTCCTGTGCTATAAAAGCGCAGCTACGGTGGCCTAGGTGTGGTTTGCTAGTAAGGGGGGGTTATACTTATTTTTAATTTTGCTTAGCCGTTAAAGGATTTAATTAAGGGTTTGCTAAAGGGGCGCCTAAGGTTTACTAAACTGGCGGAGCTATTCTACTAGCTATATTAGTTCGTTATAGCTAACGGTTACTCCCCCGTAATTCTAGATACTAAACGCGTCTAATAGGCTTTATATTTTATTAGATGCCTTCTTAATAGAGGTATTTCCGCTTTATAGTGTGGTATTCGCCTATCTTTATTGTGGAGGGCTATTGCTGGGCGTAGTTTTAGCGGTCGCGCGCGAGTGCGAGCCACCGTCGTTTGATGTGTGCCTCCCCTGCAATGCATGCATCTTAGGGGGATTCTCTAGGTGTTTTTCAGGGTTCTTTTAGTTGGTTTTGGTCTTTTTGGGCCGGGTATAGCAAGAGCTCCTTTTCCTTTCGGTTCTTGGCGCTATATACCTAAGCTTAAAACGGTACTACTAAACGCTTAGGGGGTGTAATTATTAAGAGATCACGAGTAATGAGAATTGCTGCTAATTTACTATACGACCTATAGAACGAGATAGTTGACTACGTAGTATACCTTCGAGATCGAACGCCACTAAAAAGCAATAGTTGGAAATCGTTATATGAGAAGTTCTATACCTTCCTAGCCAATAGGTTAAGAAAGCCGCAACTAGCGCACCTAAAAGCCTACAGCTATAGGGCGTACGCGATAACGTTGGACGCCTAGCTAAAGAAGAAAAGGCTAAGCAAGCTAGATCCGCGAGCCTATATCAGCTACCTTGTTAGCTATAACTTTACTAATATTTATAGGATCTGGATCCTATACAAAGGTATCGTCATCTCTACTAGGGATATTATCTTTAATAAGAAGACGTTCTTTAACGGCAAGCGAACGGACATCTCAAAGGACCTACACGCTAAGTTAGACACACTAATTAAGAAGATTTAACTCCCTAATACCCTAACTAAGAATAAGGTTCTTCTAGAAGATAATAAAAAAGTACTTAAACCGTTAAGTTAAGAGGAAGACGACGACGTTAATAATGAGCTAGTTTAAGCCTTTAATAAGTTAATAGATCTTAAGCTTGTAAGAGCTCTTAAAGATACGTACTATATACTACCTCTAACAGAAGAAGATAAAGAATCTCCATATACCTTTTATGTTAAGTATCCTACGAAGTTAGATATATAAGGTACTAATTAAGACGTCGCTTATTAAGCAGGAGATGCGTTTAATACTTATCCGTGCCAAGGCTTTGGCTTATTCAGCCAAAGTGGACTCGTCCACACTCGCCGCAGGCGAGTGCCTGCACTCAATACGATATTACTATCAATACGATATTTTTAATCAACTATCTAATTATTATCGCGTTATACAACAACAACAATGTCGGAATTGTAGATCTAGATAGATGATTAGATTAATTAGGCTCTGGAGTTTATAAGAGACGTTAAAAAGCCTAATTATAAGCAGCTGGCGCGTAAGAAAAATCTTCCTTATTAGCGGCTTCTTGCTTGCTTAAAAGGTTATATAATACGTTCTTAACGTCCTTCTAGCACATATAAGCTCTTAGAGGCTTAAGATAGCGCTCTTTACGATTATATAGCTTATCTTAATAAGCTTAGAATCTGCGTACGGCTACTAATAATTATAGCGTGTGCAAATTACCTTCTTTAGCGCAGCCATGACGGTCTAGGACCTCTACCTTTAGCTAATCCATAATGGGCAAAGCGATGGCTTAAACGCAACCCTAAGCTTTATCTTCGCCGTCAGTAATCCCTTAATCTTAATCGCGTAATTGTATATAATAAAGATGCTATCTTTAGGTGGTTTAATGGCTTAATTAAGATTATTAAGCTATATGGAATTATAACTACGGATACTTAGAACTTTAATAAAACAGGCTTTCGCATTAGGATTGGTAAAGATTAATAAGTGGTTATATTTATCCGTACGCTTAAGCGTAATATTAATTATTGCTTTAAGAGTAAGGAGCTAAGTAAGAACGTTAAGCGTACGCTGTTTAGCGTATATAGTATATCTGTTGCTGGCGATTAAGCAGTTAGTGAGCTAAGAACCATAACTTTAATTGTATAATTACGCCGATCTCGCCAGTAACGGTCTTATATAATCTTAAAGTCATTAATAGGAGCTATTTATTCACATACGGCACGAAAGATGGTTTAAAATTGGCTTTAATTTAAAATAAAAGAGCTTTAACTGGAGTATAGTTGGATAAAAGGCATGCCAGTCGCTAAGAAGAAACGTTATTTTTAAGCTTATTAGCCAGTATATAATCAATTACAGCTTATTTGGGCGTCTATGCGCTCTATAGGTGCTCTATTATACAAAAATCAATATAATAACTGGCGTGGTTAAAGCGTCAATTGAGGTTAAATCTAGGTGGTTGATTAAAAATATCGTATTGATGGTAATATCGTATTGAGTGCAGGCACTCGCCTGCGGCGAGTGTGGACGAGTCCACTTTAGCTAAATAAGCCAAAGCCTTGGCACGGATAGGGGGTGTCCAACAACTTAGTTAAAGACTTATTTAAGGAAGCTAGCGATAATAGGTTTAAAGACTTTGTTACTAAAAGGATCACATTAGCCTATTACGGCGCCTTTTTAGTAGGAAGGAAGTTCAACTTTAATAGTTAACTTAACGATAGTAAGCTAAAATTAGGCAGAATACGCGATATTAGATTATATAGGAAGAACCTATCTCCGCTACCCTAGTTAATCCAGGACCTTAATACGTATCCTCTTTAAGATTAGTTCTAAGAGGCTTAATAAGCCCATCTCCAATCTCATTATTAAATAAGGTCGTTTTAAGAAATAGATAAGAAGCACGTAAAAGGACAATAGGTCCTTAGCTTAATATGGGTGTTCGTCTATAAGACAGATAAGTACAGATTTCTCTAGAAATGCAAGGCACGCTTAATAGTCTACGGAAATTAACAGGCCCCAGGAGACCTACCTACGAGAGCTACTATATTAGCTAGTACGACCTTCCGAACCCTTATGGCGATCACTGCAAAATTTAACCTAGAGACGATATAGATAGATATAGTTAATGCGTTTGTCCATTGCGATCTTAATAAGGTTGTCTATATAAAGCTACTGCTAGGGTTTAATAAAGGAAAGACAGACAAAGTACTGCGCTTAAGAAAAGCCCTATACGGACTATAACAATCACCACTGTTATAGTAGAAGAATCTCACGAGCTTATTAAACGAATTGGGTTTTAAAGAAGTACCCTAGGAGCCGTGTGTTATGCTAAAGGTAGAATAGTCATCTTCTTCTATGTTAATGATATTGTCTTCTGCTACCAAAAGACAGATAAGAAGAAAGCTTAAGAAGTAATTAAGGAGCTGAGCAAAGAATACTAGATAAGTACCCTTGGCGAGCTAAAATAGTTCCTAGGAATCTATGTGCTACGTAATTGTAGCTAGAGGCTCCTATAGCTATCCTAGGAAGCCTATATTAAGAAGATAGCTAACTAGTATAAGATAGATCTTAGAGGGCGTCTTTCAGACACTCCTATGGCAGAATCGGAACTCCTCCCTATTAATCACCGTATGATCCGTCTAACGTGTCCGTCCCCTAATATAGACCTATTAGTCCGTTCTATATCCCTACTAGCTTCTATAATACTATATTAAAGAAAACTAGGTTTAGTACTCTATGTAGCCACTATAACGCGTCTAGATATTGCCTTTGCAGTATTATAGCTAGTAAGGTTTAATTAGGACCCAAGCTAAGAGTACTATTAAGTGGTAGATAGAGTTATCTAGTACCTATATAGCACGAGGAGTAGAGCAATCTACTATAAAGGAGATAAGGAAGAAACGAACGGTAGAGGGAGAGATAAAGGAATACGCGACTAAGGACGAGACGACGGAAGAGACGGTAGAAGTAAAGCGCAATTATTTATCTGTGCTAGTGATACATTATTTACGGATAATTCCGTCAATAGAAAGAGCTTATAAGGATATATTATAAAGCTATTCGGGGGACCGATCGCCTGGAGAGCAAATAAGTAGGGTATAGTTACGACGTCGAGCACAGAAGCCGAGTTGTTAGCCCTATTATAGATAGTAAAGGAAGCTATCTTTGTTAGTAGGCTGTTTAAAGTAATAATGTTATAACTAAACGAGCCCTTAATTATTAACTGTAATAACACCTAGACGCTTTAACTAATTATAGAAGACACGGTAAAGCTAATCACGAAGCTCTAATACGTTAATATCTATTAATACTAGCTATGTTAGGAATACGTAAAGAGACGAGTATGATTTTGATGGATAGTAACGAAGGAGATAATTGCTAATGGACTTACAAAGGCCCTACCCAAGTAGAGGTTTAAGAGCTTTGTTAATATAATCGGAATAGTGGATATTAAGGGGCAGCTAAATAAGGAGAAGCAACTAGAGGACCTAAGGGAGAATATTAGAGTGAGACGGAAGGATTTAGATAAGATTATAGTTTAATTAACGCATTAACGGACACGAGAAGGTGGCTAGCTTTGTCCTTGACCAGGTCGAAGCTAAGGGGGTGTGTTAGATAATCTGTATTCTCTGTGGCGTAGGACGTGCACGAGTTACGTGTATAGGTCACGTGTATTATAAATATCTTCGTCTAAGCCTAGGGGCCCTAGGTTAAGAAACGATTAAGACACAATTAAGATTATTAATTAATCAACCTATTTTATTAATAAATAGCTCTATATAAGTTATCTGACATTTTTTGCCGAAAAGGAAATAGATCTAAGTAGTTCAGCAACTGCTCTTCTTAGGTCCCCCTTAAGTAACTTATTTTTTAGCGATTTTTTTTATTAATACTGCCTAACCTAATCTCTTCTAATACTCCTATACCTTTCCTATAACGTTTTTTAAATTTTCTAGTAGCTCCTAAGTAGTCTTGTTATAGCCTATCTACTTTACTTTATGCTATATTTTATTATTAATGTCCTTATAACTAATAATCTTTAAAACTTACTATTTATCCTCTTCCTATCCTCTATACGTGTCTGCCTTATAAACTAGTAGCTTAATATTCCCGTATATTAGCTCTAATATTACAATATACTATATAAGGCAGATTTTTATTTTAGCTAGTAAGTTTAACTTAAACGTAACTAGTAAAATTCTTTACTTAATTTTAAAAGGTCCTAGTCTAACGTAATTTAACTTTTTACTTAGTTGTTAACTCTTAAAATTTTTATATAGTAGCTATACTTTATCTCCCTCCTTAGGATCTAGTCCCTTAAATCTCTTAGCATTATAGTACTTTTTTATTCTTTCTTATACTTTCTTTGCTAATTCTATAAGATCTATATAAAGATTTATTAATATCTTTATTTTTTCTTTAGCTATACTACTTATTTTCTTTACTTGCCGTAGTAATAACAATATTCTTAGCTTATATTTATAATTTGCCTTAAATAGTAATATATCTATTCCTTCTTATAGTGTTATATTATATATAAACTATATAACTAGTAATAATAATACCCAATTATTCTATACGTAATTAATATAGTATCTTAGATACTATTTTAGTATTTAATTTAGTCTTTCTATTTAACCGTTTATCTGCGGATAATATATAGTAAAAGTTACTACTCTAACCCCTTATTCCGCTAAGAATACCTCCTAAAATGCTAATACGAATTTTAGATCTCTATCCGATATAATTTTACTTAATACTCTATATTTTATAAATACTTCTTTAATATAAATTTTAGCAATATCTTTTGCTAATATTTCTTCTATATATGCTATAAAGTATCCCCACTTTATAAGCTTATCCACTATTACTAAAATTATATTATAATCTCGCCTAGCAATAGGATCTCTTAACTTTAGTAACTTAATAATAAAGTCCTATAATATAACCTCCTATAGTCTCTCTAGTGTTTTAATAGGTTATAGCCCTCCATACGGCTTATGCCTTATTAATTTATTTCTTTAGCAATCTAAATATTCCCTTATAACTTTTTATACTAAGCCTTAAATTCTATTAATAATATACTCCTCCTAGAGTCTTAATACTAAGCCCATAGCTCTATTGTGTCCTTAAGTTATTCCTTTATAGAAATCTTCCATAAAATATTCTACTATACTTTTTAGGATATACTTTACTTTATAATTCTTATATATATCTATCTATAGATCTTCTAGCTATGCCTTTAAAATTCTTTATATTTAAAAGCTCTCTAGTAACTTATAAACTCTCTCTAGTTCTTCCTAAGTTATTATAATTTTTAAATAATTATACCTAATTAGTTTATCTATATCATTTTATAGTAAAGCCCCTAATAGCTTCTTATTATTTTATAGTTTAGCCTTTTAACTTAGAGTATCTGCTTATATATTATCTATACCCTTAATATATTAAATCTTAAAATAGTATTTTATAAGCATCTCTGCCTATTTAACCTATCTTTAGTTAAGTTCCTTTATTATTAGGAATCCTATTAAGTTCTTATAATCTATCTTAACTATAAATAGTTTCTCTATACCTTATAAGAATGCTTTCTATTTCTTTAGTACTGTAACTATACCTAATAACTCCTTATTATAAATGTTATAGTTTAACTCTAGTGGTGTTATCTTTTAACTATAATATACCACTAGGTACTATTTATCTTAATATTTTTATATAAAGTACGTCCCTAGTATATAGTCTAATATATTTATTTCTATAACCGTTTCTAGTCCTAGTTAATAGATTTTAAGAACTGGTTCCTAAATAAATAACTCTTTAACTTTCTTAAAGAGTTCTCTCTGTTCCTCTCCCGATACCTATAGTTCTTCTTTCTTTATTAATCGCGTAAATGGTTTAATGTTCTTTAACTATTACGCTATAAACCTTTTATGGTAATTATAAAACCTTAAAAATAATCTTAATTATATAATATTCTCTAGTTCTTACCAATTCACTATAGCCTTAATCTTCTTTAGATCTATACTAAGTTGGCCTAGTTTAATAATAAATCCGACAAAATTAGTCTTCTTAGTAAAGAACTCGCATTTCTTAATTACTACTAGTATTTATTCTTCCTATAGTCTCCTTAAAACCTATTTAATATATTCTCCATATTCTTCCTTAGTTATTAAATAAATATTATTATTATTAAGGTATACTATAATAAATTCATCTAAGTATTCTCCTAATATATTATTAATACGCTTCTAAAATGTCGCTAGTGCATTTATAAGCCTAAATTGTATAATTAATAATTTATACAGTCCTTTCTTTAATCTAAAAGCTACTTTTTATTTATTGCCTTCCTTAATCCTAATCTAGTAGTATACCCATCTTAGATCTATCTTTATAAAGATTTACGCGTTACCTATTCTATTTTAGATTTTGCTAATTAAGGGTAAAGGATACCTATCCTTCTTAGTAATATTATTTAACTATCTATAGTTAATATACAGCCTTAGTTTACTATTTTTTTTAGTATAAATAGTACTAGATAACCTGCTAATAACTACAATAGTCTAATATATCCCTTTTATAGGTTTTCCTAAATAAACTCTTTTAATACTCTACCTTCTTCTTTAGTAAGCTTATAGATTAAAAAAACTTTAGACTTATTCCTGGTTCTAATTTTATCTTATAATCCTATATTATATACTTTAACAGCTTCTTACTTTTTAGTAACCATAGTTTCTTGCTATACTTATAGTATCTCTTTAGTATATAACTTAGTCCTTTTCCTATTTCTTTATAGGTTATTCCTACTTAGTACTATACTAACTTAGCTTACTATTGCATTTTATGTCGTTAAGTATTCCTAATATTAACCTAACCTATAATCTAATTAATCTTTAGATTATATTTCTATAACTAAGGCATTCCTAGTACTACCTTATTATTCCCTAATAGTAATATATCGAAAGATATCTTAATTTATCTCCCTTTAATAGTTAACTAAATAGGTCTTGTTTTAAGATTAATAATACCTCCTCTATAGGCTATTAGATCTCCTAAAATTGTTACTAATAGGTAAAGGTATTCCTTCTTCCTATATAATAATCCCATTTTTTTAACTACTGCTAGTAAGATATAGTTCCTTATTACTCTACTATTTACCAGTGCTTTAAACTATTAATTTTACCACTTAACTTGTAAATTTAGGTATTGTCCTTAAATTCCTTTAAGGGTTTAAGGCTCTACTATTAGTTTCCTTTAGTTTTATAGGCCTCTACTTTTCCTAACTATTAGCTGCTTAATCCCGTTTATACTTAGTCCACTTTTAGCTAATACTTAATTTGCTTTTTATCTTTAATATACTATAGATATATATTCTCTAGGTATTCCTACCACTATTATCTATCTAGGTATTTTTCCGTAAGGAATCTTTCTAGCTAAAGTATTAAGTCCCCTTAGCTTTGCACTTTTACTAGGTGCTAACTATATATATACTTAGCGTTTTTATATTTTACCTTATCTAGTGCCTAATATATCCTTACTAGATACTTCCGGTTTTTATCTTTAGGTACTCTATATATATTATATATATTATCTATATATATAATCTATACCAATATATAATATACTTAGTATCTTAGGTTAACTCTTAGCTTGTCTTTATCCTTAAGTTTAAACCTTTCTTATATTAATTTAAGCGTTGCGACTTTATTTGCAGATATTAAGATTTATCTCTTACTTCTCTAGTCCTTTAATTACTTCTTTAGATCCTTTAACATTATAATTAAGGCTCCTTTAATATAACTTATCGCCTTTTTTATAATTAGGTGGTCTTAGATAACTTTTTTTATTTAACTATATATAGAAATCTTCCTACTTATTATTATGTCGTTATCTATACTACTTTTAGTATAGCCCTTTAAGTGTATACGGCTTGTCCATAAGAAAGTATCTTTTTACTACTATGTTATAATAGCCTTTAGTATATTGTTCTTTAAACCTAATTAGAATCCCTAGATCCTCTTCTTATTCTAGTTTAGTAAGCTACTTAGCTCTTAGTGTGCCTACCCTAGGCCTATTAGTAATTCTTTATATAGGTGCTCTGTTTCTTATATAACTTAGTATACTAAATCTCTTATCTAGTTTCTAGTTTTGCTATAAGGTAATTCTTTCTCTAAATTCCTCTATAGTTTCTTTCTTTTTATATCTTGCGAGTGGATTCTTAAAGTCTTCTTACTTTTTAATCTTGTTAGTAGTCCTTATTTATGCCTTAAAGTCTTAGTTCCATAGGATTCTTAATCCTAAGCTTTACTCCTACCTTAGTTTAACTAGGCTTAGGTGTTCTTATCTTATCTTAAAAGTCTTAAATCTTACTTATCTCTTCTTAAGAATCTTATGCCTATAGGAAACTCTATCCTAAGCTTATTTGTATATTCTTAAACTAAGCTATTACCCTACTCTATTGGTTTCTATCTGTTATAGGTCCTTAGGTATACCTTATCTTATCTTAAGAATCTTAGTTATCTCTTATCTTATCTTAAGAATCTTAAGCCTTTAGCTTTTTGCCTTTATTAAGTACTAAAGTAGTTCGTTATCCTACTTCTCTTACGTCTTATAAAGCGATAGACATTATATCTAATAGGGTCTTAATCCCTATTAATGTTCCCTATTCTATAGTGGAATTATCCTCTACCTCTTTTATAATATCTCTAAGGTTTATATACTTTTAGTAAGCTGCCCTTATTACCTTATCGTTATAGAATGTTTTATCTACGTTAAATTTATTATCCTTAATATCCAATCTACGAACTAGTTTATTGGTTCCTTTATACTCTAAGGATTTTAGCTCTTAGGGCTAATAGCTTACGCTATACTTAGCATCTTTATAAATTTAGTATATGTTATTATAATAAAACGCAAAACTTCTAATTAAATATTCCTTTATTCCTCGTAGTATACTATTATCTCTCTATACGTATATATCTTCTACTAGTCTGATTCCCTTTATTATATAATAACTCTAACTATCTTTATAATCCCTTACAAAGTGACCTTATTTCCTATAATTTATATAAGCTCCGTTTTTAAACTATTAACTTTGCTATAAAGTCCGCCTAAACGTCTTCTGCTACTAAGATCCCTAGTTTAGCCTTTACTTCTTAGTCCTATAATTACTAGATCCTTAACCTTTAGGTTTTTATAGTTTCTTACTCTATCTCTTATAGGCTTCTTTAGTACTACTTAGGTCTATTAGCTCTACGCCATACTATAGTTTCTAACTTAGCTTTAGTTATTGCGTATTTTGCGCCTTATATAACTATAAAACTCTATCCTAGCCTTTTTTAGCCTGTTCCCTTTAGTAGATTTAATTATTAATCTTAATTACTTAATCTATTAGTTCCCTTAGGGTATCCGCATCTTCTATTAGGATAATTACGTCCTAGACTTTAGCCTTAAATCCCTGCTTATACTGTACTATAAGCGCCTTATTATTCTACTTAACTTATATAGCTAATATCTAGAACTGCGTAGTGTACTTAATTGCTAAAGTTTATTATATAATGTCTTAAAGTTTTCTTTCCGCCGTAGTTACTGCCTCTAGGTCTCTAAATATTTGTATAAGTCGCTCTATAAACCCTTTCTAGCTTAAGAATATAAACCGTACCTCTTAATTGGTGGTTATTATTCTATTTGCCTATATTTCTATAAGGTAAGGCTTAAACTACTTAAGTGCCCTTCCTAATAGGAATAGTCCTGTATATGCTATTCGATTTATAGGTATTAGTAGCTTTACCCCTTCTTATATAACTTTAAAGTGTATTTACATAAGGAATCCTTTAAGCTTTAATCTTTCTCCTAAGTACCTTTTAATTAATGGTAACTTAATCTTTACTACTTTTATTCTATTAACCCTTTCTTCTAGCGCCGTATTATTAGTTATTAACTAATTAACTATCTCTTATAGTTGTCTAACCGTTATAGGTTGCTATAAGTTAGTATCTACTATATTAGTATCACCTCCTAACCTTAAAGTAGTTGCCGCCGTTAATGGCGTTATAGTAGCTGCTTTTAGTGGTATGTTGTTTAACTTTCTATATTTAATACCGTAACTAGGTAGTAATTGTATAACGGAATCTTATAATAGGTACTATAATAGGCTTATTATTAGGCTAGGTATATAGGTAATATAAATTAAAGTTAACAATGTAATAATAACTGGTAGAGTAGTTGCCTAATAGATTAACTCTAATTATATTCTAAAAATTACTATAAGGAAGGAACTATCTAGGTAGGGATTAAGGGTCCTTAAATATACAACCGTACTTCTATAAAATCCTTCTTGTATATAATATACGTATACTCTATCTACTTTATTACGGATCCTATAGATTGTATAAATTATATAAATTATATTATATAACCTTAGTTACCATTCCTTATTATATAGCTCTATTAGCTCCATTCTAAACCGTGCCTAAATTAACTAACTAGCTTCTTCTAACTCCTCTCTAAGTAGTTGTAATATTGTACTTAAAGCGTCCGTAATAACTACTCTATAATAGCTAGGTGCGATCTTTTATAATAAGGGTATAATTAAAGGTATATATAGTGTTTATTAGAATATCTAGATCTATAAACTTAGCCTTAAAGAGGATAATAAGTTAGGCTATTTTACCTAGCGCCTTTAGCTTGCCTAGGGCAACTAAAAAACCGTTTAATATATTAGGAGCATAAAAACTAAATAGTCTTTTGCCGGTTAAGCTTTTAACTATTAGAATTAGTCGCTTAGGCTACCTACGTTCTTTTATATTCTTTAAAGTTTCCTCTACCTTATAGTTTGTACTTACTAGAAGAATCCTCCTAGCACTTACTTAAAGGCCATACTCCTTTATAATATTAGCTATTAGGACCAGTATAGAATCTTATAAGAGAATACTAAATTCTATTTTATTAAGCTATTGGTTATATAAGGCTAGACAGCTTAAGTAGTTGTACTTTAGTACGACGTACTTAGTACTAAGGGGTGGTTCTAAGGGGTTAATAGCAAGGAAAATAATAGGAAAGAGTCCTATAATAATGCTATTATACAGCTAACTCTATCTTAATTTCTTAAGTTAATTAAGTGTATATAATAATAAGTATTTACCTACTCCGCTTAAACTGGTAAAGGGCATAATAATAAGGAGTTTTTTAGTATATGTTAGTATCTCTAATAGGTTAAAGCTTTTATGGTCCTATAGCATGCTATCTATTATAGTGATATTAGTCTAATCCACTAACTTATTAATCTACTCTCTATTTAGTTTTATAGGGCTAAGCAGTTATAGTACGGGTATAAGATATTTTATCTTTAATAGCTTCTTATAGATTAGATTATAACTACTAAGCTTTAATAATTAATTCTTACGTTAAGTTTAGTAAATCTAGTAGGTTAACTAAATACCTTTAAAGCAATTAATCTTGCCCTAGAGTATATTAACTGCTACTATGCCGTTAATATAAAACTATATAAGAACTCTACTTATAATATTAAAAAGATATTTAAATAGGTTGCGCTTTCTAGTTTATATATTTCTTAACTACGTGCTATACTAGAGACTTTATTTAGTTAAAGAGCCAATTCTAAATATAGTAAAAAGTTAGTACTTGCTAATATATTTAGTCTTACACACTATTTTTAGGCTAAGGGTTATATATATATCCGAGTAGTTAATAGCAATTATAATAGTTAATTTAAGTTTACTAATATTCTTACTAATAGTATAGAGCTTCTTAAAGAAAAGATTTACTTATTTAATCTTTAAAATATTACTATACCTAATAAGATTATTTCTATTTCGTCTAAAGATAAGGAGCAATCTACTACTACTACTAAGCTATTAGCGCTTAAAGATTATATAGAGGTAATTAATAATATATTTAATACTAAAGATAGAGGTTATTAACTGCTTTACTTTAACTTCACTTAACTTAACTACTGCACTTTACCCCCTTAAACCCTTAACCACCTATTTAGCTTATTATTTGCCACTTCTTTTATAACTACTAGTTAAAGACTACCCTTATTTTTACTCTCTTTACCTTATTTACTATAGTTAATAACTACTTACTAACTCCTTACTCCTTATAATCTACCCCTTTAAGTTACTGCACGGTTTATACCTAATATCTCTTATATTATTATCTTAAGAAAACCGTCTTACTAACTGCTTATAGTAGATTACTTATTATAGTTAGTATTTATAATCCTAATGGCTTCGCTAGCCGTCCTAACTCCTCTCTCCTTAATGTTAACTTTTTTAATATCCTCTGTCTTAACCTATTTAAGATATATACTACTAGGTTCCTAAAGTTATAGATTTAATAGCTATTACTTTACCTTTACCCTAATAGGCTCCGCGACTAGACTCTACCTAAGGGTATAAATATAGTAACTCTAAATAATATTAAGGACTAGTTAATAGGCCCCTCTAATACTGTTGCTATAAATAGGTAGGTAGCAGTTGCTTATAGGGGTTAAGTAGGCTAGTAGTTAACCTAGGATATAAACCGTGACCTAGTTAACCGCTGTTAGCCTCTCTAGTTATATACTATTCGCTTTAGCCTCTTAAGTAAGCTAACTTAAATTAGTAGTAATAAGAGTGGTAAGAATACCGGTAAATTAATTATAATTAGCAGTAATAGGGATAAGGGTAATGCTGGCTAAGAGTAGTCTTAGTAATCTTATTAGTTATAGCAGTTATAGTAGTTAGATAATAAGCAGTCCCTGCTTTTTAGGGAGAGATAATAACGTCTATATGCTGTTACGGACGCTTTAAGTACGATGTTACGACTACTTGGAGAAGAGACGGAGGAAGCTAGTTGGTTAATACAAGCACAGTCCAGGATGGAACCCGTGGAACCATATGACGAGGAATGGTAAGTAGAGTCACGTGATGTAATCTGTATAATCTGTATAATCTATAAAATCTATTATAGAGCGAACAGAGCCGACAGAGTAGATAGAGTAATAACTTTCTTAAGAGTATGGTTGTGTATTTAAGGACCCTCAGTCCCTACCTAGATAGTTCCTTCCTTATAGTAATTCTTAGAATATAATTGGAGTTAATCTGTTAGGCAACCACTCCACTAGTTATTATTACGTTGTTAACTTTTATACTTGCATTTCCTATACACCTAGCCTAATAACGAGCCTATCGTAGTTCTTGCTATAAGGTTCTGTTATATAATTACTACCTAATTACGGTATTAATATAAGAAGTCGAATAACATGCCACTAAAAGCAGCCACCACGATGCCATTAACGGTAGCAACTACTTTAGGAACAGGAGGTGACACTAGTATAGTAGATACTAACTTATAGCAACCTGTAACGGTTAGACAGCTATAGGAAATAGTTAACTAGCTAATAGCTAATAATATAGTGTTAGAAGAAAGACTTAACGGGATAGGAGCAGTAAAGATTAAGCTACTATTAATTAAGAGATTTATAGAAGAGAGGTTAAAGCTTAAAGGATTCCTTACGCAGATATACTTTAAGGTCTTATAGGAGGAAGTAAAGTTACCTATACCCGTGGATCGGATAGCCTATATAGGACTATTCTTATTAGGAAAAGCACTTAAGTGGTTTAAATCTTACCTTATAGAGATATAGGCAAACGGGATAATAACTACTAACTAAGACGTGCGGTTTATATTCTTAAGTTAGGAAGGATTTATAGAACGACTTATATAGATGTTTAGAGACCCAGAAGAAATAACTATAGCGGAAAGAAAACTCTAAAACCTTATACAACGAACTTTAGTAATTAAGTATATAATATAGTTCCAGATATTAGTAATATAAGTAGAGTGGAATAATAGGGCGCTTATAGCATAGTATAAACAGGGACTTAAGGCTAAAGTCTAGGACGTAATTATCCTAATGGAAGATATAGACACCCTAAGGGAACTAATAGATTAGGCAATTAAGATTAATAATTGGACCTACTAAAGGGAACAGGCTAAGAAAGGCTAGGATAGAGTTCTATAGTTATATAAGGCGCAGAGTACGTAACGATAAAAGCTAAGTTAGAAACTATGGTATGGTGCAGAGCTAATAGACCTAAGTGGTACTAAAGAAGCCTATAAGAAATGGAGCAAGCTATAGAAACCCAGAGGATAAGGATTAAGTAATTAAAGGTCTAAGGAGTAAAAGCTAAATTAGGGATCTTAATAGCAGAAGATATTTAGGCGGACTCTATAGCAAGAGAAATGGTTTAAAAAAGGAGCTTATATAAATTGCGGAAAATAGGGTTATTACGTTAGAGACTATAAAAGTGGGTAGAGTCACTATATAGTAAAGGGCACAAGACTAGTAGACAACATATACGTATAGAGGGACAATAATATACTACGAGGAATAAAAGAATGTTTAATTAGAAGTTTTGCGTTTTATTATAATAACGCATACCAAATTTATAAGGACGCTAAGTACGGCGTAAGCTATTAGCTATAAAAGCTAGCACCTATAGGATATAGAGGAACTAACAAACCAGTTCGCAGATCGGATATTAAGGACAATAAATTTGACCTAGGCGAAATATTCTATAACGATAAGGTAACAAGGGCTACTTACTAGGAGTAAGTAGACCTTAGAGATATTATACTAGAGGTAGAGAATAATTCCACTATAAAATAGGGAATATTAGTAGGGATTAAAACCCTACTAGACACGATATCTATCGCTTTATAAGACGTAAGAGAAGTAGGATAATAAACTACTTCGGCACTTAATAAAGGCAAAAGGCCAAAGGCTTAAGATTCTTAAGATAAGATAAAAGACAACTAAGATTCTTAAGACAAGATAAGGTAAGCTTAAGGACCTATAACGGACAAAAACCAATAGAGTAGAGTAGCGGCTTAGTTTAAAGATATACGAATAAGCTTGGGACAAGAATTCCTAATAGCATAAAATTTTTAAGACGAGATAAGTAAGATCTAGGACTCTTAAGATGAGACGAGGACACTAGTTAAGCCTAGTTAGACTAAGGTAGGGGCTAAGCTTAAGTTAAAAGCAAGCTTGGGATTAAAGAATCCAAGGGGTTAAGAATTTAGGGTATAAATTAGGACACCCACAGATAAGAGGCTAGGAGCTTCTTTATAGATTAGAGAATCTGCGGTATAAACAGTAATTAGACTAGGAGACAGATATATAGACCTAGAAGACTTACTAGGGGAGTATAGCGTTCAGCCTAAAGATTAAAGAGTTAATACTAAGATTAAGAAGTAAGACGACTTTAAGGATTAGAGCGTAAGGCGTAAACTAAAAGAAACCATGGAAGAATTTAGATAAAGAATTATTGCGTAGCAAGAACAGAAACTAAACAGAAGATTTAGTATATTGGGACGTATAAAGGACAGAGCACTAGTACAAAGAATTATTAATAGGCTAAGAGCAGGCACACTAAGAGCTAAGTGGCTTACTAAACTAGAACAAAAAGAGGATTTAGGGATTCCTACTAGGTTTAAGGAACGATATACTAAAGGCTATTACGACGCAGCAATAAAGAGATACTTCCTTACGGACAGACCATATATACTCTAGTAGCTATACTAAAAGTGGTATAGGCAAAGGCACAATAATAAGTGGGAAGATTTCTATATATAGTTAGATAAAAAAGTTATCTAGAACTACCCAATTATAGAAAAGGCCATAACGTATATTAAAGGAGCCTTAATTATAACATTAAAGGATCTAAAGGAATGTTTAGAGGACTAGAGAAGCAAGAGACGCATCTTAGTACCTGCGAATAAGGTTATAACGTTTAGATTAGCACAACAAAGGTTTAAACTTAGGGATAAAGACGAGCTAAGAGTTAACCTAAAGCACCTAGCACACTACACGTTATTATGGATTGCGTGCATAAACAATATATACGAAATGCATAAGAATCTAAAGAAAAAGAATCGGAAATACCCTATAAGGATATACTAGATAACGGACAAGTAATAGTATAGAAATACCAAATATATATATAGATGGCATCCAGCAGAGGACCAAGAGGAAGGAAGTTTAGTACTTTAACTAGGAAGATTCCTTATAGAAGAATGCTTAGATAGACGATAATAGTAGAAATACCCAGAAAACATATATCTATAGTATATTAAAAATAAAAAGTAAACTAGGCATTAACTAAAGAGCGAGCTAAGTGTACTAGAATTAAGCAGCTAATAGTTAGAAAAAGTAGAGGCCTATAGAACTAGAGGGAGCCAGTAGTAGAGCCTTAGACCCTTAAAGGAATTCAAGGATAATACCTAAATTTATAAATTAATTAGCAAGATTAGCAGTTCGAAGCGCTAATAGATAGTAGAGCAACACGAAACTATATCTTACTAGCAGCAGTTAAGAGAATAGGATTACCTTATAAACAAAAGGAGTAACCTTACCTATTAGTTACAATTTTAGGAGATCCAATAACCTATAGAGGAGGGATTATTAATCTTAAAATAGGACCTATTTAGATAACTATTAAAGGAAGATAAATTAAGATATCTTTTAATATCCTACTATTAGGACGGGATAAGGTAGTATTAGGTATACCTTAGTTACAGGAATACAATCTAAGGATCGATTAGATTATAGGTCAGGTTAATATTAGAGATACTTAACGCCATAAGATGTAATAATAAGCCAAGTTAGTATAGTACTAAGTAGGGGCAACCTATAAAGAAACAGAAAAAGGACTAAGCTATATACCAAAAAGATACCACAAGTACGGTAAGAAACTATAGTCACTAGAAAGTGAAAAGCTATTAGAATATATAGTATGGGACTATAAAATAGAGTTAGAACCAGGAATAAGTCCAAAGTTCTTTCCAATCTATAAGCTTACCAAAGAAGAAAGTAGAGCATTAAAAGAGTTTATCTAGGAAAATCTATAAAAGGGATACATTAGACCATCGTAGTTATTAGCGGGTTATCTAGTACTATTCGTACCAAAGAAAAATGGCAAACTAAGGCTGTATATTAACTATAGATAGTTAAACAGCATTACTAGGAAGGATAGGTATCCTTTACCCTTAATTAGCNAAATNTAAGATAGNATNNGTAATGNNTAAATCTTTANNAAGATAGATCTAAGATAGGCGTACCATTAGATTAGGATTAAGGAAGGCGACGAATAAAAGGCAGCCTTTAGGTTAAAGGAAGGACTATATAAACTATTAGTTATATAATTTAGGCTTATAAACGCACTAGCAACGTTCTAGAAGTGTATTAATAATATATTAGGAG
This sequence comes from Cenococcum geophilum 1.58, assembly GCF_001692895.1. Taxonomy (NCBI): domain Eukaryota; kingdom Fungi; phylum Ascomycota; class Dothideomycetes; order Gloniales; family Gloniaceae; genus Cenococcum; species Cenococcum geophilum. Next base: position 539,846 of record NW_027137568.1, read on the forward strand.
AATACTTAGATAAATTTATTATAGTATATTTTAACGATATTATTATCTATTTAATAACTAAGGAAGAATACGGGGAATACGTTAAATGGGTTTTAAAGAGACTACAGGAAGAATAGATGCTAGTAGCAATTAAAAAATACGAGTTCTTTACTAGGAAGACCGATTTCGTTAGATTTATTATTAAACTAGGCTAACTTAGTATAGATCTAAAAAAGATTAAGGCTATAGTAAATTGGTAGGAACTAGAAAACGTTATACAGTTAAGATTATTTTTAGGGTTTTGCAATTACTATAGAAGGTTTATAGCGTAGTGGTTAAAGGATATTAAGCTATTTACGCGGTTAATAAAGAAAGAAGAACCATAGGCATAGGGAGAGGAGTAAAGAAAACTTTTTAAAAAAGTTAAAGAGTTATTTACCTAGGAGCTAGTTCTTAAGATCTATTAATTAAAACTAGAGATAGTTATAAAAATAAATGTATTAAACTATATACTAGGGGCGTGCTTTATATAAAGGTATTAAGATAGATAGCACCTAGTAGCATACTATAGTTAAAAGATAACACCACTAGAGTTAAACTATAACATATACAATAAGGAGTTATTAAGTATAGTTACAGCGTTAAAGGAATAGAAAGCATTTTTACAAGACATAGAGAAACTATTTATAGTTAAAACAGATTATAAGAACCTAATAGGATTCCTAACGACAAAGAAACTTAACTAAAAATAGGTTAGATGGGTAGAGATACTTACGGAATACCATTTTAAGATTTAGTATACTAAAGGTACAGATAATATACGGGTAGATGCTCTAAGCCGTAAAGCTAAACTATAAAATAAGGAAAAGCTATTAGGGGCTTTATTATAAAAAGACATAGACGGATTAATTAGGTATAATTATCTAAAAATTGTAGCAACTTAAGAAGATAATGAACTAGAAAAAGTCTACAAGACACTAGAAAGCTTTTAGGCATAAAGAATTCTAAAAGCACAGCTAGAAGATCTACAGACGGATATATACGAAAATTAAGAAGTAAAGTATATCCTAAAAAGCATAGCAGAGTAGTTTATAGAGAACTTTTATAAGAGACTAACCTAAGGATATAATGGAGCTACAAGCTTAGTGTTAAGACTTTAGGAGGAGTACATTATTAATAGAATCTAGAGGATAGCTAGAAGGGTTATAAAAGAATATCTAGATTGCTAAAGGAATAAACTAATAAGGCATAAGCTATATAGAGGGCTATAACCTATTAAAATACTAGAGAGACTATGGGAGGTTATATTATAGGACTTTATTATTAAGTTGCCAAAATTAAAAGATCCTATCACTAGATAAGATTATAACGCGATCTTAGTAATAGTAGATAAGCTTACAAAGTGGGGATACTTTATAGCATGCACAGAAGAAATCTCAGCAGAAGATATCGCTAGAATCTACGTTAAAGAAGTATTTATAAGACATAGAGCACTAAGTAAGATCATATTGGATAGAGATCTAAGATTTATAGCAGTATTCTAGGAAGTGTTCTTAGCGGAGTAAGGAGTTTAAGCAGTAACTTCTACCGTATATTATCTGCAGATAGACGGTTAAACGGAAAGGTTAAATTAGACACTAGAGCAGTATCCAAGGCATTATGTTAACTATGCATAGAATAATTAGGTATCGCTATTACCAGTTATATAGTTCGCATATAATATAATACCTTAAGAAAGAATAGGCATATTACTATTTAAGGCAAATTACGGATATAAGCTAAGAACATCACTATTACCACGGCAAGTAAAGAAAACGAGTAGTATAGCCAAAGAAAGAATAAAGATATTAATGAATCTTTATACAGACCTTATAAAATTAGCAAAAAAAGTATAAGAGAGAATAAAAAAGTACTATAATGCTAAGAGATCTAAGGGACTAGATCTTAAGGAGGGAGATAAAGCATGGCTACTATACAAAAATTTTAAAAGTTAACGACTAAGTAAGAAATTGGACTACGTTAGACTAGGACCTTTTAAAATTACATAGAGGATTTCACTGGTTACGTTTAAGTTAAACCTACTAGCTAAAATAAAGATCTACCCTATATAGCATATTACAATGCTAGAGCCAGTATATAGAGATATTAAGCCACCGGTCTATAAAACAGACATATATAGAGGATAAGAAGAAGATAAATGGCAAGTATTAAAGATCGTTAATTATAAGGACATTAACAACAAAATATAGTACAAGGTTAAGCGGATAGGCTACACTAAGACTACCTAGGAGCCACTAGAGAATTTAAAGAACGCTATAGGAAAGGTACAGAAGTATCGGAAGAAATTAGGTTAGGCAGCATTAATAAAGAAGAATTGCTAAAGAATAAGTTACCTAAGGGGGACCCAAGAAGAGTAGTTGCTAAACTACTTAGATCTATTTCCTTCTCTATTAGAGGAGAATCCGTTCTTTTATTACCTAGTTCCTACAGACCTTATTTTATAAGTTTCTACTCCTTAGAATAAACCTTTTTATAAACGCGTTAAAGACGCTAAACTTTTATAAAGGCAGACTGCTAAGCCTTAAGGGCACGAGCAGATTCTTTAGATTAATAATAGGCTTCCGCCAGCGCTACGGCAAGATCGCCCTTAAGTTTTTCTGCCTTAAATTAAACATAAAACCCTAAAATAAATCAATTAGGAAACTAGACGACTATTAAGAGTAATAGGTCGCGTATATTTAATATTAAAGATAGAGCGAACGTTATAGGATGACCAAATATTTACTTTAGTGCACTCTAAACAAAAGAATGGTTGTTAGGATAAAGGACTTGCCAATATAACGTAAACTAGCCCCTCTTTCGAACAACGAAAACACGGAGACGGTATTATCTTACTAAGAGATAATATTATAGCAACGGTACGAGACTAACGGGCTATAGAGGAAAAAGAAGGTGCTTTAGGTATTATAAGTAACAATATTAACTAAATTAATTAGATGGACATTACACCTTTAATAAACGACCTAGAGATATTAGGTATCTTTAAGGATAAAGATAAAAAGGAGGGAGATAGTATTACGGACGCTTTAAGTATAATATTACGACTACTTAGAGAAGAGATAGAGGAAGCTAGTTAGTTAATATAAGCACGGTTTAGGATAGAACCCGTGGAACTATGTGATGAGGAATAGTAAGCAGAGTCACGTAATGTAATCTATATAATCTGTATAATCTGTGAGATCTATCGCAGAGCGAATAGAGCCGATAGAGCAGACAAAGTAACAACTTTCTTAGGAGTACGGTTGTATATTTAAGGACCCTTAGTCCCTACCTAGATAGTTCCTTCCTTGTAGTAATTCTCAGAATATAATTAGAGTTAATCTGTTAGGCAACCACTCCACCAGTTATTATTACGTTGTTGACTTTTGTACTTGCATTTCCTACACACCTAGCCTAATAACGAGCCCATCGTAGTTCTTGCTATAAGGTTCCGTTATATATGCCTTATAGGAGTTGCAGTAGTTTAACCCTATTAAGCTATCGGATAATAAGGAGCCCACGCCTCTTAGAAAGAGGCAATAATAGCGATATACCTTTTTTATAGGTCGAATATTAACTAATAAGAGTACTCTAATATTAACTAGTTATGGTTATGGTGCTTTAGAATTTTATAGTGTAGCCTTAAGCACGTCTACCTAACTACTACTAGTCTATCCAATAGAGGAATGTTAGACTAATCTTCTTAATCTAGCGAGTTATTAAGGTGCTATTATAATTGGCATTATGTGTGGGTTAACTGCTTTAGCGTTTCTTTTACCTTAATATATAGTAGCGGCGAGTCTTAATACTTATAATTAACTAAACTATTAAGTATAACCACTTAATCTGTTCTCTAATAAGTTACCGCTATATAGTAATATAATATGCACGTTATTAATTTCCTTTAATAATATCTTAAGTCTTAGTTAACTGGTTAGTCGGTTTACTGGTAACTGTAAAAAATAGGTAGCTTTGTTTTTAGACTAGATAAAGTGGTATAATAGTATACCTTTATTAGTAAATTAACTAGCTCCTCCTAACTCCTTAATCTAACTGCTCTTGCGTATATCTATAAATCCTTACTTAACTCCTTAGACTCCCTCCCGACGCTTTACTCCTTTAGCTTTAACCCCTTAAACTTCTTCTGCTTTAACTTACTGGCCTCTTTCTTAGTAGTTTACTCCTTATAATTAAGCTACTTAAAATCCTCTATTATTAACTACTTAGGCTCCTCCCTAATTAATCCGTTAGCCTAGGCCTATATTTATAGACGTATATAATAATAAGGAGCATATTTTATAAGCTATTTAGGAATTCTATATATAACTAGTAGATTATAGTTCAGTAAATAGTTTAATAGATAGGTCTATAGTTTTGTTTTTAGAATAAATAAGTAGTGACTTATAGCCTTTAGAATAGTTAAATAAATAGGCCAATTAATTCCTTAACTGCTTTTTAGTTTAATTTAATATAAAAGTTTACTTAGAAATTAACTGCTTATACCCTCCTAGTATATAATAAAGGTAAACTATTTAGGAATACTAAGCCCTTCTTATTTACACCTCCTATATTCCTAAATATATAGCTTTTAGTATTAATAACCGCTTACGCCTATCCCGCCTATTATTTCTTATCTCTTTACTATAGTTTTTTAATACTAGGCCGCTAATATTCTTACTAATAGGTGCTAATCTTAACCGCCTATATAAGATAGAAGCTATACCCTCTAAACCCCGCTGTATTTTATTAGTAGTAGAATCTACAATCTTTACCCTTTTTTTCCTACCTTTATAAGTTTTATTACTAGGAGTTATAGGTGGTTCTAAGCTAGGCTCTATACTATTGGTTAGTAAAGTAGTCTGTAAGTCTATTAGTTAAGTCTCTAGTACTACGCTCTTACTACTCTATAATTTTAGTTCCTATAACTAGTATAAATCACTATAACCTTATCCTAGCGACTAGTTATACTATAGTAGAGGGGATGGCATACTATACTAGTTAAGGGGAGATAGAGTAACTCCTCTAGCTAAAGATGGCACTACTATTAAGAAAGGGGATTCTAATATTAAGCCAAATAAGCGTATATAGTTCTCTATAAGCTTCTTTTGCTATAATATAACTAGTAAAGCAGTCTTATTATTAATCTTAGTTTATCTTTCTATAACCTATACCCTTTATTCATTAGCTATAAGCTTACTATTACTAGCGCTACTAACTATAGGTAATAAGTCACTAGTACTAGATACTAGTTTCTTAGGTTTCCTAGACTCTAACTACTTAGCTAGTATACTATCTATATTCTAGTAAAGGAACTAAACTAGCTACTCCCCCTAAGCTATAGTGTACTTCTATTTATTTAATAGGAAATACTTACGGAGATCTTCTATAGTTTATATTGGAAACTTAGCAGCCGAGGTAACCTTATTAAAGGCGCGTGTAATTACCCACTAGTAGTGACTAGGTAAGAAATATAAAGAAGGCATTAAAGCAAATCTTTCTTCTATTAGGACTAACTTATCTGCTTATACTTAATACTACTTAGCTAGCTATTAAAGAGTAATACCTTACTTTAAGCTTAAGGTTGGTTTTTAAAGGGAAACCAGAGTAGTTGGCGCAGTAGTTATAATAAGAAAATTAGGGTTATAACCTATACCGTTATAACAACTCTCTTATAGTGCCTTTAGAGTTTACGTCTTAGGATTATATTTGTCCTCCTAGAGAAACTTAAATAGGTATTTATAATAGCAGTTACTATTTAGTATAGCCCTCTAACAATTACTTATAGAGTCCCCACTTTTAATCTCCTGCTTTATCTAGGGATAAACTTTATTTTTACTAGTTAACTAGTTGGTAGCTATACCGTTAAGTTCCTAGTTTAAAAAAAGGTACTAGTTTAATAAGTTACTATTATAATCTAAATTAGACTCGCGAATGCTCCCCTAAGAAAATAATTGCTGTAACTAACTTGCCTAGTAATTGTGTGAGAGTATATTACGTCTATATTTTAGCTTAAACGTTATTTAACTGGTAACTTTTTCTTAAGTTAACTCCTTCTAGTATCCTAGCCGATTAAACGCCTAATATAGCACAAAAAATACAGCTACTCTAGTTTTATTATAACCCCTTGCTATATAACCAAACCTCTGCTATAGATCTCCAATATTATCTATAATTAGGAAATTCTATTAGATAACTATATAAATATCTAGAATATCCATATCCATTCTAAGAGCAGTTATGGCTACTATAATCCAAATATCCGACTCCTTACTATAGAAGATATTCTATATTCTATCCTAATTATGCTTCGCCATATAAGATATATATATCCTAACTATCTAGTTTATAAAACGTATTAAGTAGCCCTTTTAAACAAGAGACTTTTTAAGGTACTAAAAGACTGCCGCGATATGTCTTCTACTATTAAGAAATATAATTATTTTTAGGATTTTCTAAGGGGTTAAGCCACCGCCTAAAAACTTAACTGCTTAGTTAAGTAAGAAGTATAACTGCTTATAGCAGTATATCTTTCCTTTTAGTATTAGAAATATATAAATTAAGATATCCGGTTGGTTAATAGACATATAAATAATTTCTAATATACCTGGTTTGGTTCCCTCTAGCTAAAACCCACTATGCTATTTTACTACTTACTTTATCTTAATATTTATAGTTATAGAGCGGCTAAAGAAAATAATACTTAATAGGAGAGACCGGCGTAGCTTATAGATTAAAGCAAAGTTGCTCTAAAACTCCTTCTACTAGTAGAGCACATAATACTTATTAATAGCCACTAGTCCAACTCAATACTAAAAAAATAGATCCTATAGGATATTTTAGAATTTAGAAGATATAGCTTACTCCAGCCTAAGTAGTATATAGGTATATACACCATTTTTAATATCCTTAAGCAGTTAAGGGTTCTAAGGTTTTGTGTCCACTAATATTAAGCATAAGTTTATACCAGGGTATTAACGAGTTAACTTAACCTATTCCCCCCCTAGTTTACTTAATAGGATAAGCTATATTATAATCTAGCTAGTTAAGACTAAGAAAGTATAGAATATAATACTTTTACTAAAGCTAGTTTTTGTAATAAGTATAGTATTTCCCATTTTATAAACTAGTTAATAAAGTACCCTAACCTACTAAGTATAGGGATTTTTTTTGCTAAGGAGTTAGTATATAGTATAGGTAAGCATTTCCGTCTAATGCTTAATGTTCTAGGGTTTAAAACTATTTAATACGAGCCTCCAGAGCTATAGGATAGTTAAGGTTAGTATATATTTTATTTAGGTAGTATATAACTAGGCCTTAGGAGAAGTTAAAGAGGCTAGAGGAGTTAGGGGGTTATAGCGCAAGTTGCCGCGTTGCTGTTAGTAATACCGCTTGCTTTAAGGCATTAAGAGAGGATTTATAAGTTAACCTAAAGGACGCGTTAAGAAATTTCGACCTGTAATTTTAGAACTTTATATTGGCTAAAGTGTATAAATAAGTATATAGATAAATAAAGTGGCCTTTAAAATATAATTGATTACCTTTTATAGTAGTTAAATAGTTAACTAGTAGAAATATATTGCTCTTTAGTAGTGTCGCGTTCTATTAATAAGTCGACCCTCCTATATTTTTGTACTAAAGGCCCTTAAACGGTAAACAAGACAGCGCTTATAAGTATAGGGGTTATATAACTCTAGCAGGGGTTTAATAAAGCTAGTAGGGGTTTTATATAAAGCTATACTAGTTAAGTACTAGCGAGATTTATCTTGTTTGCTGTCTAAGTCGCTTACTAAAATAATCTAAGAGCCTTTAGCGAGATTTGTTAAAAACGTAAGTAAAATCTATAAAACTAATATTGCGGATATCTAATTCATTTATTCGCGTAACGCGTTATTATTACTACATATAGTTACTTTTTTTAAGGTTTAGGGCTTCTAAATAGTATAAATTTTATTAAAGTTAAAAAACGCGTTATTAAAAGCATAAGCATATATTATATCTTATTAAATAGTTTATTAATATAGATAAAACTATACAGATATATAGATATCTACTACTTAAAGCTATTATAACACCTAGCAGGCGCTATAATTAGGTCCTTCCTTAAAAAATTCTCCCTTAGCCTAGAGTGCCTCTACTACTACTTAACGCTATATCTATATAGAAAACCACTATAGCTTAGAAGAAAAGCACTAGCTATTAGGATTAGAAGATTATAGTTAAATAAAAACACTAGTAGGTTTTATAGAGCTTATAGAAACTAGATAATTATATATAGGAGGATCTTACGTCCCTAGTAAAGAGGTAGTTATAAAATATATAAGACAAGCTTCTAGCCTTATAGGAGGCAAGTAAGGAGAAACTGTTAAGCGCGATAAATAGAGCTATTAAGCTTCTATATCCGTATAGTCGACGGCCTAGTTAAATTAAGGTGTTAAGATATGTAATATATAGAAAGAGGGACTTATTTTTAGTAGTAAAGGGCTAAGGAACACTAAAAGTACCTACCCTACTATAGTAATTTATATACAAATTGAAGTATTACCCGTGAAACTCATTCCTACCTTTACACTCTATAATTAGAGTATTAATTGTGGCCGTTCTAGCTACTAAAGCTCTTATTTTATCTTATGGAAACTACTCCTATTTAGCCCTCTAAGCCTAATCTATCCATTTAAGCGTATAAGGGGCGTTCCACTCCTTTATTATTATAATTCTTATTAGTATCTAAGTCCCTTTAATTGCATTTATATTAGGAGAGTTTCTAATATACTCTAGAAGAGGTATTCTAGCCTTTTTCAGTACTCTTAGTGTCCATTTACTTAAGTGTAAAGGACCGTTGTCTTATTAAAAGAGGTATAAAAGACGATCGCATTTAAAGGTATTAGGATTGTAGTTTTAGAGCGTAATCTCCTTATAGAAGGGAATTAAAAGCGGTTTAATAACCTTATACGTATACCGGATATTATTAACTCCTCCACGCTTTGCAGTCCTCTTAAATTAATAATTCTTCTAATAGACTTCCTATAATGCCCTCTTTACTAGCCACTTCTGCCCCCTCTTATCCCACTACCTCTCCTTTTCTTACTCTTATACCTTAGATTCTACTCAGCATTCCTCTATAATCTCCTCCTTATTAAGCTATTCCATCCTCTCCTTATTTTTAGCCGTCTATTCTAGTATCTCTAGGTAGTAAATATAATAAGGCCCTTTGTAATTATATATAAAGCATGCCTAGAACATAGCCTCTAAATAGTTATTATACCGTCTCTTAATATAATTAGGATGATATCTCTTTTCTTAACCAGCTATTTATGAGATATTTTACTGGCCGCGCTTTATAGAGATAATAATTAAAGCTTCGTCTAAGAATATAACCTTCTACCACTCTTCTAACCCCTAGTCCTTCCTTAATAGTGCAATCTCATATCTCTAAGCTCTCTAAATATCTGTTAAGCTAAGCTTCTTTATAGATTTCGCTCTTCGTAGTCCGCGAGCTCGTAGCTTCTTCTCAATTATTTATTAGTGAAGATTAAAAAACCCCTCTTCTTAAGCAACAATATGCCAAAGCTTCTTCCTTTGCTTCTTATTTAACGTATAAGCCTTAAATAGCTCTATAATCTTTAGCTTCGCTCCACTTTCTTCCTTCCTTGCGACTTACTCTGCGAGTATAGGTAGGGGTAATCCTTAAGCTTTATTGGTAGCTTTAAGGGCTTTAGCTCGTTTCTTAATATTAGATACTATCTGTTTTAGAAGGCCTACTTTACAGGCAGCTTCTAATTAATGGGCATATTGTAGATATACTAAAAAGGCGGCTTTATCAATATCTAAAGCGTGTTTACCCATATTAGTGAGCTAGAAAAAGTTATAAATAAAGGTATAGTGGGACAAGGAATTTTCGGTGGGGTTCGCTAAGAAAAACCCTCGCTTGTACCACCAATTATTCGTCTGGATTTCAAAGCCGTCGACCTTTGTAGGCGATTCTATTACTAATTTAAGCTTCCGTTGCTATTATTATATTACCTTTAAACGTAATTAGAGAGAAATAGCTATTAAAAATATAGGCTATCCTAGAAGTAAATCCTGTATTTATATATATAGAGGTAATAAAAGTGTATACGGATATTCTAAAATATATTAAGGCAGGCGGTTTACGTATATTCTAATATTACTAAAGTTGCTATTAAGTAAACGGTTTTACTATATCCTTACTTAGCCCGCTTTTTACTTGCATATTTTCTTAGTTATAATTAATAAGCATTATCTAGTTACTAACTAGGATGAGAGCTTCTGGCCCTATTACGTATAGCTCTTTAAGGTCCGATTACTACTTAGTCTAATAGTGCCGTAGTTTATATATACTGTAATACTTAATAAGGAAATGTATATAAAGGTAATAAAGCTAGTGGTGTTTTATTAGAGTATAATAGATCTTAAATAAACGGATATTAATTGGCCTGACCTATCTATTATTAGGGCCTATATTAAAAGGAAGGATAAGAATAATTATAAGGCACTATTCTTTATTATTAAAGAGGCATTTAAGGAGGAGGTAGTAGAGGAGGATTATATATCCGTAACCCTTAGCTAAATATCTATAGGGTTTAGAAAGATATTTATATTATCTAGCTAAACACCTATAGCGCCTAGTAGGATATCCAGTACCTTTATTTATTAATTAGTTAGGCAGATCTAAAATCTAATAGGAGGTATTATATAGCTAAAGGGACGAGAGGTTCTAAGTCCTAAATTAATTCCTAAAATAATTATCTTTTTTATACTAAAAATTATATCCATAAATATATAAACACTATCCGTTTATAGCTTATAGCTAAGGGTTATACCATTAAGTAGGCTAAAACAGTAGTGCGAAGTTATTATATAATATTATCTAAATATAACAAGAGTAAGGAGTATCGAAATTTTTATATAGAAGACTTACCTACCTATATTCTTATTATATTAGATACCTTAGCCTATAGTACAGATATTTTAAATATTATCCGTTTTATTATATATAGTTATTATCCTAATAAAAGCCTAAATATAATACTATAGCGATTTAGACAGGCTGCCTAATATAACGGTATTACTAGATATATAATTATTCTTATTAAAGTCTAGTATAAGGGTGCTCTTATAGATATTATACTGCTAAAGTAAAAGTCTTAAAAACCTATAGCCCCTTTATCTACCCGACTTGGCTATAACTTTATTACTACTAGGATAGTAATATAAGAGGATAGGATAGCGGATTTTACTAGTAATTTAGCTTTGTTTATTATAGTTAATAGTAATATTATCTTATAGGTATATACTTAAAAGAAAAAGGATTAAATACTTAATAAAAATATAATATTATTAGCCTTATTAATTAAGTATATAGAAAAATAGAAGAGGGTAAAGACTAATATAAAGAAACAGGCGGTGCTTTTAGATATATTATATAAGCTTATAAATAAAGCTACTAGATATCTATGTAATATTCTACTTAAGCTATATAAGGAGGTAAGTCCGTTATCTAGAGGTCCGCATTATTACTTTAATTATAATAATTCGTTATAGGCTTATAAGGAGTATAATATTATTATACTATATACTAGGAGTATTATAAGGAGTAAGTACTCTAAGGATCTATTTAAAAGTATTAAGAAGTAGTTTAAAGAATGGCTTAATATAATATACTAGAATATAGTTTAGAGTCCAATTTCTAGTTATATTATGTCTAATAATTAAATCCGCATACTCTATATCTAACCTCCGCTAACCTATAAGGGCCTTAAGCGGGTATTACCTAAATAGGATTACAGCTTCCTAGGAGATAAAGTAGACGTACTTATCCGCTTTATTTATAAAGAAGAAACGTAATACTTTAGCCGTAGTACCTTATAGGCTACGTTGTAATCTAGTAGACGTATTACCATGTTTAGAGGTGCTAGGGGTACTAGCCTTAATTAACTATTATAAACCGAAGTATTACAGCCCTTATAGCTATTATTAGTATCTAGCCATATCTTAGATATCTTAGCCTATATTAACTTAAGACTTATAGGCGAACTGGTCCTAAACTACGTATACTACTCTACCGTAGTCGTCTTAATAGTTTAACGTTTAATATCCATATACTCTAGATATATAACTACCCGCTTAAAAATCGTCTAGTATATATCCTTAGTACCCTTAACTTAACCTTTGGCTTCTTAATCCCTTTTTATAGCGCCTTTATTATTTTTAACAGCCTCTTAATATAGCTCCGCACTATTATTACAATTCTCCGCCACCTTAGTTTACATCTTAGAATAACCTAGGTGTTAATCTATAGTATAGCCTTTAAGCTCTATAGTAGAAATCTAATAGTATTATTAGCTCAAATATAGGTGGCGCTAGTTTATAGCGTAGTGTTTAATCTCTATAGTTATCTCCGTATGTAGTTATTACAAATTAATATAGCTTTATTAATAATCCTGCTAGCAATAGTCTATTATTAGCAGCAATCTGCAGTAATTTAGTGTTAATAGCAACGGCAAACTGCCGCATTATAGCACCCTCTAAAGCAACTTAGTAGTAGGATACTAGAAGGGAATTAGCCTATAAGTAGGTATAGACGGATATCTATAGGGTTAGTGTAATAGTTCAGTAGCTTATCTATTAACCTAAGCTTATTACTTATAGCGGCTTTTAAATAGTTTATCCAATTAATTATATATTAGTGCTTAATAACCGTATGCTTTACCTAATGGCTTACTAATATAGTTAAAAAGCTTACCCCAACACGTAGACTTACGGGCCAATATATTAGCCACTATAAAGTTAACTCCCTTTCGGCCAGTAGAATCAACTAAAGGTAAATTTAGCACTTCCCGCTACTCTACTTAAGTAAGAAGTACTACTTCTATTTATATAGCTAGTGCTAATACAACTCTAAGCTAGTCTTTTTAGCCAATCCTCCCCTCTAGTACTGCACTAGCTAGCAGTATAACCTTAAAAAAGACGTAGAGACGTTTATTTACTAATATTAGTGGTAATATAAGTATAAATAGGCCGTAGCTAAAGCGCTAGATATCAGAGCTTATAGTATAGTATTAAGTTTTGGCCCTTAGAGTAATCCGGATATTAAAGCCTATAGTATAGCATTAAATCTAAATCCTTAGGGCAGTCTGAGTATTAGAGCTTATAGTATAATACTAAGTCTTAATTTTTAGATAAGCCTAAGGTTTAATATTCGTAATATAGTACTAGATCTCCGATTACGAAAAATTCTAAAGTTTAAGATCTATAGTATAGTATTAGTTCCCAGGTAGTAGGAAATCCGGAAATTTAGAATTTATAACACAGTATTAGATCTCCACTCCTCTTAAATCTTAAGGCTTAGGATTTAAGTTATAATACTAAATCTCCGCTTTTAGGAAACTTTAAGGCTTAGGGTTTGTAGGCTAACACTTAATCTCTACCCTCTAAACTAGGCATAGTTTAAAATTTATGTACTAATATTTAATATCCGCCTTCTAAATTAGGTGCGGCTTAGAATTTATAGTCTAATATTTAATCTCTACTCTTTAAACTAAGCGCAGCTTAGAACCTATAGCCTAGTGCTTAATCTCCGCCCTCGGTTTTAGATATAACGTAGCTTTAGTAGGTTAGTATTTAATATTTCTTAGCGTTTTACTTATTTATTAACTTAACTAAGACTAGGGTAGAGCTCTAATTAATATCTAGGCATTAAGTATTAATCTCTATATACACATTTAAATAGTCTATTAGATTTTTATCTAAAGAGATACTAAAATTTATATTTAAAGCCCTTATAACCTATAGAACCTATATTATATTAGCCATTTAGTTTAAGTGTCTTATAATCCTCTTAACTAAATATTATTTATTCTCCTTAGGCTACTATACCTTAAGCCCTTTAGCTAATATTAGGTCCGCCTTATAATAAGAAAAAAAATAAAAGGATATATCTACGCACTTTAAAAGTAAGAAATCCGCTTACTAAGTAAGCCCAATATCTACTTATAACCCTTTTTTAGCACCTTAGCTAAGCAGTAATTCTATATTAATATTACTTCGCAAGTTAACTAGATGGCGCCTACTTACTTTAATTAATAGTAACTTAATTATAAAGGATTTGCGCGTTATAAGTAAGTATATATAAAGTAGTTAATATTTACTAAGGTAAGTTATAGCGGCGATCATTTATTAATAATAGTAGTAACTCTTTAATTAACGTCTGATACGGATCCTACTGGCCCACGCAGACTACTCCGTTGTAGGGGGGAAAACTTGTAATTTACATGAAGAAAACCCTGCAGTTGGGGGAGGAAAAACCCTATGAGCCACCTTAGTAGGATAAAAAACCCCATTTTGCCATGTCTGTCCGTAGCGGCGGCCCTGCGGGCCTATAACTACGTCCTGTCCTCCTTAGATGTTCGAACTCCTTAGGAACCACTACTTCCTTCTCTAGCTTATCCTAGCTAGGGTTCACTACGTCCCAGCTAGGCCTTGCTAATTAATTGCTGTACTATTGTTTCCCATATCTTGGCCATCCCCTATATGCTATCTCTTATTTAACCATTACCATATACGCCATGCCTCCCCCCCCCCTAGGGCCTATCGAAGGCGTAAGGGGGATTTATCCGTTAACCACCATTATACCAATAAGCGAGCGGGATATGTCGTGCTTTGGGTATCTTTTGTGCCTAGGCCCCAGCTAGGCCCTTTCTAAGGGTTACTACTCCGTCGAAAGAAGACAAGGAAAACCATGGGTTATAATCCAGGCTGCTAGGTAGTATCTAGTAGTTAATGCCGGCGAGTGACCACATGCTCCGCGGGCGATCGCCCTAGGGGTTAGGAGGGGCCGTATATTTGCTCGTTGCTCATTCGCAGTCGCTCGTTCGTCAATGTAAGAGGTCGTCAATGCTTTCTGTTGGGGGTCGGGGGATGCTATCGAATGCTATGCATCTATGTTGGATCGTATAGGTGCCTTGATAGGAGGATAGTGTGGTAGCCGCTATCGTACGGGGTACCAACGGTGGTGGTTTTCGAGATCTTACCATCCTATGTGAAAACCTTTTTACTACCGCCCACAATACTCGCAACCACCACCACCATATCGTATCGCACGCTGTGCGACGTCTCTGCGTTGGCTCTGGGTCTAAACTTCAAAGACCTAGGTTCGTAGCCGTCACCACGTACAGGTGCAGAGTCCGTTTTCGACGGCCTTATTTATTAATAAGCTAATTTAATAAAATCGGCAGCGCGGAGATTTACCTTTAATTAACCTCCGCACCTCTTCTTCTACTAACCTTTTACCTTATAGCACCGCATTATAAACTTTACCGTTATTATTTTATCTACTATCTATTAGCATACCACTATCTATAATGCCTTTATTTATACCTCTAAATATATTAAACAACTATTTAGTTAAGAAACTTAATATACGCGATGTTAATAATAAAACAATTAAGGCCGCTTTTAAGGACGCTCTTTCTTTTACTAATCCTTTAGAATCTCTACCTAAAGAGTAAGCTTTCTAATATAATTTTAGGAAATATATACTAAAGCACTCTTTATTAAATATAACAGAGCACTATAATAATACTATTATAAAATCCGCTAGAAATCTGCTTACCTCTTTACTCTCTACCTCTTTGCCGCCTACTTATCTGCTACCTACCTCTTTACTACCTACCTTTAAGCCGCTTATTTCTCCGCCTATTACTTTTAAAAACTTTAATCCTTGTCGTGCTTTTACTTCTCTTAAGAGGTAGGCTAATAGAATTACTACACAAAATGTTTAGTATAAGATAGCCTTTAAATCGTATATATTAACTATACTATTTTAGTGTCTTGTCTATTAATTTACCTCTTATAGTAACCTAATAGAAATATTAGAGATTTTAGATAATAATAAAAAGAGCAATCTTGATAACGCTAACTCTCCTAAAAGCTCTCCTCTATCCTCTTGCAATTTCTATAGCCTTTATAAGCTCCGCAGTATATAGACGGCCTAAGCTATAATGTCGGATATTAATATAAATAAGCGCCTTTTTATTTAAGTACCGTTAGCAAATAAATAGTATACCCTAAAAGCTAGTGCTTAGGAAAATATAAAAGAAGCTCGTTAATAGATATATAACTACGTCTAAAATATTAAGTGTAACTCTAGTATACTGCGCAATCCGTTATACGCTCTATATATTAAGTAAGACTATAAATATCGCGTTTATAAGCAGAACTCTAGGCCTTACTTTAAAGGTATATACTTAAGATACTGCTTAAGTGGTAGGTTGTGCGAAAAGGTATATATTAATAGAATACTACTATCCTATTAGCTAATATATATATAAAATAGTTTACTAAAATTAGAGCCGGTTATACTTTAACGCAAAAAACGTATATAATTAGCTTCTGCTAGTAATATAGCTAAAACGCCTACTAAGAAGGTATTACGGAAGTAGGCATAAGCTAAAATACAATATACTAAACGGGGTAGTAATTAAAGAAGGCTACGTACGCGTAACTATGCGTGGTTAATATAAAGATATTTAAATATAAAATAAAATAGAATAGGTTAAGTACGGGTATAAATAGGGGTTATAGGGGAACGTGTATAGGTGTCTTGGCAAACCTACGGAGGATAGGCCAGATAGGCCTCTTGGATAATAGACCTATTAGCTAATAGTATCTGGAGACTATCCGGATAATCTCTAAATAGTCTTAGCAAAAACCCCTAATATACTTATACTTATAATACACCCCCCAATATTAAATAAATAATTTTTCTATTAGTATGGATTTATAGAGTTTATAAAGCGCTTTAAAATAGTACCACTTTTATTTATACTTCTCTTTATATAAAATACTATAAAATAAAATAAAAATAGGAAAAAAGAGAGGAGAACTAGCAGTTTAAATCTAGTAACTTTTTTCTACTCCTTATTATCCTCCAGTTCTATAATTTAATCCTTACTCTCTAATAATCCTACTGCCGCCACTACAGGCTAAGAATTTATATTGTATGACGAATATCAAGCTCTATAATCCCGCCACTTATAATTTCCATAGCACCCACTATAGAACCCTAGGAGACTTTAATATTTAATAAAGGGGTAAGGGCCTACTAGGTAATATAGAGTCGCTATATAAGCCTTATAAGGCTAGCATTAATTAGCTCTCTACCTTATATAAGTAATATAGGTTACTTATAGTTATATTTAGAGACCCACAGCTTTAAATTAGAATTGCATTTATATATAAGGACCTCCCTATCTATACCTACCTCTCTAACACACCCCTAACCTAAGCCTCTATATTAATTACTAGCAAAGCTTCTACTCTCTCCTACTTATTCTAAGAGTAGTTAATTATATAAGTATATTATATAGAGAGGAGAGTTTACTTATAGTATAGTAATATTGCCGGAAAATCTATTATATAGTAGGATGGAAAGTATACTAGATAATTATATTTCCCAATTCTTAATAAAGGACGACGTTAGTAGGATTTAAACTTATAATTTATTAAGTTTAAAGTTAGTATATATTTACCTATGCCACCTATACGCCTTTAGTGGTTACCTTTTGCCTAAAATTATTTTTATTTATATACCCTCTTACCCCTCTTTAGTGTTATATAATATACCCTTTATATAACTATAAGAGAATACTTAGAATCTAATAAGCTACCCAGTCCTTTATATATTCTAATACCTTAAGTATTTATAAAGTAGTACTTGTACAATCCTATAGAACGCGATATTAAGAACCTAAAAACACTCTCTCTAGCTTATCGCTTATTTTAGGTATTAAAAGAACTTTAATTACAAGCTATAAGAGTCGTGAAAATTTTATATTCTAAAGAGGCTAGTTCTACTATTAATATAGTTATTAAACTTATTTAGACTCTACGGATATGTATATTTTAAATAATATTAAAGACAAGCCTTATAGAAGGCAAAGAGGTTTTCTTTAAACTCTAAAGGCAACTTTTAAGTTTTCTTAGTTACGTATAACATAGTTAAACCTAAAAGTATTGCTTTCTCGTAGAATCTCTCCTAGAGCTTTTATACGCTAAAAAGCTTCTTTTCTCCTTTAATGGTAATATAATTGTTCTAATTTTTTTTAAGAAAGCCGTATAACACTCCAGGTTAAGAACTTGTACCGCTAGATAGTAGGGAGAATTATTTAGCTTCTTAACGTACTTTATAAGCTTTTCCTTAGTATATTAGAGTTAAGGAGTTATAAACTTATTCTTAGCCTTAGTAGCTATTACCTATAGGAAAGTTAGCTAAAGAAATATTAAGAGTATTATATAATATACTAATGCGGTCTATATTATATCCTTAAAAATATTAACTAATTTTAGAACCCTCTCTAGTATTATATAATCTCCTTAAAAGAATAGAGTTGCTTTATAAAAAGATTAAAGGGAATTATAAATTATATAGAGATATATTTATTCGCTTATTAAGAGGATATTATCTTTTAAGTTATCCTTATAGTACTCTACGTATTAGCGACTTAGTCGATCGAGGTATAAGCACGGTAAAAGGGACGCGCAAGCCAATACAATTAGATTGTCTATAAATGAGAATCTAAAGCTAGGGAAAGGAAAGAAGAAGAAAAGCAGCGCCACTCGATATTTTATAAGATCTTCGCGTCACGTAACCGCAATATGCGGCAACCTATAGCAACTTGCTAGTACGAAGTTCTGCTAAGTTCTACTAACTAAGTTCTGCCGTTTTCTACCGGTGCCATAACATTACTCCCCCCCCCCTTTAGTAAAGCCTGTCCTTAGGCTTTATATATCTATATTATTCCTATAGGGGTGTTCTTATCTTTATATTCTTCTAGTAATCTATTATCTTTGCTATACTAGCACTCTATCTACTTATCTAGGTACTTTAGGGGTCCTGGTTTATTAGGGTAACGGCTATAAAATTCTTAAAGCTTATAGGGACTGCTAATAAAGTTCTATATAGGGTACTAGGTAGGGTTTAGGTTATAGCCTTTCCAACTAACGTGGTACTTTAGCGTTTTCCTTACTAGTTTACAAGCTAGTACTTCTTTAATTTCCTATTTATTATCGCCATTAACTTAAATTAGTAGGGGAGGTTTGTTCTTTTATCTAAGTAATAGGTTATTTATAGCTTTCCGTAGCTTATCCGGTAAGAAAATAGGGTAAACCTTAATTAAATCTAGGAGCTTTACTTTATATAAGTTACCTATCTTCTTAAGGACCTTATACGGTCTTGCTATCTAATAGTTTAGCTTATAGCTAGGCCGTTCCGTCTTTTAGTTCTTTATTATAACCTAGACTATATCGCCTATAGTAAAGTTAGGTTCGCGCCTATACTTATTTACCTACTATTTTATTAATTTCTAGGCTTTTTCTAGATTTGTATAGGCTACCGTCTAGGCTTCCTTTAAGCGCTTAGCGTACTGCTGGGCTTCTTTATAAGATAGTTTCTTGCGTATAGTCCGTAGTCCTTCTAGTCTATCCTAGTTAAAGCTTATTTAGGGTAAATACCCCATTTCTAATTAGATAGGTGCAAATCTTATAAAGTTATAGGGTAGGGTCGCCTGGGCGTAGTTTATTAGGGGTAGTAGTTTACCCTAGTTATCCTAGAAGTAGTTAGTAAAGGGCTAAAGGCTCTAATCTAAATATTAATTTATAATCTCCGTCTAGCCATTTATTTAGGGGTAGTATATTATAGAGAGCTTTAGCCTAATACCTAAAATCCGGGTAAACTCGTTCTAGAAGGCCAATATAAATTATAGGCTATAATTAGATATAATAGTATCTAGTAGTCTGTAAATATAGTAGACGTAATAAATATATAATTAGGCCGCCTCTTTAGCGTTAATATTTTTATAATAGGGAATTAAGAATGGGCGCTTACTAAAGCGGTTAGCTAGAATTATAACTATATTATATCCGTTGCGGTCTATAGGTAGCTTATAGAAGTCTATAAAGATATACTATTAGGGGAGGTTTTAATAGTCCTAAGGTTTTATCTTATAGAATTATAGACCTATAGCAGTTGTTACAGTTCCGTATATAACGGTTAATATTTATAACTATTCCGGACTAGTAGTAGCGGTTACTAATAATCTTATAGGTTTTATTTTTTCTAGGGTAGGCCGTAAAGACCTAGTTATATACTTTGGTAATAAGCCAGGTTTATAAGTTCCGTTCCTTTACTACTACTAGCTATTCCTAGTGCTTAAATAGTCCATTTTTAAGGGACCATAGACTAGTAATATCCTTTACCTTTTT
This sequence comes from Cenococcum geophilum 1.58, assembly GCF_001692895.1. Lineage (NCBI taxonomy): Eukaryota > Fungi > Ascomycota > Dothideomycetes > Gloniales > Gloniaceae > Cenococcum > Cenococcum geophilum. The sequence goes on from NW_027137568.1 coordinate 560,144, forward strand.
GTGGTATTCCTATAGAGAAGGGTCCGTACGGTTTACTTATAGTAGTTTATTAATAAGGTTAAATTCTATAGGGTTAATAAGACATATCTTAGCGCTTAAAATTTTAGTACTTAGTTCTTCCTATATCTAAGGGTTAAGGTGCTCTAGTTATAGTAGCGTCTAGGTCTATAATAAGATTTTTACGGCTATCTAGTTATTTAGGTCCTATTTACGCCTTATAAAAGCGTCCGTATAGTTAGTAGCGCCTAGCCTATACCTAATTAGGAAGTTAAACTAGGATAAAACGTCTACCTAGCGCGCTTACTAGGCCGTAAGGGCCTTAATTATTATAAAGTATTCTAGGGCCTTATAATCTAAACTACTTAAATAGGCTTAGGGGTCCCTTTTAGCTATGCTCGCTAGTGCTAAAAGCTAGAGATAATAGCTAACATTTCTTTATTATGGATTGGGTAGTTTAGCTTAGCATTTATTATAGTCTTTAAGTAGTAAGTAATAGGGTGCTATTCTCCGTCTATCTACTTCTGGGAATAAACGCCAGTAATAACACTATCTAAGGCATCTATTTTTAGCATTAAAGGCCGTTCTAGGTTAAAGTAGGTAAGTAAGGGAGCGGAGACTAGTCGCTTCTTAAGCTTATTAAAAGCCTACTTATATACGGTGTTAAAGTAGAAGGGCTTACCCTTTATAGTAAGGCGGCTAAGGGGCTAAGTAATCCTACTGTAGTTCTTAATAAAGCGTTAGTAGAAGTTATAGAAGCCTAAGAATAACCATATCCCTTTTATGGTCCATAGTAGTTCCTACTAATTAATTATAGCTATCTTTTCTGGGTTAGCCTTAATTCCGTCCGTACTAATAATAAACCCTAAGTACTTTATATACTTTACACTAAATTTTAACTTCTTAATATTAGCCTAAAGGCTAGCCTTATAGAGTTATTATAGGACCCTATAGACGCGCTCCTTATATTTTAACTTATTCTTAAAGTAAATTATAATATTATCTAGGTAAGCTGTGTAGAAGTTATTAAGGTAGTTAAAGAGTACATTATTTATATATCGTTGGTATATAGCTAGTCCATTAGTTAGTCTAAAAGGAAGTACTTTATACTTATATAATTTATATTAAGTCTAAAATATAGTAAAATCTACTAATCTGGGGTTTATTTTAATTTAGTAAAAATGTTACGGACGCTTTAAGTACAATGTTATAACTACTTAAGGAAGAGTCGGAAGAAGCTAGTTAGTTAATTTAGGCACGGTCTAGGATAGAGCCGATAGAACTATATAACAAGGAATAGTAATTAAGGTTATATAACGTACTACATATTAAATACAAGGAATAAGAGGAACTTACGTACCTTACGTATAAAGCGTATATTATATATAAGAAGGATTTTATAGGAGTACGGTTGTATATTTAAGGACCCTTGGTCCCTACCTAGATAGTTCCTTCCTTATAATAATTCTTAGAATATAATTAGAGTTAATCTATTAGGTAACTACTCTACTAGTTATTATTACGTTGTTAACTTTAATTTACATCGCCTATATACCTAGCCTATTAATGAGCCTATTATAGTTTCTGCTATAAGGTTCCGTTACACAATTACTACCTAGTTATAGTATTAAATATAAAAAGTTAAATAACATGCCACTAAAAGCAGCTACTATAACGCTATTAACGGCAGTAACTACTTTAAGGTTAGCAGACACTAGTATAGCAGATACTAACTTATAGTAACCTATAATAGTTAGATAGTTATGAGAGGTAATTAACTAGTTAATAGCTAATAATACAGCGTTAGAAGAGAGGGTTAATAGAATTAGAGCGGTAAAGGTTAAGTTACTATCTATTAAGAGATTCTTAGGAGAAAGATTAAAGCTTAAGGGATTTTTTATATAAATACACTTTAAAGTTTTATAAGAAGGGGTAAAGCTACTAATACCTATAGATTAAATAGCCTATACAGGACTATTCCTATTAGGAAGAGCACTAAAGTAGTTTAAATTTTATCTTACGGAGATATAAATAAATAAAATAACAACCACTAACTAAGATATATAATTTATATTCTTAAGCTGGGAAGGATTTTTAGAGTAACTTATATAAATATTTAGAGACCTAAAATTAATAACTATAGCGGAAAGAAAACTCTAAAACATTATATAATAAACTTTAGTAATTAAGTATATAACGTAGTTCTAGACGCTAGCTATATAAGTTAAGTAGAATAATAGGGCGCTTATAGTATAGTATAAGTAGGGACTTAAGGCTAAAGTCTAGGATGTAATTATCCTAATAGAAGATATAGATACCCAAAGGAAACTAATAGATTAAGTAATTAAGATTAATAATTGGATCTACTAAAGGGAACAGGCTAAGAGAGGTTAAGATAGAGTTTTATAGTTATATAAGGCGTAGAGTATATAATAACTAAAGCTAAGTTAGAAAATATAGTATAGCGTAGAGCTAATAGACCTAAGTGGTATTAAAGAAGCCTATAAAAGATGGAGTAAAAAACTATATAAATCTAGAAGTTAGGAATTTAGTAATTATAGGACTAGGGAATAAAGACTAAACTAGGGATCTTAGTAGTAGAAGACGTTTAGGCGGACTCTATAGTAAAGTTAATAGTTTAAAGTGGAGCTTATATAAATTATGGGAAATAGGGTTATTTTGCAAGGGATTATAAAAATAGTTAGAGTTACTATATAATAAAGAGAACTAGACTAGTAGTAGAAGATATATATATATAGAGAGATAATAGTGTACTATAAGGAATAAAAGAATGTTTAATTAGAAGTTTCGCGTTTTATTATAATAACATATACTAAATTTATAAAGACGCTAAGTATAGCGTAAGCCATTAGCTATAGGAGCTAAAATCTATAGAGTATAAAGAAACTAATAAACTAGTTTATAAATCGGATATTAATGATAATAAATTTAATATAGGCGAAATATTTTATAATAATAAGATAATAAGAGTAGCTTACTAGGAGTATATAGACCTCTAAAATATTATATAAGAGGTAAAGAATAATTCCACTATAGAATAGGGAATATTAGTTAGAATTAAGACCCTACTAGATATAATATCTATCGCTTTATAAGACGTAAAAGAAGTAGGATAGCAAACCACTTTAGCACTTAATAAAGGTAAAAGGCTAAAGGCTTAAGATTCTTAAGACGAGATAAGGTAAGCTTAAGGACCTATAACAGACGAAAACTAATAGAGTAGAGTAGTAGCTTAGTTTAAAGATATACGAATAAGCTTAGGATAAAGTTTCCTATAGGTATAAGACTCTTAAGACAAGATAAGTGAGATTTAAGACTTTTAAGATAAGATGAGAATACTAAGTAAGCCTAGTTAGACTAAGGCTGAAGCTAAGCTTAAGTTAGAAGTAGGCTTAGGATTAAAGAATCCATAGGATTAAGAATTTGGAGTGCAAATTAGGATACCTATAAGTAAGAGGCAAGAAGCTTTATTATAGATTAGAGAATCTATAGTATAAATAGTAATTAGACTAGGAGATAAGTATATAGACCTAGAGGATTTACTAGAAGAATATAGTATTCGGCCTAAAGATCAAAAAGTTAATACTAAGATTAAGAAGTAGGAAGACATTAAGGATCTAAGCATAAGACGTAAACTAAAAGAAACTATAGAAGAATTTAGATAGAGAATTATTGAATAGTAAGAATAGAAACTAGATAAGCAATTTAGTATATTAGGACGTATAAGGGATAAAGCGCTAGTATAAAGAATTACTAATAGGCCGAGAGTAGGTATACTAAGAGCTAAGTGGCTTACTAAATTAGAAAACGAAGAGGATTTAGGGATTCTAACTAGGTTTAAGGAACGACACATTAAGGGTTATTACAACATAGTAATAAGAAGATACTTCCTCATAGACAAGCTATATACACTCTAGCAGCTATACTAAAAGTAGTATAGGCAAAGGCATAATAATAAGTAGGAAGATTTCTATATATAGCTGGATAAAAAAGTTATCTAAGACTACCCGATTATAGAGAAGGCTATAAATTATATTAAAGGAGCCTTAATTATAACGTTAAAGGATCTAAAGGAGCGCTTAGAGGACTAGAGAAGCGAGAGACATATCTTAATACCTGCGAACGAAGTCGCAACGCTTAGATTAACACGATAAAGGTTTAAACTTAAGGATAAAGACAAGCTAAGAGTTAACCTAAGACACTAAGTACATTATATACTATTGTAGATTGTATATATAGACGATATATATAATATACACAAAGTACTAAAAGATAAGCACTATAAGTATTCTATAAGAATATATTGGATAATAGATAAGTAGAAATACAGAAATGCTAAGTATATATATAGCTGGCATCTAGTAGAAGTTTAGGAGTTAGGTAACTTAATACTTTAACTAAAAAGATTCCTTACGGAAGAATACCTAGACGGATAATAGTAGTGGGAATGCCTAGAGAGCATGTATTTATGGTATATTAAAAATAAAAAGCGAACTAAGTATTAGCCTAAGTTAGACTAAGTATAAATAGGATTAAGTAGCTAATAGTTAGGAAAAGTAGAGGCCTACAAAACCAGAAGGAACTAGTAGTAAAGCCTTAAACCCTTAAAGGAATTTAAGAATAATACCTAAATTTATAAGTTAAATGGCAGGATTAATAGTTTAAGGTATTAATAGATAGTAGAGCAATAAGGAACTATATCTCGCTAATAGCAGTTAAAAGGATAGGTTTACTATACAGGAAAAAGGAGTACTCTTACCTATTAGTGACAATTTTAGGAGATCTAATAACCTATAGAGGAGGGATTATTAATCTTAAAATAGGACCTATTTAGTTAACTATTAAAGGGAGATAAATTAAGATGTCTTTTAATATATTACTATTAGGAAATAATAAGGCAGTATTAGAAATACTTTAGTTATAGAAATATAATCTAAGGATTAATTAGATTATAGGTTAGGTTAATATTAGAGATACTTAACGCTATAAGATATAATAATAAGCTAAGTTAATATAGTACTAAGTAGAAGTAACCTATAAAGAAATAGAAAAAGGACTAAGTTATATACTAAAGAGATACCATAAGTATGGTAAGAAACTATAGTCACTAGAAAGTAAGAAGCTATTAGAGTATATAGTATAGAACTATAAAATAGAATTAAAACCGGGAATAAGTTTAAGGTTTTTTCCAATCTATAAGCTTACTAAAGAAGAGGGTAGAGTATTAAAAGAGTTTATCTAGGAAAACCTACGGAAGGGATATATTAGACTATTACAGTTATTAGTAGGTTATCTAGTACTATTTATACCAAAAAAGAATGGTAAACTAAGACTATGCATTAACTATAGATAGTTAAACAGCATTACTAGAAAGGATAGGTATTCTTTACCCTTAATTAGCAAAATTTAAAATAGAATAGGTAATATATAAATCTTTATAAAGACAGATCTAAGATAGGCGTACTATTAGATTAAGATTAAGGAAGGTAATAAGTAAAAGGTAGCCTTTAGGTTAAAGGAAGGACTATACAAACTATTAGTTATACAATTTAGGCTTATAAATGTACTTATTAGTTACATAAGGGGGATATTACGTAGCTACGGTTCGTAGATAGTATAATAATTGTTCTGTTGTTTTTTAATAAAAGGGGTAAGGAACTTAAGGTTCCTCACCACGCTAGTGCCGCGGCAGCACGTAATGGCAACTTGCCGCACGTAACGGCAACTTGCTATATATAACGGCAATATGCCTTATATAGTAACCATTTGCCTTTATTCCTAATACTAGCAACTCTTTTTTTATAGTTGCTATCTATATATATATACCGCTTAACTAGCAGAACAAAAATTAATCCTCCTTACTTACTATTACCATTATAATATAAGTCTCGCTGTTCTAAAATTTACCTCTTAGTACGTGGTGCTTTCTTACTTATAAGTTATGGGTAAGTATCTTATTAGTAGGGCTACTAAGGCGCTAGCGGTAAGCGAGCCAATAGCGATTTTCTATCCTAGGGATAGAAAATCCTAATTGGCTGGTTTAAGTTAGGGTCTGCAGAATCTAACTAATTAGACAACTTTAACCGCCAGTTAAAGTTCCTGAATATCTTAAGACCTTATATAACTAAGAAATTTCTAGGGACTCCCTTTTAACCTAACCTTTAACTTATATATATAGAGTATTTGTGTTAATAAACGTCTCTAGTGCCTTATTTAGGTTCGCCTTTATTATTATATCTACTAGGTTATCTTAGCTATTAATCTATTAAATCTTAAAGAGTTCTTAACGCTTATAGGATTGCTAAAGTACCATAATATCAATTATAAGGCGCTTCTCCTTTATGGTATTAAGCTTAACTAAACACTTATAGAGGGAAAATAAATCGGTATATATAATTATAGGGATAACGGAAAGTTTAAGTCAATCTATAATTATCTTTAGGGTAGTTCCAATTACAATTACCATATTAACTCCGCTAACTATTTTATATATCTTTAACGCTAAAACACTTCAGGTAATATGCTTACTCTTAGTTAAGCTTTAATAAATAAGATTACTATAGATTGTAAAGTTATTCTCTCTAGTAAATTTATTTATAATAATAATCTTATATCCTAACTAGGAGCTAAAATCTTTATTATTTATAAACAATCTATTAATAAATATAAAAAGCTTAGTAGTAGGAAGATTAATAGGCATATAGAGTAGTCCCCAATCAAAATAGTTTATTTACTAGAAAAGATGTTTATTTAGGGTAAGAACGTTATCCTTAGTTGGTTCCTAGTGTTAGGTAGCAATAGAGAGATTAAATAAAGCCTTGGGTTAATAGATAAAAGTAATATAAGCTCTACAAGCGCGTTGCTCTACATATCCTTACTTTAGGGAATTAACGTTAATAACGTTAATCTTCTTACCTTAACCCTTCTAGCGTAAAGCAATAGAATCCTTATTTAGGGAGAGGATGCATCTATTAAAGAGTAATAGTATTATTAAGTTAAGCTTTTCCTTTAGCTTTGCTATAAGATTTACCTTTACTAGCTTATCCTCTTTAAGAGCTAAAAATTAGTCGTCTTCTAAAATAATTATATTATTAGTTTATATACCAACAATTCCAAATAGGGTTCCTATAGTTATAATAAGGAAGTAGGGATCAAATATAGAAGTAGTCATTAAAAGCTTCTCTTTATGGTGCTTGCTATAGGTAGCCTACTAGTAAGTTCCTGCCTCTGCAATTCTATATAATGGCTTAAGCATAACCATAATCATATCTTTAGGATACTAGTAGCAAATTTACTCCGGAAGGTATGCTAATATTAAGCGCTAAAGGTGCGTCTCTAATTAGGTATAGGCTTAAGTAATATCTTATAAATAAACTGCTATTCTATTCTTTATTAAGGAGGGAGCTAATATAATAATAACTTACTAACTAGCTCGTTAAATTATAGAAGATTATATAAGAATTATCTCTTTACTATTATTATTATAACCTTAGATAATAAGCCTTAATTTTTTAAATGGGGCGTTAGTAGCTTTGCCCTTAATCTTATTAACTATTCTTAACTTAAAGATGCAAACTCTATTAAACTTAGTAGGGTTATATTTCTTAAATTCAAAGACTCCTCTTATAATAAGACCGTCGATCTCCTGCTTGTCGGATACTTAGAAAGGAGCTCCTAGGGTTATAATACAACCTTCCTTTTAGAGCTATTTTGCGAGCTTAAAGTTAGCCTTCTCTTTAGCTATTATAAAGGCTATTAATAACTTAACTTTATTCTTAATGGCGGCAATAAATTGTTCTTTAAAATTAATAAGGTATTAGCGATTTTATAATCCCTTCGGGCGACCTCTACCACGTTATAGTTATGGCGTATCTACTATAATTATATTAGGATTGTAGTCGCCTTTTAGAGTATATTAATCGTAGTTCTCTTCTAGGGTATCTTCTAGGGCATCCTATAAAGGCTTAAAATTATTATCTTTATAGTAAGGCTTAATAATAGTTAAACGGAATTAGGTGGGTTTATAAGGTATCTAAATAGTATAAGTTTAACTATTAATTATAATAAGTTAATATAGGCCTAACCATCCTCCCCTTTTACGCTATACACGTACTTTAGACTAGAGTGGCAGATCAAGCGCAGTTAAGGTATTTAGGCCATTTCTTATTCCTAGTATATTATTAACCTAGCATATAGCATAGAGGCGTTATACCTCCTTTATTGCCTTATAAATCGCCTTAACTTATTACATAATAGAGGGAGATAGTAGAGAATTATTAGTTATTTATAGGTAGGCGCTAAAGACTAGCAATATAGGTATAAGTCTATCCGGGCCAGCGGAATTATTAATAGCTTTAATAGCTATTTACAAGGTAAGTTCTTTACTAGCGTCCTTTAGTTTTAAAAAGATAATCTTATATACGCGGCGTAATAGCGCGTAATATTACTCTACTTTTCTAATACTATTATGTGCCTTAATAGGGACTTCCTTAACCTTAATTACCATTACCTTTATTTATTATCGGAACTCTATAGATAAGAAGTTCTTTTCTGCGTTATAGACGATTTAATTAGGGGGTCCTAGGTAGATATTAATCTAGTATAACTAAAGGGTATCCTATGCGTTCCTAGCTAATATATCCTTTAAGAATTATGCGGCTTAGAAGGAGGTTAAGAAGTTAATAACTTGGAGTACTAGCTTACCGCTAAGGTATATAACGTTAACGATAATATAAAAGTTAAAGTTATAGTTATCTTTAAGGGTAAACTTAAATCGGCTAGGGGACCTCTGGTTTATTTAGCAGTAGTAGTAGTATTTTATAAGATACTTAATTGCCTTAACCTTAACTTTATAGCCTGCTTGCTAAAGAACCCTAAGTAATTAGCGAACTAATAGGTAACCAAAACAACGGTATAGTTGGCGTAACTCTAACTTAGTTAAATAGCTTTAAGCAATACTCTTTTCTGGTTATTAAAGGAGTAGCTAAGGGTAACCCTACTTACGTATAATAGGCACCCAATTATCTCCCTGCATAAATATATTCTTAAGGTTATTAAGCTTAATGCCCAGTTTGTCTATATCTCTGATATAAAATAGAAATAGGGTGTTTATAGGAATAACGTAAAAAGTGATATACCCTAAGGGGGTTTAAACCCTAATTGTGCCAAGAGAGATTATAGTACCTTTACTAAAACGAATCGTGTATTGGCCTGCCGTTAAATAGTTAATCTAAACAGAGCTATTAAGCTGCTAAAGGGCTTAAACTTAAGGTTCTCCTACTATAGATACCCCTGTAGCTCTAGTATCCGGTATAATACTATAGAAGACGTTCGCCAAGTATCTATTATTAAAGAAAAACGCGGAGCTCTCCTTTAGCTTATTAAAGATATTTAACTTCGTAATAAAATGGAGCGTAGATTGGTTATTAAGAATAGCGACGGTTTATATGCTATTTACCTCACCATACTTAGTAAAGTATTAGTTAGGTAAGTAGTCCTTAATTTCTATATCTATAAGGAGCTATTTAGTCTTATTAACCTTACCCTTAAGGTCTTTTACGCCTTTATATTAAACTAGGAAGCTTTAGAAGTAGGCCATAGTAACCTTACGATTTCTAACATTTCTTATACTTTAACGGAACTTATTATATACCTCTTTTTGCTTATTAAGGGAGTATCTAGTTAACTAGCAATTTAGCTTCTTATAAATGTAGCACTTCTTCTAGCGATTACTTTAAAATAAACCTCCATAAGGACCTCCATAATTACCTTATAGTCGACGTTAATTGTACCCTTTACTATATTCCCTACTACGGCCGCTATATATTTAATTAGTCTAGTTATAATTATATTAGTTAGGAACGCTTAGTTAGGTAGGGCTTTTAGTATAAAGCTATTAAGATTCTTATATTTGTATCGCAGTACCTATAGCGGAGCGTAGCTTGGTATATACTCCTTTAAACGTATCTATAGGTTTATATAGCGCCAAGTTATACTTAGGAACGCTACGGCATACTAAGATAACCTGGTCCCTTAGGCTGTTCTTATTTTAGTAAGTTTCAGTAAGTTTATATTAGATTTTTTAGAGTTTATTAAAGAGTAGTTAAAGGCACTCTAAACGAGTCTTTATTAGGTTAGAAGTAATAACTCTTTAGAATATAGTCTCTCGCTATTTAGATATATAAAGTTAGCAATTCTTATTAGTCTTAAAGTAGGCTTTAGTAAGCTAAAGTATTATATTAAAGCTATAGTTTTTACCTATAATATAGTCGTAATAGAATATTATTACCCGTCCCTTTAACATAATAAAGAAAGCGTAATAGTACTAGTGGTATTAAATTCTAATCTTATTGCAACAGTTATAGAAGACCTATAGTTTTGCTCCAAGTATATTATATAATTCTCCTCTAAACTTCTTCTCTTCGTCTAAATATACCTTTATTAGATTTATAACTTCTTATAGTAGAGGGTTACCGATTAGCTAGAGTAGAGGAGCTAAAGGCGGCAGAGGTGGAGAACGAGTACCTCTAGGTAGGAGAGCACCTTTAGGTGGGAGAGTAGTGTTCTGGGGGTTTTATTCCAAATTAAAGTTGCCTTTTAAAGAATATAGGTTAGTTCTGGGTTTCCGTAATTAACGTATAATCTTAGCTTCCGTCCATACTAGTTCTTCTATACTAGTAATAACGGCCTAAATATTACTAGTAATTGGGTTACCGTTCTTAGTAATATATACCCTATTCCTACAAAGGAAGTTTTAAAAATCCTAAACAATATTAACATTGCTAAGTGCCTAGGTATTAGCGGTCTATTCTATAAAATCCTCCCTAAAATATTCCTATAGCTGTATATCGGCGTAGTGTTTACTTTAGTAGAATATAATATAGTATAGAAGAAAGCTATTAACTTGTTTTACGGTATAAGATATTATATTAAAGGTAAATTCGTCCCAATTTTTATTAATAAGTTTCGCGTATAAAGCTACCCCTAGTGATAAGAAGTCTTCCTAGTCGTTTAAAGTAGGCGTAGCCATATTTTTGGAGGGAGGGAAGTGTTATTAGCGTAGGGATTATCGTTTAGTACGCGTTCGTGATATATATTTATTATTTAGTACGCGTTTATGACGTATATTTGCAATTATAGGGCTTAGGACTAGTTCTAGCCTTAAATCGCGAAGACTTATAAAGCGTGTTGTTCTATGTAATAGACGCAAGAATCTATAATCTTAGAAAGGCTTAGGACTAGTTCTGGCCTTTAGATCCTTAGATTTGTGGAAGAGTTTTATTTAAGGTTTAGGACCAGTTCTAACCTTAAAAGACAGCTTCCTTTAGCATAAGTAGCACTGGTATAGTGGCTTATCTCTTCTTAGTGGAATACCTAGCTGCTCTATAGTATAACAGTGAAGTTAACTACTAATTAGTGTTGGTTATATAAGGGGGATATTACGTAGCTACGGTTCGTAGATAGTATGATAATTATTCTGTTGTTTTTTAATAAAAGGGGTAAGGAACTTAAGGTTCCTCACCACGCTAGTGCCGCGGCGGCACGTGATGGCAACTTGCCGCACGTAACGGCAACTTGCCACATGCGACGGCAATATGCCTCATATGGTGACCATTTGCCTTTATTCCCAACAGTACTAGCAACGTTCTAGAAGCAAATTAACAATATATTAAAAGAATACTTAGATAAATTTATTATAGTATACCTTAATATTATTATTATCTACTTAATAACTAAGGAAGAATACGGGGAATATGTTAAGTAGGTCTTAAAGAGACTATAAAAAAAAAATGCTAGTAGTAATTAAGAAATGCGAGTTCTTTACCAGGAAGACCAATTTTGTTAGATTTATTATTAAACTAGGCCAACTTAGTATAGATCTAAAGAAGATTAAAGCTATAGTAAATTAGTAAGAACTAGAGAATATTACGCAGTTAAGATTGTTCCTAGGGTTTTGTAATTACTGTAGAAGGTTTATAGTATAATAGTTAAAGAATATTAAGCCATTTACGTGGTTAATAAAGAAAGAAGAACTATAGGTATAGGGAGAGAAGTAAAAGGAACTCTTTAAGAAAGTTAAAGAGTTATTTACCTAGGAGCTAGTTCTTAAGATCTATTAACTAGGTCTAGAGACAGTTATAAAAATAGATGCATTAGACTATATACTAGGGGCGTGCTTTATATAAAGATATTAAAATAGATAGCACCTAGTAGTATACTATAGTCGGAAGATAACACTACTAGAGTTAAACTATAACATCTATAATAAGGAGTTATTTGGTATAGTTATAGTATTAAAGGAATAAAGAGTATTCTTATAAGGTATAGAGAAACTATTTATAGTTAAGACGGATTATAAGAACCTAATAGGATTCCTAATAATAAAGGAACTTAATTAAAGATAGGTTAGGTAGGCAGAGATGCTTACGGAATACTATTTTAAGATTTAGTATACTAAGGGTACAGATAATATATAAGTAGATACTCTAAGTTAAAAGGCTAAACTATAGAACGATAAAAAGCTATTAGGGGCTTTACTGCGAAAAGATATAGACGGATTAATTAAATATAATTATCTAAAAATTGCAGTAACTTAAAAAGAGTTAAGTAAAGTCTATAAGATACTAGGAAGCTTTTAGGTATAAAGAATTTTAAAAGTATAATTAGAAGATCTATAGACGGATATATATAAAAATTAAGAAGTAAAGTATATCCTAAGAAGTATAGCAGAGTAGTTTATGGAAAAATTCTATAAAGGATTAACTTAAGGATATAATAGGGCTATAGGCTTAGTATTAAGACTTTAGGAGGAGTATATTATTAATAAAATCTAGGGCTTAGCGCAAAAAGTTATAAAAGAATATCTAAATTGCTAAAGAAATAAACTAATAAGGTATAAGCTATATAAAGGGCTATAACCTATTAAAATACTAGAGAGACTATAAGAGGTTATATTATAGGACTTTATTATTAAGTTACTAAAGTTAAGAGATCCTATTACCGGATAAGATTATAATATAATCTTAGTAATAGTGGATAAGCTTATAAAGTGGGGATACTTTATAGCATATATAGAAGAAATATTAGCGGAAGATGTCGCTAAAATTTATATTAAAGAAGTATTTATAAGATATAGAGCACTAAGTAAAATTATATTGGATAGAGATTTAAGATTTATAGTAGTATTCTAGGAGGTATTCTTNGCGNAATAAGGAGTTAGAGTAGTAACTTCTACCGCATATTATCTACAGATAGACGGTTAAATAGAAAGATTAAATTAGACACTAAANTAGTATTTAAGNCATTATATTAATNACGTATAGAATAATTAGGTATCGCTATTACTAGTTATATAATTTATATATAATGCAATACCTTAAGAAGGAATAGGCATATTACTATTTAAGGCGAATTACGGATATAAGCTAAGGATATTGTTATTACTATAATAAGTAAAGAAAATAAGTAGTATAGCTAAAAAGAGAAAAAAGATATTAATAAATCTTTATATAGACCTTATAAAATTAGTAAAGAAAGTATAAAAGAGAATAAAAAGGTACTATAATGCTAAGAGATCTAAGGGACCAGATCTTAAGGAGGGAGATAAAGTATAGCTACTATATAAAAATTTTAAGCGTTAACAACTAAGTAAAAAGTTAAACTATATTAAACTAGGACCTTTTAAAATTAAGTAAAGAATTTTACTGGTTATATTTAAGTTAAACCTACTAGCTAAAATAAAGATCTACCCTATATAGCATATTGCAATGCTAGAGCCAGTATATAGGAATATTAAGCCGCTAGTTTACAAAGTGGATACGTATAGAGGATAAGAAGAAGATAAATAGTAAGTTTTAAAGATTATTAGTTATAAGGATATTAATAATAAAACATAGTATAAGGTTAAGTAGATAGGCTATACTAAGACTACCTAGGAACTACTAGAAAATTTAAAGAACGCTATAGAAAAGGTATAGGAGTATTAAAAGAAATTAGGTTAGGCAGTATTAATAAAAAAGGATTGCTAAAGAATAAGTTACCTAAGGGGGACCTAAGAAGAGTAGTTGCTGAACTACTTAAATTTATTTATTTCTTAATTAGAAAAGAATCCGTTCTTTTATTACTAAGTTCCTATAAACCCTATTCTATAAGTTTCTACTTTTTAAAACACACCTTCTTATAAACCTTCTTAAGACGGAGTAAACGAGTAGACGCCGCGATTTAAGTATTTAGGGTCTTCTATTCCGTATCCTAAGAATATTTTAGCTTAGTAAGGGCTTAAGACAGTTTACTATCTAGCTATATAGTAGTAGATTAAATATAAAACCTTAAGACAAATTAATTAGGGAACTAGACGACTATTAAGAGTAATAGGTTGCGTATATTTAGTATTAGAGGTAAAGCGAACGTCATAGGACGAATAAATATTCGCTTTAGTGCACTCTAAGTAAGAGGATAGTTATTACGAAGATGGGTTCGCTAATATAATATAAACTAACCCCTTTTTAAATAATAAGAATACGGAGATAGTATAATCTTATTAAGAGATAATATTGCAGCAACGGTGCGAATACGACGTTAGGCGTATAAAGAAGAAATTGCTTTAGGTATAATAAGTAATAATATTAACTAAATTAATTAGACGGATATTATACCTCTAGTAAGTAACTTAGAGATATTAGAAATCTTTAAGGACAAAGATAAAAAGGAGGGAGATAGTATTACGGACGCTTTAAGTACAATATTATAACTACTTAAGGAAAAGTCGAAAGAAGCTAGTTAGTTAATTTAGGCATGGTTTAGGATAGAGCTAATAGAACTATATAACGAGGAATAGTAACTAAGGTTATATAACGTGCTATATATTAAATATAAGGAATAAGAGAAATTTATATACCTTATATATAAAGCGTATATTATATATAAGAAGGATTTTATAAGAGTATGGTTGTGTATTTAAGGACCCTTAATCCCTACCTAGATAGTTTCTTCCTTATAGTAATTCTTAGAATATAATTAGAGTTAATCTGTTAGGCAACCACTCCACCAGTTATTATTACGTTGTTAACTTTAATTTGTATCGCCTATATACCTAGCCTATTAACAAGCCCATTGTAGTTCCTACTATAAGGTTCTATTATAAAAAAGCCTAACGGATATTAAGCTTTATAAATACCTTAGCTCTATTTATTTGGGCTAATATTTTATTAGATAGGGGTAGCGGATAACGGTCTTTATAGGTTATATTATTAAGCTTATAGTAGTTAATATAGAAATTAAGTCCTTTATTTAGCTTTTTTATAAAGAGAATAGGGGAGGTAAAAGGGGCCTAGCTAGGCTTAATAAACCCCTTTACTAAGTTATTAATAAGGTACTAATTAGTAGCCTATAACTCTCCACCGTCTTATAAGGCCTTTACTAGACGGTCTAGACCCAGAGAAACACTATATCCTTGCTATACAAGAGCCGTACTACAATACCTACATATAATCGACATACTGCCCCTGAGGATTCCAGCTCCTATACAAACCAAAAGCAGCCACACGCGTGTGCTTTATGATTAGTAAGGCTATTAGCCTATCCTTATAGTCATAGCAGGCAGTTAATCTAGATATTATAGTTGTAACAATCCAGATATATAGGGGACCGGTATAAATCATTAATGTGTATAACCCTAGGGTTAAAGGGGTCCCACAAACAGAGAACATTATATTAGTAATAAGCTTGCTAGAAACCAAAGGCATAGAGTCCATCCTACTAGGAGACATAAACCTCTACTACCCGTGGTGGGGGGGTATCTATATTGCTGCTGATTAATAGGTAGAGTGCCTACTAAGAGCTATAGACACCTAGGGCCTTAAGTTGGCCACCCCCCTAGGAGTAACTATATGGCAATAAGGAACCTCTAAAAGTATAATTGACCTCACATTTATAGACGAAGGCCTATACTAGAGACTTAAAAGGTGCAACCCCGAAGAAAAATAGGCACTCGCCTTAGACTATATCCCCATCTAGATATAGCTAGGTTTAGATATTAAGGCGTAACTAAGTAGCAAAAGATACGCAATAAGGAAGCTTAAGACAGACAGTTTCCTTAATATAGTTAAACAACAACTTTAAGACCTAGAAGAAATCTACCCAATTCCAAACGAGCGAGGCTTATTAGCTACCCCTAAGGAAATTAACCAAAGGCTAGAAAGGATCTAGGCAGCGATTAAAAACGGGCTAGAAGAGTACTGCCCGGTCTTAAAACCGGGCCCCTACGCGCGACATGCATAGTCCGCATAATACGCGGTTCTTATTACCAGCTAATAATAAGCAAAAAGGAAATATATAAGTAGCTATAACCCTAAAGACGAGAGACAATATAAAGACACGAGAAACCAGTTAAAGAATACCCTAAAGAAAGAAGTAAGGAACAACTGGAGACGGTTTATAAATAAGTATACTTTTAACCCGAGCCTTCCCTATAATAAGGGCCTTTAGGCTATAGCAAAATGGGTAAAGAAAAAGGTAGGGCGCTTAGCAGAAGACTTACACCTACTACCCCTATAAAGAGCAGGGGAATTATAGGCCACTAATAACAATAATAAGAAGGTAAAGATCCTTATAGAAAGGTTCTTCCCCTAACTAGCTCTAGTAGACCTTAGCAACATCACGGGTGAAACACTAGTAACTTACCTAAGGGTTAACAGTGATATAACAACAGAGGAAATAGCCAGAACTATTAGCCGCCTTTTAAACAATATAGTACTAGGACCAGATAGGATTCTAAATAAGGCCTTAAAAATATGTAGACCACTTATAGCACCTTAGCTTATAGATATAGCTAGGGTATGCTTTACTATAGGCTACTACCCGCGACTTAGAAGAGCTATAACGACGGTTATTCTACGGAAAGAAGGTAAAGTAGATTACTTAATCCTAGGAAGCTACCGCCCTATTGCCTTAGAAAATACCCTTAATAAGATCTTAGAAAAGGTAATAGCGGACCGCATAGTAGATACGGCTAAGAAATATAACCTACTACTACAAAGCTAAATGGGGGCAAGAAAAAACCGCTTAATACTATTAGCACTTACGCTACTCGCTACCACTATTAAATCCGCATGGGCGATGCGAAGGGACTTTATAGTATTAATGCTTAGCCTAGATATTAGCGGCGCCTATAATAACGTACCCTATAAGCGTCTCCTATACATCCTTAGGGTAAAAGGCTTCCCAGAATAGATTATATAATTTGTTTAAGGGTTTACAGGTTAGAAAGAAATATCACTAGTCTTTAGCGGATACTAGAGCCCCCCTATCGCAGTTATAATAGGAATACCACAAGGATTACCCCTCTCGCCTATACTCTTCCTTTTCTTTATAAGCAACCTACTTAACTCCTTTAAGGAAGGGGCGACCCAAGGGATAGGCTTTGTTGACGATATAAACCTAATTATATACGGGCCAACAGCCGCAGAAAATTGCAGAATACTAGAGAAAGCTTATAACACCTATATAGAATAGGTAAGACGATATAGAGTCTAATTCTTACCAGAGAAATACTAGCTAATCCACTTTATAAGAAAACGCAACTAATCTATAGATCTCTAGCACATAATCTGTATCTAAGGCTTTAGGGGTTAACCAGTTTAGGGTCTAAGGGTATTAGGAGTATAGGTAGACAGCAAGCTCCGGTGGAGCGTATATGCGGCGTAAGCGGCCTATAAGGGCCAAGCATAGTATATCGCATTATCTAGGATCGTCAATTCCATATAGGGTCCATGCTTTTAGAGGTCACGCCTACTATATATAGCAGTTGTCCGGCTAATCATGACGTATAGGTCTAGTATTTGGGCTATTAGAGAATCTAAGAAAGGCCCCCCTAAATCGCTCCTTAAACCACTCTAAAAGGTCTAAATAGCCTGCCTCTAGAGTATAATAGGCGGATATAAGCGAACGGCCACAGCACTGCTTAAAAAGGAAGCTAATATTCCCCCCCTATAACTATATATTAAAGCCGCTATAATATAAAGGGCGTAAAATAAACGTAACTTTAATGTTATAAAGTATATTAAGACACGCCTAAATAAACTATGGAGGGACCTTAGGGCGCCCTATAGGAGAATAAACCAATAACCCTAAAGTAGGGAAGACATATTAGAGAAATAGGTAAAGAAAGTAGAAGAAAAATAGTGCTGCTTTAGGGCCCAGGCCTATATAGAGGAGGAAGGGAGACGTATAAGAGGCTAGTAAAGATAATAGTAAGAGAGAGAAAGGAGCAAAAGTAGAGTATAAAAGAATGCTAGGAAACTATCTACTGCAATACAATACTGGCTGGACTAATGCTGGAGAGGTGTATAGGAGTTAAAGGTACAGAGGCTAACTAAGGCAAGAGGAACCTAAGCCGTAGCATAGTTAACGCTATAGGGGGTAAACACTTTAGGGCTCTAAGAAGGCCTAATAAAGGCAGAAAATATAATAGCAATACTCTTAAGAATAGGAATAATAGGACTAAAAGACTGGCTCTACTGGGTAGGTATTTTAGTAGGTAGCCTGAGATACGAATGTGGCTGGCTAAGACAGACACCAAAACACGTAATACTGTTATACCCCTTACGCACCAACCAAGAAGTAATGCTCTCAGTAGCTGGCATAGAGAACTATAATACACTGCTCTTGATATAAAAAGGCCTTAAGGCGGTTACCTAGTGGCTTATTAGCCAAAATGTACTAAACTAGTTCCGGGTTATAAAGGAAATGGCAATAAAGGGCGGGGGGGCGAGCAACGGTCGCCCCCTGATAACTCTATAGTAGTAGAGTAAAGTTTACGATACTAGCGCGTCCGTAGGCTTATTACGGCAGCAGTAGTTCCCAAAGAGGTTAAAAAGTAAGGTAGTAGAGCACCATAGGTAACTTGTAGGCGCCTTGTAGGCGCCTTATAGGCGAGTCCTAAAAGGCGGGGAGATGGATTACGGGGTTTTCTCAAATAGAGTTTTCTCCCCACATGTATATAAGGAGTAGTCCGCGTGGGCCCAATAGGGATCCGAATCGGACGTTAAGCAATAAATAATAATAAAGTAGCCTATAACTTGGTAATAGATTATTTATAAAGGGGGGTATAGCTAAGGGCTTTTTTCTTATCTAACTTAATCTTAATCTTATAGTTATATGGTTAGTGCAGTAGAAGTATATTAGATACTACCTTAAAGAATATATCTTTAAACTTTTAGTATTAATGGGGTAGTTTCTGTTTTACCAGCTCCTTATCTATAAGCTTACTTTCTTATCCACTAAGCTTGCTTTCCTTTTCCTTAAGTATTTAGTTAATTTTATATAAGCTAGTTATAAAAGCAATAATATTAGGCTAGACTAGGTTCTGGTAGAATCCTACGGCGCTAATATAGCAGATATTAACTAGTAGGAGGTCCGCAGGTTTTCTTATAGCCGTTTACTAGACCGTATTTTACAGTCTAGGGTTTATAATCTTTCTTAGCTCCTATTTTATCCCCTATAAGTTATCCCTCTAGTCTATTAGTTTAGTATAGCGTTTAACATTCCTTACTGTTCTTTATAACTATATAGGGCCTAAGCTTTCTATAGTGGGCTTTTCTAGGTTATTACTAACTTTCTAGGTTGTTAGTGCGAGTAGCGTAATATAGGTAGTCTAGGGGCGGCGTAGTATACGGATCCGTTATAGATTAAGCTATACGTCTTTTTTAAAGGCCTAGTCCCTACTTATAGCATTAGCCTAGTAAATAGCATTAATCTAAGGCCGTATAAGAGTTTCTATTATAATGCTAATTTCTTTTATAAAGGAAGGAGTTAGGGGTAGGGTTTTAGGCTAGATAAGCTATCTACTCTATATATCTAGCTATAAGCCTAAATAGGCTAGCTATTTTCTCCTTAAGATTATATTATAGCTTCCTAGGTCCGTAATAAGGAAGGGGA
Source organism: Cenococcum geophilum 1.58 (assembly GCF_001692895.1). Classification (NCBI taxonomy): domain Eukaryota; kingdom Fungi; phylum Ascomycota; class Dothideomycetes; order Gloniales; family Gloniaceae; genus Cenococcum; species Cenococcum geophilum. Next base: position 580,097 of record NW_027137568.1, read on the forward strand.
TATTATATTACCTTCGTCTATTAATATAAAGGTAAATCCGTAATATAGTTGTAATAGGTAGTTCTACCTGTCCATTATACCCACGAATAGGAATTAGCTTAGGCAGTTCTTCTAGAGGCGTATTTAAAAAGTTAGCTAGTTTTACAGCGCACTTTATATTAATTAGGGTAAAGGCATTTGCTTCTAAGTTAGCTAAAGTAGAGGTTAAAACTTAATATCTATTGCGGAATAAAGTATAAGGGATAGTATAGCTTCTTCTACTAACTAACTGACCTAGATTAATATATAACATATTAATTCCTTTTAACCCTAGGGAGAAGTCTTCCCCTAGGGTTCCTCTTTTTCTAACTCTATACTATTCTCCTAAATTAATAGGACCTTATTTATCTTTGCCTTTATTAGGTAGTTTCTTATAGGGTAGCTAGGTTAACTATATAAAAAGTAAGCTCCTTAATCGCTAAGGGCCTATATATAGGGGTTACTATATATAGGCTGGGTATATACTAGACCCGCAGTAGGGGTAGCTGCGCGGCTAGCTACTAGGTTAACTATAGGCTAAGCGGCTAGTGCTATAGGGGTTACTAATTATGCTAGGGCACTATAGGCCGTTCTTATAGTACTTATAGCCTAGTTTATAAGGTTTCTAGTTTTTAGCTAATTGGCATGTACCTTAATTTAACGGAGGCCTTAGTTAATAGCTAGGCAATAGTCCATAAGTTCCTTTAACGTCTATACTATAGTATAAGCTAGTAATACAGCCCGCTATAGGTCTAGGGTAAGCTTATTAAAGAGGTTTAGTAGTAGGTCTTTTTAGGGGATCTAGGCCTTTCCGGCTAGGTATAGAAAGCGGGTTTAAAAGGCTAAAAAGGTCTCTATTATTTTTATATTTAGGCTTTTATAGCTAAGGCGGGCGTTTTATACTTTAAAAGGGTCTTTATAAATAGAAGATAAGTGTTTAATTATTTCTTCTTTAGAGATAAAGGGGTTTACTAAATCTTTAGTATATTACAGGCGTAAATACATCTAAGCGTCTCCGCCAGTACGGCTAAAGGCGTAGGCTATTTTAGCTTAGGGGGTAGGAAAGTAGTAAGCATTAACTTCGAGCTTATTCCGTAATTAAAGCTTCTAATTATTAAATATTAGGTCTATTTTATCTGTAAGTAGTAAGGGATCCACAACCTTTGCTAACCGCTTTAGTACTATATAGGCCTTAGTAAATCCACTACGACGCTAAAATAGGGCCTAAAGGACTGTAGTAAGTCTTTAGTTATCTAATAATAACTCATTATTTAATATAGGGGTATCTCTGGCTTTAAGCAGCTCTTACGGTCGTTTAATTTTAGTATTAGCTGCCGCAAGCTCTGCCTAGGGGTTTAAAACATTAATTATTTCTTTATCTAAGGTATTTAAGGGTCCTACAGCTGCTTTACCTACTACTATATTTTATAGCATAGTGGTAGGGGTATTAGGTAATTCTGGGTAATTTCTTTAGGGGTTCTAGTCTGTGTATATCTTATAGGTCCTTTCCTTAGGGTTCTATTCTTTTCCTTTTAGGTCCTATACTTATAGTTTTAGAAATATCCTTAGGGTCTTATTCTATGTTCTTGTCCTATTTATAGTCTTATAGATATATTTAAGTTCCTTCTTAAGAAGAGAGAGTAGAAAGAGCTTTAGATAATATTAGCGACTTAGTTAATTAAGGCATAAGCACGGTAAAAGGGACGCGCAAGCCTATATAATTAGATTGTCTATAAACAAAAATCCAAAGCTAGGGAAAGAAAAGGAGAAGAAAAGTAGCGCCACTTAATGTTTTATAAGATCTTCGCGTTACGTAACCGCAATATGCGGTAACCTATAGCAACTTACCAGTGTAAAGTTCTGCTAAGTTCTACTAACTAAGTTCTACTAAGTTCTGCTAACCAAGTTCTGCCATTTTCTGCCAGTACCGTAACACTACGTAGAGTTAAAGCTTAGCCTTTACCTTATCCTCTAAAGCTATATATAATATAAGAAACTAGCTATTCCATCTTATATAGTTATTAAAAGGAACTATTTTACTAGCATATTTAATAAACTATATTATATAGTTAGCTAAGCTGCAAATATAAATAATATAGTTATAAAGCTTTCCTATCAGCCCTATAATATTTTAAATATTTTTACCTTTTTTACGCTTTTGGTCTAATAGTAGCTCTAATTCTTTATCCTTTTTTTCTTTTTTTTAACTAGCAGTAGTACTTATTATACAACTTCTTCTTCTTTCTCCTCTTCTTCTTTATCTTATTCCTTATCCTCTTTATTATATAAGTTTATAAGCTTTTTATCCTTTTTTAAACTAAATAGAAAGGCTTATATAATAAGATTAATAATATGCCCCTGTTACGGGACACCCCCGTAATACCTTATACACGTCTACCTATCGCCACCAACTTAGCAACCAGAGACTAACTACGAGATTGCCGCAATCCACGGCAATCCACGGCAACTTGCCATTCTCTACCATATTCTGCCGTATTCTGCCTACCTATTTCTACCACAATATCTGCGATATCTATAACGTCCGTAACTTCTGCCGAATTCTACCAAGTTCTACTAGGACTACGACTTAAAGCCTATTCTGCCCTATATATATATTAACTAAGCAACCAAGCTAATAATATATACCCTTTCTTCCCGTTTCCTTGTTCCCTTTCCTTACGTAACGTCTTGACCTCCTTATATAGTTTATATATATAACTTAATAATATCTACCTTGCTATATATTATTACCGCTTATACTTACTCCATAATAGCCCCTAACAGCGAATTCTTTAATACGTTATAATCTAGTTAATTTTATACTTAAGGCTAAGCTATTAGCTAATTATATAATAGAGAACATTGTTTAATCCAGTATTATCACTAATAAGAGCTCCAATCTTTGTTTTAATACTATACTTAATAAGAACCAGGCGAAGCGCCTCCTATTAATCTATATTACTCTAACTAAATACTATATAAAGGGCAATTAAGGGGTTTTAGTATTTATCCTGGATATTAATAAAGCTAGCATAGATTCCAAGAAAAAGGGAATAACTTAGAGAGGTCTAGATATCCATAGTAAGGTAAATATTTATTTTTGCAAATTAAAGTACTTTTCGTACAATATCTTAACTCTTAGTAAAGTATTTAAGAATCTAGGCTGTAATCGTTAAGTAGTATATAGGGATAATTAAGGGTGCTTCTCGATTTAATGCTTTTATAAAAGTATAAAACTCTAGCCATTTTATATATAAGAAGGGAAGCCGTTATATAATAATTAGATCTAGAAGCGCTTACTTTATAGTATTTTAATATACTATACGCTTTAGAACCTCACCCTTAAGACTTTAAACTTCTCCTTTTGCTAAAAGCTTTTAATATAGTTCTAAAAGAGATCTCTCCCCCCAATTTTTTACTGTCGTACGCTCCTAGTTCTCTACTAAATTCTATTTAATATTATATTTTTTAAAATAGCCTTATAATCTAACGGTTAAGAAATAATGCTCCCTTAGGTCTTAAGGAGGACAGTATTTATAAAAGTAGCGTTTCTTTATATAAGCCTTTTCTTCCTTTATTACCATATAAGTATATTTATAAATTAAGGAGACTTGTCTTAAGACCTGTGTTATATAAGTAGTTAGGATTAAACCAGTATTAGCTTTAATCTTAATACCGCTTAAAAGGGTAGAAAGTATATTAACTTTAAAGGAATTATTATCGTCAAAGTTTTTAGGGTAAATTTTACTAGTACTAGCCATATTTATAGCGTCGTACAATAGGGGGTAAAGGTTTAGTTTTATAGTTAAAATTTTGCGGATATTTAGATCTTATTTAGATATTATCTAATATTCGGGCTATCCTTAAATAGGATTATTATCCGCCTAACCGGATAGGATAATCTATCCTCTATAAGTCTGTGTTTTGGGATAAACGTAAGCACGGGTTAAGAATATTAAAACGCGTAGGGACGTAAGAACGTGTAAGTCCTATAACAGAAGGTATAATATCCGCATAGCTTTATACCCGCACTATCCCCCCTCTAAAGACCTCCCCTCCCCCTAAGACTCCCACCTATAGTAATATACGCAGCCGTAAAGGCACCCGCTCTATCTCTACTTCTTTTACTCTTTTACTAATTCCTAGCACGCCTAATACTACTTCTAGTACTACTACTACTTCTACTAGCACGGAAAATATTAGGGTGTATTTAGTAATTACTATTTCTATCCCTTGTATTAATAAACGCGTCCTTAAAGCTGTGCTCTATACGCACTAATTAGGAAGCTATATACCCAGGCGGTTAACTATTCTGCTAGATAACCAAGGCTTCGTCCTAGGGCTAGCGGTAGCTTTTTTATAGCCCTTTTTACGACCCTTTTAGAAATAGGATATTAAGTAGGCTGTATAAAATCTATATTAGCAGAAATGTAGTTATAAATCATTATAGTAGTATAATTAATTGATAAAGTTATCTATTCTCCACTTGACGTAGAACGTTAATATTCTTTAATCGTCTGCATAGGTTATATCTCTAAGTATACTATTAATGTAAGGGATATATATTAATATAGTTTATAAATAGGTGGCTAAGGTAGTAAAAGATTTTTAGGCTATAAATTACTAGTTAAATAGGCTTAAAGGTTCTCTAAGTAAGATAAAGAATAAGCTTACATTTATAAGACGTAGTATTACTACACTTATACGCAACGCTGGGTTACTAGATATAGAACTTAAGTAAATATAGGTTAGCTATTACTATGGGTTAGCTATTATTACGGGTTTAGAGTAATAAAATAGTAACTCTTACCTCTTTACTACTACGTATGTAGGAATTAAGTCTCTGCCTTATATTTAATAGATATACTTAATTGTAACCGACTACGGGACCTTGCATATTACCCTATTTCACATGCGTTAGCACTACCCTTATATGTTTCGGATATGGTTGAAATGACTTATAGGCTTCGGAGTTAGGGGTCTACTTTTATGTATTTATATTACTTAATTTCTATAGATTTACAATCAAGTTTCTTGTTTAATACCCATACACTATAAAGCTTATATTAATTAATATTATAATATCCGCATAAGCTAAGGTAATAATATCCGTATAAGCTAAAATAAGTCACTATAGCAGCGATTATTTATTAGTAAGCTAATTTAATAAAATTGACAGCGTAGATATTCGCCTTTAATTAACCTCTATATATCTTCTTCCGCTACTAACCTTCTACCTTACAATACCGCACCGTAAACTTTATTATTATTGTTTTATATACTATCCTTAATATAATCTAGAAATTGATACGGAGATAGGTTTTATATATATTGCTTAGCCTTACTATCTACCTTTTAATATTATACTTATTATAGATATAGAGTAGGAATAACGCAACAATATAAACATTAAAGCTTTAGAGGATCAGCTCTTCTATATAATAAAATAGGGCCTTTTTCCTAGAAATATTACACCGTCTTAGGTAGTTTATATAGGCATAGAGCGTTAAAAACTGCTACGCGGCTTCCTTACCCCTATAGAGTGTACGCATAACTATATACAGAAAGTTTAATCGTATATACCATAGCCCTAAAATAGGCAACACCTACTTATAGCTATTATACGCACCTTCCGCCTTAACCCGCTCCTTTTTATATAATTAAATAAGCTTTATAGTCTTCTAATCTCCGTATACTAGGAATAGCTAGTCATTAAAAGTAGTTTTATAATTATGCTGCAGTTAGTCTAAAAAGATATTTTCTATTACGCAATAGTTGCCGTTAATAAAAGCTTCGCTGTCTAGAATAGGTCCTAAAGTTATATACTCTATCCTTCTATAAGGAAGAATATTAACTACTAGTATACGCGGATATTTAATATCCGCGTTAAAGTTAAATATACCATTAACCGTAGTAGGATACGCGTATTGTATAGCGTCCGTAATAAAACTTATAGATATCCGCTTCTAAAGGTTATTAAATCTATTCCTAGCTATATTAACAACCTTATCTAGCTTAAGTTAATAGGTGTTATTTAATATTAACTGCTTAAGGCCCCCTTTAGGCATATATACTCCACGTAAAATCTTTCCTATAATATACGAATTAAATTTACTAATCTCGCCAATAACCTAATATTAAGTCTTTTAGTAAAAGTTAAAGTTATTATAGATAATATAGACATTATTATAAATAAACAGAGACTTAATTAGTTTCTTAAGAGTTATTAGCGCTAAAAGGGCTAGTAGAATTAATAAAACTTTTCTTAAAACATTTGGCCAGCCTAAGCTTTTTAGCGTTAAGAGTCTTATAACTATTAATTAGACTAAGGCTATATAGAAAAAATAGTACACGGCGCTTTATACTAAGCGCCTAAAGATATAGACTAAGTAGATAGGTAAAACTATTTATAGAGTTCTAGGCGAACCCTAAGAGGAATATAGAGGTAACTATAACTATATATCCACTAAATAGATCTTAACTACGTTCTTCTCTATTTAGTATAGATATTCCCTTAATAAGCTAAAATAGCAGCGCACTGTACTACTAAATAAACTTGGCCGCATTCTTAAGGTTAATATTCTAAAACTTTATATCTGAAGTCCATATATTAAAGGGGCCGCGTTATAATTATAGTTAGTAAAGCTTTTTCCGGATATAGTAGATAGTATAGGTTATTAATATTATATAAATATCAGCCCTATTAATAAGTTCTTCTTATATTTTCTTATCCTCTAGTAAAGGAATAAGTAGGTCCCCTACTTTCTTCTTCTTCCTATTACCTTTATACCCATTCTCACTTTCTAAGTACTTAGAGACCAGCCTATAAAAAGACCAGCCCTATTAATATAGAAGGTCCTTAACAGTATTAGCCTTCTCTTTCTTTAGTGTCTTTATCTAATTAGGAGGTAGAATATCCACTAGAATATCCGCTAGAATATCCGCTAAAATATCCGCTAAAATATCCGCTAGAGTATCTACTAGCTATAGAAAGGGCTGGCAGCATAGGCGTAAGCGTTTAGCATTAGTGTTTACTACGCGGCTCGGCAGTATAGAGGTAGAATTAGGGCCTCTACGGCAATAAATTCCTCTTAATGTCGCGCGTGTATAAGGGGCTAAAGATCTTATAGCTTTACAGAGTAGGCTTTTCTCTATAATTTAGTGTAATTTTTATATTAATAGGTATTATAGGAGGGTAGATCAATTTTATCAAAGTTAATAAGGTCTTCTTATATAAATAGTATTTAGGTTTCCTATAAATCTCGCCAAAGTCCCTTAGACTAAGAAAATAATTGCCGTTCTAAATTAGCTTAGCGGACGGTGTGGATATTCCCATATCTATATAATTAATTTCTTAGTCTAAGCTTCTAAGGTAAGTCTTTTGTTTAGATCTCGTCTATAGTAAATTACTATAAGTAGAACACCTATTTACAACGCCGTTTATCGCACTCTTTCCTTAAGCGGTATATTCGTCTCTATTATAAGCCTTAGTATAGTGTTTTTAATTAAATTGTTTACTAAATTACAGGCTCTATAGCTGACCTATACTAGAAGGAGGTTACTACCTATAAACTCCGTGGAAAACCCTACCTAAAGGTCGTCTATATTTACTACTAGAAGATATAACACTTAAATAGTTAGAAGGCCGTCGCCTACCTAAAAAAGTACTAATAACTAAATATATACGGATTCGGCGACCGCGAGGACGACAACCGGGAGGATGTTAAGGGTTACGATATATAATATATTATATAAGTTTATACTTATACGGTGTATTTACACCCCTATATACAACCAGCTTCTATTTCCCCCCTTAGCGAGGGTTCCAAAATTTCAATTTCGGTATGCGTATCCAATCTCGCTTAATTACCACTAGCTATATATAGTTATTATAGCGAATGCATATGCCTATATAAGGTCCGTTTTAGTTCCTAAAGATAATTAAATTAAAAGCTATATAGAACCTATCTACCTACTAAGGTTATATTATAATATTATTAATTTACCTTTAATATATATCCTTTTTTAAAATATATAACGTAGTAGCCACCTAAACGAGCCAGTTACCTACTTTAGCCATTCCAAAATATACTAAAATTTACCAACTTTAACCTTTTATAACTCTACCCCTATTAAATATATTTAAATAAAATTTTAAATACAGCTATTTATATATAAAATTTTTTCATTTATATATATTTTTTAAAATTAATGTTATATATTTAGGGCACTCCTATTTACATACCCCTTAATTACTGCGTATACACCCTCTAATTACTACACGTATACCCCCTACCTAAATAAGCTTAGATCCTTCCTGTTTAGGTTAAAAACATTATATATAGTTAACTTATTTACATCTGTATCGCGAAAGTTAAACTCTTAAAATGCAACTTCTATAATACTACTACTAGAATTAAGTCTTAATTTTAACTAGAGTATAATTTATAGAGTTTAAATTAAAGCTAAAATATATTAAAGGACCCCTTAGCAAAGTCTTCTTAAAAGGGCAAAGCCTTATAACCTCTATAAGCCTATAGAATACTACTATAAACGCCTTATAAGTTATCTATAGTATCTTAACTTCTACTACTATTCTAATTACCTATAATACCACCTACTTACTCTTAAGTTAGTTAAGTAGATTATATAGTAATCTATAAGGCAATATGTAAACTAATTTAGCTACTATAGCCCCTGCTTAAGGTCTGCACACTACCTCTATAAGCACGCCCGCGCCTATACCTACGTCTGTATCTATACCCGCGGTTAGTATATCTAGTATTTCGCTTAAATATTAAGGGCTCGCGATAAGTTAAGTTATTAATGCGACGTGTATTTATAGAGCTAGGTAAGCGGCCACGGCGACGCTTAATAGTAAGAGGCTCTTAGATTAAAAGTAGAGGATTAATAGGTAGGCTGGTAGGAGGCTCTAATAGAGGGCGATTAAACTACTAGTATACATTAATTTTAGTAAGCTGTATTTTTAGAACTAAGGTAGCGCTTTAGTATAGCTGCCTATAGAGAGTATAGCAGAATAAAAGGCCGTATACTGCGGTCTATTAGCCGCTGTAATTTAACTAATAATTAGCTAACTTTATAAGCCGTAGTTAGTCCTTAAGATAATGAAGGTATAGGGGTGTTACTTTAGTAAGGATATTTTTAAACTCTAGCTCGTAAACGTTATATAATAGGCGGTCTCTCTACCTTACGATCGTTATTATATAGTAGTTAATATTGTTTTAATAAGGTTCTTAATATTCTAAACTATATTATATAAGTCTCCATTAGATACTATAAGAAAGCGCTTTAATTTAGTGTAGGCGCCTTTAAGTCGCGATAAGATACTAAAAGAGTATATTAGTATCTACGCCTCTATACTATATAGCTTAACTTTTTACTTACTAATTTCTATAGTGTATTTAAATATTAGTATAGTAATTTATAAACTCCCTCTAATATAGCCACTACTTATTATATAAGTAGCTAGTAAGGCGCTCTTAATTATAGTAGTCCTCTATAAGCTAGTCCTAGGTTATAATAAACTTCTTAGATAACTTTTAGCTATAGTAATTAGCTTAGCGCTTTATAAAGTTATTATAGTGCTTCTATATCTTAGTCTTTTCCTTATATATTTAATCTGCTTTTATAATCTAATTATCCTATATATATATATATATAGCCCGCGAAGCCCTACTGCACGTATTTACGTCGCCGCGGGTGGAAACATTATTAGGAAATCGTTTTCTTTTAATGGCCAAGTGCAGAGACGATGGTAGGGAGCCGTCGCAGCGCGTGCAGCACGCTGTCGTCGCGGTTCTGTGGTGTTAAGCTCGCGACGCGTACCATTATATAAAGCATCGCCTTTAATAACACCAGGAGCCTTACTACCTCCGCTTAAGGCTCCTGCTCTACTACCTAGGGAGGCCTATTAAGGGATACTAGGATACGAAAACCACCTAATATATAACTACCTGGCTTATAGCCAGGCCCGAAACTGGCCTTATTATTAGCTAGTTAATATAAACGCGTTCTAGTTGTATAATAGGACACCCTTAGGCTTACACTAGCTCTAAAATTACAAGACGAGGGCGTAGGGAAACCCTTTTTATAAAAACTTGTTAAGGTTAACGCGTTATAGATACCTTATACAAAACCTATTAAGGCCCTAAGGCCACTACGAAGAACTTATTAAGGCCCTACCTAGAGAACTTATTAAGACCCCTTTATAGAGCCTATTTAGTATATTTAGGAGATTTAAAAGAGGGTCTTAATAGGTATAGTACGCGCGACCTAGACGAGATAGTGACGCGATAGTAACGTAACGGCGACGTGACAGCAATATAATAGCGACGCGATAGCGACCGGACGGCTCTACGAGGTAGAAATACGGGTAAAGCTCTAGGTAGCGGAAATATAGGCCAGCTTTGACAGCCCTATAGCAACTAGGTAACTTATAAGAGGGTCTTAATAGGCGTAGTATATATAACCTACGCATATATATATAGGGGAGGCTCTAAGGAAATATAGGCCAGTTGTATAAGGACTTAATAGTTAGAGATATAGGCCAGTATATAATATAGGGGGATATAAGCTTAGTTAGTAGAAGAGGGGGGAGTAGGCCGCCTGGCGCGAGACCTAGTATCTATAGCCCCCTCCTATAAGATATAGTTGGCCTATTATTAGGAGACTCTTATAGGTAACGTAAAATAGGAACTAGCAGTATATAGGGTATTGCGCCCCTATACTACTACTAGCCTCCTATAGGGCGTAGTATATAGTAGCCACTGCTAGCTTTAGGGACCTTACCCCTTAACTAGGCCCTAACCCCTAGTACACCTAGTAAGTAGGTAAAATTATATCCTAGCTAAAGAGACTACTATATAGCTTAAGAGAATAGATATACGTATTAGTATATTAATAGATAGAACCGTCCATTTATAGGACGGTATACTAATAAGATATACTTATAGAGTAAATAAGAGTTACTTAGGCGGGAGAGGTATGCTAGGCCTTAACTATAAAAGGTATACCTAACTATATTATGGGATGCGGCTACGACGCCCTTATAGGATTACGCTAATAGGCGCGTAAGATACGTCAGGAAAACGGGAGGCGGCGCACGAAATTTGGTTTCGCTAAAAGTGATTTTGGGGCCCGGGGCCAGCTTTCCGCCATATTAGCTGACCCCCCAGAGCTATACGCCAGCTTTCTGCCATATTAGCTAACCCCCCAGAGCTATACGCTAGCTTTTAGCCATATTAGCTGACCCCCTAGAGCTATACGCTAGCTTATAGCTATAAAATAAATATTGTTACTATTATTGTATTTATTGCTATTAGGGTATTAAAATCCTAAAGGCCTCCTAGTAGGCTCTAAGCAGGCTCTAAGCAGGCTCTGGTAGGACTTTAATTTTCCTAATTATCTAAATTATCCTAAGTACCATCGGGTCCCCGCTATATTCCCGATAGCCTCTACACGTGTCTTTGCATACCCCTTGTACACCTAAATGCCACCTTATTTTTTACCCTTCCTTACATCCTCCCTACCTAGGGAGGCACCAGAACGATAGCTAGCAGACTGTGACCAGAACCAGACGACCGTCGCCAGAACCAGACGACAATGACCAGCCAGCGAACACCACGAATAATTCAATCGATCGATCGATCGAATCGAACCAGAGCCTTGATACAGCCTGTTACCGAATTAAATCGGATCAAGGCCTCCTAGGGAGGCACCCTAGATAACCACTGTTTGAACCAACTCCTCCCCTAAATTGAATTAGACACTGACACAGGCAGGCCCTAGGCCTAGTTAGGAAATCGGTACACGACCGGCAGATTATCGGGAACACCGCCAATCGACGATTTGGAGCCTCTACGTGAGGTTTCCCCCTGCTCCTTAATCAATCGCTCAAAGCCTGAGCAGTAGTCTCCCTAAAAAGACGTAGAGCTCCTATAACAGACACAGGCAGGCAGGTAGGTACGCAGGTAGGTACGTAGGTACGCAGGCAGGTACGTAGGCAGGTAGACAGGTAGGTACGTAGGTAGGTACGCAGGCAGGTACGCAGGCAGGTACGCAGGCAGGTACGCAGGCAGGTAGACAGGTACGCAGATACGCAGGCAGGTAAACAGGTAGGTAGATAGGCATTGGACCTAGTTAGGAAATTAGTATACGGGTAGCGGATTATCTAGACTAGCTAATTAACGATTTAGAGCCTCTATAAAAGGCTCCCCCCTTTAACTGCTATTAATTTAATTTTAAATTTTTTAATTTTATAAATATTATGGCTATAAGAAATATTATAAATATTATAGTTATAGGAAATATTATAAATATTGCAGTTATAGGAAATATTATAACTATTATAACTATTAGATACAAAGTGGCTAAAGTAGCTAAAGTGGCTAAAGTGGCCCCGGGCTAGCGTAAAGAAGTGTACATGAGCAGATCAGCGGATCCAGCTAAAATGACCCCGGGCCAGCCCCGGGCTAGCCCCTGGCTAGCCCCTACCAATCTCCCGTTTTCCTGACGTAGGAGTTACAACCCCTATAAATAGTAGCTTATACCTATACCGGCGGAAATAATAAAGAGAGGTGTAAAACTAGAGGCTATAGAAGGCTCCTAAGCCGTATAAAAGCATACTAACTCTAGAAGGAAACTCTTATATAAACTGCTGGGGGGCGGACTGGTACTTGGGCCAACCCTATTATAAGATATTCGTAAGAACTGGTAAGAATCCCTATGCAATTGGTGGTGGTAGCTAACTACTTATAGTTGGGATAAAGCACTAAAAAACTGAGGTAGAGGCCTAGATAAGCAGGTATAGTAAACTCTACTATATTATTAGTACTACTAGTATATATAACTACCTACCCCTATCTAAGCTATAAAAATTAAGACTTCTATTCCCCCTTCTAGAATTAAATTTAAAAAGCTTTACAATAGCTACGCACTAAGAATCCTAAAATTTAAGGAAAACTACGTAATTAAGAAGGCTTATATAGGAGATGTTAATAAAAATAGAGACGAATTAGTAGCTAGTTCTAGCTCTAGTTTTAGCTCTAAAAACTCTACTATAAAGTACCTTCTATAGCTAAAAATATAGCTACTATCTCTAACTTCTAGAGCATAGCAATTAATTTAAAATTGGAAAATAGAGAAAATATCTCTAAAGTAGCAAAAACCGTGGCTTCCCCCTATTTCTGCATCCTTTTCTATCTCTAAAAGTAGGAAGGAAGAAGCTGTATAAGAATATCTAAGACTAGTAAAAGATTTATAAGAATCCCTAGAGTAGGACCTAGTAGATATATACTATATAGATAGCTTAAAAGATAGTAAATTAAGTATAGCAGCCGTATATAAAATAGGAGAAAGAAATAGGATTAAATATGTAATAAACTGAAATTTAAGGCCTTATATAGAAATTATAGACGCAGAACTCTATGCAGTTTATAGGGCCCTAGAATACCTAAAGTAGTAAAGACTAAAAGAGAAGTAGGTTTATATCTTTATAGATAGCTAGGCGGCTATTAAAAGATTATAACTAAATTCCCTTATAGGTGGACAAGAACTAGTCTTTAAAATTACGTAAAGTTGCTTCTACCTAGCTAGTAGGGGTGTCTTTATTAACTTTTATTGGGTTCCTAGCCACCTAAAAATCTATAGAAATGAGATAGTAGATAAACTAGCTTAAAAAAGCCTTTCTAGAAGAAAAATATAGTCTTCTTATACCTCCTTAGCCTACATAGGGAGAGTAGCAAGAGAAAAGATACTAGAACAGTGGAAAAATAATTGGCAAATAAACAAAAATAAAGGAAAACACTATACTAGGATCTGTAAAGGAAACTATTCCTTTTCTCTTAAAGCCCCTAAGGATAGATATCCTAAAAAGCTATAGTCGGCTTTCTTTCAGCTAAAGCTAAGAAAAGGCTACTTTAAGTCCTTCTTAAAGACAATAGGAAAAGATAAAGAAGGTAGATACTTTGGAGAATGTAGAGCTATACAAACTCCTAAATATCTACTATTAGACTGCGACCTATATAGAGGAGAGAGAAAGGAGATACAAAGGCAACTAGGATCTTCTCTCTCTCTAAAGAAACTATTTTGCATAAAAAAAGGAAGAGAGGCGCTCTTTTTATTTCTAAATAGGATAGAAATAGCTACTAGAAAGTGGCTAATAGCAGTAGGATCCTTAGAAAGAGGTAACTTCTAATAAGATTCTAGTAGACAAATATTAGAGAGTAAAAGGACAGAATAAACTATAAACAGGATATAGATAGGCGTTAGGGTTTCTTAATTTCTTATAGTCTTTTCTATTTTTTCTAAACTACCTATTAGTTATTAGCAACCTAGTATTTTACTAAAGACCAGTAAACCCCTAGTCTAGAGGTTTATAAACTATTAGGATATAGCTACTAGTATATATTAAGCTGCCTAAAAGGATTTATATATATAGAACTATAGCGCTATAGCCTAGAGGCTGCATGCGCAGTATTTTACGTAGTATAATACAATTAGATATATAAAATTAATATATATATATATATATATATATAGGGGCGTTCTTAGTAATATACTAGAGGTAGAGTAGCTAAGGGACTAAAGGGGGGTATTACTGTAGTGTATTCTTAAGAGCTTGCTCCTTATCTATAATTATAACCTTTAGAGTTATATTATATTAAGAGTAAAGAAGATAGATCTGCTAGATTACGAAGTTATAGTTACCTTCTATTTTACTTAGTAGGAAGTAAGAAACAGGCTTAAAGTTATGCCCTATATTAGTAACGCCCACTATATATAAAAAGGGTATCTTAAACTTATTTGTTTCGTAGGTATAATTAAATAAAAAAAATTTAAATTCTTCTAAAAAAATTTAAGAGACTCTAAATAAGTAAAGAATAAATATTTAATGTAATTATAATCGTCTTCTTTATACGCAAAGTGGTATTTAAATTTAAAATTGTTGCTTTTATATTTATAAAGAGCCTTAAGTAATACCTATATAGAGGAAAGCCTACTAAGCAGCTGCTTTTTATTTGCCTGCTATTTGTTATAGATATCTTTAAGGCTAATTATAATGTCCTTCTTTAGTAGATTTATAAGTATTTTACAAGGTATAATACTACTAGCTAATATATTAGTAACTATTTTTTTTATTTTCTTAGTAAGCTAGTGGTAATATAGTAGAGCTATAGTATGCGCGAAAGCTTTATAGTTATAATTTAGTTTTTATACTTTTACCTACTATCTAATTATAGTATAAGTAAGGGTAAGTTTAAAGGGACACTTAGTTATATAAAAGTCAGTTAAGCGCTTCCGGGTAGTCCTTTTAAAGCTATTACCTTTAGTGTACCAGAACTATATCTTACGTATAGTTAATAATAACTACTTATCGGTTTTTAAGCAGAATTTTAATATTATATAGCCCTGCCCTTTAGCGAACTTGTTAATATTATTAATGGTAAACTAAGCGCAATTATATAGCTTTAATGGAGGTAGGTTAAGAGCTATGGTAGATATGGGAAAAGTAAGGTAAATGCGCGATATTGATTTAGGTATAGGCACGTAGTATTATTTTTACGATTTAGGTATAAACAAGTTAAATACACGTAATATTCTAACTTAAAGTAGAAAGATTTAAGGTTACTTAGGTAGAGGATATACGTGTAGTAATTAGGGGGTATATATGCAGTAATTAGAGGGTATGCGAATAGGAGTGCCCTATTTATATAGTGTCTTAATTTATTAAATAGCTTATAACTAATTAGAGAGTAATGCTTATTTAACCCTAAGGCGATAACTAGGTGTCTTTTATATTTTGCCTAGTTAGTAACTAATTAAGATTTATATATTAACGTGTTTCACCACTAAGCGAAATCGAAACGCTAGCGACTTAACGTATACTTAGATTACTTAACATAATAATAAAATATTATTAATTTAGCAATAGAATATTATTCTTTAGAAGTATCGCTATTACCTACCTCTTTCATTTCTACTGTATAAGTGCGGGAGTTATATTCTTTTTCGCCGTAACGACCGCAGTGACTCGCTGCGCGCACCCTCTTTATAGGCTTCTTGCCATTGTTATAATAGCTACCCTTCCTTACAGCTATTAAGTTGACTACTTTACTAACTATTAGAGCCTCCTTATTCCGAATATACAGCCTTTTATAGCTTTTTCGCTTTACTATTATATTAGCTGCTTATTAAAGGCGAGCAATTTCTTTATATATTAACACTATTTTATACGCTATCTATTAAGCGCCCTTAGTAAGCTATATAAACTTTTTATTAATAGAGCTTGCTAGTAACCTATAGTAATTTCTAATTTTATTATAAACTAGCGTTAATTACGCCTCTATTTTATAAGCGTTATATAGGATTTTTAGCTTTTAAGTAATACGCTGTTATATATTACGGCACTGGCAGAAAGCGGTAGCTATAGTAGACGCTATAGTAGATATAGGGCTTATATAACTCTTACGTGACTAGGGGATTGTATATAACTCCTCGCGTTACTACTTATCCTTCCCTTTCCTTTTCTTTAGCTTTAGATTCTCGTTTATAAACAATCCAATTGTATAGGCTTACGCGACCCCTTTGCCGTGCTTATATCTCGATTAACTAAGTCGCTAACATTATCTAAAGCTTAAACCACTTTTTCTTCCTAAGAAGGAACTTAAATATATCTATAAGACTATAAATAGGACCCTAAGGATATCACTAGAACTAAGGAAAGAACCTAAAGGAAAAGAATAAAACCCTAAGAAAAGGACCTATAAGATATGCACAGACTAGAACTCCTAAAGAAATTACCTAAAATTACCTAATACCCTAGCGCCATGTCACAAAACATAGCAGTAGGTAAAGCAGCTATAGGACCCGCAAATACCTCAGATAAGGAGATAATTAATATCTTAACCCCCTAGGCGGAGCTTATAGCAGCTAATGCCGAAATTAAGCGGCTACGCGAACTGCTTAAAACTAGAGACACCCCTACATCTAGCGATGACCTATTAGATAGACTCGCTATAGTCCTTAAAGCCCTATCCTAATATACAGCATTAGCATCGTTACGGTCCATAAAGGTTGCGGATCCCCCGTTACTTATAGATAGAGCTAACCCTATATTTAATAATTAGAAGCTTTAATTATAGGATAAACTCGAAGTTAATACAGACTACTTCCCTACTACTTAAGCTAAAATGGCCTACGTCTTTAGCCGTACTGGCGGAGACGCCCAGGCGTATCTATATCCGCGATATACTATAGACTTAGCAGACCCTTTCGTCTCAGAAAAAGAAATAATTAATTACCTATCTTCTATTTATAAGGACCCTTTTAGGGTATAGAACGCCTATTTTAGTTATAAAAGTCTAAATATAAAAATAACGGAGACCTTTTCGGCCTTTTAGACCCGCTTCTTATACCTAGCCAGATAAACCTAGATTCCCTAAAAAGACCTACTACTAAACCTCTTTAACAAGCTTACCCTAGACCTATAGCGGGCCGTATTACTAGCTTTTACTACTATATAGACGTTAAAAGAACTTATAGACTACTGCCTAGCCATTAACTAAGGCCTCTATTAAATTAAGGCATGAGCTAACCGGATAAAGGCTAGGAATCCCTTAAATTAAGCTATAAGTAATATAAGAATGGCCTATAATACCCTAGTATAACCTATAACGCCTACTGTACTAGCCGCTAACCTAGCAACTAGCTATATAGCTAGCCCTACTAACGGCTAAGCGTTTACTTAGCCTACCTATAGCGCCCCTATATATAGGCCCTTAGCGATTAAGGGGCTTACTTATTATGCGGTTAAAAAGGCCACCCTATAAGGAACTGCCTAATAAAGGCAAAAGTAAATAAGGTTCTATTAATTTAGGAGGAGGGCATAGAGTTAGAAAAAGAGGGACCCTAAAGAAAGACTCCTCTTTAGGGTTAAAAGGGATTAATATATTATATATTAATCTAGGTTAGCTAGTTAGTAGAAGAAGCTGCACTATCCCTTATACTTTATTTTATAATAGATACTAAGTTTTAGCCTTTCCCTTAGCTAACTTAGAAGTAAATGCCTTTACCTTAATTAATATAAAGTGCGCTATAAAACTAGCTAACTTTTTAAATATACCTCTAAAAGAACTACCTAAGCTAATTCTAATTCGTGGGTATAACGGATGGGTAGGACCTCCTATTATAACAATTTTATAAATCTACCTTTGCGCAGACGGACAAAGGCAGTATAATGTCCCCTTTTTTATTACGGACCTTAGGAGCTATAATATAATTTTAGGGAGGAAATGGCTAGCCTATTTAGGCTTATAGCTTAATATATAAAGTAGACAGCTTATCTAGCCTAAAACCCTACCCCTAACCCCTTCTTTTATAAAAGAAATTAGCATTATAATAAAGAACCTTATATAACCCTAGATTAATACTATCTATTAAGCTGATGCTATATATAGACTAGGCATTTAAGAAGGATATATAGCTTAACCCGCAACGGATCCGCATACTATACCTGTTACGGACGCTTTAAGTACAATATTACGACTACTTAAGGAAGAGTCGGAAGAAGCTAGTTGGTTAATTTAGGCACGGTTTAGGATAGAGCCGATAGAACTATATAATAAGGAATGGTAACTAAGGTTATATAACGTACTACGTATTAAACGCAAGGAATAAGAGGAACTTATATACCTTATATATAAAGCGTACATTACGTATAAGAAGGATTTTATAGAAGTATAGTTGTGTATTTAAGGACCCTTAGTCCCTACCTAGATAGTTCCTTCCTTATAGTGATTTTCAGAATATAATTAGAGTTAATCTATTAGGCAACCACTCCACCAGTTATTATTACGTTATTAACTTTAATTTATATCGCCTATATACCTAGCCCATTAATGAGCCTATTGTAGTTCTTGCTATAAGGTTCCGTTATATAATTACTACCTAGTTATAGTATTAAATATAAAAAGTTAAATAACATGCCACTAAAAGCAGCCACCATAACGCCATTAACGGTGGTAACTACTTTAAGGTTAGCAGATATTAGTATAGTAGACACTAACTTATAGCAACCTATAACGGTCGGATAGTTATAAAAGGTAATTAACTAGTTAATAGCTAATAATGCAGCGTTAGAAGAGAGGGTTAATGGGATTAGAGCGGTAAAGGTTAAGTTACTATCTATTAAGAGATTCTTAGGAGAAAGATTAAAGCTTAAGGGATTTCTTACGTAAATATACTTTAAAGTTTTATAAGAAGGGGTAAAGCTACTAATACCTATGGATCGAATAGCCTATGTAGGACTATTCCTATTAGGAAGAGCACTAAAGTAGTTTAAACCTTATTTTATAGAGATATAAATAAATAGAATAACGACTACTAACTAAGATATATAATTTATATTCTTAAGCTAGAAAGGATTTATAGAGTAACTTACGTAAATATTTAGAGACCCGGAATTAATAACTATGGTAAAAAAAAACTCTAAGATATTATATAACGAACTTTAGTAATTAAGTATATAACGCAGTTTTAGACGCTAGCTATATAAGTTAAGTAGAATAATAGGGCGCTTATAGCACAGTATAAGTAGGGACTTAAGGCTAAAGTCTAGGATATAATTATCCTAATAGAATATACAGATACCCTAAGGGAACTAATAGATTAAGCGATTAAGATTAATAATTAGATCTACTAAAGGGAATAGATTAAAAGAGGTTAGGATAGAGTTCTATAGTTATATAAGGCGTAGAGTACGTAATAACTAAAGCTAAGTTAGAAAATATAGTATAGCGCAGAGCTAATAGACCTAAGTGGTACTAAAGAAGCCTATAAGAGATAGAGTAAAAAACTATAAAAACTTAGAAGTTAGGGATCTAGTAATTATAGGACTAGGGAGTAAAGGCTAAACTAGGGATCTTAGTAGTAGAAGATGTTTAGGCGGACTTTATAGTAAAGTTAATAGTTTAAAAACAAAGCTTATATAAATTATGGGAAATAGGGTTATTTCGCAAGGGATTATAAAGATAGTTAGAGTTACTATATAATAAAGGGAACTAGACTAGTAGTAGAAGATATATATATATAGAGGGATAATAGTATACTATAAGGAACAAAAGAGTGTTTAATTAGAAGTTTTGCGTTTTATTATAATAACGTATACTAAATTTATAAAGACGCTAAGTATAGCGTAAGCTATTAGCTATAGGAGCTAAAATTTATAAAGTATAAAGGAACTAATAAACTAGTTTATAGATTAGATATTAAGGATAATAAATTTAATATAGGCAAAACATTTTATAATAATAAGGTAATAAGAGTAGCTTACTAGAAGTATACGGACCTTTAAAATGTTATATAAAAGGTAAAGGATAATTCTACTATAGAATAGGGAATATTAGTTAGGATTAAGACCCCACTAAATATAATATTTATTGCTTCGCGAGACGTAAGAGAAGTAGGATAGTAAACTATTTTGGCACTTAATAAAGGCAAAAGGCTAAAGGCTTAAGATTCTTAAGACGAGATAAGAAATAACTAAGATTCTTAAAATAAGATAAGGTAAGCTTAAGGACCTATAATAGATAAAAACCAATAGAGTAGAGCAGCAGCTTAGTTTAAAGACATATAAATGAGCTTAGGATGAAGTTTCCTATAGGTATAAGACTCTTAAGATAAGATAAGTGAGATTTAAGACTTTTAAGATAAGATAAGAATACTAAGTAAGCTTAGTTAGACTAAGGCTAGAGCTAAGCTTAAGTTAGAAGTAGGCTTAGGATTAAAAAATCTACGGGATTAAGAATTTAGAGTGCGAATTAGGACACCTATAAGTAAGAGGTACGGAGCTTTATTATAGATTAGAGAATCTATAGTATAAATAGTAATTAGACTAGGAGATAAGTATATAAACCTAGAGGATTTACTAGGAGAATATAGTATTCGGCCTAAAGATTAAAAAGTTAATACTAAGATTAAGAAGTAGGAAGACTTTAAGGATCTAAGTATAAGACGTAAACTAAAAGAAACCATAGAAGAATTTAGATAGAGAATTATTATATAGTAAGAATAGAAACTAGATAAGCGATTTAGTATATTAGGACGTATAAGGGACAGAGCGCTAGTATAAAGAATTACTAATAGGCTAAGAGTAGGTATACTAAAAGCTAAGTAGCTTACCAAACTAAAAAATAAAGAGGATTTAGGGATTTTAACTAGGTTTAAGGAACGATATACTAAGGGTTATTATAACATAGTAATAAAAAGATACTTCCTTACGGATAAGCCGTATATACTCTAGCAGCTGTACTAAAAGTGGTATAGGCAAAGGCATAATAATAAGTGGGAAGATTTCTATTTATGGCTGGATGAAAAAGTTATTTAAGACTACCCGATTATAGAGAAGGCCATAAACTATATTAAAGGAGCCTTAATTATAACGTTAAAGGATCTAGAGGAGCGCTTAGAGGACTAAAGAAGTAAGAGACGTATCTTAATACCTACGAATAAAGTTATAACGCTTAGATTAATATAATAAAGGTTTAAACTTAAGGACGAAGACAAGCTAAGAGTTAACCTAAGACACTAAGTATATTATATACTATTGTAGATTATATATATAGACAATGCGTATAATATATATAAAGCACTAAAAGATAAGCACTATAAGTATCCTATAAGAATATATTAGATAATAGATAAGCAGAAATATAGGAATGTTAAATATATATATAGCTGGCATCTAGTAGAAGTTTAGGAATTAGGTAACTTAATATTTTAACTAAAAAGATTCCTTACGGAAGAATGCCTAGAGAGCACGTATCTATAGTATATTAAAAATAAAAAGCGAACTAAGTATTGGCCTAAGTTAGACTAAGTATAAATAGGATTAAGTAGCTAATAGTTGGGAAAAGTAGAGGCCTATAGGACTAGAGGGAACTAGTAGTAAAGCCTTAAACCCTTAAAGGAATTTAAGGACAACACCTAAATTTATAAGTTAAATGGTAGGATTAACAGTTTAAGGTATTAATAGATAGTAGAGCAATAAGGAACCATATCTCGCTAACAGCAGTTAAAAGGATAGGTTTACTATATAGGAAAAAGGAGTATTCTTACCTATTAGTGATAATTTTAGGAGATCTAATAATCTATGGAGGAGGGATTATTAATCTTAAAATAGGACCTATTTAGTTAACTATTAAAGGGAGATAAATCGAGATATCTTTTAATATATTATTATTAGGAAATAATAAGGCAGTATTAGGAATACCTTAGTTATAGGAATACAATCTAAGGATTAATTAGATTATAGGTTAGGTCAATATTAGAAATACTTAACGCCGTAAGATATAATAATAAGCTAAGTTAGTATAGTACTAAGTAGGAGCAACCTATAAAGAAATAAAAAAAGGACTAAGTTATATACTAAAGAGATACTATAAGTACGGTAAGAAACTATAGTCACTAGAAAATAAGAAGCTATTAGAGTATATAGTATAGGATTATAAGATAGAATTAGAACCGGGAATAAGTCTAAGGTTCTTTCTAATCTATAAGCTTACTAAAGAAGAGGGTAAAGTATTAAAAGAGTTTGTCTAGGAAAACCTATAGAAGGGATATATTAGACTATCGCAGTTATTAGTAGGTTATCCAGTACTATTTATACTAAAAAAGAATAGTAAACTAAGACTATATATCGACTATAAATAGTTAAACAGCATTACTAGAAAGGATAGGTATCCTTTACCCTTAATTAGCGAAATTTAAGATAGAATAGGCAACGTATAAATCTTTATAAAGATAGATCTAAAATAGGTGTACCATTAGATTAGGATTAAGGAAGGCAACAAGTAAAAGGCAGCCTTTAGGTTAAAGGAAGGACTATATAAACTATTAGTTATATAATTCAGGCTTATAAACGTACTAGTAACGTTCTAAAAGCAAATTAATAATATATTAGGAGAACACTTGGATAAATTTATTATGGTATACCTTAATAATATTATTATCTACTTAATAACTAAGGAAGAATATAGGGAACACGTTAAGTGGGTTTTAAAGAGACTATAAGAAGAACAGATGCTAGTAGCAATTAAGAAATACAAGTTCTTTACTAGAAAGACTAATTTTATTAGATTTATTATTAAACTAGGCCAACTTAGTATAGATTTAAAGAAGATTAAAGCTATAGTAAATTGGTAAGAACTAGAGAATATTACGTAGTTAAGATTATATCTAGGGTTTTGCAATTACTATAAAAGGTTTATAGTATAATAGTTAAAGGATATTAAGCCATTTACGCGGTTAATAAAGAAAGAAGAACTATAGGCATAGGGAGAGAAGTAAAAGGAACTCTTTAAGAAAGTTAAAGAGTTGTTTACCTAGGAGCCAGTTTTTAAGATCTATTAACTAGGTCTAGAGACGGTTATAAAAATGGATACATTAGACTATATACTAGGGGCGTGCTTTATATAAAGATATTAAAATAGATAACACCTAGTGGCATACTATAGTTAGAAGATAACACCATTAGAGTTAAACTATAATATCTATAATAAGAAGTTATTAGGTATAGTTATAGTATTAAAAAAATAGAGAGTATTCTTACAAGGTATAGAGAAACTATTTATAGTTAAGACGGATTATAAGAACCTAATAGGATTCCTAATAATAAAGGAACTCAACTAAAAATAGGTTAGGTAGGTAGAGATGCTTACGGAATACTATTTCAAGATTTAGTATACTAAGGGTACAGATAATATATAAGCAGATACTCTAAGTTAAAAGGCTAAACTATAGAATAATAAAAAGCCATTAGGGGCTTTACTGCGAAAAGATATAGACGGATTAATTAGATATAATTATCTGAAAATTATAGTAACTTAAGAAGAGTTAAGTAAAGTCTACAAGATATTAGGAAGCTTTTAGGTATAAAGAATTCTAGAAGTATAACTAGAAGATCTATAGACGAATACATACGAAAATTAAGAAGTAAAGTATATCCTAAAAAGTATAGCAGAGCAGTTTATGGAAGAATTCTATAAAGGATTAACTTAAGGATATAATAGGGCTATAGGCTTAGTATTAAGACTCTAGGAGGAGTATATTATTAATAAAATCTAGGGCTTAGTATAAAAAGTTATAAAAGAATATCTAGATTGCTAAAGGAATAAACTAACAAGGCATAAGCTATACGGAGGGCTATAACCTATTAAAATACTAAAGAGACTATAGGAGGTTATATTATAGAACTTTATTATTAAGTTACTAAAGTTAAGAGATCCTATTACTAGATAAGATTATAACGCGATCTTAGTAATAGTAGATAAGCTTATAAAGTGGGGATACTTTATAGTATATATAGAAGAAATATTAGCGGAAGATATCGCTAGAATCTATATTAAAAAAGTATTCGTAAGATATAGACCATTAAGTAAAATTATATTAGATAGAGATCTAAGATTTATAATAGTATTTTAGGAGGTATTCTTAGCGGAATAAGGAGTTAGAGTAGTAACTTCTATTATATATTATTTACAGATAGATAGTTAAATAGAAAGATTAAATTAGACGCTAGAGTAGTATCTAAAATATTATATTAATCACGTATAGAATAATTAGGTATTGCTATTACTAGTTATACAGTTTATATATAATACAATACCTTAAGAAGAAATGGGTATATTACTATTTAAGGCAAATTATAGATATAAGCTAAGGATATTATTATTACTATAATAAGTAAAGAAAACGAGTAGTATAGCTAAAGAAAGAATAAAAATGTTAATAAATCTTTATATAGACCTTATAGAATTAATAAAGAAAGTATAAGAGAGAATAAAAAGGTACTATAATGTTAAGAGATCTAAGGGACTAGATCTTAAGGAGGGAGATAAAGTATAGCTACTATATAAAATTTTTAAGAGTTAACAACTAAGTAAAAAGTTAGACTATATTAGACTAGGACCTTTTAAAATTAAGTAAAGAATTTTACTAGTTACGTTTAAGTTAAACCTACTAGCTAAAATAAAGATCTACCCTATATAGTATATTGCAATACTAGAGCCGGTATATAGGAATATTAAGCTGTTAGTTTATAAAGCGGATACGTATAGAGGATAAGAAGAAGACAAATAGTAAGTTTTAAAGATTATTAGTTATAAGGATATTAATAATAAAACATAGTATAAGGTTAAGTAGATAGGCTATACTAAGACTACCTAGGAACTACTAGAAAATTTAAAGAACGCTATAGAAAAGGTATAAGAGTATTAGAAGAAATTAGGTTAGGTAGTATTAATAAAGAAGAATTGCTAAAGAATAAGTCACCTAAGGGGGACCTAAGAAGAGTAGTTGCTAAACTACTTAGATCTATTTCCTTCTTAGTTAAAAGAGAATCTATTTTTTTATTACTAAGTTCCTATAAACCCTATTCTATAAGTTTCTACTCCTTAAAACGCACCTTTTTACAAACCTTCTTAAGGTGGGGTAGATAGGTAGGCGCCGTAGTTTAAGCATCTGGGGCCTTCTGTCCCGCATCCTAAGAACATTTTAGCTTAATAAGGGCTTAAGACAGTTTACTATCTAGCCGCGTAATAGTAGATTAAATATAAAACCCTAAGATAAATTAATTAGGGAACTAAACGACTATTAAGAGTAATAGGTCGCGTATATTTAGCATTAAAGGTATAGTAAATATCGCAGGACAAACGAATATTCGCTTTAGTGCACTCTAAATAAGAGGACGGTTATTACAAAGATAGGTTCGCTAACGTAATATAAACTAACCCCTTTTTTAAATAATAAGAATATAGAGATGGTATAATCTTACTAAGAGATAATATCGCAGTAATAGTGCAAGCACGACGTTGGGCGTGTAAAGAAGAAATTACTTTAGGTATAATAAGTAATAATATTAACTAAATTAATTAGACGGATATTATACCTCTAGTAAGTAACTTAGAGATATTAGAAATCTTTAAGGATAAAGATAAAGAGGAGGGAGATAGTGTTACGGACGCTTTAAGTATAATATTATAACTACTTAAGGAAGAGTTAGAAGAAGCTAGTTAGTTAATTTAGGTATAGTCTAGAATAGAGCCGATAGAACTATATAACGAGGAATAGTAACTAAGGTTATATAACATGCTATATATTAAACGCGAGGAATAAGAGAAACTTATGTACCTTATATATAAAGCGTATATTATATATAAAAAGGATTTTATAGAAGTACGGTTATATATTTAAGGACCCTTAGTCCCTACCTAGATAGTTCCTTCCTTATAGTAATTCTTAGAATATAATTAGAGTTAATCTATTAGGCAACTACTCCACCAGTTATTATTACGTTGTTAACTTTAATTTATATCGCCTATATACCTAGCCTATTAACGAGCCTATCGTAGTTCTTACTACAAGGTTCCGTTACAATACCGCCCCTAGACTTATATTACGCCACTTATACTAAAGACCTAGAAAGTTAATAGTAACCTACCTAAGTTCCTAATAGAGAACTTAGGCCCTACGTAGCTATAAAGGAAGGCTAGGAATACCGGACGCTATACTAAACTAATAAACTAGAAGGATAACTTACGGAAAATAGAATATAAGCTAAGGAAGATTATAAACCCTATACCGCAAAATACGGCCTAATAAAAGTCCGTAAAAAAACCTACGGACCTTCTACCAGTTAATGTCTACTATATTAGCGCTATAGGATTTTATTAAAACTTGGTCTAACCTAATACCGTTACCTTTACCACCAGCTTATATAAAATTAATTAAATAATTAAGGAAAAGGAAGATAAGCTTAGTAGATAGGAAAGTAAGCTTATAGATAAGGAGCTGGTAGAACAGAAACTACCCTATTAATACTAAAAGTTTAAGGATATATTCTCTAAGGCAGTATCTAATATACTTCTACTTTACTAACTATACGACTATAAGATTAAGATTAAGCTAGATAAAGAAAACATCCTTAACTATACCCCCCTCTATAAATAGTTTATTGCTAAATTATAGGCCACTAAGTAGTACCTTATTAATAACCTGGTAAAGGGGTTTATTAAGCCTAGCTAGGCCCCCTTTACCTCCCCTATTCTCTTTACTAAAAAGCTAAATAAAGGACTTTATTTCTATATTAACTACTATAAGCTTAATAATATAACCCATAAAGACTGTTATCCGCTACCCCTACTTAATAAGACACTGGCCCTAAAACCTTCACCGCACATGCAACCTTACTAAAAGGTGGCGCCGCACTTCCAAACTTACGTATACCCATCTTACTATTAAAAACTATTGTTTTCCTAACTCCTAAGACCTAATTCTGCCTACCTAGCGAGCTAGAGGTAGACTTGTTCCCCTTATTACCCCCTTTTGTTCTGCGACAGAGGCCTTAGTAAAAGGGGTCCTAGCGTATAAGCAAAGCACGGACAAGAACACCAAAACTACTACCACTACTACCACTACTAATACCAAAACTATAAAATATAGACTTTTCCTAGGTTTTTCTTCTATAGAAAGTAAAAGCCTAATAAAATAGGGGGTGTAGGTACTTTTCTATATCTCTTTTAGTCAGACTTTCCTTAGTAAGAGGAGGATTGCCGTTAGGGCTTTTCTGCTAGCAAAAGCCTAATAAGTCCTTTTTTTTTGTAGTTTTTTCTACTTCTAAAAGGAAAAGAAAATAACTACGCTAGTCTTTTTTAGCTAGTTTTTCTACTACCTTCTAGCCTAGTCTCCCTAGAAATCCTCTAGTAGGATTAGTAAGGAGAAAAGGTAAAAAAGGATTATAAAAACTAGCAAGGCTTTTTGCCTAGTTTTTTATCTTTAGGACTAGGAGATAAGAGACCTAAGGAGGTTATTATCTACTGAAAAAACTAGGAAACCCCCCTATATAAAATGTCAAAGAATCCTTAGGCTACTAAGCCTAAAAAGCCTCCTAAAGATAATAATACAGAGACAAGTGATAACGAATTTACTTTCCCTTTCCCCTCTTACTCTAGCCTATTTGGGACAGGAGAACCTTAGGCTACTAAGCCTTTTAGAGGTAAAGACACTATAGAGATAAGCGAGGATAAACTCTTAGCTACCTTACCTACCTTCTCTTCCTCTTCTCTCCCGCCCTCCCCCTGCCCATCTAGGGAGGACGTAGAGAAAAAGAATAG
This sequence comes from Cenococcum geophilum 1.58, assembly GCF_001692895.1. Taxonomy (NCBI): domain Eukaryota; kingdom Fungi; phylum Ascomycota; class Dothideomycetes; order Gloniales; family Gloniaceae; genus Cenococcum; species Cenococcum geophilum. The sequence goes on from NW_027137568.1 coordinate 608,302, forward strand.
AAGGAAAAGAAGGCAATCTTCTTCTGAAAATAGAAAAGAGAACTAAAACTAAAGAAGAAGGCTACTAATACCTAAGCCTATTTCGGCTAGTATACCTTTCTCTACCTCTTCTCCAAAACAGTACCTATAAATGGCTCTATATAACCTAAACCAGGCCTATATAGGGCTAAAAGAAGAAGAAGAAGAAGAAAAAGAGCAAGTTAAATTACTAGGGGACTATGTACAGAGTGTCCTAGTAGGAGAAAATCCCTTTACAAAAGAAAAGGAAAGAAAGGAAAAAGATGTCCTAAAAGGACAAGTAGAAGAAGTAAGAGCTCTCCGTAAGGAGGTAGCCCTAAAAACATAAACCTACGCAGAGAAGCTAAAGAAGGGCCTCTCTTCTTCTACTTTTGCTCCTTCTTCTTCTACTACCTCTTCCTCTACTACCTCTTCCTCTCCCCCTCCCTCCTTCTCTCCCCCTACTAGTTCTACTAGCCCTACCTTTACTAGAGGAAAAAAGAAGCAGTTATAAGAAAGAAGACTAGTCCTAGTTATAAACCAAAAGGACTAGCCTCTAGACGTCTTCTCTCTACGAAATTAAGTTAATTAACTATTTATATCTAAACTGCAAATAGAGAAGCTAGTAATAGCTACTATAGCTAGAACTAAAGAAAAGCAGAATATTTTCCTTACAACTACAGAAGAATACGATGTAGAGTATTTAGTTAAATATAAGGAAATCTGGTCTAACTGCTTCTCTTTTAAAAGGGAACAAAAACTAGAGCCCTGGGCTCAGGTAGTAGCTCACGGCATCCCTATCTCCCCTTTCCTAGAAGAAGGAGGCTCTAAACTTCTAAAAGAAGAAATAGAGACTTTTAATCCTATTAGGATACAGGGATTACCTAGATGGATCTCACCTAGGGAAAAGAGATATAATCCACAAACTAGGTTCGGCTTTATAGTCTTTACTATAGAAAATAAGGAGAAAAGACAGGAAATCCTTAAGCAGAAGGAAATCCTAATTGCAGGGGTAGCTGCTAAGGTAGTTAAATACCTAAAAGTCTCTCCTACTACACAGTGTATAAGTTGCCAAAAATTTAGCCATATAGGAGATAGATGCTCTACCAAGGCCTATCGATTTTATGCAGCGGCACATTTATCTAAGGACCACTTCTGTTCTACTTATAATATAATAGGAAGACCTTGCGAGCATACTACCCCTCTTTGCAGCAATTGTAAAGAAAATCACTTTGCTAATAGCAAAGACTGCGAGTCTCTTAAAGCAGCTAAGCTAGTATATCAATAAGTATAAGCTTAGAAGGTTCTATACAGGAAGAAGAAGAGATCTCTCTAGTTTCTAAAACTAGGGGAGAAATCTCCTTTATACAACATAATGTAGGAAAAAGACAAGAAGTATAGCAAACCCTACTAGAAATAGGATTTAGGAAAAAAATAGATATTATTTTAGTATAAGAGCCTAGTACCTAGAAAGATAGATAAAAAGAATCCTACTTTTCTATTCCATATCCTGCATTTAACCTAATCCTCCCTGGTAATCTAGCTATTCGACCTAGAGTAGCTATCTATATAAGGAAAACTATTTTTAGTATTCTACAATATAGAAATAGGGAGGATATCTGCAAAGATACAGATATTATAGTATTAGAAATCTATGGCCAACTTNAAAGATTTNTACTATTTAACATCTATAANNAGAGANAACTNGANNAAAACTCTAGAACCNAAAGAAGTAGTANAACNACTATCTCTAGGGCCATTCTAGAACTGGAAATAGATCTCCCTTTTGTACTAATAGGAGACTATAACCTACACCATAAACGGTGGAACGCGCTAGCTAGGAACCTAACTAGGGAGGCTAAAGAACTAGTAGACTGGCTAGACAAATATAACTGCCAACTACTAAATTTAGACGAATAGGAAGGGACCTTCTATAGATCTAATATAAGGGAAAAGTCTATTATAGACCTGGCCTTCTACTTAGGAAACTTCTAAGAAAATACCTGGGATAATTGGACTATAATAGAAGAAACAGGATCTGATCACAAGACTATAGCATTCTCTCTATTTACTAGAGAGACGNAAAGATACCTAAACCCTCTTTAAGAAACTCCTTTCTCTATAAAAAAGGNAAACTANGAGCTTTTCTCTACCTCTTTAAAAGANNAAGTTCTAGAGCTAGAACTAGAAGCGAAACTTTTAGTACTAGAAGAACTAGTAGGAGAAAACCCCTATATAGAGATAGGAGAAAAAGGTCCCCTAGCCTCTCTAGAAGATTCCTATAGACCTAGGGATAGAAGCTTAAGTACANTAGTAGATAATCTAGTAATAGATCTTACTAGAGGTATAAAGCTAGNAGNANAGAAAGCTATCCCTAGATCTAGAACCTGCGAATTCTCTAAACNATNGTGGAATAAAGAGCTTCTAAAGAAAAGANAAAAAATGGCAAAACTAGGAAGACTTNAANAAGAACAACCTACTAGAAGTTCTAGACTAGAAGCCTATAANGAAGCCAAAAATCAATACTTCTACGCAATAAGAGAAGCTAAGACTAGCTGCTGGAATAGCTTCCTAGAAAAAGCATAAGGAAAGGAAGTCTTTACTGCCCTAAAATATACAAAGGAGAGAACATTGCGAATAATCCCTAGTCTACAGTATAGCAAAGACGGGACTACTAGACTAGTAGAAAGCTTTGAGGACTAACGTAATTCACCACCTAGTGGTGGCCACCACCAAGTGGTGGCCTTACCAGAACTTGCGACATTAAAAATACGAATTGCTCAACCACAAATAAATATATTTGACATAGCTATATACTATATGCTTGTTTGACGTCTAGGGCACGTACGTGCCGTGTGTTCTGTTAATTTACATATACTGCACTTGCGCACTGCGCGTTGCGGTCGCTTGGCTGCAGCCTCTGCTGCTCCCTCCGCCGCACCTCCCTGGGCAGCTTGTGCACGAGAGGCCCCTTCTGCTCCTGTTAGAACACCCCCCCTAGCTATATACGTGCGCCGCTTTACTCTCTTCCTTTTCTGGCGCTGGTTTTCTATACGTAACTTCTTATTTTCACTTATAAGCAGTATAGCGCTTAATATTGCCATTTCGCACCCTTTAACAAGCTAGCTAAGAGCTTGTTCTGTTGGACTTGGTGGGCTATATATACGCTGTTTAAGGTAGCGCCTAATAAGAGCCGTCTGCTGTTACAATTTAGCGATATTATGAGGCGTTTCAGCTGCCTAAGATGCATCTGATTGCGGGCAATGTTGGGGTGACGGTGTCTGATATTCGGTATGCAGCTATAACAGTACGCGATCTGGGCTGTATGGGATAAGGCCAGCAGCTACAAACCCTGCCCGTATACCATTCTAACGTAGCGCTATCTACCTAGCCTGCCTATATAGAGGTAGGAATTCGTGCTTGTTGATATAGTTGACGCCACTGCCTATTTTCTGTTTAACGAGGCGTCTATACGATTGCTTAAGGGCGGAGAAACAGCCTACATCCAGCGGCTGCAGTAGATGCGATGAATGCGGTGGCATATAAAGAACGACTATCTGATAATCTAGGCAGAACTAATCAAATTTAGGCGATACGTGGCTATTGTGGCCATCTAGCACAAGCAGCCAATATGTGCCAATTGTGCGATCCTTTATATGCTTATGGAATACATCTGTTAGCCAGGTTAGGCCAATTCCATTAGTTGTCCAGCCGTTATTACTAACGCCAATTGACCAGTCGCGTGGGATAATATCGTCCTTATACCAGGCAGCTTAGTGCATTATAGCCTTAAAAATAACCAGTAGTGGAATCGCGTATCCCTAGGCATTAATAGTTTCAATTATTGTAACCCATTCTTAATTGCCTAGCTGTACTGTCCTAGGTCTACCAGCCCTATTAGTTCCAGTAACAACTTTCGCAGTTATAATAACACCCATCTAGCAGCTAGTTTCATTAAAATTCCAGACGTCCTTGTTAAGAATTCCATACTAAATAACTATATCTTAAACGCGTTTAAACCACGCCCAAATAAGTATAGGATCTTTACATTTAGCATGCTGGTAGTCATACTTGCGATTATATTTGGATTGTAGGTTATTATAGCGCTTAATAAATCTTAATACCTAGTTAGGCCTAACTAGTAATGGGCTAGCTGATCCAGCATACTGTATAGCTAGAATACTAGCCATCTACCATACGGTCGCGATTCTGGGTGGCATCCCGCGTTAATCCATTAATAGAATCCATTGCTTAAGACTTTCTTCTTATACAGGTGTAAGAATACGATTTATTACAGGAGAGCCGCGTTATGGTTGAATACCGGCAGCGCGTCGCCTGGCCGTTATTAGGGCAACATTGTATAATTTTACGGCGGCCTTAAGGGTCTTAATTTGGCCCTGCTTGTAGGCCTAAAGAGCTAGAATTAATCTGCCCTCTTTGTGTAAGGCTTCTTGTTGTGGTGTGGTCATTTTAATAGTGGTTAAAAAACGCGTTGCGCGTCGCGAGTTTTTGATGGGGGCCACCACTTGGTGGTGGCCACCACTAGGTAGTGAATTACGTTAGTGTAAAGCTTTTACAACTACTCTATTCCCTAAACCCCCCCCTTTTACTGGCCCTATAAAGTGGAAGGACTATATAATAGACAATAAATGGGAATAGCTAGAACTAGAGAAAATAGAAGTTAAATAAGCAATTTTCTCTAACTTTAATAAAAAGGCTCTAGGACCAGATGGGATATCTTTTACAATTCTATAAAAGGCCTACCCTACTATAGAAGATCTTCTATATAGAATCTATAGGATTTTGTTTATCCTAGGTTATCAGCTAAAGGTCTAGAGAGAAGCTTAAGGAGTTATTCTCCCTAAAGCAAATAAGGAGGACTATTCCTTACTAAAGTCCTATAGACCTATCTCCTTACTAAACTGCCTAAGAAAGACTTTAGAAAAGATCTTTACTACTAGATTAGGATATCTAGCTAGTACTACTAGCTTACTTCAAGATTCTTAACTAGGAGGAAGAAGACAGCGGTCTGCAATAGACGCAGTCTTATTACTTCTAAATAATATCCAATCTAAAAATAGTAGGAAAAAAGCTAGATAAAGGATAGCCACTACCGTTATTCCTAGACGTAAGAGGGGCTTTTGACTATATCTCTAAAAACCAGCTTTTATCTATCTGTAAGGAACTAGGACTACCTATAGCGTTTTACATAATAGGTAGCTACTTTCCTTAGCAATAGAAAGCTACAGCTTTCCTTTAATAGGCAAATAATAAGAAAAAGTAAAACTAGAAACAGGGATACCACAGGGATCGCCTATATCCCCTATTTTATTTCTACTATATATACGCAATATCTGCAGCACATACAAACAGAAGGAGCCTACTCTCTTAGCTATATGGACGATTTTTGCAATTACAATTACCTTAAATTCAGCCAAGTCTAATTGTAAAAAGCTAGAGAGAATAGCGCTAGAGCTAATGTCTAAAGCCAAGGAAGCTGCTATTAGTTTCGACTTAGCAAAACAGAGCTTATACACTTCTATAGTAAACGCACCTACTATAGAAGAGCGGTTAAAGCTAGGAGACGTAGAAATATCTCCTAAACCCCTAGTTAGGTGGTTAGGGTATTTCTAAAACTCTAAGCTTACTTTTAAAACAACATATAGGAAATACAAATCTCTGAAGCAAAAACAGCCTTCTATTAATTAGAAGCACTAGGTAATACACAAAGAGGTCTTATCTCTATAAGCCCTACGACAGCTCTATAATAGCTTACGTCACCACTATAGTAGACTACGGTGTACAATGCTGGTGGAAAAAGCAAAATTAGAGACTACCTACTAGATAGGTACCAATCTCTACAAAATAAGGCCCTAAAACTGTTATAGGAGCGTTTAAAGGATCTCCTAGCCAAGCTGTAGAGATCGAGGCCTCTATTCCTCCTCCTCGAATTAGATTTAAAAAGCTTTGCAATAACTACGCATTAAGAATCCTAAAATTTAAGGGAAAACTACGTAATTAAGAAAGGTTATATAGAAAAGAATCAACAAAGATAGGGACGAAATAGCAGCTAATTCTAGCTCTAGTTCTAGCCCTAAAAACTCTACTATAAAAGTACCTCTTACAGCCAAAGACATAGCTACTATCTTTAGCCTCTAGAGTTCAGCAGCTAATTTAAAACTGGAAAATAAAGAGAATCCTCTCCCTAGAATAGGCAAAAACCCCGTAGTCTCTCTCTCTCTCTGCATTCTTTTTTGGTCTTAAGGGGTAGTAAAGAAGAAGCTGCACAAGAACAATTAAGACTAGGTAAAAAATTTTATAAAGAGTCCCCTAGAGTGGACCTAGTAGATATATACCATATAAGATAGCTCTAAAGACCAATAAATTAAATGCAGCTGCGATATGATGTAAAATAAGAGGAGAGAAATAGGATTAAATATGCCAAACCGAACTGGAACTCTAGGACCTCCATATGGAAATTATAGAACGTAGAGCTTTATGTAGATCTCTATAAGGGCCCTAGAACACCTAAAACAATAAAGACCTAGAAGAGAAACAAGGTCTATTATCTTATAGAATAGCCAAGCAGCTATTAAGAGAATTATAGGCTTAATTCTCTTACAGGGGGGCAAGAACTAGTCTTTTAAAATTACGCAAAGCTATTCCTATTTAGCTAGTAAAGGGAGATCTCTATTAACTTCTACTGGGTTCCTAGCCATTTAGGAATCTATGGGAAATAAAATAGCAGATAAGCTAGGCAAAAAAGGGCCTTTCTAGAAGAAAACTACAATCTTCTTATACTCCTTAGCCTATATAAGGGAGAGCGGCAAGAGAAGAGATACTAAAAATGGAAAAAATAACTGGCAGCAGAATAGAATAAAGGAAACACTACACTAGGATCTATAAAGGAAGCTATTCTTTTCTCTTAAAGCCCCTAAGGATAAATATCCTAAAAGGCTACAATCGGCTTTCTTCTAGCTAAAGCTAGGAAAAGGCTATTTAAATCCTTCCTACTAAAGTAATAGGAGAGGATAAAGAAGGTAGATGCTTTAGGGAATATAGAGCACTACAAACCCCTAGACATTTACTACTAGACTGCAACCTATATAGGGAAGAAAGAAGAGAAATGCGAAAGAAACTAGGCTCTTCTCTCTCTCTAAAGAAGCTATTTTGTACACAAAAAGGAAGAGAGGCGCTTTTTCTATTTCTAAGTAGGATAGGGATAGCTACTAGAAAGTGGCTAATAACAGCAGGATCTATAGGAGGTAACTCCTACTAGGCTCCTAGAAAAGAGATATTAGTAAGCAAAAGGATAGAAATAAATTACAAAAGGATAGGGAAAGGCGTTAGGATTTCTTATTTCTTATAGTTTTCTACCGTTTTCTCATTCCCTAGTAGTTGCTTATAACTTAGTATTTTACTAAGGAACTATAAACCCCTAGTTTAGGGGCTTATAAACTACTAGGACATAGTTACTAGTACATATTAAGCTGCCCTAAGGGATTCATGTATATAGNACTATAGCGCTATAGCCTAGAGGCTGCATGCGCAGTACTATACGTAGTATAATACACTGGATATAAAAATAAATAAATAAAAAGACACTGGCCCAAATAAATAGAGCTAAGATATTTATAAAGCTTAATATCTATAGGCTTTTTACTAAATTAGAATAAACCCTAGATCTATAGATCTTACTACCTTTTAGACTTAATACGGATTACATAAGTGTAAAGTACTTCCTTTTGGACTAACTAATAGACTAGCGATATACCAACGATATATAAACGATGTTCTCTTTAACTACCTTAATGACTTCTATACGGCTTACCTAGATAATATTATTATTTACTCTAAAAACAAGCTAGAATATAAGGAGTATATCTATAAGGTCTTACAACGGCTCTATAAGGCTAGTCTCCAGGCTAATATTAAGAAGTTAGAATTTAGCGTAAAGTATATAAAGTACTTAGGGTTTATTATTAGTATAGACGGAATTAAGGCAGACCTAGAAAAGACGGCCGTAATTAATTAATAGGAACTATTACGGACCGTAAAAGGGATATAGTAATTTTTAGGCTTCTATAACTTCTACTAATGCTTTATTAAGAACTATAGTAGGATTACTTAGCTCCTTAGCTGCCTTACTATAAAGGACTAGCCCTTCTACTTTGATACCGTATATAGGCAGGCTTTTAATAAACTTAAGAAACGGCTAGTCTTCGCTCCTTTACTCGCCCACTTTAACCTAAAATAGCCCTTAATGCTAAAAACGGATGCCTTAGATAGTGTTATTGCTAGCGTTTATTCCTAAAAGTAGATAGACGAAGAATATCACCCTATTACTTACTACTTAAAGACTATAGTAGATACTAAGCTAAACTACCCAATCTATAATAAAGAAATGTTGGCTATTATCTCTAGCTTTTAGCACTGGCAAGTATAGCTAAAAGGGACCCCTAAACCTATTTAAGTAGTTTTAGATTATAAGGCCTTAGAATATTTTATAATAACAAAAGCCCTTACAGCCCGGTAGGCACGCTAGGCGGATATTCTATCCTAGTTTAACTTCCTAATTATATATAGGCTAGGCGCTACTAACCGTGCGGACGCTTTTATAAGACGTAAATAGGACCTAAATAACTAGATAGCTGTAAAGATCTTATTATAGACCTAGACGCTATTATAACTAGAGTACCTTAACCCTTAAATATAGGAAGAAGTACTAAATATTTAAGCGCCAAGATATATCCCATTAACCCTATGGAATTTAACTTTATTAATAAACTACTGTAAGTAAACTATACGGACCCTTCTCTATAGGAGTACCGCGAAAAGGCAAAGGATATTATCAGCCTATAGTCCCTTAAAAATAGACTGCTTAAGCACTAGGAACGGCTAGTAGTAGTAGAAGAATAGAACTTATAAACCCGTCTTATTACTGAAGTATATATCTAGGTCTCTAAGGCCTACCCTAGAAAAAATAAGACCTATAGGATTATTAGTGACCGTTACTACTAGCCCGGAATAGTTATAGATATTAGCTGTTACGTACGGAACTATAATAACTGCCATAGGTCTACGATTCTACGAGATAAGATTTCAGGACTATTAAAGCCACTCCTAATACTAGAGCGCCCCTAGCAGTATATCTCTATAGACTTCTATAAACTACTAGTAGACTATAACGGGTACGATATAGTTATGATTTTAATTAACCGGTTTAGCAAACGCCCCTTTTTAATCCCCTGTTATAAGAATATTGATGCTAAAAAGGCGGCCTAACTATATATCTACTACATTTACCAAATTTACGGACCACTAGATATTATTATATTGGACTGCGGACCATAGTTTATATTAGCTTTCTAGAACGAGTTTACTTAGATTCTAGGAATTAGGCTAAAGCTTTATATAATGTACTACCCCTAGATAGACGGTTAGACAGAGATTATAAATTAATACTTAGACTAAAGACTCCGGCCCTTTATTAACTACTTCTAAAATAACTAGGGTAAACTGCTACCTCTAATAGACTACGCCTAGGCGACCCTACCCTATAACTCTACAGGATTTGCACCCATTTAACTAGAAATAAGGTATCTACTCTAAAAAAGCTTTAACTGGGATAGGCCAGAAGGACTACAGACCGTACGTGAGAAACTATCTTATAAGGAAGCCTAGTAGTACGCTAAGCGCTTAAAGGAAGCCTAGACGGTAGCCTGTACAAATTTAGAAAAGGCCTAAAAATTAATAAAATAGCAGGCAAATAAGTATAGACGCGAGCCCGACTTTACCGTAGGTAATATAGTCTGGGTTATAATAAAGAACTAAAAAACGGAACGGCCTAGTCATAAGCTCAATTATTAGATGGTAGGACTATATAAGCTCCTTAAGAAAATAGGCAACTTGTACAAAGTAGAACTCCTAGATTTAATTAAGGTTTACCCTATTTTTTTTACCGGATAAGCTATAAAAGGCTATAAACAACCTATTACCTAGACAAACGAACGAACCCCCCCTACCAATTTAAGTTAATAGCGACGACAAATAGGAAATTAAAGAGATACTGGCCTATAAGCTAGTAAGGAAAACGCTAAAGTACCGCGTTAGTTGGAAAGGCTATAACCTAGATCCTACCTAGTACCCTATATAGAACTTTATCGGCAGTCCCTATAAGCTTTAAGAATTCTATAACCATTACCTTAATAAACTAGGACCGCTAAGGTACCTAGACGAATAGATAGAATGCTAGTATAATAAAGATAATAAGCTACTAGAAGAATATAAGGATAAGAACGCCCTACGGGTATAATATAGATATATAAAGCCTAAGGGCAGGCTTTTGCAAAGGGGGGGGGGGGTAATATTATAGCACTGGCAGAAAGCGGCAGCTATAGTAGACGCTATAGTAGACGTAGGGCTTACGTAACTCTTACGTGACTAGGGGATTGTATATAACTCCTTATGTTACTGCTTATCCTTCCCTTTCCTTTTCTTTAGCTTTAGATTCTCGTTTATAGACAATCCAATTATACAGGCTTGCGCGACCCCTTTGCCGTACTTATATCTCGATTAACTGAGTCGCTAATATTATATAGATAGTATTAGTATACATAGCTATATATTAAGCTTCGATATTATAATATCCGGATTAAGTAAAACTAGTTTAGCACCTCTAAAGCCTATACGGATATTATTCTTTATAAATGCTTTATTATAAGCCTCTTTAAAAGCTAGTAAGAAGTCTTCTTTAGCAAAATATATAACGCGATTACGTGCTAAGGCCGAGATCCCGTTACTATACGCGCGTTTTAACAGCAAAAATTAGGTAATATTAAGTGGTTATAATAGGTGCGATAAATATAGGGGTATATAGAGAGTAATAATATTCTTCTCTTTATAAAGATCTTAGAATTAGATTAAGTAATAGCTTTTATACCTATTAATAATAAGAAGCCTATAGGCTCTAACCTAATAGCAACTTAAATATATATTAAAGTAGTATAGCTAGTCAACCGTAAGCTTATTGTTAATCCAGCTAGTAAAGCTAACTATAATAACCTATTTATAAGGTAGATTATTATACTAGGTTAAGATAAGGACCTTACCTATAAAGATAAGAAAGGATATTAGGGTAACCTACTTTTAATTACTAGGCTATATTTTCTTCTATTTACTAGGTTTCTCTAAGCCTATAATAATAAGCTAAGGTATAATTTTACCTATTATAAACCCAGACTTATTAAAATTATAGGTATTTTTATCTTAAATATTATACTTATCTTTAATTAATTAAACAAGTATAAACTAAGGGCTAATAACCGCCGGGTCCTTATAGGCGGCCCGCTAGTAATTATGCGGGCGGGTCTATTTAGTTTTAAGCTTAGGTATACGCTTAATAAAGTGGTTAACCTAGTTCTTACTAACTAATTAACAGCCCCGCTCCTTTAGTAGTTTATTAGCTATATCTTATATATTATCCTTTAAGGGCAGTACGTTGTATAGACTATTATTAAGTATATATTATATAATTATCTGCTCTTTTAAGGAAGTTAGTCGTTTTAAGTTTAGGTTATAGTCGCGTTAAGAGCGTCATCTAGCGCGTTAGTAAGATGGTGTTAATTTAGGTACGTTATAGACTGCTATAGTATATTTTTAGATACTAATTTTAGATAAGCTTAAAGCAGTAACAGCAAGCTATAATGAGCCTTTAGTATATATAAATTAGGTATTACGTTATAGAGGTATTACGTGTTGTCGTTAAGGTATCGTGTCGCCGGCGTTCCAATTTCGCTTAGTAGGGATTTTTTATTTATTTTATTATCTATTGTATTATACTACGTACAATACTACGCATACAGCCTTAGGCTATGGCGCTATAGTCCTATATACATGAATCCTTTCTAGGCAGCTTAATATATACTAGTAGCTATATCCTAGTAGTTTATAGTTCCTTAGTAAAATACTAAGTTCCTACAACTACTAGAGAATGAGAAAACGGTAGGAAAAACTATAAGAAATCCTAATACCTATCCCTATCCTTTTACAATTTATTTCTATCTTTTTGCTCTCTAATATCTTTTAAAGAACCTAGTAGGAGTTGCCTCCTTCTAGAATCCTATCTATTTTATTCTTCTATAGAATCTTCTTTACGTATTAGTTTAGCTGCTTTAAGAGTATCGCAGTCTTTACTATTAGTAAAGTGTTTTTCTTTATAATTAATGTAAAGAGTGGTAGTATGCTTACAAGGCTTACCCATTGCTATATAGGTAGGGCAGTAGTGGTCTTTAGATAAATATACAGCCGCACAAAATCTATAGGCCCTATTAGAGCACCTATCTCCTATATAGCCAAATTTTTGGCAGCTAGTATACTGCGTAGTAGGAGAGACTTCGAGGTATTTTACTACCTTAGTAGCTGTACCTGCAATTAATATCTCTTTTTGCTTAAGGATTTCTTATATTTTTTCTTTATTCTCTATAATAAAAACTATAGAGCTAAATCTAGTTTATAGATCGTGTCTTTTTATACTAAATAAGATCTATTTAGGTAGTCCTTATATCCTTATAGGATTAAAGGTCTCAATTTCTTCTTTTAGAAGCTTAGAGCCTCCTTCTCCTAGGAAAGGTAGGGTAGGAACCCTATAGGCTATAATTTAAACCTAGGGTTCTAATTTTTGTTCTCTTTAAAAGGTAAAGCAGTTATATAAGATATCATTATATTTAACTAGGAAATCTATATTATACTCTTTTATAGTTATAAGGAGAATGTTTTATTTTCCTTTAGTTCTAGCTATAAACGCTAGTACTGGCTTTTTTACTTGCAGTTTTAATATAAATAGTTAATTGACTTTGTTTCGTATAGAGAAGGTATTTAAAGGTTAGTCCTTTTAGTCTGTAATAAGGACTAGCTTCCTTTCTTATAGCTGCTTTTTCTTACTTCTAGTAGAAGTAGGGGTAGGAGGTAGTAGTATAGAGGGTAGGGAGGATAAGAAAGAGGAGGGGAGGTTCTTCTTTAGCCTCTCTGCGTAGGTTTCTTTAGTAGGAGCTACCTCCTTACAAAGAGCTCTTACTTCTTTAACTAGTCCTTATAGAACATCTTTTATCTTTTCTTTTCCTTTTATAAAGGGATTTTCTCCTATTAGAATGCTCCGTGTATAGTCCTCTAGCTATTTAACTTTCTCTTTTTCTTCTTCTTTTTCTTCTTCTTTTAGCCCTTTATAGGCCTGTATTAGGCTTTCTAGGGTCTTTTATAGGTATTGTTTTAGAGAAAGGGGGGGAGATATACTAGGTATACTAGCCGTAAAAGTTATTAGATTTGTTGTCTTTTTTACGGGGGGGGGGGTTTTTTCAGCAGAAGACTAAGGATGTCCTCTTTTTTCTCCTGTCCTAAATAGGCCAGGAGAAGGAGAAGGGGCAGAAAAAGTAAATGTAGTCGTAGACTTATTATCACTTATTTTTATAGGAGGTTTTTTTATGCCTATTAGACTTTAGCATCTTATAGGGGGGTTTCCTAGTTTTTATAGTAGATAATAACCTTCTTAGGTCTCTTATCTCCTAGTCCTAAAGGTGGAAAACTAGGCAAAAAGCCTTGCTAGTTTTTACTGTCCTTTTACGCCCTTACTCCTTACTAATCTTACTAAAAGATTTCTGGGGAGGTTAAGCTAAAAGGTAGTAGAAAAACTAGCTAAAAAGGACTAGTATAGTTATTTTCTTTTCCTATTAGAAGTAGAAAAAACTACTAAAAAAAGGAGTTATTAGGCTTTTACTAGCAGAAAAGCCCTAAAGGCGATCCTCCTCTTTTTTAAAGAAAATCTAACTAAAAGAGATATAGAAAAGTACCTACACCCCCTATTTTATTAGGCTTTTACTTTCTTATAGAAGAAAAACTTAGGAAAAGTCTATATTTGATGGTTTTGGTATTCCTACCCCTACCTTGCTTATAAGCTAGGACTACCTTTAGAAGAATTTTCTCTTCGGACAAAGGGGGTAAAAAGGCAATTGAATCCACCTCTAGCTTAGTAGGCAGTAGGAATTGGGTCTTAAGAGTTGGAAAATCGATTTTTTTTGATAGTAAGATGGGTATACGTAAGTTTAAAAGTGCGGCGCTACCTTTTAGTAAGGTTGCATGTAAGCTTTATAGTGTGGGAGAATTAAATAAACGACTTAATTCTGAATGTAGCTCTAAAGACTATATATATATATATAAGAAAGGTAGGTTATTAGTACCCCTTAATCTTACACTTAATATAGCCGTAATTGATATTAGGCTAATTAAGGCCAGCTGTAACTATTATGGTCCACAGTAGGTGATACAGTAGTGTCTTTAACGTAGTACTGGTAGTCGGTTATATACCCCCCTAGATTTAGCAGTGTAGTTAAAGCTGTAGAAGATAAGAATGAAGGTAGAGACTATACCAAAATAGGAAATTTAGATACAATTTAGGAGTAGCAAAGGGATAGGGTAATTATGACAGCATATTGTGGATATTGCGGATATTGCAAATATTGCAATGATACAAGTTGCTAGATGATGCAGTAGTAATTTAATATCAAATATCTACTAAATTCAACTGCTTTATCTATGCTTCGTACTTTTAATAAGGTAAGATTTTAGTAAGGCTATCGGTAGGCATTTTATCTATAAAAACCCATCGTACATTAATATTTTTATCTTAGACTTTCTGTCTAAGCTAGTGCTGGTAAACGTCGATATATTAAAGCTTAGTATTAAGTTTTGGTAAATCCTGTCTTAGTAGGCGTACGGTCTGCATATTGTTGCATAGTAGGGTAAATTTACGCTCTAAATTGAAGCCAATTGCTTTAAAGAATTGTTGCCACTAGATAATCTTAATAGCAGCAGTAAATAGGGAGAGAATGTAAGGCAGTATTGCTAGGGTGTACGGTAGGGAGCAGGCAAGCCGAGCATGAGTCACATAGGGAGTCGATAGAAGAGGACGATATGGTAATGAGAGTAGGCAATAGCCTAGTACAGAGACGAAGCGATGAGGAGGGAAGGGCTGTAAGCCCGAGGAGCTTATAAGGAGGTGCCAAGGGCTAGCCAAAGGCTAGCCTTGGCGACCCCTAAGAGCCCTTAGGCGATGCAGCCAAGTAAGGGCCAAAATAACCCTTACAGAGAAGCTCTGCTTTAGTAGTTAAACGAGTAATAGATTGTTGTAAAATAGCTTTCCAATTAATTAGGCCTCCAAATAGTATAAATAGGTACCCTTAAGAGCTCCATCTAGTCTCTCTATTGTCCGTAAATACTATGTTAGATACTCTGTAAAAGGTAACGTCTTCTTCTTTAGGGTTTCTAAAGTAGATATAGGCTCTAAATACTTCGCCAGAGTATTTAATAGCTGTTGATTTTGTTTTAAGGCAATAGGTAATAGTTTGGTTTGCCGCGTTAAGGTGTTTTTAATTTAGATTAGTAAGGAATTCGGCCAGCTTAAAATGCGTTTTAGTAATATTAGGTCTTTTAAATACGGCTAAGTATGTAAAAGAACTAACTTATTGCTAATAGGCTAGTGTTCTTTAAGGGTTTGTCTTTATCTGCTAATTGGACGGAGTTAGTTCTTTAATAGAAAGTGGTGACTTAGGAGGTCTCTCTAGTTGTATATTAAATTGTTTGGCTATCTTTTTAATATAGGAGTCTTAGCAAAGCCAGAGCCTTCTACTTGCTTAATCTTATTTAATTTAAATTCTTAGGAACCACTATAGGTCTCCTAGTGCACGGATCTCATATTAGTGTAGTAGTTTAGCTTTAAACTCTTCCAGTTTTAGGAGATCCTCCTTAGCAAATAGAACGGCAATATTGTTTACGTAGAAGAAGACAATAAGTCATCTATTAGTAAATAGATAGTTAGTGCCTAGTACTAGTTCCAATCTAAATTTGGCTAAGGTACTAGTAAGCTCTTTATATTAAAGTAGTGGTGAGATTTTTAATCCGTATAGCGCTATAAGTAGCTTTAGGATATATCCATTTTAATTAAATCCTTCTAGGTAGTAGTAGTAGACTAGTTTACTAAGCTTAGCGTTTATAAACGCGTTTACAGCGTTATACTATTAAATTTCTAAATTGAATGCGGCTGCTATAGCTATAAGGGCACGGAATATTTAAGCAGCTAGTGTTACTGTATAGGTCTCTTCTTTAGTAATCTGCAGGTCTCCGCGGACATATAGTTAAGCTTTAAGCTTTTATAGGTAGCCGTCGCTGTTAAGCTTGTATTTAAAGACTTATTTTAGTAGTAGGATCTACTCGTTGCTTGCCTCTTCCTTTAGTACGATTTTGAATGTCCCTTAGTGTTTTAGGTTATTATATTCTTTTTCTATAGCCTTTTAGAAGCTAGTAGTTAATAAATACTTTCTTAGATCCTTAAGGTTCTTTAGTTTAGGAGGAAGATTGTCCTAATATAGAGATAAGGATCTAGTTCGGTTAATATCCTGTACTAGTCCTATAGCAAATCTAGCGTAGTAGCTAAATAGGGTAGATTGATTGGCTAGTGCTACTATATACGCTTGACGTTAAATTCGTTTTAATCCTTCTAGTAGGATAAGGTCGGCAGAAAGTTTGGCTAAGACTTTATTAGCTTATAGAGCTGTATTAGATGGTTTTAGCGAACTTACCTAGAAAGGGATTCTTTTAATTATATCTAGGGTATTGTCTTAAAGTCCTTTTGGTGTAGTGTTTATTTTTAGCAGATTTAGAGATACCGTTCTACTAGGAGTCGGTAACTACTTAGTATCCTTTATAGGAGGCTCTGCCGAATCGTTTAATTTAGGTGTAGTTGTTTAATCTATATTTAAGGTAGGTCTATATAGGATAGATTTATCCTTAGACTTATCCCTATAGAGAAATTCTAGTAGACTAATCGTCTATAGGGTGTCCTTTAATGCTTCCCTTAATAGGTAGTTAATGTTTTAACCCTTAGGGTTATAGAATAAGGTCTCGTTAAATGTGATATTTTTGGTTTAAATGACTTTATAAAGACTTAGAATCCAGATTTAATAGATATTAGTTAAATTGTAGCCAACTAGGTATCTAATTAATGCATAAGGAGCTAGTTTATCTCCCCTTTTAATTCTTTTATCTAGCGTATAGGTCTTATAACTGTATATATATATATATGTAAGTAATGGCGGCTTATCGTAGGCGATCTTATACGGAGTTTTCTATCCTAGTTGCTTATTTGGGGTTTAATTAAGTGCGTAGCTAGTAGTAAGGAAAGCTTTTGGTCCTAGAGATGGGGGTAAGGACGCTTTTAGCTGTATAGCCCTTAATCGTTCTATAAGGGTTCGTCCAGATTGTCTAGCTCCGCTATTTTATTCTTCTGTATACGGGGCTTAGTATTTAAAAGTAATGCCTTTATCTGCGTACTATGTCTATAGGGTATCTCTTATCTGTCTAAAAGCTTACTTATTATTGCTCTAGAAGAAGATAACGTCTTAGTAGAATTGTATTTTAATTAGCTGGTAAGTCTTATAAATAGTAGGTAGGATAGTAGCTTTATCCTTATTCCTTAAGGTAAATATAAAATTTAATTTAGAATATATGCAATAGAAGTATATTACGTATCTATTGCCGTTATACCCTGGTTCTTTAAGGGTAATAATATTAAATGCTGCCCGCTTAAATGGTCGAGTGGCTAGGAATTTATATTCTTATCTTTAAAAGATCTGCTATATATGCTTTAATATTAAGTAAACTTTATATTTAATCTTAATTGGTACTTATTTATTGGTTAGCTCTTCGAGCTCTACGCTATTAATATGCTTAGAAAGCTGCCTAATAGCGTTAGGTCCTATATAGCCAAGTATTTTATACCATTTAGTAGCTGTAGCTCCAACTAGTTTACGGGCCATTCTACTTAGTTAGTGTCTTCTTATTAAGAAGGTTAATTAAGTTGTTAAATCTAGGGTAGGCTGTCTGTGTATTAGTATCTAGTGGCCCCTTAGTTGTTTTGCATAGTATACTGTTTCGCTAGTTACTAGATAGTATAGTAGGTTTTATCCTAAGTTGAAATGAATATCATTACTAGTGGCTCTTAAAAGCGTTACGATATTTATAAATATAGTAGGTACTAGCGCTATATAGAATAGTTTTATTTTTAAGATTCTAGTAAGTGTATTAATAGTAATAGTTATTGTTCCATAAGCTTAAATCTTTTTAAATTTTCCGCTAGCAATTAAGTAGTCGTCTTCTGTAGCTAGGTAGGAGAAGGTAAAGTCTTCTTAGTTATTATAGACGTGGGTATCTACACTAGGGTTAAGTATCTAGGTATTCTAGAGTTTAAATAGAGTTTAACTAGTACTAAATACGGCAGTATAGCTAGTTAGGGTTTTAGAAGGTAGGGTTTTGGAATTAAAATCAATTATAAATTCTATATTCTTTTTTACTTCCTGTTCTCTTTTTAAGATAAGGTTAATAATACGTTTAATCTAAAGTATAGATGAGATCTTTTTATCTACTTCCTTCTGGACGTCTAGGTTTAGCTTTTATCCTTAAGGGCGCTTCTATTTAATAATGTAGAAGCAGTTACTAAATTAATACTTAAGGTCGGATACGTATATCTTATTCCACTTAGAATTGGAATTAGAATTGCCGTTAGAATCTAAATTAGAATTCAAATTACCTAGAGTTGTAAAAGTAGAGCTATTGGTAGTGGTAGCAGAGGATGCTACTTGCTATATGTGGTAGTGCTCCTTAAATTTCTTAATGAGATTAATGATAGATAGTGCGGCTTTATCCTTACGTTCCTTATAAATAAGGTCTACTTCTAGAGCTCCTGCAAAGCTAGAAGAGATGGGCTTAATTACTTAAACGAAGTCATAGTGTGGCCTAAATCCCTGCATATCTAGTAGCTTTAATTGCTCCGCAAGCTTATAGACGTTCCGCTAGCTATTTAACCGTTTTTCAATGCTCTACTTTTTATTGTAGGCTCTTAAAGCCGTATATTAATTTAGGACATCATACTTTCGTCTTAAGGAGGTAGGGGCTAGTGCAGTCTTTAATGCTTTAAGCCGTTTGTGTACCGTGTTAAGGTTATTAATAAGTAAAAGGTAGGCTACTAATATCATTTATAGCCTATTTTTGCTTTTCGTATACGCGTAGATCGTCCTTATATTTGGCGTAGAGCTAATTATAGGCAATAAGTTGGTTTAAGTCTAGCTTAGCTATTAATATAGTATTAGGAAGTACGTCTACTAGTATAGGTCGATGTGGTAGTTCTAGCTTTAGAAGCTTATCTATTTTAGATAGGTCGATATACTCCTATACCTTATTACTTTTAGCTGTGTCTTGGATAATAAAGAACTATTAAATCCAATTAAATGACTAGTTGAGGATAACATTAATCTTTAATTTGTTGGTCGTTATTTTTAGAATTTTAATAGGTTAGGCAGGGTCCAATTAGCGGCTTAGTAAAAACCTTATTTTGACGTTCCGAACTCTTAATTTAATTCATTAGTTTGTTTATTGGTCGGGTATATATATTAACTAAGGTCGATCGTCCGTTTATTTAATAGATAAAGAAGTTTAAGATACTTGCAAAGGTAATAAAAGTAGTGACTTCTTAAATAAGGTAGTAGATTAATTACTTAGCAGGTAGTGCGATCCGGGCTTATAACTATAAGCTTTATAGTATAGGAGAATTAAATAAACAATTTAATTCTAAATGTAGCTCTAAAGACTATATATATATATATAAGAAAAGCCTTTACCACACATACAACCTTACTAAAAGGTAGCGCCACACTCCAAAACTTACGCACACCTATCTTACCATCAAAAACAATCGATTTTCTAACTTTTAAGACCTAATTCCTACTGCCTAGCGAGCTAGAGGTGGATTTATTTGTCGTTTTACCCCCTTTCTCCCAATAGAAATTTTTTTCTAAGGATGGCCCTAGCTTATAAGCGAGGCACGGACAGGAACACTAAAACTACTACAGTACTAGGACAAAAGTCTTTGCGTCTAGCGATTTTACACTAAAACTCACCATATTCGCAGTATAATTTCTACTATTATAAATTATAAAATTATTCCAAAAAAATTAATAATTAAAAACAAATAGTATTCTTAAAAATCTACTTATTTAGATTTTTATTTAATAAAGTATTAGTTTAGATAAATATACTTTAAAGTTAAAAAGGAGTAAAAAAAGTGTTTTACATACAAATTTGCTTAAATTTTATAATACTTAACTTTATAGTATATTTATCTAAACTAATTCTTTATTAAATAAAAATCTAAATAAGTAGATTTTTAAGAATACTATTTATTTTTAATTATTAATTTTTTTGGAATAATTTTATAATTTATAATAGTAGAAATTATACTGCGAATATGGTGAGTTTTGGTGTAAAATCGCTTAGACGCAAAGACTTTTGTCCTATAACTGTACTACTACCACCAATACTACCAATACCAAAACTACAAAATAGGGGCTAGTTTCCCTACTACCTCTTAGCCTAATCTCCCTAGAAATCTTCTAGTAGGATTAGTAAGGAGAAAGGGTATAAGGATAGTAAAAACTAGGAAAACCCCCCTATAAGAGACACAATGCCAAGGCCCGGTAGGCCTAAAAAGAAACCTCCTATAGAAATAAGTAATAATGAGTTTATATCTATATTCACTTTTTCTGGCCCTTCTCCTTCTCCTAGCCTATTTGGGACAGGAGAAAAAAGTGGACATCCTCAGTCTTCTACTAAAAAAGAAAACTAAAAACCTGCAAAAAAGACAACTAAACTAAAGACTTTTACGGCTGGTATACCTAGTATATCTTTCTCTCCCCTTTCTCCAAAACAATACCTATAAAAGGCTCTAGATAGCCTAACCCAGGCCTATAAAGGGCTAGAAGAAGAAGAANAAGAAGATAAAAAGGAACAAGTTAAACAGCTAGAGGACTATAACGTAGTGTCCTAGTAGGAGAAAATCCCTTTATAAAAGGAAAAGAAAAGACAAAAGATGTCCTAAAAGGACTAGTTAAAGAAGTAAGAGCTCTCCGTAAGGAGGTAGCCCCTACTAAAGAAACCTACGCAGAGAGGCTAAAAAAGGATCTCCCTACTCCTTCTACTTCTACTAGAAGTAAGAAAAAGCAGCTATAAGAAAGAAAGCTAGTCCTAATTATAGACTAAAAGGACTAACCTTTAGATACCTTCTCTATACGAAATAAAGTCAATTAACTATTTGCATTAAAACTGCAAGTAGAAAAACCGGTTTTAGCATCTATAGCTAAAACTAAAGAGAAATAAAATATTCTCCTTATAACTACGGAAGAGTATAATGTAGATTTCCTAGTCAAATATAAGGAAATCTGGCATAATTGCTTTACCTTTTAAAGAGAATAAAAACTAGAACCAAAGGTTCAAATTATAGCCTATAGGGCTCCTACCCTACCTTTCTTAGGAGAAGGAAGCTCTAAGCTTCTAAAAGAAGAAATTGAGACTTTTAATCCTATAAGGATATAAGGACTACCTAGATGGATTTTATCTAGTGTAAAAAGACACGATCTATAGACCAGATTTGGCTCTATAGTTTTTACTATAGAAAACGAAGAAAAAAGATAAGAAATCCTTAAGCAAAAAGAGATATTAATTGCAGGTACAGCTACTAAGGTAGTAAAATACCTTAAAGTCTCTCTTACTACGCAGTATAATAGCCGCCAAAAATTTGGCTATATAGGAGACAGATACTCTACTAGGGCCTATAGATATTATGCGGCTGCACATCTATCTAAAGACCTACCTGCTTAATAAGCGGCAGGCCTTGCAAGCATACTACCCCTCTTTGCATTAATTGTAAAGAAAAACACTTTACTAATAGTAAAGACTGCGAAAATCTTAGAGCAGCTAAACTAGTATATAGTACTAGCGTAAAAGATTTTATGGAAGAATAAAATTAATAGGAGTTTAGAAGGAGGTAACTCCTACTAGGCTTTTAGGTAAAAGATAGTAGAGAGTAAAAGGATAGAAATAAATTGCAAAAGGACAGGGACAGGGGTTAGGATTTCTTATAGTTTTTCTTACCATTTTCTCATTCCCTAGTAGTTGTAGTATCTTAGTATTTTATTAGAAAACTATTAACTCCTAATTTAAGGGTTTATAAACTACTAGGATATAGTTACTAGTATATATTAAGCTGCCTAGAAAGGATTTATATATATAGAACTATAGCGCCATATCCTAGAGGCTGCATGCGCAGTATTATACGTAGTATAATATAACGGATATAAAAATATAAAAATATAAAAAAAATATATATAAGAAAGGTAGGTTACTAGTACCCCTTAATCTTACACTTAATATAGCTGTAATTAACATTAGGCTAACTAAGGCCGGCTGTAACCATTACGGTCTATAGTAGGTGATATAGCAGTGTCTTTAACGTAGTACTGGTAGTCGGTTATATTGCATATATAGTTGTGACGGCGCTGGAGCGCGTCACCTACTGTCGCTTGCAAAAGATAGGAAACTCGCTTAGAGCCACGACGCGCGCATCTACCCCACCATCAAAACAATATACCCCCTACAGCGCTACTAATATAGCTCTATTTTAAGGCTATAAAATAAAGTTTTATTTATATATTTTGAAGCCAAATTGGTAGAGCTATAGGGGGTGCTCGTTTTTAGGGGGAAAGGGCCAGATTAGTCAGCGCAGAGCCTCAATCTAAGTTTTACAGCCTTAGCAAAGCACCCCCTATAGCTCTACCAATTTGGCTTCAAAATATATAAATAGAACTTTATTTTATAGCCTTAAAATAGAGCTATAAAATAAGCCCTTATTTATATAAATTGGAGCTATATTAGTAGCGCTGTAGGGGGTATATTGTTTTGATGGTGGGGTAGATGCGCGCGTCGTGGCTCTAAGCGAGTTTCCTATCTTTTGCAAGCGACAGTAGTCAGGGGTTCGCGTAAGACTTGGCATATGTATATAGACGTCGCCTCACCACCTTCTCTTGCTCCTTAGCTTAATATCTTCGTAATACAGCATTCGTTCGCTTGATCTTGCAAGCATTCGTTTAAGTCTCTATTGAGACATTTATTCGATGGTTTGAGCCGTCACAATGGTAAAAGGTGGTGGGGAATTTCGCTTGGTGGTAAAACACGTTATACCATTAATACTTTCTAAACGCATTATAAACGGGTCTAGAATAGCTTACTAATTAGTAAATTATAGAGTTCTTTATATTTTAACTAGCTCTTATATATAAAAAAGCTTTTATCCATTTAAATATAGAGTAGGCCGTTTTGTAGTTACGTATAGCTCTTAAGATACTTTATAGGAAGTATACTTAGTAGAAAACTAGTATTTTCTTAAGATGCTACTTCTAATTGCGCCTTTAAGAATTAATATACTGTAGATACTACCTAAACCCTTTTATAATACGTTAGGAAGGCGTTCTAATTGCGTTCTAGATATCTTACTAGCTATTTACTTGCTATCTATATTAGATATAATAGCTTTAAAGCCTTTCTTACTATTATAAATATGTTTTTAATAAATCTGCTTTTAAAGATATAACTAATAAGTACACCTTATTTCTATATTAGTAATAATATATATAAATATAAAAACTATTAGAATATATTAATATTGCGTTCTAAACGGGTTTATATTATATAATAGTACTTTTATTATACTTTTTAAGGTAAATAGTAAATATAATCGTGTTTATATATTTTTAATAATACGTTTAAAAGATATATTAACTTTAAATATAGTTTAGGCTAAGAAGATTTTAGCTTACTCTTATAGAAAGCAAATTATTATAGATCTGTTAGATATAAGCTTATTAGAACACATTTACAATATATCTATATACTATTTTAGGATTTTAATGCTTTTAATTAAACTTATATACTACCCCTACCAATCCTTTTTCTTTTAAGTATAGAATAAACTTCTCTTTTTAAATTAATCTAGTAATATAATCTATAGTGGTAAAACTTACGTAGATCTATATTAAAGAAGCATTTTTATACTCTATATAAAACTATTTAAGGGCTAGACTTTTAAAAAAAACTTTCCTATAAAGATGTTAGGTCTTTATTTATAATTAGTTTAGAATATATTTACTAAGAGTAAGGTCTAGATTATATATTTAACGAACTAACTTAATTACCTTATTTAGTATCTTTAGAGGCGGCTTATTTAAGGGGGGGGTAGTATATAACTATATATCCTATATAAGGTAAAATAAATATAAAAAGTCTCCTCTAAGTTATTTAGAATAAAAATATATAAATAACCTTATAGTTCTAATAGATAAGTTTTCCTAATCCCTAGGAGTATTATAGACCTTATATTAATAGTAGTCGCACTACTAAAAAGAGATATAAATAGGTTGGTTAAGATAGTATAGGAGGTGCTAGAACCGATTAAGATAAAATAAAGGGTAGCTAAGTTATATAGCTAGTTATATTATAAGTTCGGAATATAGGAACGTAGGAATGTAGAAACGCGATATACTAACGTATTTAATATATTTCTTAGGCGCAGTATTATATATTTAAAGGACTATAGTCTCTACCTAGATAGTTCTCTTATTTATAGTAAAATTTAAAATATAATTAGAGTTAATTTATTAGGTAATCTACTTTACTAGTTATATTTACGTTATTAACTTCTTATTTACCTATATACCTAGCTTATTAACAAGTCCACCATAGTATTTCCTATAAGGCTTTATTATAAGGGGTAGTTAATTTTCAAAAATATAATTAGAATATATTCTAAATAGGTTATATTTTTTTCTTACTATAGTCTACCCTTTTATATAGATTTAATTTAATAACTTTGTATTACTCTATTACTTTAGTACCTATATTACCTAGTTAACTAAAAGATATTAAATACGTAGTATTATATTTCTTATTTGCTAGTAATACTTTTTAGAAGTACTCTAAATATATTTCCTTAGTAGCCTATATATAGGTAAGAAATAAGTGCTGAATATTAATAATATTCTAATATAATTAGTTCTAAATATATTTAAATAATAATAATTTATTGCTTAACGTCTGATTTAGATCCCTATTAGGCCTATATAGACTACTCCTTATTTATATATAGGGAGAAAACTTAACTTAAGAAAGACTTAACTTGAGAAAACCCCGTAATCCATCTCCCTACCTTTTGGGACTCGCCTATAAGGCGCCTACAAGGCGCCTACAAGTCACCCATGGTGCTCCTACTACCTTACTTTTTAACCTCTTTAGGAACCACTGCTGCCGTAACAAGCCTACGGACGCGCTAGTATTATATACTTTACTTTACTACTATAAAGTGATTAAGGGGCGCCCGTTGCTCGCCCCCCCGCCCTTTATTATTATTTCCTTTATAACTGTCGGAATATATAGACAGAAATATATAGATAGGTTACATAGTCACATATCTCTAATTAGTCACCCTTATAGTAACTTATCAGCCCCCTACTTAGGCACCGCAATCCTTACAATCCTCTGCTTTCTACACCTATTAGATAAGAATTAATTCCACAATTAATAGGCTAATTAAGTGCACTTGGGTGATACCGACATTGATTAATAGTTAACCTTACCGGTTGGCTATAGAATAATAAGGTTTACTGCCGCCCTAGCAGCTTCGTTCAATTACAAGCAGCAATTTAGTACCTAGCAGCAAAACTACACCAGTAGCTAGCTCCGGCAGTATCTAATTTTAGCTAGCTTAGAATATATACAAATACGCAACGTATAAGATATTCTATAGCACGCAAATTAACACCTAGTATAACCTCTTTACTAAGTGCTAGTACCCCTAGCTTATTAACAGCACCTAATACCCAACCGCCCTCGGGCAGTACCCTATTAACAGCTACCTTAGCAGCTACCTTAGCAGCACTATATGCAGCATACCAGCTTATACAGCACCTAGTATTATAGCAACCCAATAGCCTTACGCAGTATCCAATTACCTAATGGCTTTACGCAGTAACCTAGTGTAGCAATACAACTTAGCAGCAAACCAATATCTAGTACGCGTCTTAGCATACAAACCAATATCCAATAGCCTTATGTAGTACTCTAGCGTCACAGTAACCCAGTAGCGTTATAGCAGCGTCCTATAATCTAGCAGCGTTAGCAACATCTAATAACCCAGCTGCGTCAGCGGCACCCTCTACTATCCTATAACCCCGACACCGTCTGCTTCCTTACAGACCTGCCACGTTAAATACCACGTCCAATAGCGCGCCTACAACGCTAGCGCGCTCCCTATCCTCTACCCTCTCAAATCTACCGGCGCCTATGGCAGCTATAAACCCTCAATAGCACTACCTTAACTTCCTAAAGGATACAAAAGCGGGAGCTGTACAGCTACTGGGCGGCCTTACTATATTAACATCTATAATAACAAAGCCCAATAGGAGTTTCTAACTATAGCCGCTTATTAAAAACAGATTTAGGATATATAGGATATTCTAGACCTATATTAACAACAGTACGAAAGAGTTTAGAAGGCATATTAAGAATAAAAGGAAGAGATTAAGGAGTTATAAAGCATAGTTTAGCAATTACGGCAACAACAAGCTATACTAGCACAAGCTCCGTCCGCACAGGCTCCGTCTGTATAAGCTCCGTCCGCGCAAGCTCCGCTAGCTTTACCCTCTCCGTTAACTAAAGCTAAGGAGCTACGGCAGTTAAGCTTATACAAACCCCCGCAACCTCGAACCTGTAAAAAGTGCTCTACTATATTCCCTTCGGGTTAAGCGCTCTTTAAATATTTGCTAGACTGTTAACCATTTTAGTATACTAAGTGCGGATCTACATTCCCCTTAAATACTACCCTCTATAAGCACGTTTGGGGATGTCGTCGTCTAAAGGATCAAGCTTCGTTAGGATAGAGGTCTACCGACTATACGATTGTGCTATTACGCCTGCAATCCACCTGACGCTAGCACCGTACTGCCACATACCATCGACAAACTAATAGCGCCGCTATGCCTGCTATTACGATACTAATCGCGCCAATACGCCTGCGATCTACCGACTAAATGATCGTGCCTATACGCCTACGATTAACCAACCGACTGATAGACAAGCTCTGTGCTTGACCACTATTACTACCGCTGCTGGTACCGTACTACTACCCGAACAGACTATTGCTGCTTCCACCTCCAGCTAAACCGACACCTTACTGCCTTGCTGCCTTGCTGCCTTCCTACAGCGCTATAAGCATAAAGAAAGAACTGCCAGTGTTGGAATATATGGACAGGAATATATGGACAGGTTACGTAGTTACATGTCTCTAATTAGTCACCCTTATGGTGACTTATCAGCCCCCTACTTAGGCACGGCGATCCTTACGATCCTCTGCTTTCTATACCTATTAGACAAGAATTAATTCCACAATTAATAGGCCAATTAAGTGCACTTAGGTAATACCGACAATAACCTAGAACTAGTTTAGTATATTTTAGCTAATAAGCCACTAGGTAACCGCCTTAAGGCTTTTTTATATTAAGAGTAGTGTCTTATAGTTCTCTATGCCAGCTACTAAGAGTATTACTTCTTAGTTAGTGCGTAAGGGGCATANCAGTATTACGTGTTTTGGTGTCTGTCTTAGCCAGCTATATTTATATCTTAGGCTACCTACTAGGACACCTACCTAGTAGAGCTAGTTTTTTAGTCCTATTATTCCTGTTTTTAAGAGTATTACTATTATATTTTCTACCTTTATTAGGCCTTTTTAGAGCCCTAAAATGTCTACCCCCTATAGCATTAACTATGCTACGGCTTAGGTTCCTTTTACCTTAGTTAACCTCTATACCTTTAACTCCTATATACCTCTTTAGCGTTAGTCCAGCCAGTATTATATTATAGTAGATGGTTTCCTAGCGTTCTTTTATACTCTACTTTAGCTTCTTTCTCTCTTTTACTATTATCCTTACTAGCCTCTTACGCGTTTCCCTTTCTCCTTTATATAGGCCTGGGCCCTAAAGTAGCACTATTTTTCTTCTGCTTTCTTTACCTGTTTCTCTAATATATCTTCCCTACTTTAGGGTTATTGGTTTATTCTCCTATAAGGCGCCCTAGGGTCCCTCTATAGTTTATTTAGGTGTGTCTTAATATACTTTATAATATTAGAGTTACGTTTTTTTTACGCCCTTTATATTGCAGTGGCTTTAATATATAGTTATAGGGGGGGAATATTAGCTTCCTTCTTAAGCAGAGCTGTAGCCGTTTGCTTATATCCGCCTATTATACTTTAGAGGTAGGCTGTTTAGACCTTTTAAAGTAGTTTAAGGAGTGATTTAGGGGGGCCTTTTTTAGATTTTCTAATGGCCCAGATACTAGACTTATATATTATAGTTAGCCGGATAACTGCTATATATAGTAGGCATGACCTCTAAAAGCATGGACCCTATATAGAATTAACGATCCTAGATAATATAATGTACTATACTTAGCCCTTATAGGCCGCTTACGCCGTATATACGCTCTACTAGAGCTTACTATCTACCTATACTCCTAATACTCTTAGGCCCTAAACTAGTTAACCCCTAAAGCCTTAGATATAAATTATATGCTAAAGATCTATAGATTAGTTGCGTTTTCTTATAAAATAGATTAGCTAGTATTTCTCTAGTAAGAATTGGATTCTATATTGTCTTACCTATTTTATATAGGTGTTATATACTTTCTCTAGTGTTCTGCAATTTTTTACGGCTGTTAGCCTGTATATAATTAGGTTCATATTATTAATAAAGCCTATCCCCTAGGTTGCCCCTTCTTTAAAGAAGTTAAGCAGGTTGCTTATAAAGAAAAGGAAGAGTATAGGTAAGAGGGGTAATCCTTATAGTATTCCTGTTGTAACTATAATAGGGGGGCTTTAGTATCCGCTAAAGACTAGTTATTGGTTACACAAGGGGATATCACGTAGCTACGGTTCGTAGATAGTATGATAATTGTTATTGTTTAATTGATTGATGTCGAAAGCAAAGGATCGTAAGGATCGCAGTGCCTAAGAAGGGGGCTAATAAGTCACCATAAGGGTGACTAATCAGAGACAATATAACCTCTATCCATATATTCCAACACTAGCAGTTCTTTCTTTGTACTTATAGCGCTGCAGAAAGGCAGCAAAGTGTTAGTTTAGCTGTAGGTAGAAGCAGTAAAGGTTAAAGATTAGCTGTAGGTGGGAGCAGCAAAATATCGGTAAGTTGCGGGTAGAGCAGCAACGGTTAAATCGGAATTAGCTGCAAGCATGGCAGCGGTCTGTCCAGGTGGTAGTATGGTACCAGCGACAGTAATAATAGTGGTTAAGCATAGAGCCTGTCTACCAGTTGGTCGGTTAATCGTAGGCGTACAGGCACGATCATTCGGTTAGTGGATCGCAGGCGTACTAGTGCGATCAGTATCGTAATAGCAGGCATAGCGGCGCTATCAGTTTGTCGATGATATGTGGCAGTATGGTGCTGCGCAGGGTCGGTTCCGTAGGCAGATTGGCACGGAGTCTTGTTATAGGGTTAGTTCGCAGGCGTTACGGATATCGTTACGGATATTGCGGATATTGCTACAGATATTGCGGATATTATAGATCGGATATTACAAATATTGCGGTGGAAACAGATAGGCGCGTATAAGGTGTCACGGGGTGTCCTATGACAGCAACATAGGTATAAGCTTCTCTAGGTCAGCGGAATCGTTAATAGCCCTAACAGCCATCTATAAGGTAAGCTCTTCAATAGTACTTTTAGCAATTCTTCTTTATGCTTTACCTGCGTAACTATGCCGTCCTAACCGCTTCCCCCCTATATCACTCTCTCTTCACCTATTCTTTATAGTACCCTCTACAAGAACTTCCTGTCTGGATCACGCTGGTAGCTACCTTTGTAGCTACCTTAGGAACCACAGAAATCTTAGAATCCTTTACGCTAAATCTTCTAAAGCTTATTAAATATTTATAGAGAAATGGATAACTGTTACTTCTAATCAAAGATACTATTTACAGATCTGGGTTATTGCGGAGGCTTTTGCGGAAGCTTTTGCGGAAGCTTTTACGGAAGTTGCTGCGGAGGTTACTGCGGATATTGCTGCGGATATTGCTGCGGAGGTTATTATTAAGCTTACTAGCGGGACGGAGCTTAATCTTAATTGTGGTAGCAGTGATCTGTAAAGAAGGTAGTATATACTCTTTAACTGGGGTATTCCTTCTCCCGTGTAGCAATTAAGGGCTATAACTTGTTAATTAACTAAGGCAAGTCTTCTCTAGGATTTAAGACGGTAATTCCACAGGCGGGAACTCCCTGGCAAGCTATAAACGACTTATTATCTATATAGATCTTTACAATTATAGCTACCTCCTTACTATATTTAGGTCCTTGCCTAGGTCCTTACTTCACACTTGTTACGGCCGGTTTAGGTAGTATATGTGTGTATAGCTGCTGCAGTTGCTGTGGCTGCTGTGGTTGCTGCGGAGGTTCTTGCAATAGTTCTTACGGAGGTTCTTGCGGAGATTGCTGCGGAGGTTACTGTAGAGGTTGCTGCAGAGGTTGCTGCAGAGGTTGCTGCGGAGGTTCTTACTATAGAGGTTGCTTTGGAGCTTGTTGCGAAGCTTAATACGGAGCTTGTTGCGGAGCTTAAGGCATGGGTTAAGGTACGGCAGCCTAAGGAACTTGAGGTGTTTAATGCCCTAAGGTTATCTATAGAGGTTCTTGCGGAGGTTCTTCCAGAAGTTCTTATAGACGTTACTGCGGATGTTATGGTTGCTGTGGAGGCTGCTGCGGACGTTGCTGCTGGGCAGGAGGAGGACTAAGTAGGAGATTAGCGTTCTAGGGTTTTTAATACGAATTAAAGTTGCCTTCTAAAGAATATCGGTTGGTTTTTAGCTTCCATAGTTAACATATAATCTTAGCTTCCGTCCATACTAGTTCTTCTATACTAATAATAACGGCCTAAATATTGCTAGCAATTAAGTTACCGTTCTCGGTAATGTATACCCCGTTCCTACGGAGGAAGTCTTAAAAATTCCAAATAATACTAGCATTACTAAGTGCCTAGGTATCGGCGGTCTATCCTACAAAATCTTTCCTAAAATACTCCTACAGCTATAAATCGGCCTAGTGTCTATTTTGGTAGAATATAATATAATATAGGAGAAAGCCATTAACTTGTTTTGCGGTATAAGTTATTATATTAATAGTAAATTCGTCCTAATCTTTATCGATAAGTTTCGCGTACATAGCTACCCCTAGTAGTAGGGAGTCTCTCCAGTCGTCTGGAATAGCCATGTTTTCGGAGGAAGGGAAGTGTTATTAGTATAGGGATTGTCGTTTGGTATAGGGGTTGTCATTTGGTATAGGGGTTATCGTTTAGTATAGGGGTTGTCGTTTAGTACGCGTTTATAACGTATATTTGCGGTTATGGGGCTCAGGACCAGTTCTGGCCTTTAGATCCTTAGATTCGTGAAAGAGTTCTATTTAAGGTTTAGGACCAGTTCTAACCTCAAAAGACAGCTTCCTCTAGCACGAGTAGCACTGGTACAGTGGCTCGTCTCTTCTTGGTGGAATACCTAGCTGTTTTATAGTATAACAGTAAAGTTAACCACTAATCAGTGTTGGTTACATAAGGGGATATCACGTAGCTACGGTTCGTAGATAGTATGATGATTATTATTATTTAATTAATTGATGTCGAAAGCAAAGGATCGTAAGGATCGCAGTGCCTAAGAAGGGGGCTGATGAGTCACTATAAGGGTGACTAATTAGAGACAATATAACCTCTGTCCATACATTCCGACACTAGTAATATTTCTTTTTAGTCTATAAACCCTTAAATAAATTATATAATCTATTCTAGGAAGCCTTTTACCCTAAGGATATATAGGAGACGCTTATAGGGTATATTGTTATAGGCGCCACTAATATCTAGGCTAAGTATTAATACTATAAAGTCCCTTTACATCGCCTATATAGATTTAATAGTAGTAGCAAGTAGCATAAGTGCTAATAGTGTTAAGCGGTTCTTTCTTACCCCTATTTAGCTTTGTAGTAATAGGGCGTATTCCTTAGCCGTATCTACTATATAGTCCGCTATTACCCTTTTTAAGATCTTGCTAAGGGTATTTTCTAAGGCAATAGGGCGGTAGCTCCCTAGGAATAAGTAGTTTGCTTTACCTTCTTTATATAGGATAAACGTTGTTATAGCTCTTCTAAGTCTTAGGTAGTTGCCTATTATAAAGTATACTTTAGCTATATCCGCAAGCTAAGGTGCTATTAGTGGTCCGTAGGTCTTTAAGGCTTTATTTAGGATCCTATTTAGTCCTAGTACTATATTATTTAAAAGGCGGCTAATAGTTTTAGCTATTTCTTTAGTTGTTATATCGCTATTAACCCTTAGGCAAGTCACCGGTGCTTTACCTATAATATTACTAAGGTCTGCTAAAGCTAGTTAAGGGAAAAATCTTTCTATAAGGATCTTTGCCTTTTTATTATTATTACTTATAGCTAGTAATTTACCTAGTCTTCGCAGGGGCGGAAGGTATAGGTCTTCTACTAGATATCCCGCTTTTCCCTTTACCTATTTTACTATCCTCTAAAGACCTTTATTATAGGGGAGGCTTAGGTTAATAGTATACTTATTTATAAACCGTCTCTAGCTATTCCTTACTTTTTTTTTAGAGTATTCTTTAGCTAGTTTCTTGTGTCTTTATATTATCTCTTATCTTTAGGATTATAGCTACTTATATATTTTCTTCTTACTTATTATTAGCTAGTAATAAGAATTATATATTATATGGACTATATATATCGCGTATAGGGGCCTAGTTTTAAGACTAGGCAGTGCTCTTCTAGCCCATTTTTAATTGCTGCCTAGATCCTTTCTAGTCTTTAGTTAATTTCCTTAGGGGTAGCTAATAAGCCTTACTTATTTAGTATCGGGTGGATTTCTTCTAGGTCTTAAAGTTGTTATTTAACTATATTAAGGAAGCTATTTATCTTAAGCTTTCTTATTACGTATCTTTTACTATTTAGTTACGCCTTAATATCTAGATCTAGCTATATTTAAATAGGGATATAGTCTAAGGCGAGTGCTTATTCTTCTTTAGGGTTGTACCTTTTAAGTCTTTAGTATAGGCCTTCGTCTATAAATATAAGGTTAATTATACTTTTAGCGGTGCCTTATTACTATATAATTGCTTCTAGGGGGGTAGCTAGCTTAAGGCCCTAGGTGTTTATAGCTCTTAATAAGCACTCTATTTATTATTTAGCAGTAATATAAATACCCCCCTACTATAGGTGGTAGAGGTTTATATCTCCTAATAGAATAAACTCTATACCTTTAGTTTTTAGTAAGCTTATTACTAATATAATGTTCTCTATTTATAGGACCCCTTTAACCCTAGGGTTATATATATTAATAATCTATACCGGTCCCCTATATATCTAAATTATTATTACTATAGTATCTAGGTTAACTGCCTACTATAACTATAAGGATAGGCTAATAGCCTTACTAATTATAAAGCATACGTATATGGCTGCTTTTGGTTTATATAGGAGCTAAAATCCTTAGGGATAGTATATTAATTATATATAGGCATTATAATACGGCTCTTATATAATAAGGATATAGTATTTCTCTAGGTCTAGGCTGTCTAGTAAAGGCCTTATAAGACGGTGGTTTGTATTGCCGTAGTTATACTATATAATAGATAGGTAGCGGACCCCTAGCAAGGGTCCTTCGCCTCTCCTTTATTCCTTAATTCTTCTATTTTTATTTTCTTTAGGACATTTAAAGCTTTTATCTCTTATATCTACACCCTAGTTATTACTTATTTTATATAGAGCTTTCTATTTCCGTATCTTATATTCCTACTAGCGCTTTTATATCTAAATCTATTATTATCTTTAGTTCTTCCCCTGTTTTTACTAGTTAGCTATATACCCTTTAAGAGTTAGCTACAAATATTATATTTACCGCGTTAAGTCTAATTTTTAATTATCCTAGTCTTAAGCTTACTATAGCTGTTTATAAGGGTCTTCCTATAGGGCGTTCTCTCCCTTATATCCCCTATAATCCTTATATCCCTATATAGTCTAGTAATATTACGCGGCGTCGCTTCTAGCCTAGCCCCCTAGTATTAAAGGTAGAAAACGCTAGAAAGGCACCTACGCCCCCCTAGCTTATTACCTATTATTTCTATTTGTATAACCTAGTATATAGTTATTCCCGTAGTTATTAAGCCCTTACCTTCTATCTCCTGTATTTAATATAGTCTTCTCTCTTCTACGCCTTATATGTGCTTTAGTAGCAGTGTCTTATATTATAGGGGCCTATACAGTAGCTGTAGCACACCTATACTGCGTATATGGATTAGGTATATCCCTATTATATATAGCGATAGTATTATTTTAGGCGGAGTCTATAGTTATAGAGCCTTATATTGTATATAAGGCCATTTATAATAATACCTTTTTAGATAAGGAGCTTTTATATTTCTAGTATATATATACTAATAATAAGGGAGCTATACGTTTAACCGGCGTCTCCCTAGCGAGTCTCTAGCGACCCTTATATTCTTTTATTATTCTTATTATATACTTAGTTTATATTTCCCTATTATAGCTATTAGATTTGGGTAATCTTAAATCCTAATATAAAGCGTTTCGTTTGTTTTACTATCTTATATATAGTTGCTATATTATCTGCCTAGCGTCCCTTTTCTACCCTAAGGCTTAGGGGAACCACTAGGACTTCGACTAGGTAATCTTTATAAAGCACTTTTATGCTAATACGTTCTCCTAGTGTTATGGACGCTTTAAGTACAATATTACGACTACTTGGGGAAGAGTTGGAAGAAGCTAGTTAGTTAATTTAGGCACGGTCTAGAATAGAGCTAATAGAACTATATGACGAGGAACGGTAACCGAGGTCACGTAATATAATTTGTATAATTTATAGGATTTTTATAATCCGCGATAAAGTAAATAAAGTATACGTATATTACGTATAAGGAGGATTTTATAGAAGTATGGTTGTGTATTTAAGGACCTTTAGTCCCTACCTAGATAGCTCCTTCCTTATAGTAATTCTTAGAATATAATTAGAGTTAATCTATTAGGCAACTACTCCACCAGTTATTATTACGTTGTTAACTTTAATTTATATTACCTATATACCTAGCCTAATAATAAGCCTATTATAGTACCTACTATAAGGTTCCGTTACACCTAGCCTATCCCCTACCCTTATAACTTATTCCTTTACCTATTAGTCCCTAGGGTAACTCTAATATCTCCACTCCTAAGGTATTAGACTATAACAGCGTTATAGACCTCTTTATAAATTTTTATAAGGACTTCTGTTTCTAATTACCCCCTAAGCCCCTCTACTTTTTCTATATTTAGTTATATTATAATTATATACCTAGATATTATCTTTAGGGGGGTAGGTTTTCTATACTATAAAAGCGCAGCTATAGTGGCCCAGGTACGGTTCGCCAGTAAAAAGGGGTTTTATTTATTTTTAATTTTGCTTAGCTATTAGAGGATTTAATTAAGGGTTTACTAGAGGGGCGCCTAAGGTTTACTAGACTAGTAGAGCTATTCTACTAGCTGTATTAGTTTATTATAGCTAACGGTTGCTCCCCTATAACTACGGATACTAAACGCGTCTAATAGGCTTTATATTTTGTTAGATACCTTCTTAATAGAGGTCTTTCCGCTTTATAGTATAGTATTCGCCTGTTTTTATTATGGAGGGTTATTACTAGGCGTGGTTCTGGTGGACGCGCGCGAGTGCAAATTACCGTCATTTGACGTATGCCTTCCCTGCGATGCATATATCTTAGGGGGATTCTCTAGGTGTTTTTTCGGGGTTCTTTTAGTTAGTTTTAGTCTTTTTGGGCCGGGTGCAGCAAGAGCTCCTCTAGGGCCTTAAATAATAAGTAATATATTTAAATAAGGTAATTATATATAGGGTATCTTTATTACTTAATTATTAGTATATAAGCCTCTATTTAAGAGCTATATATATATTTAGCTTAAAAATAAGCTTATATATATTAACCTACGTACTAAATATATTTAGAACTAGATCTATACCTATTTATATTATATTTATAAATATCTAAGGCTACTTACTCTCTCTATATTAGACCCTATATCTCTTTAAAAACTATAGTATATTTTAAAAATTATAACGAATTCTAAAGATATTTATAGTGTTTTACTTTTAAATAATATATTATATATTTTTTACCTCTTATATTTAAAAGAATAGACGTTATAGGCTTAGGAGTATATATTAATTTAGTTCTATATTAAATTTAAATATATTATAAACTAGTTATAAATATAGTTAGGGGATGATTTAGATTTCGATTAACTTATCTATATAGCTTTTATATATTTATACCTTTTAAGTTAATACAGTAAGTATAATCTTTATTTAGCGTCTATAGGTGCTTTAAAAGGCTTAAATAATCCTTAATTATAAGTATAGTAAGAGAATTAGTAAATGCCTTAGTAAGAAATATAATATAAGGGACTTTAGGCTAAATATATTTAGAACTAAACTAGAACGTATTTAAAACGTATTAAAAACTTACTTTAATCTAATCTTATAGCTATATTTAACTTTTTTTCTAATATATAATCTTTTAACCTAAAGACAC
Organism: Cenococcum geophilum 1.58; assembly: GCF_001692895.1. Classification (NCBI taxonomy): domain Eukaryota; kingdom Fungi; phylum Ascomycota; class Dothideomycetes; order Gloniales; family Gloniaceae; genus Cenococcum; species Cenococcum geophilum. Next base: position 644,939 of record NW_027137568.1, read on the forward strand.
TCTTTTCTAAATTAATTTTAAACTTATTTTTATTATTACTCCTTTAAAAAAGAAAATGGAGATCTGACCGCCGGTTTGGGAGGGTTTTGTTACCAATTTTGGAGGTCGCGTCGCTAAAATTCCTTGCCGCCCTAAGCCTCTTGCTTGCCGGTCTAACGTTAAGCCTCTCGCTTACCGCCCTATGCCGCAGACCTAGTTTATCCAGAAATATAACCCTTCCACGTGCCTAGCGCTAAAGCTATATATACTTTATGGCTCCTACCTCTAATTCGTTTAATCTAGGCCCCGTTTCTCTTATTCTTTACCTTCTTATCTCCTTAACCCCACATTACTCTCTAGATCTCTCCCGCCGTCATTACCCTCTAAATCCTTCCCGCTATTATTACCCTAAGTTCTTTTCTAGCTCCCTAGAATACGGCGCACTTAACTATTTAATCGCAGCTTATTATCTAGCGTTACTAATAATAAGTATATAAATATAGATAGTGATAGTAATAGTTGCTACAGGACAGAACCAACCGTCTTCGACAGTAATGTCAATAGTAATACTGATAATAATGCCAACAGCGACGCCAACAGCGGTATTAACTATGATGCTAACAGTACTGCTAAATCTGAAGATGCTTGCGAAGCGTCCGCTTAGGCGTGGTTTTATAAGGATTAAGACTATTTACTAGAATACTACCTTAAATAGTTAGAAGAGTTTAAAGAATCTAATTTTATAACGTAGGACTACACTAATAGTACTATTAATCTCCTTAACCATACTAAAGAATACTAGTATTAGTAAGCAATAACTAATTCAGCGGCTTCCTTTTAGGCCTAACCTAGAGCTAATAATTTCTAAATACTGCACCTATATAAGGAAAGACCCTAAGAAAATATACTAAGTCCTCTTACTTTAGCTACTTTATAGCTTTTTTAATTAGCTTCTAAATTAAAAATAAGGGAAGAAGGGTAGGAAATAGCGCGGGATAAAGCTTTCTAGCTCGCTTGGCGTATACTAGAAGTACTATTGCCTTATATATAAAAGAGTAACTAGTAAGAAAATTGCTAGTAAATTAAACCGCTAGATATATAAGGTAATTATATTCCTAGTTAACCCTTTAACCTAGCAAAATAAGGCAGAGCTAAGATATCTTTTTTAGGTACTTTAGAAACTAGTAAAGAAATATAACTTAAGTAATAAGAAATAAGAAAAGCCTACTATAGATATAAAGGATCTTACCCTAGTTCTTAAAACTAACTTAGTTATAATAAAGAAAAGATATATAGTTAGGCGATATTAGATGCAAGTCTATTTCTTATTATAGCTAGGTCTTTATACTATAAGCCGACCTAAAGCTCTTCTTAACTTATACTACTAATATATAATAATTATATTTATTTATAATTTAGAAGGCGGGCCTTATAAAATTATACCTAAGTTTATATTTAAATTTATTAAGGAATATCTTAGCATAAAAGAAGCGTACGTTCTCTTTTTACTCTATTACTCTTCTTATACTTATAAAGAACTAGTAATACTTTCCTAATTCCTAAGATTATCTTTAACCCTTTACTTATTCTTAGCCCTTATATCTTTCTTCTAGGTCTTTTTTTTACTAACTAAGCTTTTAAGGCCCCTAATCTAATATCTATAGAGTAGTTTAGTAAGCTATATATTAAGTCTAGGCGTAATAAGTTGCTACTACCTCTTTATTTAGACTTAGATAATATCCCTATATTTTAGCAATTAATTAAAACTTTTTATAGCTATAAGGTCTTACCTAACTAGCCTTTATTATACTTAACTCTTTTACTATAGATTAAAGACCTTAGCGTAATTATAGGATTTTAGTAGGTTACGCGCCTATATAGTCTCTGTCATAGTATAGGTAAGGTATTTAATAAAAATAGTAAGTTCTATTATATAGAGCTAGTTCTACTAAAACCTAATACCTATACTACCTAAGTAATATAAATAATACCCTTTAGAACCTAATAATACAGTACGCTAACGCTTAAATATTCCTAAAGCACTACTTTCTGCAGCGTGTTAGCGTAAATATATAGGCAATTGTTTAAGGCTTAAAGCCTTAGGAAAAGTTAATAAAAGCAGTATACTAAATAAGCCGATTAATTAATCTATAATAGCTATAGGGCCTAATAATAGAGCAATCCTTATTAGTAAACGAGGACCTATATATTTGTTCTTTAATTAAAGTTTAAAATAAGCTAAAGTATAGCCTTAAGCATAAAGCTATAGGAAGTACTAAATACTAAAAGCTTAGCCGGGAAATTATAAATAAAAGGTAATATTAAAGAAATGCGTTATTGGAAAATATTAAAAAGAATTAAAATAATGAATAAGCTGTAATTAATATTAAGTAGTAACTTTCTAAGATTAAATTTAGCGAGAATATTAAAGTAACCTTAGAATCTAGTAATAATAGATTAGTTAAACATAAACGCCTTATTGAAGTAATTATAACACTTCTTAGTATATTATTAGAAGATAAGATACGTAGATATAATAATGCTATTAATGCGGTTATAGACTACTATAATATTAAGGAAGGCAGAGTATATTAGCGGAATTATTATTAGAAAAAGTCTAAAATAGATATCGCCTTTAATAAAGTTAAGATTAAAGAATATACTAAGATTTTAGAAGTGGCTAAAGCGCTAAAGAGGGTAAAGTTATCCTTATATAAGGAGAAAAGACTAAAAATATACTTTATCTGCCTTAGAAATAAAAGGTTTATAATTAATAAGCGCATATATAAGTTCTATACTCTAGCTAATCTTATAAAGCATTTCTAATAAATATATCTCTCTAAACTTCTATAGTAGGGTAAGATTAAATATAATGTTTATAAAGTGACCCTTTAATATAAAATGTATCTTTAAAACTATACGTTCCTTATATATAGAACCTTTTCCTAATTACTACGCACTTATCTTATTATTCTTTATCACTTTTTATTTTATTTTATTAATCTATTATTATTTAATTCTATTTTAGTATTTAATAGAATAGATATAATAACTAGGATTTTATAATTTATTTAAGGGGGTAAGAGGTAATAAATAAGGTAAGGGTAAGGTAAAGGGTAAAATGAAAGGAGAGGCGAGGTTATATAGAGTAAATATCTTTATTTATTTATTTACACTAAATATAAGATTCCCTATAGTTATCTAGTATATAAAGAAAGCTATATAGTATTTAATAGCGTTCTACACTTTAAAAGCTATACTTAGATAGTTTATAAAATTAAAACATTAAATTCTAAACACTAATTCTATATAGCCTTTCTATCTTTATTAGGAAATAAGTATATTTACACTAAGAAGTTTAGTAAGGCTAGGAGAAGAGATAGGGAGAGGGGGGTTTAATTTTAGTGGGAGGTGATTTAATAAGGGTGTGATTTTTAGTAGGGATTATTTTTAATAGTCTCTAAAAGGGTCTAATTTAGAATATTTTTAACCTTATAACAAAATTAAGTGTTCTATTTTTAGTCTTCTAGAAGCCTTTAGGCTTCTAAAATTAATTTTCTAAGGAGCTTAAAGTCTAAGTAATAGCTATATCCTAATAATAGTCTTCTAGTATTACAGACGCTTTAAGTACGATATTACGACTACTAGGAGAGGAGTCGGAAGAAGCTAGTTAGTTAATAGAGGCACGGTCTAGGATGGAACCGGTAGAACTATATAACGAGGAATAGTAACCAAGGTCATATAATGTACTACGTAAGGAACGTGGAGTACGAAGGGAACGTACGTATACTATGTACTAAACGTATATTACGTATAAGAAGGATTTCTTAGGAGTACGGTTGTGTATTTAAAGGACGTCGGTCCCTACCTTAGATAGTTTCTTCCTTATAGTAATTCTCGGAATACAATTAGAGTTAATCTATTGGGCAACTACTCCACTAGTTGTGTTATACGTTGTTTAACTATTCTATACCTACATACCTAGCCCATTAACGCATCCACCGTAGTACTTCCTACAAGGTGTTGTTATATAATCACTACCGGTGTTACGGACGCTTTAAGTACGATATTACGACTACTAGGAGAGGAGTTGGAAGAAGCTAGTTGGTTAATGGAGGTACGGTCTAGGATGGAACCGGTAGAACTATGTGACGAGGAATAGTAACCGAGGTCACATGATATGCTACGTAAGGAATGTGGAGTACGAAGGGAACGTACGTACACTACGTACTAAACGTATATTACGTACAAGAAGGATTTCTTAGGAGTACGGTTGTGTATTTAAAGGACGTCGGTCCCTACCTTAGATAGTTCCTTCCTTATAGTGATTCTCGGAATATAATTAGAGTTAATCTGTTAGGTAACCACTCTACTAGTTATGTTATACGTTATTTAACTATTCTATACCTATATACCTAGCCCATTAACGTATCTACCGTAGTTCTTCCTATAAGGTGTCGTTATACAATTACTACCTTAGTTACGGTAAAAGAAGTCGAATAATATGCCACCGAAAGTACCAGTTACGACGCCATTAACGGCAGTAATAACCTTGGGGACGAGCGGAGATACCAGTATAGCTAATACCGACTTATAAGTGGTTATAAGAGGACAGTTATAAGAAATGGTTAATTACCTATAAGATAATAATAGGATACTTAACGAGAAACTTAATAGTATTGGGATGGCTAAGGTTAAGTTACCCTTAATCGAACGATTCTTAGGAGAAAGATTAAAGCTTAAGGGATTTCTTACGCAAATGTATTTTAAGATTACGCAAGAGGGAGTAAAGCTAGTAACCCCTATGGATTAAATAGCATATATAGGATTATTTCTAATAGGAAAAGCGTTAGAATGGTTTAAACCTTACCTTACGGAAATATAAACTAATGGACTGATAACTAATAACAAAGACGTGCAGTACATATTTTCTACCTAGGAAGGATTTGTAAACCGTTTAACACAGATATTTGGGGATCTAGAAGTATTAACTATAGCAGAAAGAAAGCTTTAAAACCTTATATAACGAATATTAGCAATTAAGTATACGATATAATTTTAAACGCTAGCTATATAGGTTAAATAGAATAATAAGGCGCTTATAGTATAGTATAAACAGGGACTAAAAGCAAAAGTCTAAGACGTAATTATCCTAATAGAAGATGCGGAAACTCTAAGGGAACTAATTAATTAAGCGATTAAAATTGATAATAGAATATACTAGAGAGAATAAGCTAAGAAAGGGTAGGATAGAGTTCTATAGTTATATAAGGCGCAGAGTACGTAATAATAAAAGCTAATATAGAAACTATAGTATAGCGTAGAGCTAATAGACCTAAGCGGTACTAGAGAAGGCTAGGGTTAAAATAAGAAATTATGGAAACCTAAAGGGCAAGGATTAAGTAATTAAAGGTCTATAGAGTAAAAGTTAAACTAGGGAGCTTACTAGTAGCAGACGTTTAGACGGACTCTATAGTAAGAAAAGTAGTTTAAAGATAGAGCTTGTATAAATTATAGAAAGAAAGGGCACTATGCTAGAAACTATAAGGATGGTTAGAATAACTATGCGGTAAAGGGCATAGAGTAAGGAGAACTAGGACCCGTAATAGGAAGATTACGAGGTACCACAGAGTGTTTAATCCAAAGCTTCGCGTTTTGCTATAATAACGTATACCGAATTTATAAAGACGCCAAGTACGGCGTAAGCTATTAGCTATAAGAACCTAAGTTAAAAGGACTTAGGGGTATAAAAGAGTTAGACGAAGATTAGGATTAACTCTTTAAACTAGATTAGGACGAAGACGGCATAGCAAGCCAGCAGTTAGCGGAGAAAGTTCTCGCGCACCAGTTCTAATAAGCGGTAGCATCTATAAAGGATTAAGACGATTAGACTGTTAGCAGCGATAAGGAGGTAATAAAAGGGACTAACTGGGGGTACCTAAACCTTAAGCACGCAATAGAAGTAGAGGAGGAGACAGCATTAGAAACTAAAACCTTAGTAGTAATTGATACCCCACTAGATACGATGTCTATTGCTTTATAAGACGGTAAAAGAGGAATATTTTAGAGTAAACTTAGCAGATAGTTATACGACATTACTACCTTGCCACTTAATAAAGGCAAAAGGCCATAGGCTTAAGATTCTTAAAACGAGATAAGATATACCTAAGATTCTTAAGATAAGATGAGGAAGGCTTAAGGACCCACAACGGACGAAAACCAATAGGAAAGAGCAGAGGCTTAGTTTAAAGACATACGAACGAGTATAGGACGAATGTTTCCTAAAAGTAGCCTAAGATTCGGAGAACAAATAGTGACGCCAATAAGAGGTGGATAAAGTGTTTAGCCTAAGGGTTAAAGCGATAACGCTAGAATTATAAAGCTTAAAGACTTTAAGGACCTAGCTAGAGGTTAAGAACTAAAAGAAAATATGGAAGAATTCTAACAGAGAATCTTTATATAGTAAAAGTGTAATATAGAGTTAAAGACGCAAGATCGCCTAGGATATAAGGTACCTATATAATAAATTACTAATAGGCCTAGAGTAGGTACGCCTAGGGCCAAATGGCTGTAAGAACTAGAAGAAGAAGAAGATCTAGGGATTCCAACTAGGTTTAAAGAACGACACAGTAAAGGCTGTTATAACGCAGCAGCAATAAGATACTTCCTTACAGATAGGTTATATACGCTAAACTAGATTTATAGGAAATGGTATAGATAGCGGCATAATAACGAGTAGGAAGACTTCTATATATAGTTAGACGAAAAGGTAGTCTAGGACTAAGCAATTATAGAAAAACGCATAAGTTACATTAAAGGAGCATTAATTATGACGTTAAGAAATCTAGAAGAAAGATTAGAGGACTGGAGAAGCAATAGGCAAATCTTAGTACCAGCGAACGAAATAGCAACGTTTAGATTACCTAGATAGAGGTTTAAACTTAAGGACGAAGACGAACCAAGAGTTAACCTAAAGCACCTAGTATATTACACGTTAGTATAGATTATATGTGTAGATAATATATATAAAATGTATAAAGTACTAAAGGTAAAAAATAAGAAATACCTAGCAAGATAGTATTAGATATTAGATAAACAATAATACTAAAATACTAAATATATATATAGATGGCATCTAGCAGAGAGCCAGGAAATAAATTATTTAATACTTTAACTAGGAAGATACCTAACGGAAGAATACTTAGACGGATAATAGTGGTGGGAATGTCCTAAGAACATGTATCTATAGTATATTAAAGAAAAGAAATAAACGAAGCATTGGCTAATAGAGGAGTTAAGTGCAATAGGATTAAGCCAATAGTTGGGAAAAGAGGAGGCCCACAGGACCAGAGGGAACTAGTAGTAGAGCCTTAGACCCTTAAAGGAATTTAAGGTTAACACCTAAATTTACGAATTAAATGGCAAGATTAATAGTTTAAAGCATTAGTAGACAGTAGAGTAATAAGAAACTATATCTCGCTATTAGCAGTAGAGCGAATAGGGCTACCTTATAGATAGAAGGAACGACTATATCTGCTAGTGATAATTTTAGGAGATCCGATAGCCTATAGAGGAGGCATTATTAACCTCAAAACAGAACCTATATAGCTAACCATCGAAGAAAGACAGATTAAAATGTCTTTTAATATCCTACTATTAGGGAAGAATAAGACAGTATTAGGGATGCCTTAGTTGTAGGAATACAATCTAAATATTAATTAGGTTATAGGCCAGGTCGATATAAGAAACACTTAACGGCGCGAGGCGCGTATAACTACTAAGTTGGTATAGTACTAAGTTGGAGCGATATATAAAGAGACTAAGCAAGGCTTAAATTACGTACCAAAAAGATACTATAAGTACGGCAGAAAATTATAGAGCCTAGAAAGTGAAAAGCTGTTAGAGTATATAGTATGGGACCATAAGATAGAATTGGAACTAGGAACTAGTCTAAAGTTCTTTCCGATCTATAAGCTTACGGAAGAAGAGTCTAGAGCTTTAAAAGAGTTTGTCTAAGAGAATCTTTAAAAAGGATATATCAGACTATTGTAGTTATTAGTAGGTTATCTAGTACTATTTGTACCAAAGAAGAATAGAAAACTTAGATTATACATCGACTATAGACAGTTGAACAGCATTACGAGAAAGGATAGGTATCCTTTACCCTTAATTAGCGAAATCTAAGATAGGATAGGCAACGCGCAAATCTTTATAAAGATAGATCTAAGATAGGTATACTATTAGATTAGAATTAAGGAAGGTAATAAATGGAAAGCAGCCTTTAGGTTAAAGGAAGGACTATATAAACTATTAGTTATGCAATTCGGACTTATAAACGCACTAGCGACATTCTAAAAGCGAATTAACAGCGTATTAGGAGAACACCTTAATAAGTTTATTATAGCATACCTTGATAATATTATTATCTACTTAATAAGTAAGGAAGAACACGAAGAACACGTTAAATGGGTCTTAAAGAGACTATAAGAAGAATAAATACTAGTAGCAATTAAAAAATACGAGTTCTTTATAAGGAAGACAGATTTCATTAGATTTATTATTAAACTAGGTTATATTAGTATGGACCTAAAGAAAGTTAAAGCTATAGTAGATTGGCGAGAACTAGAGAATGTTATATAGTTAAGATCGTTCCTAGGATTCTGCAACTACTACCGAAGGTTTATTACACAATAGTTAAAGAATATTAAGCTATTTATAAAACTTATAAAAAAGGAGGAACTATAGGTATAGGGAATAGAATAAAGAAGGTTGTTTAGAGAACTTAAGGAGTTATTTACCTAAGAACCAATCCTTAAGATCTACTAACTAAAGTTAGAAATAGTTATTAAAACGGATGCATTAGACTTTGTACTAGGAGTATACTTGCTATAGAAGTACGAGAATGTATGGCACCTAGTAGCGTACTATAGTAGAAAGATAACACTACTAGAACTAAACTATAATATCTATAACAAGGAGTTATTAGGTATAGTTATAGCACTTAAAGAATAGAGAGCTTTCTTATAAGGTATGGAGAAACTATTTATAGTTAAAATAGATTATAAGAACCTAATGGCGTTCCTAATAATAAAAGAACTTAATTAAAGATAAGTTAGGTAGGTAGAGATGCTTATAGAATACTATTTCGAAATATAGCATACTAAGGGTAGTGAAAACGTAAGAGTAGATGCGCTTAGTAGAAAGGCTAAATTATAGAGTAATAAGAAACTATTAGGGGCAATGCTACGCAGAGACAATAACGGATTAATTAGGTATAATTATCCCAAGCTAGTAGCAACCTATAAATCACTAGAGAATAATTAGATATAGAAGATCTAAGAAGTATAGAGTAAGGATCTAAACTTAGAGTAATATAAAAATAGAGAAGCAATGTATATGCTAAGGTTAATCGCAAAAGAATTTATTAAAGAATTCTATAAAGGAATAATATAGGAACATAATAGAGCATAGGGCTTAGTATTAAGACTCTAAGAGGAGTATATTGTTAATAGAATCTAGGGCTTAGTAAGAAAGGTTATAAAAGAATATCTAGATTACTAAAGAAACAAGCTAATAAGGCATAAGCTATATAGAGAACTATAGCTAGTTAAGACACTAGAAAGACTATGGGAAACCATATTATAGGACTTTATTATAAAGTTACTAAAATTAAGAGATTCTATTACCGGATAAGATTATAATATAATCTTAGTAATAGTAGACAAGCTTATAAAGTAGGGATACTTTATAGTATATATAGAAGAAATATTAGTAGAAGATATGGCTAGAATCTATATAAAAGAAGTATTTATAAGATATAGAGTACTAAATAAGATTATATCGGATAGAGACCTAAAATTTGTAGCAGTATTCTAGGAGGTATTCTTAGCGGAATAGGGAGTTTAAGCAGCAACTTCTACCGCATATTATCCATAGATAGACGGTTAAACGGAAAGACTAAACTAGACACTAGAGCAGTATCTAAGGTATTATGTTAATTATACACAGAATAATTAGGTATTACTATTACTAGTTATATAGTTTATATACAATGCAATACTATAAGAAGGTATATAGATATTACTATTTTAGGCAAATTACGGGTATAAGCCTAGAATATTATTATTACTATAATAAGCGAAGAAAATAAGTAGTATAGCTAAATAAAGGATAGAGACTCTAATAAATCTTTATAAAGACCTCTATTTTATAGCGCAGATAGTATAAGAGCGTATAGCTAAGTACTATAACGCTAGGAGATCTAAGGGACTAGATCTTAAGGAGGGGGATAAAGTGTGACTACTATACAAAATTTTCAAGAGTTAATAACTAAGTAAGAAGTTAGACTACGTTAAACTAGGACCATTTAAAATTATAGTAAAGATTTTAAAAGTCATATATAGACTTAACTTACCAGTAAAAATAAAAATCTACCCTATATAGTATATTGTAATACTAAAACTAGCGTACGGAGACGCAGAGCCACTAATTTATAAGGAAGACATGTATAGAGGATAAGAGGAAGACAAATAGGAAGTTTTAAAGATTATTAGTTATGAGGACGTTGATAACGAGATATGGTGCCAGGTTTAGTGGATAGGCTATAACAGGGCTACCTAGGGGCTACTTAAAACCCTAAAGAACGCTATAGGAAAGGTATAGGAGTATTAAAAGAAAATGGGTTAGGAAGTATTAATAAAGAATTGCTAAAGAATAAGTCACCTAAGGGGGACCCAAGAGGAGCAACTGCTAAACTACTTAGAGTTGTTTCCTTTGCGATAAGAGGAGAATCTATCCTTATATTACTAAGTTCCTATAGACCTTATTCTACTAGCTTCTACTCCTTAGAACGGACCTTCTTATAAACCTTCTTAAGATAAAGAAGATGGGTAAACGCCGCGATCTAAGTATCTAGGGCCCTCTGTTCCGCGTTACGGGAATATTCTAGCTTAGCTAAGGTAGTAGAGAGCTTGCTATTAAGCTTTATAGCAGTAAATTAAACCTAGGACCCTAGCAGCAATTAATAAGGGAACCTAAAGACTACTAAGAGTAATAGAATGTATATATTTAGCGTTAGATATAGAACGGACATTATAGAGTAACTAAACGTTTACCTTAGTGCACTCTAAATAGGAAGAGGGTTGTTAAGATAAGGGACTTGCCAGCGTAATATAAACTAATTCCTCTTTCGCACAACAAGAACAAGGAGACGGTATTATTGCACCTAGTAATAATATAGCAGCAATAGTACAAGTATAACGTTGCGCGTAGGAAGAGAAAGAAACTTTAGGCATAATAAGTAACAATATTAACTATATTAACTAGATAGACATTATACCTCTAATAAATGACTTAGAGATATTAAGAGTCTTTAAGGACGAAGATAAAGAGGAGGGAGATAGTGTTACGGACGCTTTAAGTACGATATTACAACTACTAGGAGAGGAGTTAGAAGAAGCTAGTTAGTTAATAGAGGCACGGTCTAGGATGGAACTGGTAAAACTATATAATAAGGAATAGTAACTAAGGTTATATAATGTGCTATATAAGGAACGTGGAGTATAAAGGGAACGTATATATACTATATACTAAATGTATATTACGTACAAGAAGGATTTCTTAGGAGTATAGTTGTGTATTTAAAGGACATCGGTCCCTACCTTAGATAGTTCCTTCCTTGTAGTAATTCTTAGAATATAATTAGAGTTAATCTATTAGGTAACTACTCCACTAGTTATGTTATACGTTATTTAACTATTCTATACCTATATACCTAGCCCATTAACATATCTACCGTAGTACTTCCTATAAGGTGTCGTTATATTTAGTAGCTCTAGTATAAGGTAAGGATATAGATAGGGAGCTTAATAATGGAATAATAGGATATATTATATATATAGACAAATCCTTAAGGGAGAAGGAGGAGTCTAAGGTGTGAGGTAAGGAAGGGTTTTCCCTAGGTATATATAGCGCACGTACCTTATAGGCGAGTTGTATGCAAGTCGCCTGTGCCTTGCAGCTATATAACTATATACTTAGGTTTTACCTAATAATACCCCCCCCTTTAAAAAAGGTCGTCCCTAATCCTTTATATACTTAGGCCTTAATAAAACCCTATAAAAAACCTTAATAAGGAAAAATTAAAAAGGGAAAGAGTGTCCTAATTTTATATATAAAAAGATAGGTATATATACTTCGCCGGTAAGTCCTAGGTTATTTATATGCAGCTAGGCGTATAGGCGGTAAGGCAGTATACCCGATAACCGCCGCTAACCCTATACTTTAGCCTTATACTATACCTATATAGTATATAGAGATTCTACTAAATTTTGCTAAATTCCGCCAAGTTCTGCTAAATTCCGCCTAATTTCAAATGCGCACTTATATAAGTAGGTCGCTAGTACCTCGCGGGTAGGTTATAGGTTATTCGCGTATAGCCAGACTTATAGACGGTAAGGTAGTATACCTATTAAATCCGCCGCTAACCCTATACTTTAGCCTTATAGTATACTGGCGTAGGTAGGTAGGTTAATTATATACAGCCAGATTTATAGACAGTAAGGCTGTATACCCGTTAAATCTGCCGCTAACCTATACTTTAGCCTTACGCGTTATCTATATAGCATATATATAGGATAGTATATAAGTCGTTAGTGTAGGTCACTACTAGTAGGTTACCAGTAAGTTAAAGGACCCTAGTTAAAGGACCCTAGCTATAGATAGACGTTGGATAATATATAAGTCGTTAGTATATAGGTTACTACTTAGCAGGTTACTAGTAGGTTAAGGACCCTAGTTAAAGGACCTTAGTTATAGATAGACCTATTTAGTATAAGTTATTAGTATAGGTTACTACTAGTAAGTTACTAGTAGGTTATAAACCCTAGTTAAAGGACTCTAGTTATAAATAGGCCTATTACCTAATATAAATAGCCTGCTAAGATAGTATAGAGTAACGGACTAGGTCTAGGGAGAGTTTAGGGTTATAGCATATACGGTATATTAACGAATTAAGCTTTGTTACCATTATACGCTATAGCCCTACCTATAAGTTGCCGGTAAGTTATTAGGGAGTTACTAGAAAGTTACCAGGTTGCGTTAAAGTGTAATTTATATAGGATATTAATAAATTAAGCTTCACCCCATATATATACCGTAACTTTTATTACAAGTATTAGTTCCTTAATCCCTTAGGATATCCTCTACCTTTCTTTAGTATAGGCTATATCTTAGTAGTAGCGCTTGCCTTTTACTTACGCTTTAGCTATAAGGCTAAGTAGTAGTATACTAGCTTATAAAACGGTCTATAAGGATAAAGAGGTGTTTTAGACTTAGGGAGATCCGTAATAAAGTTAAGTAGATAATACTGCTAGGCTTAGGTGGGGGGCTGTAAGAGGCTGCGGCTTACTATAAGGTATATAGCGGCGTAATAGAGTATTAGTAGGCATTGCAGTACCTAGGTATTCGCGGAAGTCCTTAATAAGGCTAGACCTTATTATACCTTAGGAGTCCTTAATTATATTACTAGTAAGAACTTACCCCTAGGTAATTATATATAGAGCGTATAAAGGCGTCCCTTATACTCTATAGATGGACTAGTAACTTAGGGGTGTATTCTATAAGCCGTTTCGGCTAAGGTAGCTACTATTACTACTTGCTATAGTATAAGGCTCTGCGCAAAGCTAGTACTAGCGAGGTAACTCGTAGGGTTATTATAGGGGACCGTTGCCTAGGCTAAGGGTTTAGCGCTATAGGTTAGTTAAAGTCTTAGTAAGAATAGTAGGACGCTCTAGTTTACTAGCGCTAGGTTATTAATATAGTAGTACTAAGGCCGCCTATAAGGCTTATAACCTATAACTTTTTAGTATAGTATAGGCATAGATATAGTTAGGTTGCGATGCGTCTATATATTTAGGGGTATATAGTATCTAAGCCTTTTACCTATACTAATATTAGGTTATAATACGCCTACGTATAATATATATTTAGGGGTATATAGTATTCTAATCTAATATTAGGTTATAATATCCTGCGTATAATATATATTTAGGGTATATAGTATCCTAGTCTCGTTCTAACATTGGGTTATAATATCCTACGTATAATATATTTAGGTTATACATTATCCTCGTCTTTTTTCTACCTAATATTAGGTTATAATACACCTATGTATAATATATATTTAGGGGGATACGTTATCCTAGTCCTGGGTGGCTTACTACTAGTAATCTTTACTATAGCTATCTACGTTCCTTATATAAGTTATATATATAGTACTAGTGTTTAGGGGATCCTTAGAGCTATCTAGCTATTAAGTTATCTCCCTAGGAGATTGTTTGGGAAAGCCTCGCCTTTCTTAGGTTCTATCTTCTAAATCTAACCCTATAAAGCCTATACTACGACCACGCTTTAAGCGTAAGGATTTGCCGCTACTAACTACGCCATCTTCCGTAAGCTTTATAGTGTTAAGCAATTGCTCTATATAGCGGACTTTAGTAAAAAGGTCTTTAGTAGTTCTTACCTATGCAATAAAGTTCTAATAGAAGAGCTCTACTTATAGGTAGGTTAGAAGATATAAGAACTAAAAGTTTACCTCTTAATTAGGATTAATAAAAGGGGTATATAAGAAGAGGTCCTTTAAGCTATATATATAGGCTAAGAAGATATTAAACTTCTAGTTCTCCTTTATTATAGTTATATAGTATATAATAGTATTATTAAAGCGTCTTACTATAGGGTTTTTAATCTAGTCTTAGACTATAGTCTTAAATTTATCCTATAGTAAAGGACCTTTATCTTTAGCGCCTAGCCAGTATTATACTAGTTAGGTAATTATTTTCTCTTTTATAAGACCTTTAATAGCCTAGCGTGTACGTCACTTATAATTATAGTTAGCGCTATTAACCTTAAATTGGTTCTTAACTGCGGTAATCCACCGGTTAAACCTCTATTAAGTAGTGCCACTAATATTAGGTAATAGCTTCTTAACTAGGGCGTTAAGATTTCGGCATATATATAACTTATACTCTTTATTAAAGAGGCGACGAAAGGGCTTTATTAAATTAATAATGCTCTATAAGTTAGCTATTTTCTTAACTAGCTTATCTAGCTCCTTTATATTAGTAGTATTAGGTAGGATACTAGTAACCTTACTAAGCTCCTATTAAGCTTAGGTATATAAGTTAAACTAGTCTCCAGTATTTATAGATATTTAATTATTTTAAGGTTTAGAAGGTAGCTTAGATTCTACTAAGTCTATACTAGATCCTAAGGCGTTTTATAGTTATATTATAGGCGTATTGCTATTAAGTATAGGCGTTAATCTTATCTTTAGAGGTATTGTAGATTATAGTAAAATTAAACTAGCTATCCTCCTAAAGGGATTATAAGGATTTAAATATAAGGTAAGGATATGGATAGGGAGCTTAATGATGGAATAATAGGATATATTGTATATATAGACAAATCCTTAAGGGAGAAGGAGGAGTTTAAGGTGCGAGGTAAGGAAGGGTTTTCCCTAGGTATATATAGCGCACGTACCTTATAGGCGAGTTGTATGCAAGTCGCCTGTGCCTTGCAGCTATATAACTATATACTTAGGTTTTACCTAATAATACCCCCCCCTTTAAAAAAGGTCGTCCCTAATCCTTTATATACTTAGGCCTTAATAAAACCCTATAAAAAACCTTAATAAGGAAAAATTAAAAAGGGAAAGAGTGTCCTAATTTTATATATAAAAAGATAGGTATATATACTTTGCCGGCAAGTCCTAGGTTATTTATATGCAGCCAGGCGTATAGGCGGTAAGGCGGTATACCCAATAACCGCCACTAACCCTATACTTTAGCCTTATACTATACCTGCGTAGTATATAGAGATTCTACTAAATTTTACTAAATTCCGCCTAATTCTAAATGCGCACTTATATAAGTAGGTCGCTAGTACCTCGCGGGTAGGTTATAGGTTATTTACGTACAGCCAGACTTATAGACGGTAAGGCGGTATACCTATTAAATCTGCCGCTAACCCTATACTTTAGCCTTACGGTGTACTAGTGTAGGTAGGTAGGTTAATTATATGCAGCCAGATTTATAGATGGTAAGGCTATATACCCGTTAAATCCGCTACTAACCTATACTTTAGCCTTACGCGTTATCTATATGGTATATACGTGGGATAGTATATAAGTTGTTAGTATAGGTTACTGTTAGTAGGTTACTAGCGAGTTAAAGGACCCTAGTTAAAGGACCCTAGCTATAAATAGACGTTAGATAATATATAAGTTGTTAGTATATAGGTTACTACTTAGTAGGTTACTAGTGGGTTAAGGACCCTAGTTAAAGGACCTTAGTTATAAACGGACCTGTTTAGTATAAGTTGTTAGTATAGGTTACTACTAGCGAGTTACTAGCAGGTTATAGACCCTAGTTAAAGGACTCCAGTTATAAACGGGCCTATTACCTAATATAAATAGTCTGTTAAGATGGTATAGAGTAACGGACTAGGTCTAGGGAGAGTTTAGGGTTATAGTATATACGGTATATTAACGAATTAAGCTTTATCACCGTTGTACGCTGTAGCCCTACCTATAAGTTACCGGTAAGTCGCTAGGGAGTCACTAGGGAGTTACCAGGTTGCGTTAGAGTGTGGTTTATATAGGATATTAATAAATTAAGCTTTACCCTATATATATACCGTAACTTTTACTGCAAGTATTAGTTCCTTAATCCCCTAGGATATCCTCTACCTTTCTTTAATATAGGCTGTGTCTTAGTAGCAGTGCTTGCCTTTTACTTATACTTTAGCTATAAGGCTAGGTAGTAGTATACTAGCTTATAAAACGGTTTATAAGGATAAGGAGGTGTCTTAGACTTAGGGAGATCCGTAATAAAGTTAAGTGGATAATGCTGCTAGGCTTAGGTGGGGGGCTGTAAGAGGCTGTGGCTTACTATAAGGTGTATAGCGGCGCAATAGAGCGTTAGTAGGCATCGTAGTACCTAGGTGTTCGCGGAAGTCCTTAGTAAGGCCAGACCTTATTATGCCTTAGGAGTCCTTAATTATATTACTAGTAAGAACTTACCCCTAGGTAATCGCGTGTAGAGTGTATAAAGGCGTCCCTTATACTCTATGGATGGACTAGTGACTTAGGGGTGTGTTCTGTAAGCCGTTTCGGCTAAGGTAGCTACTACTACTACTTGCCGTGGTATGAGGCTCTGCGTAAAGCTAGTACTAGCGAGGTAACTTGCAGGGTTATTGTGGGGGACCGTTGCCTAGGCTAATGGTCTAGCGCTATAGGTTGGTTAAAGTCTTAGTAAAAATGGCAGGACGCTCTGGTCCGCCAGCGCCAGGTTATCGGTGTAGTAGCACTAGGGCCGCCTATAAGGCCTATAACCCGTAACTTTTTGGTGTAGTATAGGCATAGACGTAGTCGGGTTGCGATGCGCCTGTGTATTTAGGGGTATGTGGTGTCCAAGCCTTCTACCTATACTAATGTTGGGTCGCGATACGCCTGCGCATAATGTGCGTTTAGGGGTATACGGTATCCTAATCTAACGTTAGGTCGCGATGTCCTACGCATAATATGCGTTTAGGGTATGCGGTATCCTAGTCTTATTCTAACGTCGGGTCGCGATATCCTGCGTACAATGCGTTTAGGTTATGCGTTATCTTTGTCTTCTTCCTACCTGACGTTGGGTCGCGATACGCCTGCGTACGATGTACGTTCAGGGGGATGCGTTATCCTAGTCCTGGGTGGCTTGCTGCCAGTGATCTTTGCTACGGCTGTCTGCGTTCCTCGTGTAAGTCGCATGCGTAGCACCGGCGTCCAGGGGATCCTCAGAGCCGTCTAGCTGTTGAGTTGTCTCCCTGGGAGATTGTTTGGGAAAGCCTCGCCTTCCTTAGGTTCTGTCTTCTGAATCTGACCCTGCAGAGCCTATGCTATGACCGCGCTTTAAGCGCGAGAATTTGCCGCTGCTAACTACGCAATCTTCCGCAAGCTTTGTGGTGTCAAGCAATTACTTTATACGGCGGACTTTAGCAAAGAGGTCTTTAGTGGTTCTTACCCATGTAATAAAGTTCTGGCGGAAGAGCTCTGCTTATAGGTAGGTTAGAAGACATAAGAACTAAAAGTCTACCTTTTAATTAGGATTAACAAAAGGGGTATATAAGAAGAGGTTCTCTAAGCTACGCATACGGGCTAAGAAGGTGTTAAACTTCTGGTTCTCCTTTATTACAGTCGTATAGTATATAATAGCATTATTAAAGCGTCTTACTATAGGGTTTTTAATCTGGTCTTGGAATATAGTCTTAAATTTGTCCTATAGTAAAGGACCTTTATCTTTAGCGCCTAGCCAGTAATACACTAGTTGGGTAATTATCTTCTCTTTTACAAGACCTTCAATAGCCTAGCGCGTACGTTGCTTGCAATTATAGTTGGCGCCATTAACCTCAAATCGGTTCTTAACTGCGGCGATCCACCGGTTAAACCTCTATTAAGTAGTGCTACTAATATTAGGTGGTAGCTTCTTAACTAGGGCGTTAAGATTTCGGCGTATATATAACTTATACTCTTTACTAAAGAGGTAATAGGAGGGCTTTATTAAATCGATAATACTCTATAAGTTGGCTATTTTCTTAACTAGCTCGTCTAGCTCCTTTATATTAGTAGTATTAGGTAAAACACTAGTAACCTTATTAAGCTTCTATTAAGCCTAGGTATATAAGTTAAACTAGTCTTTAGCATTTATAGATATCTAATCGTTTTAAGGTTTAGAAGGTGGCTTAGATTCTACTAGGTCTGCACTAGATCCTAAGGCGTTTTGCGGTTATATTATAGGCGTATTACTATTAAGTGTAGGCGTTAATCTTGTCTTTAGAGGCATTATAGATTATAGTAAAATTAAACCGGCTATCCTCCCAAAGGGATTATAAGGATTTAAATGTGAGGTAAGGATATAGATAGGGAGCTTAATAATGGAATAATAGGATATATTATATATACAGACGAATCCTTAAGGGAGAAGGAGGAGTCTGAGGTGTGAGGTAAGGAAGGGTTTTCCCTAGGTACGTGTAGCGCATGTGCCTCACAGGCGAGTCGTATGCGAGTCGCCTGTGCCTCGCAGCTATATAACTATATGCTTAGGTTTTACCTAACATCTAGACTCCTAAAATTAAGCACTAAGGAGCCTCTAGGTCCTAGAAATAGTCTTTTAAAAACCTAAAACTTCTAAAAGAATTAATTTTTTAGAAGCCTTAGGTTTATAGGGAATATATTCTTAAAAGTTCTATAATACCCTATAATAGAATAATTATTTCTTCTAAAATTGTATCCCTTTTAAGATTGGCCCTTTTAGATTAAGAGTCTTCTTAAGATTAAATCTCTTAGATATTAAGCCCTCTTAGAAGCTTTACCTAGATAATTCTTAATAGCCTTAGGCTTTTAAAGTAAAGCTCCTAGTAGCTTTAGCCTCCTAGAAAAATTAGTCTCTTAAGAGCCAAGTACTAATAATAGCAGCCTCTAAAAATTATACAGTTAAAGAAATATACTGCCTGTAGAAAGTGTACGGCGGCGCTTAAGAGCAACTAATAGCCTAGAAGTATTACCCTAAGAGTAATTTATTTCTAGTAGCCTTTCTTATTATATAGCCCTATTATTTTTAACAGAATATCTAATAGTATTTAAGCTTTTAGCTAGGGTATCTAAAGAAGAAATATCCTCTTAAAATAGAATAGCCTGCTTAGCGCTGTGCCTTATTATCTATAGTAGATAAGATAGTATCCTAGTATACGTTTAGATTTAAAAACGCTTATAATATTAGATTCTAAATTTCAAGCCTAAGGCTATATATTTATATTATATTAAAGCTATATAACATAAATTTATTAGGATGTATATATATTACTAGCTAATAGACAGTATAGTTAAATAATATACCATTATTAACTATTAATAAGAATAAAGAGAAAGAGAAAGGATAGCTAAATTCTAAATATATATCTGCTTATATACTAAAAAGGCGTATATTTTATAGAGCTAAGTATAGGACTATATATTATTAAACTGGCCTCCTTCTATAAAATTATACTAAAATTCAATATTTATAGTAAAAAGTTTAACTAGTAAAAGCGTATAACTGGTAAAAAGTTTAACTAGTAGAGAGTTTAACTAGTAAAAAGGCTTAACTAGTAAAACTATAAGACTAGTAAAACATTTAACTAGTAGAGAACTCTAACTAGTATAAAGGTTGGATTAAAACTAAAGTTAAACCAGTACAAAGGTTAGACTAGTATATAAAACTTTACTAAATTATAACTAGGCAAGTATAGCTAACTTCTAGGTTCTTGTACTTAAGGGGTTATATAGGTCTAGTTTTAGGCCCCCGCTTAGGATTATTTCTAGCACATTTTAAAGAATTAGTTTTATAGTAACTATAATATAGTGCGTAATAAGAGGATACAATAATATATATATAAAAGTTTTGTGGTATATATGCAGTGCTAAGCATATTTCTTAACAGAGAGGGCCCTATAATTTATCCGTACCCTACTCTACTTAGCTATAATACTTTCCTAGCTTATATTAGCGTTATACACATTATAGAGAATTAACTGTTATAGCCTTAGGACGCAGTAAGCGTTAAGTCTTAGAGGTATTACTATCTTGGCTAAGCCTTACCCCGTATAATAAATCTGCACGGTTTGTAATTATAAACTTATACTATAGTGTAATTTAACACTAATTGCTAGAAAATAGCGCCTATAGAGGAATAAGCTCATCCTTAGATTTATAATAACTTTAAGGACGTATATATAGAGCTTAGCTATCTAATACTAATTCTTTAATAGTAATCCTAAAATATAGGAGGTATATAATGCTATAAGAGAAA
The DNA here is from genome assembly GCF_001692895.1 of Cenococcum geophilum 1.58. Lineage (NCBI taxonomy): Eukaryota > Fungi > Ascomycota > Dothideomycetes > Gloniales > Gloniaceae > Cenococcum > Cenococcum geophilum. The sequence continues at coordinate 665,803 of NW_027137568.1, forward strand.
GAAGGATAACTGTTGATTATAGTCTACTTGTTAGTATAGTTTATAAGTTAATCTATATAAGATAGACAAGATACCATAACTCCTAACTATAGTCTACTTGTTCTAATTATTTATAAAGGTTGAATAGTACTATTTTAGCCTTAGATAGCATATAATAGAGGAATTAATTTTATATCAAATTTAAGGCTTATAGTTCCGCGCTATAAAGATCTTTAATTTAAAATTTAGTTGGCAGAAAAAGAACCCTAGTTAAGAGCGAGCGACGCTAAAGAATTTAGTTAACTTAGTAACCGCGCCACACTAATCTACTTTGCTTTATAATCGCTATAGCACTAAGCTAAAGATCTAATACGCTAGTCTAGGGCAGAACAGGTTCTTACCCGCTTACTATCTTTATTCTAAGAAAATAGTACGCAAATATATATATATATGTATATATATATATTCTATTATAGCCATACACTATTTAGGGTATTAGCCATTACAGAACGCTAACTAAATACTTCCTACCGCTACTATACTTGCTCTAGTTTAAAAGCCAACTATAAGAACTATATATCTATTGCTTAACACTATACTTAACCAAGGAAATAAAGGAAAGTAATATATTACTATTAGAAGAAAGTCGGCGAGCCTAAGTAAGTATTTTTTGACGCCTTGCGTCCGTAGGGCTATCCTAGCATTGTGCGCTTTTTAATCAGCAACGTACTAGTAGAGGCACGTATAGAGGAGGCTCGCAGTGTATTTGGTTAGGTAGGTAGTTATATATTATCTAGTAGTGCTAGTAATATAGTAGAGTTTGACATGCCTACCTATCTAGGCCTCTACCCTAGTTTTCCAGTGGCTTCGTCACATCTATTAGATACCTTACACACCTTTTACAGTTAAGGCCCGGCCAAAAACCTCTCCCGCCTAGGTAACTCCTGTTTGCTCCTTAAGTATATCTTACCGGCGTGCCGTCCTAACAAATGGTTCCGTCTGTTGGCGTACCGACACGCGCATTCGTTCTCTTAAGCCACGTAGTAGTCTCTCTGGCTAGGATATAATCCTACCTACCTACTAGGTGCACTAGGGGTTAGAGTCCAGTTAAGGGGTAAGGTCCCTAGAGCCAGTAGTGGCTACTACGCACTACGCCCTATAGGAGGCTAGTAGTAATATAGGGGCGCAACACCCTATATACTGCCAGTTCCCGTTTCGCGTTGCCTATAGAAGTCTCCTTATAATAGGCTAACTATATCTTGTAGAATGGGTTACAGACTAGATCCCACCAGGCGACCTACTCTACCCATTCTACTAACTAAGCTTATGTCCCCCCCTTTTATAAGCTAGCCTATGTCTCTAACTGTTGAGTCCTTATCTAACTAGCCTGTGTTTCCTCTAGAGCTTCTTCCATATATATATGCATTAGGTTACATGCACCACGCCTATTAAGACCTTCCTATGAGTCGCCTTTGACGCCATGGGGCCGTCGAAGCTGGCCTGTGTTTCCGCTGCCTAGAGCTTTGCCCGTGTTGCCACCTATAGTAACCCACCTCGTTGAGCCGTCTGGTCGCCGTCGCGTCGCTGTCGCGCCGCTGTCGTCCAGGTCGTGCGCACCACGCCTATTAAGACCCTCTTCTAAGTCACCTGGGTGTACTAGATACCAGATAGGCCCTCGTAGAGGGGCCTTAATAAGTTCTCTAGGTAGGGCCTTAACAAGTTCTTCGCGGTAGCCTTAGGGGCCTTAACAAGTTTCATACAAGGAATCTGCGACGCGTTAACCTTAACAAGTTCTTATAAAAAGAGGTTCCCTACGCCCTCGCCGCATTACTTGCAATCTTAGAGCTAGTGCAAGCCCAAGGGTGTCCTGTCGTACGCCTAGGACGCGTCCGCATCCGCTGGCTTAATAAGGCTAGTTTCGGCCCTAGCTATGAGCTAGGTAGTCGTACATTGGGTGGAATAGTACGCAAACAAGGGTCTGTCCGGAGCGGGTCGGCCATTCTCCCTGCTAGCGTGATCAAGGCGTTCGTCTGCCTTTAGCCAGACTCAAGTGGCAAATATTTAACACGTAATTCTGCACGTGGAAATCCTGTCACTTAATCTAAAGTATGCTCAAAGCTTCGCTGTGGCAAATTGGCAAGTTATATATTCATGCTAATTCCCAGCCCTCTATAAAATAGAGAGAATAATAAAATATAGTAAGTAATTATAATATAAATGTTCTGGCCTTAGAATGTGTTAAGCTTATTAAGCTCAACTTTGCATATCCATACCCTTCCAGTTCTAATACTAGTACCAATTATCTTCTCTAATACCACTAAACATAATAGTCAATACTCTAAGGGTAGCCATATTAGGTTCTCTGAATTATATATTATCTATATACCATCTGCGCTTAAGGCTAGGCCTTAATATTAAGGACTTTAAGGTTCTAAATAGGATAAAAGGGGTCTCAAATCTAATAGAGCGCTAATTTCAATAGTGCTAATATCCGTTTAAAGGTATAAGTCAGTGATGTTAAATAAGATGCGGAAGAGTGCCTGGCCAATAATGAGCGTCTAGAGGCAGTCGCCACTACTCGCATCCCAGATCTTAACCGTCCCGTCGGCCGACACTAACGCTAGCCAGGCCGAGTCGTGGGAGAAGGCTACTGACCTAACCCAATCGCTATAGCCCTCGAGCGTCTAGAGGCAGTCGCCGCTGCTTATATCCTAGATCTTGACCATCTTATTAGCCAACACTAACGCTAGCCAGGCCAAGTCGTGGGAGAAGGCTACTAACCAGACCGAATCGCTATTCCAATATTTACTCTTTATTCCGCCGACGTCTAGTCTACCAGACCAGTTAAAGCCAGTAATTCTGTTCTAGCTGCATGCAAGCTTCCTATTTAATAATATTTGCTATAGAGAACAGGTTATTTATTATAACTTACATAAGTTTTCACTAGGCTTCAAATATTATCCTTAGAACCCAATTCTAGGACCCTCTATTTTTAGCTAACCGTAGTTAGGGGATCCTAGTCACGTCTGGAGAACAGCCACGTCTGGAGAATTATCGGATGCCCAATTAGCCCAAAATAACCGGTCCTCTTGGCAACGCCAAATAGGAGAACCACGTCTGGAGAACAGCTACGTCTGGAGAACAGCCACGTCTGGAGAACAGTCACGTCTGGAGAGCAAGAACGCCACGTCTGACAGCCACATCTGGAATAGCCACGTCTGGAGCAGTCACGTCTGGAGAACAACTAGTCTGACGAACGGTCACATCCGGAGAATAATAGTCTGCAGAAAGTCACAACTAGTCCAAATCTTACCTGTTTTGCCTTCTTTCCACCGCGCCTGATATATCTCATTATTATGGATTTAAACGCGGTACTTTTGTTAACACAGCCTCAAGAAGAAGTTTGTGAAGCGCCTCTAAAGGCAAGTGTGACATGAAATCTATAATCTAATATAATTAAGATAGCAGAGGTTTCGTATGCGAGACATAATCTATAGTTTAGCGCCAGACTTCTGGAGGAAGGACTTCTGGGAACGAGGTAACCACGTACGTGTATATAACTGTATTATTAAGCAACAATAAGACTGTAAGTTTGGTCAGCGCAATTTTTTACACGTAGTCCACTTTCTGGCTGTTGGCAGTCTAACCCCTCCTAGGGACGAGAACATGCCCTGTGTGCAGGAAAGCTGCAACAAATTTCGACCGCACTTGCAAGATGGTCACAATCGAGGACATATTTTTCTTACACCCCACAAACAATCATCAGGACTTCCCATCTTCACCCTTCACCTGCGACTTTCTTTTTGACCCCAATGAGAAAAAGTCCCGGACGCTCCGCCGCTTCCCTTGACTCGATTCGCTCCTGATCTCATCTACTGGAGATTGCTTCATTAAATGTTCCCTACGCTTCTCGTATCTGGGAGCATTCGAGCTCGATTCCGCAATGATGGGGAGGCCCCGGGCAGGATATCGATTCACTTCGATTGATTGCCCCTCTGAACCTTGTCTGATGATATTCGGTCTCACCCGATTACTCACCCGATCAAAGTCTGGGAACCCACGGCCAAGCCTGTTTGTGCTCGATTCTGCTCTTGTCTCTTGCTTGGGAGCACTCAATCTTGCCTGCTCAAAACCGGGAAGGCCTCTAGGAGGACCACGACCAGAGGTTCGCTCAGCCGTGCCAAATTCATCTGGTCGAGGAGCCTCCATTCTCAAGCGTCCCAAGTCGGGAAGATCAAGATCTTCCAGGTCTGGCAGAGCAAGACCGCCCATGCCAGGAGCACCAAGAAGACCAGCAAAGGGATTAAATCCCAACCCGTCAGGACCAAATTCTCCATTCCTCTTCCCTTGATCTAGCAGAGCCTGTACATAAGGAGGCACGCTCGACTCGTCGAAAGGCATGCCGGTCAGAGCTTCGACCATCATCCTGAACATAGGAGGAACCTTTGACTTTGCCGCTTGTCTCGCCGCCTCCATTTTGCGAAGGTTTTGCAATAATGGGTGCGCATTGGGGTGGTCGATCGGCACTTTCTCGTTCGCATCTTGTAACAATTGAATCGCGTCGTCGAGATCTTCCTCGGAACCGGAAATCTGAAAGCGGGTGAAGAGGGCGGAGGCTAGGTTGTTCATTTTGCTGAAGTCACCCAGAGCACCTTTTGACGTTTTCGTGGCTTCTCTGTGGAGTCGAATCGCTTCTTCTAAGTCCGAGTCATCTCTGAGCCTGGTGAAGCGACTGTGAAGCATGGATCCGAGGTTTGATGCTAGAGTAGCCTTCCATGGCCTCCCGGAATCATCGACCTCCATTGCTTCTTCTGCCCATCCAATGGCTGTTTGCAAATCGCCCAGTTTGCCAGTCATTTCGAACTTCATGTATCCGGATGAGGCAAGATTGGCCATGTCTCGACAGAGATCGTAGGTGTCTGCCTTGCCGGTTTCAGAGCCTTCGTTGGCGTCCACGGCTTTTCGGAACCAGGTGGTCGCTTCGTCAAGCCATGCGATTTCCCGATCCTGTTTGAATTTGGACATGTGGATTACGCCCATGTGGGCGTAGATGACATTCCTTGGGTGCACCTCTTCCGACTCTGATAACGACACAGCTGCCTTGCCGAAACGAACAGCATTGTCCCAGTCCTTCTCTTCGAACTCGCGCTCAAACAGATACCCGTGAGCAAGGGATCGAATGGACAAGTTCAAAGAGACATCGTCCTTGTTCTCGACTCCCACAGTCCAATTAATATTGCCAATGGGATAAGAAACTAGCTTGATGACTTCACGAAGATCCTCGACACCACCCAACCCCTGATACCTCTCCATGAGCAAGTTGACCAGACGAGTCTTGAGGGCATCCATCATGCCGCCGGGATTCTCTTCCCTTTCGAATTGTTTCCTCACTTCAGAAATCGCCTTGTCCAGGTCTTCCTCTTTCATCGAGACCTGGAAGGCAGAAAGTGCCCCAAATACGCTCTTTTCCATTTCTACGCGGCGGGTTTTGACTTCAGAGTCAATTTTTTTACTTGCTTCGCGTTTTCCTTTCGCTTGATTCGCCTTCGATAGAAACTCGGCATCGCCGGTTACTTCATGCAACAGAGTGTATCCTTTCACAATTTCGTCTACAAGATCATCAAAATCACCCACAAATGCTCTTTGCTTTCCTGGAATGGCCACGACGGCCTCTTCGAAGGCCTTAACCGATTTCTCCAAGGTCTTCCTGTTTTTGGCGATGCTGTAGAGGGCTTTGTACCAACTACCTAGGGCATGATACCTTTGCGAAAGAACCAATTCTTCGTCCGGCTTCGTGTACTTAACCGAGTCCTCGAGGTACCCAATCGCTTTCTCAAGGTCGTCATTCCCTTTCGTGCTTTGAAAGAGTTGAAAGTATTTCTCTGCGATGTTCCACAGGAAGCCACCTCTTGCCCCACCCTTCATGATCATGTTTTCAAAAACTTTTCCGTTTTTATCTGCAGACGCTGCTTTGTATGTCTTAATCGCATACTCGATACTTTCTTTGAGATCATTGATACGCTTGCTGCGGCGGTGTCTTTCGGCCAAATATCCCGAAAGGTCATTGAATGTATCAATTTGTGGATACCCGTCCGAACGCTCGGTTTTTACTGCAATTTTCTTCATGGCATCGATCAAACCGTCGAGGATTTCATCTGTTTTGTTAGCATGGTAGGCTTTCTTCCACATATCCTTCAAATCTGCGAGGACATGGAGCTGGCGTAGGCGAGGGGGTTTGCATTGTCTGATGTACTCCTCGACGACTTTGTTGAATGCGAGAATGTCTGACGTGGCCTTGGTTGCTTCTCGTTTCATTTGGAGTAAGTCGAGGATGCCGCAGTAGAGTACTTCAGGGCTGGGCGTTGGCGCTGGCTCTCCGTCCGAATCATCGTCGTCATCTTGGTCTTAGTTAACTGAGATTGTTCAGATAGAAAGGTATTGAAACCCAATCTCACCAGACATGTTTCTGCCAACTGTTCTACCACTGCCAGGACTAGCCAAAACATCGAGCATGGATCTAAACCCTTGTACCGCCCTCTCGATATGCTTGGGATCTTTCGTGATGTTCCAGGCGACCAGACAAGAATTGGAGGCCTCTTGAAGCATTCTTCCACTGGACTTCTTCTTTCCGCGCCGCCACAACAATCTCATGACCTCCAATTCCGCTTCACTCAATTCTACCAACGTCGGAATCATCTTGGACTTGTTCCACCGCCCTTTTAACATAGCAACAATCACCTGCAGTGTGGACTCTCGTATATCAAGGGCATCCGCAACACGTTCCGTCTCTCGAAGAGTTTCTTTCAGTCGCGACATCGCTTCTGTGTAGTACGAGTTGTTTCCGGTCCGCTCGTACTTTGCATAAATGAACATGCCATGCTGCATAAGGTACCGGGCACGTCGATTGTCGGTGCTTCTCGGTGATGTTTCGTTGATGGCAGCGTTTATGGCGGAAATGGCTTCGTCAAGATCGGAGAGCTTATTGGATGTTTCGTATTGCTCGTAGTGGATACTGGCGAGTGCTGCTTTGGCCATGCCTCCAGGAAGAAAGTCGAGAAAGTCCATGATGATCTAGCTCTCAATCTGGGGACTATCTAAGGTCTTGCTCTGTGGAAAAACGACGAAAGTAGCATCCGTTCGAGGCGCAGACTGTTTGGATGGGCAAATGTATGTTGTTATATCGCATCACCAGTTTTACGCGTCCTCACGTCGAAGTCGAATGATATAGGCAGCAACCCAGTCATCAGCTGCGACGCCTTGTCTTGTTCTTGGGTACGATAAGGGATATGCCGTTACGGGGGGCTCTTTGCTTTTCCTCGAACTTCGCCAATAGTGGAGTCGCTACGGAGCCACGTATGGTCGAAACCGATCTCATGCATTTGCCAAGGCCATTAGGGGCCGCCACATTTTAAGGGGCAGCAGGCAGGAACCTTTCTTTGTCTTCTCATCCCAACTTGCTTTGGTTTTCTTTTTTGGAAGTCAACTAATCAATCCAACATCACCATCTACGTTTTTCTCAGCACCATGTCAGGCGTCGAACCATTTGCTGTTACCTCGCTCATTTTGCAGCTTCTTTCTGGATGTCTCTGCGGGATTCAGACCATCAGCCATATGAAAGGCACGAAAGACGAAGTTCGCTCTGCGGTGTTGATGCTAAAACTCGAAGAGTACCGTCTGACCACCTGGAGCTTGAGATCTGGTGCCTCTGATGGCCTTCTACATTCTGGATTGGATGAGAACCTTGTGCATCGCACCCTAAGGCATCTTAAATCACTCATCGGCGATACGAAGACACTTTGCTCTTCCTACGGCCTAGCTGTTCAAGATTCGCAACCGGTACCGGCTACAACTTCAATCGCTACCGGTATCACGAGGGGGCGAACTTTTCCAACGTTTCTGAGCAAAAAGATCAGAACGATTAGCGTTTCGGGAGTGCGAAGCCAGATTACTTGGGTCTTGCAGGATAAATCCAAGTTTGATCGACTCCTAGCGATTATGAGATCTCTGATTGATGTCCTTCACCAAGGTCTTGGTGACATAAACTTTGACACGATGCGAGAAGACATTGGTTTCCTCCGTCTCCAAATGGTGAATCTGGCGGATAAGATTGACGATGTGCGATCTGTCACCCAAGCTATCGAGATCAACGAAGGCCTCGACTCCGACGCCTGTACTTGTGCCGTAGTAAAAGCTCTGCGGATTGGAATGGAAACAACACTCCCAATGACTACGAACGGGACAACATCCAGTCCAATTCTGCCTGAATCAATGCAAACAATTGCACCTTTGCGACCGAGATTGCTCACCTCTTTCTCTGGCAATAATCGGAGAGGCTTTGCCAACTACGACGGCAGTCCAGTATTCGTGGAATGGAAGCGTATCGTGGCAGACGAGACCGTTGCACGCGGACTTCGAATTGAACGGCAAGTGGCAACTCTAGCTACGTTGCTCAGCATTGAGAAGGGACCAACGTTTCGATCCCTGCGATGTCTTGGTTCCTTTGAAGACACAGCAAACTTTCGATATGGCTTCGTCTACACGCTTCCGAACCAGAGTCAAAGTCGAGTAGTCTCGCTTTTTGATTTGTTCTACGACTCGGCCTTCAAAGCTTCCCTTACGATGAGGTTGGAGCTAGCTCAGAATCTCGCAATCACTCTGTTGCATATTCACACTGCCGGATGGCTTCATAAGGGGATACGTTCTTCGAATGTACTTTTCTTCTCAAATGGATCCCCAGCTTCATTGGATCAGCCATACCTCATGGGCTATGACTTTTCCCGCTTTGACGGAGAGAATGAGGTTTCCGAAAAGCCTGTCCCGAATTCGGAAGAGGATCTCTACCGACACCCTTCCGCACATCCTGCTGCGCCATCTCGTTACCGCAAAGAATTTGACGTGTATTCGTTTGGCCTCGTTCTGATGGAGATAGCGAAATGGAAGCCGTTGAAGCACATAGCTAAAGATTTCATCGGCCGAAGCGGCTGCACGCCGGACAGTCTGGAACAGATGAAGAAGACATTTTTGGAACCAATCAGTAACAAGGTCATGGATGATCTTGGTTTTCGTGCCGGCTCCATTTACACTCAAGTTGTGATGAGTTGTTTGGGTAGCTTGTCATTAAATATGTCCAACGAAAATGCGGATTGGGGATATAGGGAGGATTTACAGGAAGCCTTTGTTGAGAAAGTAGTTAAACCTCTTCTCAGTTGTTCAATATGAGAGATAACGTAAAGTCAACACATTACCTTCCCACACACGATTCCACCAACCTGACCAGCGTGAATCTACACAGACAATCCTGCCAAACGATCAGACACGGCCGACGTTTCTGATCTCCAAGGCGAATATCGACATAGCTTCTCTGCCCATTGATCAGCCATAAACAATTCCGAGGCCCAGGAAAATTCTTTTCCAAGCCATTCCTTAATCTTAGGATGATCTTCAGTTTTCTGTCTCAGTATCCAAACTTCCTCTTTACTAAACGGTTTTCCAATAGCCTTGAACCAATCATCTATAATTTTCCACTCTCGATCGGGGAATGGATCTCCGTTGGCTAGAGCTGGTAAATCTTCGTCGACGGCGCTGAGAAGGTATTCGTAGAATCGGGCGCAGAGAAATAGATCTTCTTGCGTTCGTGGGCTTGCGGAGACATGCATTAATTGTGCTTTTCGGACTTGCTCCCAGCAGTATTTTGACTTGATGATGTCTTGTTCAAATACTGAATTGACCTCCTCGAAGGTTTTTCCTGAGCGGAGGAGTGTCGCATACTTGTTCTCCACTTCTCCGGGGATATCCTCAGGCTACAATTGTTAGTAATGATCTCTTGGGATTGAGAAAGCATACTCACTTCTGGATTCTCCTGTCCGATAGATTTAGCAGGGTCTTCAGTTTGTGAAGCTTGCTTCAGCAAGAAATAGATATCTTTCAACCGCTTTGCTCGATGTGCAGGTGTTGTATGAGATCCTGTGCAACTGAGTATCATTGCCTCCACCAGTTCAATGGGTGTTTCGCCCTGTGGATTATGAAGCCCAGTCTTTGCACCGACGAGCACAAGTTCTTGTACAGCTTCAACGTTGGCGTTGGCTACCGCGCAGTGCAGCGGCACTCCCATGGGATGGGCCTTGCGTCCTTTCCCAGCAAAGTTAACCAAAGAACTGTCTGAGTGTTTCTTTAGAACTCTGTGGAAAATTTGTCTCGTCGCCAATGAGTCGTGGCTGTTGACCAAGGACTCGGACATGGCATGAAGAATACACCCGCGGTAGGCTTTGTGGATTCCCAAGTCTCCTTTCTGGTCGCCCTCGAGTTCGAGCACATAATCTAGGATATCCAAATCTGGACCGTCACATAGAATTTGACTGAAGACCGTGCAAGGAACTTCTCCGAAACTGAGACGGTCGTTGAGGCTGTAGTTTTCCTGGAGTAGCAAATTTGCCAGGGCAAAGTTTCTGTGTGTGATTGCGGTGTAGATGATGAAAGGGCTGCTTTTGTTCCTTTGTGAGAGTAGTCGTTGAGCATAGGACAGGTTCAAGCCTCTCTCTCTGGCACACCAGTACAAAGACTTCGGAGCAGTTGCGTCGGCTCCATGATCCAGCAACAAAGTAAATATCTCTCTATGTCTTCGCTGTATCGCAATGTTCAATGGGGTGTCTCATGATCCAGCAACAAAGTAAATATCTCTCTATGTCTTCGCTGTATCGCAATGTTCAATGGGGTGTCTCATGATCCAGCAACAAAGTAAATATCTCTCTATGTCTTCGCTGTATCGCAATGTTCAATGGGGTGTCTCCCCGCCACTCCTTGTTGATCTCGTCTTGTCCTACGATTCCTGAACTTATCAAATGCCGAACAAGGTGCGCTTTTCCGCTCATAACAGCACAAGGAAGCAACGGTTGTTCCCATCGGTTCAACAATGGCGCAGTCGTCCGCGGAAGGAGGATATCAACAGTTCGGGTAATACTTTCCGAGAACTTCGACCCGTGCAATTTCAATTGGTCTGTGAGGTCCGCACCTATTGCCATTGCCAATAGAGTATTTCCATCATCGGGCCGCATTTTGTTATAATCGTAATTGGGTGCTGCGTCAAGTAGTGCCTTGAGGATGTCTGGGAGAGCTCTGCTCGCTGCCAATTCAACTGGGGTGAATGCAAGATGAATCTTATCGGACGTTGGAAGGGTTGGAGAAGCTCCAAGTTGTAAAAGCGCCCGCACTGCCACGAGATTGTTCGACATCACGGCTATATGCATGGGGGATCCCATCATAGGCACACCTTTCGACAGTGTAGCACCCGTGCAGAGCCCATTCACATCAGCGCCGTGTTGAACCAAGTCGGCAGCGACGTTCTCGAACTCCGAGCCCAATGATTGGCTTGATACAAAGTGATGTAATGGATTACAGCCCACGTGGTCACGAGTATTTGCCGTGGCCCCATGGCGTAATAGCATCGTTACATTGGATGCTATTCCAGAACGACAGGCTAGCATCAATGGCGTCTGGCCCAGGGAGTTGGTGCAATTGGGGTCCATTTTATGTTGGCCCAACAAATGTTCCAGGATCTCGTGGCGAGCTCGTCCAATCGTGCAGAAATGCAACAAATTGTCTCGATTCGCAGTGAATACAATGTCTCCAATTTGCGCCGATGTCTTTCGAAGACACGAGGAGACCTGCCGTTTAAAAAGCGTGGGATCGTTCATCGCAATAGGTGAGTTGGTACCTGGAAATTTTTTGAGGAGAACGTCCGCTTTAAACGATCCTTGATCAAGCTGTCCTTGATCAAACTGGCCGAAAAGGTCGAAAGCTTCTGCTGTTCTTACTGCTCCGGGATGACCAAACAAAGCAGCCCCAAGTATGACAGTCTGTAGCTCGTCGTCCATGGTAAATTCAATTCCAAAGGCGTCGTGAAGGTTCAGAAGGGATGCGGCAGAGTCGAGACAGCCAGCGCGAGCGGCTTTCCTCAACCACTTCAAAGCTTCCTCATGGCTTTTCTCTGTTCCAAGACCAGAAGCGTAAAACCCGAAAACCTGTCTACAATTTCCGATATAGACCTGTTTGGTTCCGTTGTTCTCTTGTCTCTTGAGGCGCTCGTACGCGGCACGGTCTGCAATAGTGTCGTATGGTAACGCGGACTCCGCCAGTTTCAAACATTCTTTGAACAAGGCTTGTTGGGCGCTATATTCCAGCTGCTCGACGACATGGTTTAAGAGGTTCCAGTCCTATGTGTTCCGTCAGCAAGGAGCCTTCAGGGAACAGCTGATCCAGGTTTACCTCGGGATTATGAACGGGATAATGCGCAACAAACGGAGCTCTGCCTAGTTTAGTATCAGATTCTCTTTCCGGGGATGGGTCTTGGACGAACCGGTAACTAGATCTGGAAGATGCAAAAGGCTTCAAAGAGTCTATTGCCCGGGGAAGTGAACGTCTTGATGGTTGAGCCTGTATAGTTTGACATAGGACTTCGAGTAACGCCTGAACATGTTCTTCCCGCACTTTGGGTATTAAGGGTTTCAAGATCACCGCCAGAAGACCATCGACACCTTCACGGATCTTCAATTCAAGAATCCTCTGCTTTTTCATGTCCTCGTCTGACATATCCCCAAGGACATCCCTCGTGAACGGGGACGCTCCCCCATTCAGTAACCTCGCAGAAAGCAAACCGTACGAGTAACTGTACGTATTGCTTGCAGTTAGAAGACGTTGCAATAGTCTGCGGTGGCTACTTTAGGATACTCACATATCAGACAAAGCCCAATCGTTGAATGTTAAGGTTTTGCGTTCTAAGACCTCCGGCGCTTGCCACGGAAATGTTCCACAAGGAATGAAACCTTGATCTTCAGCATCGTATCTCGAATAGGCGAAGTCCCCCAATTTCGCTACGTACTTACGATCAGGATGATCAAAGACAAGTACATTCTCGGATTTTACGTCACCGTGGATTATCCCGCTCTTGTGAACAGCTTCTAGTCCCAAGGCGATATCCATTAGCAGATCGACCTGATGCAAGCTCGAAAGATTTGTGACAGTTTGTTGAAAGTCCGCGAGTGTGCCATGAGGAGCTAGCTCAACCATCAAGACAGGCCATGGATTCTCTGTGCCGTAGAAGCAGGGCTCCCATCCGATTCCTCGAATCTTGATGATATTCTCATGGGGTAGTAAGACCGGGTGACTGAGAGCAGCTACTTCCAGCCTTACCATCCGGAGCTTTCTAGCGCGTTCTTCTGGGCTAGACGGAGGGAACCGACGAAGTCGCTTGAACGCAGTATCCGCATTGAAGTAGTCATTTGCTTGCGACTCCCTATGAAATCGGTTGGCATATCGGAGTTCTTTATCTACGGCCTTGACCGTGAAGCTGGCTCCCTGTCCGATGGTCTTGAGCGGATTGAGATAGAATAAATCTGTTCCCAAGGAGACTCGACCGCCTGTTTGCATTACTAGACCACAAATTGCCGCAATGAGTTGAGCGATATCAGAGGCAATGTCTTCGTCTTCATTCCGTGAAAAGCTCGTGGACGGCGTCTCCTGGCCCATGCCTGTCAAGATGGAAGACGAAGCGAAGGACCGGGAGGAATCCATTCCGGTGGACGGCGTGGCCTGGCCCTTGCCCGTCAAAGAGGATGAAGCAAAGGACGGGGAGAAATCCATTTCGGACGATTATTCAAATGTTTGAGCATCGGCAGAGAGTGAGGGAGAGAAATCTCAAGTACAGTACCTCCAGTACCGAGGAGTTGGGAGGACACAAGCTGAGCCGAGACGATGTGGCGCCATTGGGGCAGGGCGGCGAAGATACACCATCCCAATAAAGTTAGATTCGGAATTCTCCATATATCGTTGTTGTTCTCAGCCTTGAATGAGTGGTGGAGTGAGCAGTCAGCACTGAATACCTCCTTCAAGCTTTCATGGTCTTCGAGTCTGTGTGGGAGAGGCCGTATATTTGGACTGTGTCGATTTAGAGAACTCGTGTGTAGATTGATCTATGGAGAAAAGAGACTATATACACGAGGTGGGTGGCGAAACGCCGACGACGACGCTGACGACGACGATTTGTAACCACCACGGTCGACACACACCCCAACTTTGAGCTCTCTGAGGTTAAAGCTGTATCACCGGTCTTGGCGTGGTGTTGATCCTTTATTCTTTACCAAGATAGGTTCTAAGTTTTCGTTCCAAAGCTCAATAATCCAACCCCTATGTATAACCCCTAGTCCCGCACCATTAGTATATCCAAGCTAGCTTATGCTCTGACTTCTCGCTCTGGCTCCGTGCTCTGGCTTCTTGCTCTGGCATCTCGCTCTAGCTTCGCGCTCTTACTCGGACGGCTCGTAGGGTCGTTACGCTGCGGTAGAGTAGGTCGACTCTATCGAATGGTTGTGTTTGTCTTTTGAGGAAGGATTGAATGAGGGACGAATCGATTGTCGTAGCAGTACGGTGCAAGCGTCTCGCTGATAATCCGGCTCTAGTGGCTGTCGGCAATCCGGCTCTGGTAGCCGTCGATAATCCAGCCCTCGTGGCTGTCGGTATCGCCAGAGGCCTTTGAAGCTCTAGCTCGTAGTTCCTCCTTTCCGTCCTCATCGAGGGACAAGAAAGTCGTCGTGTGGGTTGATATCTAAGGGCGTCGTCGCCATCGTCGTTGGTATCGGTATCCGAGGGCATCATCGCCATCGTCGTCGGTATCGGAGCCGTGGGCTCCTCAAGGATTGTTCTGGCTTGCAAGAGACACCGTTGTCTTCTCGGCCATCGTTGAGGATAACGAGTATATCGTGTATACCCGGACACGAGCTGTATAGGAGTGCTGCGAAGGTAGAGAAACGATCAATCAATTTCAGTGAATGTAAAGATCAGATGCAGTACGGTAGGCAGGCCGGGCTCATAACTGTCGAACCTGAAAATGGGGGTAAGGGAAACTCGTGTGTAGATTGATCTATGGAGAAAAGAGACTCTATATACATGAGGTGGGTGGCGAAACGCTGACGACGACGATTTCGACGACGATTTATAATCACCACGGTCGACAGACTGAAAATTACCTCAGCGACCTCTGCGGCTGCTAGGACTCAGTGTCTTCCGTTCCAAACGGAAATCGGCCGGAAAATCTAGCTCCGGGTGATCTAACAGCTTACCTCAGCAACCTCAGACCGTAGAATCAATTAGCGGACATACGTATATCCGCAAGCGGATATCGCTAACCTTTTTGGTCAAAAAGTTGATTCTATGGTGTGGGAACTGTGAAGCTTATTGACCCGAGTTTACGAGTGGTCTGTTACTTTCGGGTCCCAAATTTTCAAACTCTAATCACAATCAACTACTCCATCATATTTTAAGCAGAGGGCTCTGCATCGAAGCTCTGCAGTCCAAGTATACACTATATTCGTGACTAATATGATCTTAATTGCGAACTATAAAAGCTATATTAAAAGTCTTTAACCCAAAAGCCTCTATATTAAAAGCCTCTAAATAAGGGCCTATTAAGTATAAACTCGGGTCAAAATTTTCATTGGCGGACCCCCGACGATCCACATGTTGCTTTTGGTTTACCCCGCGTACAAGGGCAGATCTAAGCGAGCCAAGGGGAGACGAAGCCCTAGGGGAACGAAGCCCTGGGGAATGAAGCCCTAGGGGAATGAAGCCCCAGGGGAATGATCCCCTAGGGGAATGGAGCCCTGGGGGAATGATCCCTCTAGGGGAGTAAAGCCTTAGGGGAATAATCCCCCAGGGGAATGTAGCCCCAGGGGAATGAAGCCCCAGGGGAATGGAACCGCAAGGGAGTGGAACCGCAAGGGCTTCCATGAATGGGCGAATCGCCGGGATTTATTTTTGTCCTCAGCTTCTCGGCTTTTAATTGGTTAGCACGCTTCGCTAAGCCTTACTGGCTTACGCTTCAATAAGTTACCCTGCGCCGTTTTATATGAGTTATATCTAAGGCTACTGCCTAAACTTGGAGAGAAAGAAAGAGGGGGATTAAGTAGACTCTGAAAATCGAGTATTTAGTTTTAGGTGTAAACGAAGGGCTATAGAGGGTCCTAATTTTAGATGTTTCGAGAGCCTAAAATTAGGTCTCCATTTTTAGGGTCTACTCAATCCCCCAAACCTCCTCGCTCCTGTCTTTAACCTTTACTTTTCCTTTTAAGCAAATGGCGTAAAAAATCCCAATTAAGTAATAAAATTTCCGTACAGCTTTCCTATCCCACCAGCAAAGTCATTAAGAAAACGCCAAGCATTCACGTAATGCATCTCTTAGCTAAGACGAGACGCCACGCCGAATCTGTGGGGCTAGTGCTAATCCCTGCGGAAGACCCGCCTATAGGAGCGCCTGTACCTTTAAGCGCGTAAAACTAGCGTACTGACTAGCGTATACGTGACCCGGAGGGTAAGCAGGGATACAACCGTGACAATAATTATCCTACTTCCCGGATCTACAGTTCTCAAGTTCGTTTAATATCTAAAGATAAGACATATGTATAGAAATTAACTAGATACACCAACATCTGCTACACAGCCGAGACAAAAACCTCTCCAGATTCTATTGCGCATTCGTTACGATCGCCTTCCAACGCAATCTCTGTTGGAAAACAAGCCCGCAACGATATCACGTAATAAGACTTGTGGGAGACATCTCTTAGCAGGAATCTGACCAATCAGACAACTTCGACCGTCGGTCGAAGTTCCTCGAAATCTCTTTAACCACCTATATAGAAAATAAGCAATACACAGAGATTTAGCTCCATAGCCTTAATTTAACAGGTTATAAGCCTAGGTTTGCGCCTAATGGGCTAAATCTAATTGCTTTATTATTATTATGATATTTACTATCGTAATATCACCACACAGGCGTAAAAAGTTGGTAAACGTTTACCTAACTTACAACGCTAAAAAACCTACAACAAGCAGCTATGTAGCTGCTAACTATGGACTCTACGCTAAATGCATAAGAGGATCCTACCAAGGACGAGCCTAATATAGTCCGTAATTAAACCGCGGTACTAGAGGCTTAGGAGGACCTCTTATTTAGTAAATAACCTTACTATTATTAAAACGGAATAATAAAGTTTTGAGAATAAAGCTTTATAATAACCGCATTAGTTATAAATTAGAAGAAGCTTATTAAAACTGCCTATACTGGCTAGGAAATATACTAAGTTAAAACCTATACTATATAAACACTCCTTATAAAAGGAAACCAATCTAATAATATTGTCTTAATAAGGCCTATAGACTACCTACTATAAACTACCTATAATATAAAGCCCCGCCAATATAAGCAACGAACGTACCGCCTACTAAATAGGTATTTAAAAAATGGAAAGTGTTAAAAGAACGCTTTAAGGATTTTAATCTGGCAGCTATTACTAACATTATAGCTACTTTCTTTACTCTATTAAAAAAGAAAATGGAGATCTAACTGCCGGTTTTGGAGGGTTCTGTCGCCGTTTTTAGAGGTCGCGTCGCTAAAACTTCCCGCCGCCCTAAGCCTCTTGCTTACCGGTCTAATGTTAAGCCTCTCGCTTACTGCCCTATACTCCTTGCTTTTAATAGGCAGACTATAATCCTTCTACGCGCCTGGTGCTGAAGCTATATATACTTTATAGCTCCCGCCTCTAATCCGTTTAATCTAGGCCCCGTTTCTCTTATTCTCTACCCTCCCATCTTCTTAACCCTATATTACTCTTTAGATCCTTCCTACCATTATTGCCCTCTAGGTCCCTCCCGCTGTTACTACCCTAAGTTCTCTTCTAGCTCCCTAGAATGCGGCGCGTTTAATTATCAGATTGCAGCTTATTATTTAGTATTACTAACGATAAGTATATAAATACGGATAGCGATGGTAATAGCTATGGGATAGAACTAACTGTCTTTAATAGTAATGCCGACAGTAATGCTAATAGTAACGCCAACTGTGACGCTAATAGTGGCATTAACTGTAACGCTAATAGTATTACTAGATCTAACGATGCTTATAAAGCGCCCGCTCAAGCATGGTTTTATAAGGATTAAGACTATCTACTAAAATACTACCTTAAATAGTTAGAAGAGTTTAAGGAATCTAATTTTATAATATAGGACTACGCTAGTAGTAGTACGAATCTCCTTAACCGTATTAAAGATTAATGGTATTAGTAAGTAATAACCTGTTCTATAGCTTTCTCTTAGGCTTAATCTAGAGCTAATAATTTTTAGATACTGTACCTATATAAGGAAGGACCCCAAGAAAACGTACTAAGTCCTCTTACTTTGGCTACTTTATAGCTTTTTTTAACTAGCTCCTAAATTAGAAATAAGGGAAGGGAAGTAAAAAATAGTGCGGGATAAAGCTTTCTAGCTCGCTTAGTGTATACTAAAAGTACTATCGCCTTATATATAAGAGAGTAACTAGTAGGAAAATTGCTAGTAAATTAACCCGCTAGATATATAAGGTAATTACGTTCCTAGTTAACCCTTTAGCCTAGTAAAGTAAGGCGAAGCTAAAATATATTTTCTAGGTACTTCGGAAACTAGCGAAGAAATATAGCTTAAGTAATAAGAAGCGAGAAAAGCCCGTTATAGACGTAGAGGATCTTGCCCTAGTTTTTAAGACCAACTTAGTTATAACGAGAAAGAGATATATAGTTGGGCGATATTAGATATAAATCTATTTCTTACTATAGCTAGGCCTTTGCACCGTAAGCTAACCTAAAGCTCTTTTTAACCTATACTACTGATATATAATTATTATACTTATTTGTGACCTAGAAGGCGGGCCTTATAAGATCGTGCCTAAGTTTATATTTGAATTTACTAAGGAATATCTTAGCATAAAAGAAGCGTATATTCCCTTTTTACCTATTCCTCTCCTTATACTTACGGAGAACCAGTAATACTTTCCCAATTCCTAAGATTATCTTTAACCCTTTGCTTATTCTTAGCCCTTACGTCTTTCTCCTAAGCCTTCTTTTTATTAATAAAGCTTTTAAGGCCCCTAATCTAACGTCCGTAGGGCAGCTTAGCAAGCTATATATTAAGCCTAGGCGTAATAAGTTGCCGCTGCTACTCCGCCCAGACCTAGATAATATCCCTGTATTTTAGCGATTAATTAAAACCCCCTATGGCCATATAGTCTCACTCAACCAGCCTTTGCTATACTTAACTCTTTTGCCCTAGATTAAAGACCTTAGCGTAATTACAGGATTTCGGCAGGTTGCGCGCCCATATAGTCTCTGTTATGGCGTAGGTAAGGCATTTAACGAGAATAATAAGTTCTATTATGTAGAGCTAGTTCTACTAAAACCTTTCTAACGCCTATACTACCTAGGTAACGTAAGTGACGCCCTCTGGAATCTAATAATGTAGTATACCAACACTCGAACATTCCTAAAGCACTACCTTCCGCAGCGTATTAGCGTAGATATATAGGCAATCGTTTAAGGCTTAGAGCCTTAAGAAAAGTTAATAAAAGCAATATACCGAATAAGCCAATTAATTAACCTGTGGCGGCCACAGTACCTAATAAAAGAATAATCCTTATTGGTTAACGAGAACCTACGTATTTGTTCTTTAATTAAAGTTTAAAATAAGCTAAAGCGTAGCCTTAAGCGCAAAGCCGTAGGAAGTATAGAATACTAAAAGCTTAGCTAGGAAATTATAAATAAAAGGCAACGTTAAAGAAATGCGCTATTGGAAAATATTAAGAAGAATTAGGACAGCGAATAAGCTATAATTGATATTAAGCGGCAACTTTCCGAGGTTAAATTTAGTGAGGATGTTAAAGTAACCTTAGAATCCTGTAATAATAGATTAGTTAAATATAAACGCCATATTAAAGTGATTATAACGCTTTCTGGCACGTTACTAGAAGATAAGATACGCAGACGTAATAATGCCATTAATGCGATTGTAGATTACTGTAATGTTAAGGAAGGTAGAGCATATTGGCTAAGTTATTGCCAGAGATAGTTTAGGATAGGTATTGCCCTTAGCTAAGTTAAGATTAAAGAAGATGCTAAGATTTTAGAAGCGGCTAAAGCGCTAAAAAGTGCAAAGTTATCCTTATATAAGGAGAAAAGACCGAAAATATACTTCGTCTGCCTTAGGAATAAAAAGCTCGCAATTAGTAAGCGTATATATAGGTTCTACACTCTAACTGCTCTTATAAAGCATTTCTGACAAGCGCATCTCTCTAAACTCCTAAAGTAGGGTAAGATTAAATATAATGTTTATAAAGTAACCCTTAAGCATAAAATACATTTTTAGAACTATGCGTATAGTATATATAGGACCTTTTCCTAGTTATTGCGCGCTTATCTTATTATTCTTTGCTACTTTTTATTCTATTTTAGTCTATTATTATCTAATCCTATTTTAGTATTTAGTAGAATAGATATAATGACTAGGATTTTATAATTTGTCTAGGGGGGGTAAGGGGTGATAGGTAAGGTAAGGGTGAGGGTAAGGTAAAGGATAAGATGAAAGGTAGGGTAAGGGGTAAAGGGTAAGAGGTAAGGGGTAAGGTAAGGTAAGGGGTGGCTAATGGGGGATAGATAATATAGTTGCTATATAATATTTGATGGACCGACTATAAACGAGATATATATTTGAATTTCTTAGATTAACCTAAATGGAGAAAGAGAAGTATTATATAATAACTTCCTACCTAAGCCAATCTCCTAAGCTATATATCTTCGCTAGCACTTTTTGTAATAAAGTATATAAGGGTGATTAGGGTCGGATAGATAACTGCTATCCTTAATATAATATGTAAACTTGGCGCTATAATTAATATTATAACAGGCCCTAGTCGTGTAGAGGGTATAAAGACAGTTATTAATGTTTTCGCTTTTGCGCTTAGCTATGGCGTACCTCGCCTCAGCAGATTAAAGTAGTGATTCTGTTTGTTATAGCTAAGATTAGATAGCTTAAAGTTTCTATATAAAATTTTCCTCTATATCCTTAGATGCGGTAATTACTGTCTATATAATGCCGATGGCGAAATCGCTTATAATGTTTAGTTTTACGAAGTCCTTAAGTTTAATAAGCTCTTTAATGTGCTTGGCCGCTGTTAAAGTGATTATATTATATAATGCTAAGTTACCTATCCGGCTAAAGATATTCTTAATAATATTAGGGAACTTATTTGTAGACTAGCTGGTTCCTAAAATGTGTTAGATTTTTATATTCGTAAGCTCTTTTAGCTGTGGTATATTATAGTAATCGGCAATTATATTAATATGGACGTAGTAAAGTGTAATATTAGCCGTTATCGGCTATATTATTATGTCTTTATTATTGCCACCACTATTATCTAGCCCGGATAGTAATGAGGCATCGGCGTCGTTAAGTTACGCTACCTCTAATTCTATAGATTAAAGTTTAAGTATAGATAAATCGGATTAGCGTGTAAATATATCCCTTACCTTAGCTAAGCGTTCCTATACTTACAATATTAGACCCTTACTCCCCCTTGCTATTGCTATAATCCCCCTTATATATAAATTGGATTATTTTTTTAACAGTGCAGAAATCGAACTTGTTAATATTTATAACGCTAGTCACTACCTCCTACCGGTTAGTTAGTTAGTTAGGGTTAATTCTACTAGACGTTCTATTAGCTTTTACCTAAAAGCCTCTATTATAGGCAGCTATAAGTATAGGAGATTAGGTACATATAATCGCTTTATAGACTTTAAACTCTAGCCCCTGGCATATAAGTTTTAAGTCACTATATTTTTCGCTATCTATAAGCTGCGCTAAGCCAAACGGAATACTTTTAGGTGGTATGTTTCTTTAGTTTCGACTATGTTTTAAGCAATGTTTAGGGAAGTGATTTGGTGTTAAACAGGACGATTAAGAATAAGAACTCTGCTTTATTAAACATGGCTCTAGAGCCTCTATATATATTAAGAAGTCGTTATTAGCTTCGTCTAATCTGCGACGGATTTGGCTAATTAGTTAGAGCTTTAAACGTTAGTTACTTAACTAAGGACTAGTGTAACTTCTAAAGTTCTAGGAAGGGTGAGTGGTAGGGTATACGCCGCAGCGCCTAAAAGCAGTTAGGTTATATAATAAAGGCTTAATTAGAGGACGTGTTCCTATAGCTTAGGTTAAGGCTTTATATTTCTCCAAGCCATATTAAGCAAAGTTAAATAGTATTATGTCCCTGCGTACCGGCCCGCCAATTACACTATTCCTGCGCCTCTAAGAGCGGTTTCCTGGCCGTTAACCTTCTTATTATCGGCTGGTCGAAGTATACTTTTTAGATAAGGGGCACTAACTAGATTCTTAGTTGGTTACTTTATAAGTCTTAGAAATAGTATATTCCCTACTAATAACTTACTAACTAAGTAAGTAGATTAATAAAATTAACCTTATAAACACACTACTATATAAAGCTCGGTAGATGAAAATATATTTCCTAAATTAATAGGATCTAGTATAAAGAGTAATTATATAATGCTTTAGCATATTTAAGATATCTTAGAATTATATAACTTCACTATTATTAGTATTAAAAAAATGTCTTTTAGGAAATAATTTACCTTCCTTTATTATTAGTGGAGGGAACTCTC
This sequence comes from Cenococcum geophilum 1.58, assembly GCF_001692895.1. Classification (NCBI taxonomy): domain Eukaryota; kingdom Fungi; phylum Ascomycota; class Dothideomycetes; order Gloniales; family Gloniaceae; genus Cenococcum; species Cenococcum geophilum. Next base: position 688,308 of record NW_027137568.1, read on the forward strand.
CTAATATATTAGATATTTATTTAATATTTTACGTATATTATAGAGGGCTTATATGTACTAAAATCAGCTAAGGGCACTAAAGAATAATGCTGAGAAGTAACGGAAGAGGTATGTAACGCAGTATTGTTATATATTTGTAGTGGAGGCATAAAACCTAAAGGAGCCTGACCATGCTCTGTATTGCTATAGTGCTTATCCCTTACGTGGCCGCACCCGTACGGCGATGTTTTAGTCTTTCTAGAGAACCCTAGATATGGGCAAATCCAGCACCAGGAGATGCTTTTAAAGAGAAAATTTGGTTCTAGGTAATATAGTTATTCGGGTAAGGCCGCTGAGGAGTTTAAGGAAGATAGGATGGTGGGTAAATTTAAGGATGGGGAGTGGAACCAAACTCCTGGCATTGATTTATCCTCTTTATTTTCCGTTATTCTCCTATCCGTCTCTTCTGCTAGTTTTCTAGCCTCCTTTAATATTTTTAGCTCCGGGTTACGCTTTTTCCGCCTTATAACAGCCTTTATTTTATAACGCTGCTTATGTCGCTTAAGGAGGTTATATTGGAAGAAAACTTTAGGGCATTCTTTAGGGCATTTGTCGCAATGGTAGGCCGGCTTAGTGTCTATAAGAATTAGGAATATACGCTGCGGTTAAGTAGGGCAGTGACCTATAGGATAGTTAGTGTTGTGTTAAGTACTCCGCTTATAAGTAACTCTTTATATAATTGTTATAGTTACATACGTAATATTTCCTAGGTGGTAGCCGCCCCCCTATAGGTAAACTCTTAACTCTAGTAACTATAGGGCGGAATGTCCTTTTGCTTACCTATTTCCATTTTATTACGGTAGTTAGTAGTAAAAGATAAACGGCTGAGTATATATGCAATATTAAAGAAGTTTAAAATGTAGAAATATATAGAATTAAAGATATAAACCACTAAGAGGAGGCGGGATATAAAGTTTCTACGTATTGACGTGGCGCTAATACTAATATTATATATAGAATGATCTGGCGTATTAATAATTAATATAGCGATATAAGCATTCCTAATATAGAACACTAGATCTCTCTCTATTTAAAGTATAAGGCGTCCCACTATTTCGCGTTCTAGATAGTAGAAGAGTAGAATATAAAAAGTTAAAAAGATAGATTATTAGGGAGCGGACTACTAAGCTAAACCTTTAGAAGTTTTAGAGTCCTATATCTAGGAAACGCTGCGCGGGTAGAAGGAGTGAGTAAGCGAGGAAAAAGGGCTACCTATAATACTTATGGGGAACACGCGTCGTGCTTATTGCTATTATTTGGAGTATATATACTCCTAAATTATTTTGGTTTTAAGACGGCTCATCTTCTTAAATAGGTAATGAGCTTTAGGGATGAATCCAATTAGCTCCTACTAAGCCTGTTAAACGATTATATCGAAGGCTTGTAGAATGTAGAGAGTTGTAGAATAAGGCTTGGGTTATTTAACCTTGAGGATCTTACGCGATTTAGCTTAGATTATATCCGGGATAACATTAAGAGGAAAGAAAGTAATGTTAGCTTCTCAATCAGCTCTCGTTTAAATTATAGCGGAACCCTAAATAGTTTAGTAGCTTACAGTAACTACTAGATCCTAGACGCCTTCGCACTACAACTACTAAATTATGGACGCCTTCGCATTACGACTACTAAATTATGGATACTTCTACACCAGGACTACTAAATTATAGACGCTCTATACCGTAAGCACTAGTATAAAGAGCCCCATATTAAGATCTAATCCAATTATAACATGCGTACTAGATTTAATAGTATTAGTAATAGATCCTGGTAGCTTAAGATAGTAAAGGGGATATACTTATTGCTTATCTAGTGTTTATCTAGAGGGCCCTATACGGTATTACGTAATACGAGCTTTTGTATAAATACTTTGTTAATTTCTAGCACTCTTTAGTAATAATAGGGACCTTAAGTACCCTGCTTTCCCAACGCTTAAAGCGATATACGCTCTTTTAATCGGTGATCCTTTTTATTTAAGAATAAAATGCTTAATTTTATTGCTGTTATTTAATATCCTCTAATATCCATTCCCTTCTGTTTGTTATTAGTAATGTATAATTATACCTAAGTTTACTATAAGTGTACTCATCTCCGCTACACCATAAGAGCTTAGTGTATAAAATATTAGGAGACGTATAAAAGATACTTAGTAAATGTTGTTATAATATAAGAGCAAATACCTAAGCCATTAATGTATAACTAATTTTCTGTTATAGTAAATACAGGCTTAATAAAAACTGTAGTGCGCCTCTATATATCTATATAGAGGCCTAAGAAACTTATATAAGAATTTCTTCTAGGTAACTATAAGGCATATTAAACCGAGAGGCTTACTTAAATATGTATAAGAAGGCAAAGGAGGAAATAATTTAATAAACGCGGAGGGGCTACGCATTGCTGGTAAAGGGCGTATACAATTCTCTTCTTTGTAAATATACTGTAAATAAGTATTTAGGGTAGAGAAACTAAACTATCTCTAATAAAGCATTTGATATATTTTAAACCTAGCGATAGGTAATAGTTATTATATATGTCCGGCCCGAACGAAACTTGCTTTAGAACGGCCCCTAGACGGTAAGACCTTAAATGTAGGCTGGGTAAACCTTAGTATGTATACTTATAACATTCTGCTAACCACCCGCCCGTTAAATATATCCAATAGCTTTTAAATGGGATAGTGATAAGTAGCTCTTCGTACGCTATAGACGGTATATATACTAACATTTATAAAGAAACTAATGTATACGATAAATGCATCCGTAGAAATATCTCCACCTTACCCCTAATCTACTAAACGTTGATATCTGCCGAAGAGAAAAGATGCTAACCCATAATTATACCGTTTATTTATATTGTATAAAGATCTTAATACATAAGTTAGTATTCTAGAGGAGATATTTAGGCTATCGCCTATAATATAAGTGGACGAAGACGCCTTTACCAAGGCCGTTACCGGTCGCATTCTCTCCCTTAAGTATTATATAGGAGCTAGATATTTTCAACCCTTAAAGTTAAAAGGAGAGTAGGATTGTCCTATTAAAGATTATAACAGAAATTACCAGCGTTTGGATTTGTATCATAGGTATGTTAAAACTTTAGAGGGGTTCGGGTATAAGATTCTAAGGTGTTATTTTGACTAGGATACGTGTCTGCCGTACGGCTACTAATTCGACTTTTTTGCTAGTCTTTTTTAATATAAGCGGAAAGCTTATGGTGTAAAAGCTTTATCGCGGACTTAAATGTTTATACCATTTATAATATATATTAAGAAGAGTACGTCACAAGATTATATTATTTTAGAAATGCTTATAGAGATATAGACTCGTAACCGGTGGAGGCTAGCAGTTAAATAAAATAAATGGAAGACTCTACTATTTATACGCCTTATACAGACTCGCTAAAACCTAGCTTTAATGGCGGTGGCTAAGGAGAATCTATTTCTCTAAACGCTGAAATGGGCCCCTTAACTTTAAAAGCCGAAGATAGCACTTAGATGCCTATCCCAACGTCTTTTACAGGAGGAGACTTTAAATTTACTATGGTACTAAGTACTATGCTATATGCGATTAAACCTAAAGCACGAGAAGGTAAAAGGGTATTTAAGTTCTCTATGGCACTGAGCGCTGCTAAAGAGGGTTTTGGATTTACTATAGATCTATATACTAAATTTTTTATTAAACCTAAAGCTAGAAGGGACTTTAGGTTAGGGTTACCGAGTGCTAATGCGGTTAGGTTTAGTAGAAATAGTGCTAAAGGGGATTTTGGATATATGGCTCTATATATAGAATTTTGGGTAGGTAAACTGGGGGGTTATAGTAAGGGGATTTTTGAATTTAGGATGGAACCTTACGCCGCTAACGTTCCCTTTATAGATCTTATATTTGGAGTGGGCTAGGGTTAGTAGGCATAGCTTTAGGACTCTTAGTAAAGAGATTAGATAAAATATATCTTAAATAACGCAAACTAGTTGCGTCTTACTACCTATTAAGTGGGCTTATTTCTATTCCATATATAATAAATTACTATTACTTTCCCTTCTCTAATAGTAGGAGTTAGACTTAATTGTTTTAGCTACCTATTATAAATAATACTGATTTTAATAAGAGCTGGCTTAATCGGTGGGCGCGATTACTTACATATCCCCTCCGCATGCTTTAATAATAGATATTTTATTAGTCTCTTCCTTTTAAAGGGCTGGGTTATACTCCACAATCTATCTCTAATTAGTGTCTCCTCTAAGATAATAGTAACCGATGGTAATAATATTGTCGTTATTAGCTAGCTGTTTCTAATCCGGTAATTATCTAATTGTAAATAGGACATATTAAGGGAAATCGTGTTCTTTAGCGTATAAGACTTGGAAACTATTGTCCCTAGTAGAACTAATAAGGGTATTTATAAACTTTAAAGGTATTAGTAAGCAGAGCTTTTTTTCCTTAAAGGAAAGAAAACTGGTATGACCTTGTTTTCCTTAATTTGCGGCTACTTTAGAATAGTATTGGTTGTACCCTTAAGGATTACGATGCCTTAATCTCGTAGAAGCTGTAAGATAAGACGGGTAGAGTTTTTATTGGATAGGTTTAGCGACCACTTTTTCTGGTATCTATAGACTTTAAGGGCAAGAGAGCTTATATCTTTAACTTAGAGAAAATCTTAACCTTTGTATAACGCGATTTAAATTTAGGGCTAGTTGCCTTATTAATGCTAAGAGAACCGGAAAACTGAATACGTAAATAAGAGTAAAATTTAATTAAGAAACAACCTATACCTTAATAAAGCTTTTGTTTGTCTGATAATAAGGCGCTCCCTATATATTATATATTTAGCAATATACTCTTAGTTCTTATTATTATATGCTAGGTGTATAACTACCTAGTGTATTATATCTAACTGCTGGAAAATATTCGCGGCGGAGTTATTTATTACTGTTTAGAATAGCATTTTCTAGTAATTAGCTTAGTATTCTATAATTATCTAGCTATATATATATTATTGACCTTATTTTAGTTTTATAGTGTCTAGTTAATCTAAGGTGTTGGTATAACGGAGGCTCGATAACTAAAAAGCACTAAATCTATTATTACGTCCACTCTATATATATATATTTAAAATATAAGTCAGCCTAATAATACACCTAAAGAGGTGGACAGCTCTTATATGTATAAGGCAACTATTAATCAAACTTAGCCTCTAAGCCTTACGCCTAACTTATAAGAAGGGTTAGAGGTTAAGCGGAGCTCGTTATATACTGTATAATTACAGCACCTGTACCGACCGCGTGCTCACGCGTTCGGTACACCAGGTACGCGTTTACGCGTTCGATGCACCAACCACTTGCTTACGCGTCTGGTGCACTTATAAAGCACTGACTAATTAGGGGGAGGCGCATCAGTATATAGACCACGTAGTCTGCTTTATACAATTGACAGTCACCATCATCCAAAAGAGCATACGATACTACACGTATTTCGTGCCCCTGGATCTGACTCACTCGTGCTATTAAGTTAGTACGAACACTGATCAGTGAGCGCGCACAGATCAGCAATTACTTGACACCTCCCCCCGAGCAATACACGACAGCGACCACCCGTTCAGACTCCTAGTACGACCTACTAGAAGGTCGGAAGTCGGGGATTACGGACTATTACCAACTCTGTATACTTATTCAAGTCTTAGTACGGTTTACCAAAAGTTATAGACGCGAATACAGACCTTTACGGAACCCCCTATCCTCAACCCTCTTCGAACCTTAAACCCCTATTCCTACTACACCCTCCCTTAATACCCCCGACCTCTTTTCGGACCCCTTACGGAGACCCCTACCCTTCTACGAACCGTTACGGACCCGTCAATCGCCTTTACGGACCACTACAAGACCCCTCAAACTATTACGGACCCGCTAATCAATTTTACGGACCGTTACAAGACCTCCTCCACCCGCTATAAGCTACTACGACCCGCTATAGCTTATATAGACATATAACGCTATATAATATGGCAGATATAAGCAAGCAAATTAGCAAAGGTCAAAAGAAGTGGAGCTGAGGAGTTGACCTTACGTCTACGGACGACGTCAACGACTATATTAATTTCAAAATCCTTAAATACGGACACTATAAGCTTCTAAACAACAACCTATAGGAGCAATATAAGGAAGACTTTGCGGACTTTACGGAAGCTATTCTTAAGGCTTATAACCCTACTACTATCCGTAACCTACGAACCCTTTTACGTCACCAAGGTATATAGGTTAAAAAGGATAAACGAGTTATTGTTGCACGGTCCTTATACAATATAATATAGGAGGATGTCACGGTACGGGGGCAATGGCTACAAGACGTATATATTCAAGGAGTCTACAAGACGTTGCGCGATCGATCGTAAGGGTCGAGGGCGTAAGGAGGTGATATACCTACGCGTAGCTGACATAAGCTATACGCGAGGTGTTACGCAAGAGCACGGGGCTCTCCTATAGAGGCCCCTACGGTCGGGTTCCGTAACACTACCCCCCCTCCTATTAAGGCGGAGCTCTGGCAACGCTATAGTTGCTATATATATATAGGGGGAACGCTTAGGGTATAGAGAAGAAGAAGAAATATTATTATAGGTGTGATGGGCTCGTATAAATGCTTCTGACTTAAAGTTTATAGGTTACTTACTACGTAAAGGTACTAAGCTATAGAGGGGAGAAAGACTATTAGAGACTTAGTAAGATATAGGGGGGGTTACCAAGGCGCTAGTAGTAAGCGAGCTAATAGCGATTTTCTATCCCGGGGATGGAAAATCCTAATTGGTTAGATTCTTCTTAGCGTTTAAAATTTAACTAATTAAATAACTTTAACCGGCGGTTAAAGTTCCTAAATATCTTGTCGGAGTAGTTACGTAACGGTAATATATAATGATTTAGCTGTAACGGTTCCTATAGGGGATTAGGTACAAAATCTCTGCTTAGGCCTAGTTTCTATAGGTTTACGTAGTAAAAATTGCTAATTAGGTCCTTTGCATTTTTAAAGTCTTCCTATAGTTGCTATTCTAGCTAATCTATGTTAAATCCTATATAAATAGCTCTGTAGTAGAGCCGCCGTCCTCTGCCTTTACTACGGTATTTAGAGTTAATAATTTATTTAATAGTCTACTCCTTGTGGTTCTTGTCTTCGTTCTTATCTCGGATTAATACTAGTAGGGGTTTAAGCTGTGTCTGTCCTGGTAAGGGGTTAGGCTAATAAAGGTATAGTAGTTATAGGTAAAATATAGGCTATATTCCGCGGGTGGCTAAGGCGGGCGGGAGCTCTAGCTTATATATGGCTCCTCTATTAATAACTCGTTTAATTTAATAGGGGCTGAGATTCTTATAATTAAGTAACTTTATAGGCCTCTGTGTAGAGATATTGCGTATATCTAGCCATACCCAGTCGCCAACACGTATCTCTGGTGGTGGCGTTCTATAACAGTTAGCAAAGTAGGCCTACTTTACTTAAGCCTAGGCCATCTCTCCCTTATAGTAGTCGAGTAGATTTTTTATATGGTCTGTATGCTTATTAGCGAGTAGCATCTTAAGGCGTTTTCTATATAGCAGTTCCTTATTAACAGGTTCTAGTAGCTCTATACCGGATCGGGGGTAAAAACCCTTATTCGCGAAGAATGGAGTAAGTCCTATAGTGGTTAAGACGTGGTTATTCGCTACAAATTTACCTAGTAGAAGGTAATCCACCCAGTTATCTTAACTATAGGTAACTACCTATTATAGGTACGCTTTTATACCAGCATTAGCGTTTTCTAGTTACCCAGCAGTTTTATAGTAAAAGGATATAGACATCTTAACGGAGATGCCAAGGCGTTGGCAGATTCGTCTCCATATATTAGAGTTAAACTATATACCTTAGTCGGACGTAATTAAGTTAGGTATCCTATATAATCGGTAAACTTCGCAAAGGAAAGCATTAGCGACGTCGCTAACGGCTACGCCTTTAGTTGGGACATAGTGGCGCTTTTTTATAAGTCGGCATATTATTATAAGGATGTTCTTATAGGTATAACCGTATCATTTATAGGGTAGTAGGTTAACAATAAAGTCTATAGCGATATCTGCCTATCGTTATATAGGTACTAGTAGGGGGTATAGTAGTCCTTAGTACTTTATATTAAAGGCCTTAGCGCGCTTATAACTATAGTAGGCACCTATAAAGTATTTAACTAAGTCTATCATCTTAGGCTAGAAGTAGTATCGGCTAAGAAGCTTATAGGTTCCTCTTTTACCTAGGTGGCCACTTAACCGGAGGTCATAGGCTATTTAGATTAGTTGCCGTTATAGGTTTTCTAAGTTAGGAATAAATAGGCGGCCTCTATAATAGAGCCTATTCTCTTTTACTTCTAAGGCTGCTATATTAATCTAGCCTAAGCTTTGGAGGTTAGTAGGCAGTATATAGGTGCCGGCGGTCTTTATAGAGATAAGTTAATACAGTAGTGGGTTAACGGAGGTATTATATACTGCGGTAATAAGCTTGTTAATTTTAGGGGGTAATTCTAGTTCTATAGTATAAAGCTAGGGTGCAGTCGGCTCTATCGTAGGTAGCATACCTAGGGCTAAATTCCGTGCTTTTAGGATTGTTTATTGTTGGAACTAATTATAGGGGTTGTTTTCTAACTAAGGAAGGTCTTATAAGCGGCGTATTAGGCTATTAGGCTTAGTGCCTTATACTCCTAGCCTATATATAATTTTAAAGTTAAAACCAGAGAGGAACTCGTTCTAATATACTTGGCATTAATTTAGCTGCTTTATAGTTATAAAGTACTTAAGGTTATAATAGTCCGTAAGGACTTCGGTTAGCTAGTTAGGTTTTACTAAAAAGAGTTCTAGTTAGAACTCTTTAAACGCTTATACAATCGTAAGGAGTTCTTTATCATAGATCTTGTAGTTATACTCTTATAGCGTAAGCTTAGCTAAGTAGAATGCAACTAGGTAGAGGAGGCCGTTATTACCTATCTAGGAGAGGACGCCTGCGTTAATATAGTCTAAGGAGTTAGTTTTAAGATAGAGTTGTCGTTCTAGTATAAAGTAAGCTAGAATAGGTGCTTTAGTAAAGGCATTTTTAAGGTCTTAGAACGCCTTCTTGTATTTAGGTGTCTAGGTAAAGCATAGATACGTTTTTCTTTCTTTTATAAAAAGGCCCTTCGTTCGCATTATTACTATAAGTAGTGCTACTACGCCTAAGAAGTTATATATAAATTTCCAATAAAAGTTAGCAAAACTAAGGAAGGCTTATACGTCCTTAATGCAGTTAGGGGCTTACTATTTAGTAATTATACGTACCTTCTCGGGGTCTATACGGACGCCTTTAGTAGTAACAATTAGTTTAAGGTATTTTACTTCTATAACTAAGAATTCGTACTTCTTTAAATTAATATAAAGTCCTGCGTCCCTAAGGCGCTGTAGGACCTTTTAAACGTGCTTAGTATACTTAGAAGGGTTATCGCTATAAATAAGTATATTATCCATATACGCAGAGCAGAAGTCGTTGAGGTAGTCCTATAGGGCGTTATTAATATAGCTTTAGAAGGTGCCTAGGCCGTTATATACGCTAAAGGGCAGGACGGTGTATTTAAATTAGCCGAAGCGTAATGCGAATGCGGTTTTCCATTTATTACCTTCTTATATTTAGAGATGGTTAAAGGCGGCGATAATATCAAGCTTAGTATAGATTTTAGCTTAACTAAGCCGCTTAAGGGTCTTATATATAAGCGGTATTAGGTATCGGTTCTTAATTATAATAGCGTTAAGTCCTCTATAGTTAACGCAGAATTAAATACCTTCTCCTAGCTTTTTAGTAAGAAGGATAGGGGCGGCTACTAGTAATATACTAGGACAAATAAACCCTTTATTAAGGTGCTCGTTAATATACTTTTTTATAACTAGAAGTTCGTCTTTTAATATTAGGTAGGGTCTCTTATATAATAGCATTTTTCCTTATTTAATATTAATGGTATAGTCGTTAGGTTGATATAGGGGGAGTATATCTACGCTCTTTTATAAGCATATATTAATAAAGTCGTAGTACCTCTTAGGGAGGAGCTTACGGAGTTCCTCGTTGGTAAGTCCTTTTTTAAGCTTTATAAACTTCTTAAAGTNTAAAGGTAAAAGTCCNTAGAGTT